>NC_140942.1:7307587-7907587 GCF_014529385.1 Adiantum capillus-veneris
TCTCATGGACCTTTACATACATCATTGGAAAAAATTACATCTTTGACTTAGACTTGACATAGACGATTGTCATTAGGCTTTTACAGGGTTTGATGTATTAATAAACATCGGAAAAATAATGTGACCACATCAAAACTTTGGCCGGTTGACCCAACGGGCGCCTTGGCTAGGTGGGCACTTGTATGTTGTTATCACCTGCAAACACTCCCCCCTTCCTAGCTCGTGTCTTCCCTTGACACGACCATTTGTAGTCTGGTCTTCTTGTTGATGAGACTCCCCCCTTCCTTGATTGAGTTATATCTGGCATGTTTTGCTTGTTCAAATGGGGTGCCCATTTGCCTTTGATTGATGAACATGTGTTCTTTGTGATTTGGATGTTGTGGACGAGGCATTTGTGCATGTTGTTGCACATCCTGCTTTACCTTTCCATTTGTGCAGTTGGTCGATGATACCTGCTTCTTTGGATACTTTGCCTCCTGGTGCAGTTGACTTTTTATTGGATCTCGTATCTCAAAATGTTTGAGACTTTGACATGTGTGCATTGGCATCTCCAATTTGATTTTCTTTGCCACTTTGTCAATAGAGCTTTGTTGGTATCTTTGAAGATAAGAGTTGCTCTTGTCGAAGCGTAGTTGAGAACAATGTGGCCCCACTTTATCTCTTTGAAAAGCGTGTAACAAATTCTTTATTGGTTTTATTTGATGGAATGAATATATACAATAGAATAGTGATGGGTGTTTCTAAATTAAGGTCTAGAACGTGAATGACCAAAGGGAAAAACCCAGTGGGAAAAAATGCCTTTGGTATACGCTCTTATGGGGTTTGAACACTTGGAGTTGAGTACCTGTTCATGCAAGGTGAGTGCTTGGGAGAAGTAAAGTAAGAGTGTGTAATGCAAGTGCCAATTATGGGACACTCTATATGCACACAAGAGTTCTTTCAAGAAAATCATGCGGTGTGAAAAAATGAGTTGTTGGGTGCTTCAAGGAACAAATGTAGCACATGTGATATCCAAGGACATCTCAATAGCTTCCACATTTCCAAGAAGGGTTTATGATGTTGAAGCTTCTCCACTCATTACTCACTATGCATAGTGCGTTAGTGTCTTTTGGACTCTCTTCTTCACTTTACCAAACTTAAAATACATAGACTTGGACTCTTATGCTCACCTATACCAGCATGAGTGACACAACATAAATATGCTCAACTCATCCACCTTGAGCATTACCTAGAATAGCTAAGACTCTTAGACCATAGAGAATATTACTTGAAGCTTTGGGACTAATTCCTTGCTCATTTAGTGGCTCAGCTGCCTGACTCTTGACTTTTATGCCATGTATTTTTAATGGCGACTTGGACTTACCTGTTCATGGCCTGAAACCCAATGCCATAAGTTCTTGAGATTAAGGCCTCTATCATTGCTTTGGTCTTTGGATGCCACCATCTTTTCAAGTAAGTTGGCATACTTTGACTCCTCTAGCTTCTTTTGTTGCATGGGATGTTCTGTAAGGAGGCCACATTGTTGTACCTTTACTTTTTCTTCTTTGTGAGGAGCCTGAGTTTTCAAAAGTGGTTTTGGGACCCACTTTGTTCTTGCTTCATGAGTTGCTCCCTTGACTTGATGGACACTAGGCTTTTGTATCCATACTTGGCTATTACCATTGTAAAAGCCTTGCTTTTGTAGTAGAAGACGAGGGATCCATTTTGAGGTTGTTTCTCCCTTGGTTGTGCTTAGTCTCCATTGGCTCTTTGTTGTTGTTGATTGTCTTTGTGTGGGGTCCTTTGCTACTTGGTTGGTCTTAGTGGCTTTAGGTTGAGCAACTACTTTGGGTAACCATATTTGGGTGTTACCTTCATAGAATCCTTGTGCTTCAAGTACCTTGATGAGAACCATTCTATTCTTTGTCTTCATTTGGCCTTGTTGGGTAGCTTGATAAATCTCTGACTTTGGTACCCATATTTGTTGTATTGTTTGCTTCTTTGAAGCACTTTTCTTTTGCTTCTTCTTTCTCCTAGTTGAGTTGGTTGTCTTGCGTTGAATGCTCGGCTTGTTCTTTGTGGGGTTTCTTTGTAAGGGTGAGAAGTTCCATGCCGTTACCTTGGGCTTTTTGGCCGAAACATCATTTGAGGCCACCCACCCTGTTGCCTTTTGTTGTTGAGATTGTTCTTGAGAGTGTATCCAAATTGGATCTTTGACTTTAACGTGTTCCTTGGATACCAACACCTGCTCGACATTTCTTTGCTTCTTTTGGAGACTTTGCTGCGATGGAGATTTAGGTTGCAAAACCTTTTGTTTCGGGATCCATTGCATTGTTGAAGCTTTTGTTCTTGACATAGAGGCTTTGCTTGAGATTTGATGTGGGCTTGTCGAAGGTAAAACTGACTTGCGAGGATAATCTTCTTCAATGTTTAGTTTGGCCTTAGCTTTTTCTGCTGCGGATGGTTGTGTCTCTTTTGTTGATGTCTCTTGGACCGTCTTTGTTGTTGTTGTTGATGCTTTTTGTTGTTTCCCAAAGAAGATATTCTTCCAACTCTTTGTTAGGACTAGACTTTCTTTGATGTGATGTGAGTCAACTATGTTGAAGTTGTCTTTGAACTTCCCATGACTCAACTTGAGTATTGCCTCTGCTATGCCAAAACTTGGGATTGGTGTTTTGGCACTAGTGTATACTCTTTCCTCCACTTCTTAATTGTCGGCTTTCCCATCATTATCCAAGTGCCATATGACATTATATTCTTAGTAGCATAAGGATCAATTGCGGCCGAACATGTAACCTTGAGCCCTGTTTGTCCGCGTAAATTGAACTTGATCAATGTGGGATATTTTTCATCTTTGGCTCCTTCCTCATTCTTCCTTTGATCTTGAGTTTTTAGAACATTTGTTGATGTGGAGCTTTGCACATCTGATTCTTCTTGTACTTTCAACTCTGCATCATTTGAAGTTAGTTTCTTTGGAGTAGATGTTGTTGACTCTTCAAGTATGTCAAGGATGACATCTCCACATGGTTGTATTGCTCTCCTAGTTTGTGTTTGTGCAGCATCCTCCATGACATAGCTATTTGGCCCTCTATTTTCATTCTCACAATTCTCATTAGCATTTCTCAGCACTTTCAACATAAAACATGAAACTAGGTCGTAGCCTTCTTCATTACAAAACGTGGTTGGAGTTAGCTCATTTACACACACATCCAAGGTTGCCAATATTTGAGTCCATCCAAATGGCTCAAATAATTGCTCTGGAAAGGGTTCCGGTATGTAAGCTTCATCGTCCATTGAGCTTTCTAGGATGCAATCCTCCTTCACTGAGCTTCCACACTTCGAAGCACCACACATCCAAAGTTCTTGTTTGGTTTGTAGCCATGTGGGTATCTCTTTCCCATTGACTATAGTAGAGTCAATTTCTTCTAAAGGAGTTCTATTCACATCTCTATAGCTATGGTCTTTTATGCTTATTTTTGTGGTGGTCTTTTTATGTCTCAAGTAGATATAGTCATAGCCCCAATCTTGAACCATCTTAAGTTGACGCATGAAAGGTCTTCCTAAAATGATATCAAAATTGTTCCCTTTTCCAAAATCTACTATTGCAAATGTATGTTCATATTCAATTCCACAAGAAGTCACAATAATTTGCTCTAGGATACCCAGAGGTTTTTCTGTGTATCCATCTGCAAGTTGCAGCTTCATTCTGGTTTTCCTAAGCGCTAGTCTACCCCATTTTTCCCAAATGTCTTTTGTGGCTATGGCTACTCCAGCCCCACTATCAAGTATAGCCAATGTTTTAACTCCTTTGTATTCCACAGGTAAGGTGGTGTTTCCTTCTTCTCCTTCGCAATATTCCCCCACCTTGTTTATTGGCACAGGTTTAGCGTTTGCACTTTGTTTGATTGTTCATTTGAGGGTAGATCTTGAAGAGGTATCTTTAATCCCATCTTCCCCAAATTGTTGCCTACTTCATCCTATACATGTGATCTAATCTTAAGCAGTTCAGATAGAGTAATGGTGCACTATATTGGAGCTGACATCAACTCTTGCATACTCTTTGTATCCATCATCCTTGATATGGCTTTCCTCTGAGATGGCACCACTCTAGTCTCTGAGTCTGCCTCATGTTCTCATATGTATGATGGTAAGGTCTTCAAGGACTCTGGTTTGCTTTCAATTGAAACTTCCATCCCTGCATCTCCATTTAGAGATTGAATGTCTCCCTGATAGACTTCATGCCCTGTATTGACCTCAGTTATGGGTGCAGATTGGAAAGTCGCACTTCCATCTTTTGCACTTCTAATTGCTTCCCACAATTCATTTGGCCATGGCTCATCTATCTCTGGGATAGGTGCCATAAATTGTGATCTTGACCTTGCATCATTAGTGGTGTTGGCCACTAATGACCTTGCATCATTAGTGGTGTTGTCCACTACTTGATCATCTAGTTGAATTTCTAGGTTGTTGGTTTCTTGTGTTGCAGTCTTTGCTTGCACATCCTTTTGTGATTCTAGCTCAATGTTTCTTTGAGTTAATGTTTCAACAACCTTTGCCTTAGGCATTTCAAATCCAACACTTTTTGGTTTTGTTTCTGGAGGTGAAATTGGTGCTTCAGGCTCCATCGTTGCCTGTGCAGTTTTTACCAATTCCTTACATATTTTCAACCTCTCAGTCTCTACCTCAGCATGAGGATATTTCATCCCTCAGCATGTGCAGTTTCTGGAGGTGGAATTGGTGCTTCAGGCTCTATCATTGCCTGTGCAGTTTTTACCAATTCCTTACATATTTTCAACCTCTCGGTCTCTACCTCAGCATGAGGATATTTCATCCCTCATTGCTCTAGGGTTTGGTTGGGTTTCAATCTAGCCTCATATGCTTCCAGTGTAGCATCTAATGGCTCTAGGACTTTGTCTACCAACATAGTTCCTTCGGAAGACGCCTTCCCTTGTTTCTTATCGCTCATCACCGTTTTGTTTTCCCGTTCTTGTTTTAACTGCTCCTTTGTCTCTTGTAATTTTGTTTGTAGTGCACTTTGATTTGTAATTTTTTTTGCTTTAATTCTGTCTCTTTTGGCTTTCTAGGATTTTCTCCCAGTCCTCACTGACACACTAGTTGTTTCCCCTTGTTTGGGTTGTTGATCTTTCTCCTCATTAGCTTGGTCCTCAACATTTTCTTTTGCTTGGGCTCTAGTCACTACCTTCACAGGAATTTTGGGTTTTGCCTCTGATCCACTTGGATAACGTAACACTCCCACAACATTCATTGTTGTTTTCCCCTGTTTGTTTGGGTGTTTTGGACAATTTGGAACAACGTGTGTAATGGCACACTCCAAACAATATCCAATTATCTCTACACGAGAACAATTCTTGGCCCAATGATTACCTCCACACTTGTAGCATGGTCCATCTTGTTGAGTCACTGGTGGCACAATTGATGGTTGTTCTTGCTTAGCCGGAATGGTCTCTGGTCTACGCTCTTGATTGGCAATGAACATCAGAGTGTCCTCATTCAATGAATAGAGTTTTCTCATAGGTTCTTGCCCTATCCTAGGTTGTGATACCTCAGCTCTTTGTAAAGCCCTTGATACAACCCTATTTTGAAATAATGGATGATTTGGTAATGGCATTTGTTTTTCTATTTGATGTCCAATAGTATCCCCCTCGTGCAGGTTTGATTATAGTAGCACTCACTCATCTCATGATTGGTCCATTTTTGCTCAATGGCACACCATTTTATTCGTTGTGCTACTTGCGCTGCTAGCTCATCCAGGTTGGTCATTAATTGAGACATAACCACTTGCCTTGTGTTGGAATCACTAGATGCTAAAGGAGCATTATCCATAGTGATCTTTGTATCACCAATTTCCTCGCCATAGGCTTTACAATTGTCAACTAGGTATAACGCTTCTCTCGTGACTTATTCAAAGGAAGTACATCCTTTTAAGTGCAAATATTTCTTGAGAGTTTCATTTTTCAAACCCTCTATGAAGAGAATTGATAATCTTTCATCCTGTGGTAACTCGCGTTCCGGACATCTCTCTATATATTGTTTGAAGCGTAGCGATGCTTCCTTCACTCTCATCTTCTTTTTGCTCGAATGCATAGATTTGGGACATTGTGTTATGCTTGATTACCCTTTTAGAGAAATCCACAACAAATTCTTGCAACAGTTGTTCAACGTTTGAGAAGGCATTTTTGTCCAACGGTTGGAACCAATTCAATGCTATCCCTTCCAAGGAAAAGCCAAATCCCTCATACTGTGTATGAAAATAAAATACTTGTTTGGCTCTTAACACTTGTTTGAACAAGGATGCATGTACGTATGGATACCTTAATCCATCATACTTCTTCTTGACACATTTGGCCAATTGATATGGTCTCATTGGTTCTGGTTCAACCATGTATCTTAGCATGTTGGGGTCTCTCACGAAGACATCCCTCGTTCCTTCTTCTCGTCTTGGAGAAAATCCAGGTGGAATCCCCTTTGAGACATGTTTTGGAAATGTTGATGGATTTGTAAGTCTAATTGGTGGTCTCTTGGTTCCACTAAATGAGGTAGGAGCTACACTCCCGTGAATAGCTATTTTGGATGTTTGAGGTCCATTTGATCCCATAGTTTCAATGTTAGTTTCTTGCAAATCAATCTCAAAAAACCGTGGTACGCTTACACTCGGTTGAAAGTAGTAAGCAAAGATTGGAGTACCCATGTATGTATATCTTTCTAGCTCAATTGGGCTCATAAGTTTGTACTCTCGTCCATACTTATCTACCATTAGAACTTGCACTCCGTGGTCATCTGTGTATGTGAAGGCATAGAGGTTCTTGTAGTATGTCAACTCTTCAATGATGAAATCTAAACATCTATAGAAGTTGTTTTGATCCCCAATAGGTAACATATAAAGGCCATCATAAGTGTAATCCGTTAGAACTCTCGTGGCTTCATTGGTTTTGATGAACCTCACGTTGGGTTTGTTGATTAGAGAATGCTTCTCCTCTAAGTCTCCAGCAATTTCCACTTTTTCTCTTCCAAAATCCCGCATTTTAGTTGATTGGTTTGGCTTCCAGTGAGCTACATGATCACTTGACAAATATCCATGAGCCATGTCTTGAGGTTTGGCTTGATATGATTGATAAGCCTCATGGTCTTGTCTCAACCCTCTTGTTATAGGTGTTGCAGTATTTCTGGTTGTTTGTGTAGGTGGCATAGCTCTGAGTTGAGTGGGAAACCCTAATGATGGATGAGTTTTCATGTTTAAGCCTCACTCAATACTCTCAAGATAGTCCTTGATAAGAACACCTTGGCTTAGTGCACACAATGCCTTTTTGCCCCTAGTCAAGTCTCTAAAAAGTCAGGCTTTGGTGCCCCACTAACCTTTGGATACTAGTTTTGGGTACCCTAAAAGTTTGCAAATGGGAATCCTAGCAAATTTCACTCTATCTTACAAGCTTTCTTCCTAGCTATAGGAGACTCAGTTTGGACTTGTGTGTCAAAAGTTAGAGTAGTTTTGGTAAATTGCACTTGAAACAACACACTCAAAACAGTTTCAGGATCAGGACACAAAGAGATTTTGTGCTTGTATCTTGGCTTCCAAAGGGTATTTTTCACTCAAACTTGAGATTTGGGATGTACTCAAGTAGATCTACAAACTTATGAAGTCAAATACCCTCACTATGTAGAGGTACACCGATCGCGATCGTTGACCCCATGTCACAGATTTGGAAGATTTTTCCACAGTAGCTAGCCCTTGATGTCTTGATACCAAGTGTCTTTGTATTTTTGAATTTGGAGATGTTTTGACCAATGAAAACCCAAACCCCAGGTGGTTTTGCGGTTATTGGCGTGATTGTGTAACTGGGACTTTTGACCACTTTCTTTTGCTTTTTTGACCTTGATCCTTTTGAAAAATATGTTGCACTAGATGTCAGCTACCTATTCACCTAGTCTCAACTCAAAATGTCACTGGGGTACACTGATCGCGATCATAGTTCTAGCTCCTTTTCAAGTGAAACTTGTGGATATGGTAGACAATGATGTGTACAGTCTACTCCTCAAATATTTTTGAATTTGGACAAGAAAAAGTCAAGTTTTTACCAGATCTTGGTCTGTTGCAGTGGTTTTCTGACTGTCTGCTGTTGTTTTAGGCTATTTTGGTGACTTTTTTTGAATTTTGACATCTCCTCGTATCTTATATAACCTAGGTGTATGTGTGGGTCAAATCTGGGTCAGATATGGGACTGAGGTACACCGATCGCGATCGTAGTTTGGAGCCCAAATTGGATGAAACTTTACCAGCTTGTTCACTAGGCTAATTTAAGGCTACCTGTCAGCAGACACTTTTGTATTTGGACTTAAAAAAGTCAAGAATTTATAGTTTCTTGGTCTGAAGTGCTCGATTTTCCAATTTTATCAGGTTTGATTGATTTTGATGTTTGATTTGGGATTTGAGAGATACCTAGGCTTGTCCTATGCACATGCTATCCCTCTGCATGGTTTCTTCCCAGTTTTGATGTGTTTTGGTCTATTGAAAGTCAATTTCTATGCCAGTTTAGCAGTTTTTGACTTGGATCCGTATTCAGTGGTTTTGACCAGTGTTTTGTGGTTTTTGACCCTAGGTCCTTTAGACTTTTATGTTTGTATACCCTTGAAGCGTCTACTCATCAAATCTGGTACAAATCTGAGGCCTAGGTACACCGATCGCGATCGTAGTTATGAGCCCAAATTCAACCAAATTTGGCATGCTTGTACACTGATGTTTTAAGGCTATCCCCCAAGTCTTTTTGCATTTTGATCACCAAAAGTCAAGATTTTACAGTTTCTGGGTCTGTCAGGCTAGTTTTACCCAAGTGGCCTGATTTCCTTGATATTTGATGTTTTTGGGTGTGGTTGCTTTAGACCAACTTGTTTAGAATCTTATCAGGAAGGTACATGTCAAATCTTGTACAATTCTGACACTGAGGTACACCGATCACGATCGTAGTACCAGAGCCAAATCTGATGAAATTTTACAGGCTCTCTCTGACAAGTATTTCCCAGTGTTTGGTGCTACCACTTTGTGATTTGAATCAATTTCAGCTCTGTTTGGTCAGATTTTCTAATTTCAGAGTCTTATGGCCCTTTTGCTAAAGTTATGGTTTTCTGGTGTTTTTGACTCTATCTTTTGCCCCAAATCTGACTGGAATGTGATTTACTTATCCTACTCCTAAGTACATAAATGAAAGAACATAAGAAAATGAATCAAACAAAACAAACAGGATAAAGAACGGATGATGGATCAGTACTCAATCAATACAAAGAAATTTGAAGAGAAAAAATGCTTAAAGCAACCTCACTCACAACTCCCTATATCTCTCAAGAGTAGATCTAGCCAGTCCACCGACCCTAGACTCCACTAAGCACTAAACCCCTGTCTAGATGCTTCACTGAAATCTAAATGGAATGGAAATTATCTTTTGGAACAATAAGAAAACTTTGAATACACACTCGGTCACTCATCACCTAAGATTCATTCTTCGGCAACGGCGCCAACGTTTGCGGGTCGCCGCGATGGACGTCCATAGCATAGCCTTCAGGCATCAACATAAATATCAAATACCAGGGAAGCAACTCGGATGAGGCATGGAAACTCACTAGGGTGTCAATCCTAATGAACTGAACTCGAAGAGATGCAACTACTAACTCTACAAGCAAATCAAACGCACTAAAGCCAAGTAATCTGCCTATGTCCTTCTACACAGCTCTACAGTCATCACGCCTGTTTACCATGCAAATCATATCGGATTCGCACGAAACTTGAAGGGAAGCTACAGGGGACTATCAAGAGCATATCCTATCACTGCATTCTAGATGGGTACACAGATCGCGATCGTTCGTCCCAAAGTACGCAAAGACAATAAACTTATGATCCTAAAGGGTCGTTTTTGGGTCCCTAAAGCCTCTCCTAGGGTCAAAACAACATAAAATACGCATGTAAACACTCAAAACAGCGATTTAAGGCCACAATGGTTGCGTTTGATACCTACACCGAATCTTGAATGCTTACACTTGAATGAAAGATCAGAGTAACAAGAACACAATGCAATAATCAAAATGGATGAAATGCTTGATAAAAACCAATCCTCACATTGGCACCCCAAATGAGGACAGAGATTTCCGAGAATTGGTAAAAGGTCCATCAATTGGGAAATCTCTCTCCTCAGAATATGACACAGGGAGGGTCTCTCCTTCCTTGAAAATTTTAAGTTTATATATAGTATAGATATATATATATTGTTAGACAAGGGGAACTAGAACCTAGAAGTCCACCACCCAATCACCCACTATATAGCATGGCCCCTGGCTCTTTGCCCTAGTTGGACTCCCTTTCCACACTGCCTAGCCCGGCCTTGCCCTTGTCTAGTCCGACCTTGCCGGTGTCCTAACATTAATCCCCCCTTAAGAAGAGTTTTCGTCCTCGAAAACAAAAGTGGGAAACTTCTTCTTAAGAACACTAATGTTTTCCTAAGTGGCACCTTCCTCATGTCGATCTTTCCACTTGAGTAAGGCTTGTTGACATACATGATGACGCGTACGTAACTCATGGTAATCGAGAACACGTTTAGGTTCATGCGGTAAGGTAGGAGGTTCAATGAAATCTACCAAAATTTGTTGGTCAATGACATTGTCATCCCCATGTAACTGCTTACGTAAACGGCTTACATGAAACACCAGATGAACACGAGAATGTGTAGGTAGCAATTTGTAGGTAGGATCACCTACTCGCTTGAGTAATTTGAAAGGTCCATAGAGATACTTTCCCATTTTCCATTGGGAATCTCCAAAGGATGTAAGAGTCCTCTTGCTTTTAGGCGCTCTTCTTTGTTAACTTGACATTTTTGACAATGTAAGACATAATCTTGAACAAAGCCATGCATACCTGGCCAGTAAAACTGTCGTTGTACGAGAGCATATGTTTTTCTAATACCCGGGTGCCCTGCACTTGAACTATCATGACATTCATAAAGAATTTGGCGCCGAATGTCTGTGTCCATCGGTACCCAAACTCTCCCCTTATGGAGTAGGTATCCATTGTTGATGGTGAAATGCTTCCATCGCTGTAGTTCATTATTCGATAGAGGAGAACTAGGTGTGGAGGTTAACGTTACACTACCATCATTGGAGTGAGAAGGATCCCTCATTTGAACATGGCTCCACACTTTGGAATATGCTTCATCATGCTCATACTTGCCTTTGAGAGAATCCAAAAATTCACTACGAAGTTCCGTGAAGAAGAGAGAATTGATCTCCGGCATACGACTTAGAGCGTCACCATCACATTGTATTGACCTTTACGATACCTGAGCTTGGCATCATATTCCTGAAGAATCTTGGTCCACCTGGCTTTCTAACCGTTCAAATCCGTTTGTTGTGTAAACCATTGGATGCTTTCATGTTCAAACACAATCTCAAACTGAGCACCATACAGATAATGCCGCCATGTTTTTAAGGCAGACACTATTGCATAGAGTTCACGCTCATAAGCAGAGTAGTTCTGCTGAGCAGCATCAAGCTTCTTGCTTTCATATGCAATTGGCCGTCCGTCTTGTAACAGGACTTCTCCAAATAGCACGGTCACTGGCATCCGTTTCCAAAATGAATGGTTTCAAAGGATCTACAACAGCTAGTACAAAAGTTGTAGCTAATGCATCATTGAGCGTATCGAAACTATGTTGTTGAGCGGGTCCCCACTGAAAAGCTTTGCCTTTGCCTTTTAGTTGATCCGTCATGGGAACAACAATATTAGCATAGTTTTTAACGAACCTTCGATAAAAACCTGTAAATCCCAAAAAAATCTGTAACTCTACCAGATTTTTAGGAGAAGGCCATTTCGGGATGGTATCACTTTGGATTGATCCATATATACCCCATTACCTAAAATAACATGTCCTAGATAGTGAATTTCTTCTTTCAAAAAATCACACTTAGATTCCTTGGCATATAATTTATTTGTTCGTAACAACTCGAACACCTGTCTGAGATGTTGTAAGTGTTCTTCTTTAGAAGAACTGTAGACTAGAATGTCATCAAGGAAAATGATGACAAATTTTCCAAGTAAGGCTTCAAGACACTATCCATAAGTTCCATGAATGTTGCAGGCGCATTGGTTAACCCGAAGGGTATCACCAAAAACTCGTAGTGTCCAAACCTTGTTCGGAATGCAGTTTTGGGTATATTACTAAGTTGAATACGGACTTGGTGATAACCTGATCGCAAGTCTATTTTTGTAAAAATGCGAGCATGAGTGAGTTTATTGAACAACTTATCCACTCGTGGTAATGGGTACTTGTTTTTAACCGTAACCACATTTAAGCCACGATAGTCTATGCACATGCGCATACTGCCGTCTTTTTTCTTCACTAATAGGATAGGAGAAGCCCATGGTGAATAACTGGGTTGTATAAACCCTCTGCTAAGGTAGTCAGCAAGTTGGCGTTCCACCTAGCAGCTTCAGAATAACTCATACGGTAGGGCGGTTTACTGACAAGTTTACAGCCTTCAGCCACATCGATGCTATGTTGCACCGATCGTGTCGGCGGTAGTCCTGGTGGCAAATCATTAGGAAAAACATCTTGAAATTCCTTTAATAATTTTTGTAACTCACTAGCAATGTTTGCTTGTTTGGAAGTAGCCATTGGTGGAAGAGATGAGAGAGAAGCATGCGGTGTTGAGGAATGTTCAACAGATTCAATATTAGAGAGAAAATGAGGCAGTGAGTTAACACAAGAAAACTTGATCTATTTCATTATCAGAAACGAGCTGCATAAGCTCAAATGTACAAATCAATGGTGACTAAGGTACATCCTTCTCTCCTAACAACAACACATGTGCGCCATGGGATTCAAACATCAAGCTGTTGTGCTCATAGCTACGCTTCAGTGATGGTCCTAGGCTATGCAACCACTCCCTACCAAGGACCACGTCTTCCCTTTTCAAGCATGTGGATTAACCTTGTACTTCCAACGAAACACCTCGGCATTGAGTTTCCCAAATTTTGGTATCATGTCCATTCATCATCGCTACCTTGTAGCGGTGGGTACTCGGAGTTTGAGGCAATTTGAGCTTTTTTACCAATCCATAATTGATGAGATTGTGAGTAGCACTGTCATCTATCAAGATACTCACCTTGTGCCCTTGCAGAGATCCGTGCATACGTACTAACTCATGTGGTCCAAAGGTTTGTTTCCACATGGAAGCTGTGAGACAGCATTCATGCACCACCTCAATGTGTGTTACTTCCACTGTAGAGAATCGTGAGGAAGACTCAAGAGGCAGCAGTTGCATCGTGTGCACTGCTTTCTCCTTGCCATGAGCAGCAGATTTCCCCTTGGGACAATCCTTTTTGCCATGACCGCTTCCTAAACATTGAAAACATAATTTCTCTTTCTTGGCTTTATCAAAGTCCTCAGGAGAGAGAGGACCTCTGGACCCCTTGGGTTTTTTTGATACTTCTAAATTGGCTACTATAAATTTCCTTTTATTGTGTCCATACTGTGTGCGTGTATTACCATGTGTATTAGCATGCACGTGAATATTATGTGCTTTCTTTTCATCTGGATCATCGTGAATATGTGCTTTCACTATGGCTTCCTCAAGTGTTTTAGGGTCTTGGCTCTTGACGTACGTCTTAAGCTATGGTGTCAGACCATGTATAAACCCCCGTACTTGTTGAAAGTTATCTAAGCCTTCCAACTTGAGGATAACAGCCTGATAGTGAAATATATATTCAAGCAATGATGGGTATTGGTGCATGGAACACGTGTCCCAAGTCGTCCAATTCTGATCTGCCTCATTTGTAGGCAAAAATTCTTTGTGAAACATAGCTTCAAAAGCTGCCCAACTTTGTGGTATGATATTCTTCTCCTTGAGAGACATCCACCATTTGTAGGCCTTGCCTTCCAGAGTTAAGCTCGTTTGCAGAGCTCTGATTGCGTCCGGAGTACGCCGTAAGGCATGAATTCCATGCCACTTGCTGAGAAAGATATTCACTGCATGCTTATTGCGATCTCGGTCTTCTCCCTTAAAAGTCGATGGCTTGGTGTTTTTCAATATCTCATCCACCTCTTTTGCAGTTAGAGTGTGCAAAGTATCAATAGTTGGGCCTTGCCCTGGATTAGAAGTCCCTTTCCCTTGTGTAGCAACATGCTCATGCATGTGTGTGTCAGCAAGACCCTTGGACTACTGTTGCATTAATTGAATCACTAATGTGGATAGTTTAGTGACATTTGCATTTAAAGCCTTAAAATTTTCATCCATGATTGACATGCGTGTTTGAAGTGCACGAAATTCTTGAATATCGAGCAATTCATAAGTGTCATCACCTACCGTAGCATCGCGGGTACTCTCCTTGAGAGGATCCGGCCACGGGCCATCATGGGCAGGATCGTGCATACTTTGCTCAAAATCAAAAGTCATATTGATATTTGAATCCATGGTGACACAGTGCGGTACAAGGAATAGTCAGAAAATACTTGAGATTGAGAGCACTTGCAAAGTTTAATTAGCCTTGCTAATTCCGTCAAAGTCGATAGTATCCAGGTGGAAATCAATCCGAAATGTCCGCCGTATAGGGAATTCCTTAATTCCTTGGTAGCCGAATCAATTATGCGTGCAACCGTTAATTGGTTTTGGAAGATAATGTTACTTTGAACTCCCACCGAGATGCTTTGATTAAATTTTTGAGTTTCTGTTGATAATACGCAGAAAATATGTGTGTCCAAGTGCTTGGCGGTTGTGTCGATATGTTGAGCCTTGCCGAATCTGCACAAGAGCGGGGGGGGGGGGGGGGTACCCCACTGTGGGTACCGTCCCTTGTGTTTGAAAAAAAAGCTTTGGCCACTAACACCCAAGGGGTTGGGCGCCCGTCGAGTGTGTAGAGAGACTAGCTCACCGGCTATGGCTGCTTGCAGACAGCATGAGGGGTCGAGCCAAGCTCCCCCCGCCTCGTGTGTTGCTCGTCTCCGCGTGCTAATAGGCACGGGAAACACTCCCCCCACTGGCGTGATGCCGTAGAGCCCGCAAGGGTGCCGTTTGGTGCAGGTCTCGCCTCGGTAGCTTCTCCTTGCAAGGGTAGTTGCCCACGGCTTCAGCCTGTCGTCCTCCTCATAGGAGGTGTGTTCCACGCTCCCTTGACCCCGACATGCAAAAAAGCATGCAAGTTTGTGTGGCTCCCCTCCTCCACGGCTGTGCCTTTCCCAAAAAAAGAACCAAGCTCTTGATACCAATGTTAAACAAGGGGAACTAGAACCTAGGATTCCACCACCCAACCACCCACTATATAGAATGGCCCCTGGCCCTTTGACCTAGTTGGACTCCCTTTCCACACTTCCTAGCTTGGCCTTGCCCTTGTCTAGTCCGGCCTTGCCGGTGTCCTGACATATATAGATACATATCTATATATATAGATATGTATGTATACATATATATGTATATATATATATATATATGTGTGTGTGTGTGTGTGTGTGTGTGTGTGTGTGTGTATAGATATGTATGTATACATATATATGTATGTATATATATATATATATATATATATATATATATATATATATATATATATATATATATATATATATATATATATATATATATATGTATACATATATATGTATGTATATATATATATATGTGTGTGTGTGTGTGTATGTATGTGTGTATATATATGTAAACATATATATGGATATATTTAAAGAGAGACAGAGTTTTTGTAAAGTGTGGTTTTGGTGGAACAGCCTATCTTTCAAGGTTGTTGTCATCCTCTCTCCAATTAGCTTACCATGCAAATTTTACTATCTTGAGGAGAGGCTTTTCTTGTAGTTTTTTAATTTGCACATATAGCTAGTTGTACTTGGTTCTCACAATTCCAATTTGTTGCTTTAGTTCTCTCAAATTCCTCATCATCTGGGCATTCTTAGAGATTTTTCATGTAATAAGTATAAGCGTTTTTGAGAGAGAGAGAGAGAGAGAGAGAGAGAGAGAGAGAGAGAGAGAGAGAGAGAGAGAGAAGTTAAATATTTCTTTTTATTGCTTAAATATAGTTGATTGGTTATTTAAATTCCCTTCTAACAAATAGATCTAGAGTCCCAAATTTATTGGACATGGAACTAATCTTGGACTAGTACATATGATGTTGTAGAACCATCATATGTTGCAAAACCAACAAAAAATCATTATACGATGGAAAAAACATACTCATGTTCATAGCAAACCAAAATTATAAACCTACAGGTTATCCTCCTAGGCTAGGATAGCCAATGGGACCCCATAAGCATCCCAACCGCCATGCTAGTGCTTTGAATATGGAGGTGACCATTGGGCAAGAGCTTATCCACACGAGGGTGCGCGTAAAAATATTTTTGGATTTGTGATGGATATGCAATCGACCATGTTCTTCCAAACTATCCTAAAAATCTTGATAAGAAGGAAAACGTGACATTGAATATCATTGGGAGTTTTCCATGCTCAAGCGGATCTAAAATCGAGCCTACCCTTCCAATAAATGCGGTGACAAGAACTCAAGATCAAGATGCTACCAAAAACACACATTGAGGAAGAACAAAAAATGCATGTTCAAATGGATTTTTAGAGCATACCAATGAGGTCTCAAAGAAAATCTTGGAAAGATAAACGAGACAAAATGAAAGCAAAAAGGCTAAAAGAGAAAACTGCCTTAGCAACGGAGCTGCAATAAACCAGAGAGCATCTAAAAAATGAAAATAAAAACAAAGAGCAAACAATGTGAGCGGTGTCATCCAAGGTATCATCAAGTGGTTTAGTCTTGGTAGAGAAATAGAATCCTTAGAGACTCTATAACAAGCTTACAAAGCCAAACCAAAATACTAATCAAACATTGGAACAAAGATCTTTGAGGTATCCATATCTTGAAATTGACAAAGAAGAGACTTGAAATGTGCAAATGGCTAATAGAGAAAATTAAACCTCTAATGGAGACGAAATGAACGATCACATCATCTTGAGACAAAAACACCATTGGACAATAGGGTAATGTCTAATGCCACGAATGACTCCAAGTCACAAGTGATAATACCACTTCCAGCAGTGTGGATGAGCCATGGCAACAAGCCTTCTGAGAAATGATACGGAACAAGAAGGATGATAGTGCAACCTTTAAGTCTGCACCTATGACTAAGATCAACATGGATCAAGAGTTTTACCTAGGAGATATACAATTTTTATATGGTGATGTAGGAATGGAAGCATCTGCAAAGGGTAAACCTAATACATTAAAGACTTTGTCATCTTTCATAGGACAACATTAAACAAAATAAGAGTTCAAGATAGTGTCTTCTTGTAAGGGCCTCCTCTTGGCCGACGCATCTAAGCCATTGACTTTTCAAAAGCAAAAAAAAATGTTCGAACAAATTTAAGCTAAATTTAAGGACCAAAGTTTACTCACGAAACACTTTAGGTTTACACTATGGAAACATGGGCATAACCAAATCATGAGAAATTAGATTTTTATTTCAAGAAAAATAGCCAAAAGAAAAAGATAAGGAAAAAGGAAAAGATAGACAAGGAAAAAGGAAAAGATAGACAAGGAAAAAGAAAAAGAAAAAAAGATAAAGATAAGGTAAGGATAAGGTGACTAAGTAACTTGTTGAATAAGTAGCTTGTTGAAAGGAAGTCTTGAAAAGGAGGATAAATTATCAAGATAAGTAAAAATGACTTATCAATAAGAAAGATGAGTTATCAACATAAGTGAAAGCACTTCTTTAAAATATGCATAAAAAGAGGGCTTCTCTTCTCTTTTTACACTTCTCTCCTTCATTTGTCAAGGTGCAAACTTGAGAGTAAGCTTGAGAAATCCATAGCTAAGCCTCTTTCACACACACACTCTCTCCAAGAGAAGCCATGGCCAAACCCTAATCAAGTTTGTCAAAACTTGACATTCTTTTTCATCTTACACTTTCCCTCTCCTCTCTCCTAACCCTCAAACGTTCCATAGCTTGAATCTCGTTTATCTCATTCCAAATAGCAAAATTGGTGGTCTTCAAGTGAAGGCGTAGAGGGAAAGAGACGACTACGCCCCGAAGATTCTCCCCAACAATTCCCAAAGCGAGGAGAAGACTCTACCATATACACACTAAGGTAATGTTTTCTTGCCCTCTTTATGCTATTGCACTTGTTTGAAAGAGATTTATCTTTCATGCTTAAGCTCTCACGTTTCCATAAGCAAGCCTTTCCCTTGTTTGCTTCGTGGGAAGAAGAACAACTTCTTAATTTTGTTTTTTCTTTCTTATTATGGTTCATTACTTGTAACGGAATTGGCCTATTTACTTTGAGAGTAGCGAAAATTAATGAGAGTACTTTTGAGAAATGACTTTGTGAGCATAGCGGGTGAACATAATTCAAGATAGCAACATAATCATAGAAATTAGTTAACTTGATATGAACAATACTTTTGCAAGAGAGAGAATTTAGAGAACATGACAACAGTTGAGGACCAGATTTATGTGGATCCGGTCCCCCCTCCAATAGGCATTTGTATTATGATTTCTTCCATTAAGAGAGACTTGTTACAATACAATCTTTGTGTTCCTTGTGACCTAGGTGATGCAATGAAGATGGAAAGCTTCATGCATCACAAACATAACATAAACTTGAAGAAAGCTTTGACTATCCCAAGCCTCAGTCCCAAGACCTCAAACACCTTCGAAGGTGGAGAGAGCTAGTAGGGAATGAGGGTAGGGAAGAGGAAGAAGAAACATTTCGTAGGAGAAAGAATTAGTTCCTCACTTATCATAACTCTTGTTGCTAGCATACATAATAGCATAGTAATGAAGAAGAAGGAGATGGCAAGCTTAAGCATTGAAACATGGCTCTTGGTTGGATTTGCACTCCATATCCAAGAGTGTTGGTGTAGGCTCTCAACCTCTACTTGCTTGGAGAAGGAGAGGGAGATCTTGCACTTTGCATAGCACACAATGAGAGTGTTTTTGAGTGTGTGTGGGTGAATATAACCCCTAAGAAACCCCCTAGCTTGATTGGGTCGACCCCCCCTTGTAGCTCATGCTTGAAGCTCATTGGACCCCTCCAGGCCCAGCCAATCACAAGCAGGAGGCATTACAAGCAGCAAGGGTAGCCTTGAGACAAGTGTCTCCCTTTCCCCTTTGAGAGAGAGGGCTAGATAAATGCTAAACAATTAATTAAATCTCCTAAATTATTATTGAACCCCTTGGGTGGCCAACCAATAGGCTTCAAGCACACCATGAGGAGGAACTTGACAAGTGTCCCTTTTGCTTTATTTGTACCCTGCATGCCTTGTGTGAGTGTGTGGGTGTTCTCTCTCATCCCCCCTCATGTAGGTCTCACCCCCCTCCTTGTAGGGATTGAATATTTGACTTTTTGACACCTCAAGCCCCTCATACATAGGCCCATTTCCCACCACAAGCTTGGCCGTTAAGCACTTTAAGCTTGGGCTAGGTTCTCAGCTTAAGTGCAACCCTAGCATCTCAAGCATGTCAAGCACCTAAAGAATCTCAATAATTAAGCACCTCAAGCATCTCAAGAACCTCAATCATCAAGCACCTCAAGCACCTTAGTCATCAAGCATGACAAGCACGACAAGCACCTCGAGCTGGGTCGGGTTCCTGCGCCTCAAGCTCAGCCCTAGCTTACCTAAGGTCAAAGGCCTTTTACACACATTATTGGAGGTCTTCGATGAAGCTAACCCTAAGGTCTTATGCTCCATTAGTTAGCCTTGCTCTTTGATAGACCATCTCTCATTTGGGCCCCTTTACCATTGGCCCCGTGTTGACATAGATCTATAAGCACATGTCTATATCTTAACACTTGTTCCCGTTTATTCTCCCACATTAAGTGATCAATTTAATATGAGAAAATCATTTGGGTTGGTTAGATATTAGATATTAGATTTTATGACATTACCTCTCTCTTGAAATCATAGTCGTCCTCGACTATGAGGTAGAAGAGATAAAGCCTTAGTCCTTAGTCAATTTTACTTAACGGGTAGAGGATCCCTTTTTACCCTATGACATCTTTCCAAGATGGATGACTAATCCATTTGGTGCTTGGGAGACATAGCTGTCGCAAGCATGTCTGCTCTTTAGTCCATTTCATTCTCCCAAAGTAGAGTGTCAAATTCTACTTGGTGTTTGAGAGACGTCGTCATCACAAACATGATTCTAAGCATGCATACTAGTTAAATTTGTGCCCAATTAAAAAGAGGACTAGTCTAATGAGACAAAAACACGAGTCATTTAAAAGAAATTTGTACATTTGCTTACTCTAATGTAGCATTGTAAACATTGACAAGGTTCATACTATCCTTAAGCTGTATTCCTTGCATCCATAGCTAAAAGGATAATTTTTTAACTCAATAAGATACTGTTGGATAATCTTACCATGTCGTAGTACCTTGTCTTCATGCCGAAGGACAGCTTCGGGTTGTAGCACCTCTTCTTGGTCTTCAACTTCGGGTGTGTCTTCAAAAATTGGTCCAGTTGGTGGCTCTCCTTTGTAGGGCTTAAGTAGGCTTACATGAAAAGCATTGTGTATGAGCCAATGGTTGGGCAACCTGAGTTGATAAGCCGTTTCATTAATGGGCTTCAAGATTTGTAAAGGACCATAGTATCTTTTTGCTAGTTTAGCATAATACTTTTGATAGCCCGTAGGATTTCTGTCCGTCTTTTGCCTTAATCGAGCCTTAGGAAACTTGAGTAAGACCCAATCATTTTCTTTGCACATTAAGGCTCTTCTATGCTTATCAGTAGCAGATTTTTGCCTTTGTTGAGAGATGGATATAGCCTCCCTAATCTTTTGAAAAGATTCTTGTAGGTCACGGCTATACTCATCGTAGCAAGGGACTTTTAGGTCTTCCCTCAATGATCTCAAAAGGTGCTTTTCCCATAGAAGTATGTACAGTATTATTGTAGGCATACTATACAAGAGGTAAGTACTTTTCCCATTGTGAGCATTGATCTAATTCGGTAACATAAGTCTTGAGTAGATCGAGTATCGTAAGATTGGCTATCTCACTTTGGCCATCCGTTTGTGGGTGATAGGCCGAAGAGAAATTCAATCTTGTTCTTAGATTTTCAAAGAGACCTTTCCAAAAATTACCGGTCATTCTAGGATCTCTATCTGACACGATGGATGTAGGTAATCCATGGTGCTTGAAAATCTGAGATATGAAGAGAGTTGCCATTTGATGTGCCTTAACAGTCTTTTTGACAGGAATAAAATGTGCTTTCTTGCTAAACCTGTCAACTATTGTCCATATTCCTATATTCCCATGGATAGACTTGGGTAATCCAAATATAAAATCCATGGATATACTCTCCCATGGTGAATTTGGGATAAGCAATGACTGGAGTAATCCAGGTTGCTTCCCTCTATCATACTTGGTCTTTTGGCATACTACACATTTTGAAACATGCTCTTGTATGTCCACTTTCATGGTAGGCCAATAGAAGTACGTCTCTACTCCTCGGAGAGTAGGTTGAATACCTCTATGCCCCGCATATGGAGGAGCATGGGATTCATACATAAATTTCTCACGAAGGGAATGGGTAACACATAGCCTATTTCCGTGGAGAAGATAACCATCCTGCAAGGTGAATGGTTCCCCTTTCTTTCCCAATCAAGGGCTGATATTATGTCTCTAAAGTCAGGGTCAGTACAATACTCATCTCTCATAGAGGATAGATCATTGTGAGCAGCTATAGACACCGCATTAACTTTGGGTCCTCGTGAAAGTGCATGGGCCACTTGATTGTGCTTACCAGCTATGTGAGCAATATGGAAATTAAATTGCGAAAGAAAATTTGCCCACCTCATTTGTTTGTCAGAAAGCTTGGTTTGCGTCATGAAATACTTGAGACTTTGGTGGTCGGTTCGTAGGATAAATGGAGTCCCTAATAGGTAGTGCTTCCATGTGTCTAGGGCATGTAGAACAGCTAAAAGCTCTTTCTCATAAATGTCCAAGACTCGTTCATCAATATTGAGCCTTCGGCTCTCATATGCTATGGCATGCCCTTCTTGAAGCAAAAGTGGTCCAAGGCAATCACCACAAGCATCACATTGGACCTCAAATGGCTTTGAGAGATCCGGAAGCACGAGGACTGGTTGGGAAGTAAGCTTCTCTTTGAGCTTTTCAAAAGCATTTTGCTCCTTAGCAGTCCATACAAACTTAATGTTCTTCTTAGTTAAGTCGTGTAGTGGTCCTGCTACTTGAGAGAATTTTGCTATGAAGCGTCTATAGTATGCGCACATACCAACAAAGCTTCTTAGCTCATGTAGATTTCTTGGGTTAGGCCATGCTTTTATTACCTCTAACTTTGATGGATCCATTCGGATACCATCTTTAGAGATAATATGACTTAGGTATTGAATCTCTTGAAGGAAGAATTCGCTTTTCTTTTGGTTGAGAAAAAGCTTGTTCTCCCTTAATGCTTGAAAAATCACTTGGAGATGTTGCTTATGTTCCTCCAAAGACTTGGAGTAGATGATGATATCATCAAATAAAACTCCAATGAATTTTCGGTATGGTCTAAAAATTTTCTCCATCAAACGATTGAACGTAGCTGGTGCATTAGTCAAGCCAAAAGGCATGACTAGATATTCATAAAGACCAAACGTTGTGCAAAACGCGGTCTTTAAGATATCTTCATCCACTATCCTTATTTGATGATAGCCACTCTTAAGGTCTATCCTACTGAAGTAGGTAGAGCCTTGTAGCTTATCAAACAGATCTTCTACCCGAGGTACGGGAAATCTGTTTTTGATAGTGATATGGTTTAGTGCTCGATAGTACACACACATACGGTATGTACCATCTTTCTTTTGCACTAAAAGGACTAGAGAACAAAAGGGAGAGGAACTAGGCCTCACCATCCCTTTGTCTACCAGCTCTTGTACTTGCCTCATGATCTCCTCTTGTTGAGCTTGTGAGAGTCGATAAGGAGGCTTGTTAGGTGGTGAGCTTCCAGGAAGGAGCTCAATGCGATGGTCATCATCCCCTCGTTTTGGAGGTAAGTCCATAGGGATATCATCGATGAACACATCTTGGAACCCTTTTAGAAAATTAGACATGTCTAACTCTTCTTGATTCCTACCATTTACATTTGATGAAACATTAGTATCTTTTAGAGACTCTTTGACAAAAATCATGTACGCAGAAACTGAGCTCTTCATTGACTTATCAAAAGCAAGAGGATTACAAGTGGATAGTGCGACCACGCTCACCAGCATCTATATACATGTTCTTTCCCCTGTAGGTGAAGTAGATTCTCCTTTCAGGGAACTTCATGTTGGCAGCCATGCGATCAAACCATGGTGCCCCTAGGATAACATCCTCATGTTGGAGAGGAGAGATGAAGAAGTCTTCTTTGTCAACATAGTTTTGGACATGAAGCCTCAACTTCCCAATCAAAGGAGTAACGGAGGCTTGTTGTCCCTTCAAAGCTGCATCAGCCACTACTTTATCTCCCATCTCAAAATCTTGAATGCCCAACTTGGTGGCCAACTCCGTTGATATGAAGTTGAGAGTAGAGCCAGGGTCAAACAAGATGAAGGCATCATGCTCTCTTACCTTTCCCCAAGCATAGGAAAGTGATGATCCTTTGCAATAAGCATCCTCTTTTGGAGCTTCAATGGTGGAAGCCCTAGGAGTCTCATTGGGAGTATTCTTCTTGGGGCAAGAACGATAGCCATGTCCTTGCTCCCCACACTCGAAACACTTATGGTCCTTGCGAAAAGCCTCAGGCTCTTTAGGGGAGAGTTTGTTTTTACCTTTGTAAACTCCCTTGTCCTTGGTCCGATTGTTGTTGTTGTTGGAATTGACTTGGGAAGTATTTTGAACATTGGTTTTCCCCTTTGCATCATTTTTGTCTTTGTTTTCCATGGGCTTGACATTATGTCTAGCCCCTTGATGGAAATTGATGCGTGAAGCAACCATGCTGTGATGGATTACTTCGCTAATAGTACCAGGCCATTGAGAGTTGATGTATTCGGCCATCTCTTCAGGTAATCCCGCACAGAATTGTTGCCTTTGCTCGTCAAAGTCTATCTTTTGAAAGACAGTAGCCTTGAGATGTAAATCCCAAAACTTGTCTACATATTTGTGGATAGACTCATGGGAGAGGAGCTTCAAGCTACGCCATTCAGTAAGCACTTTGTCCTTTGCATCGCTTGCAAGGAATTGCTTCATGATGGAAACTCGTAGAGTTTTCCATGTCTTTGGGGCTTCACCATTGCCACGAAGGCTAGCCCACCATTGACGAGCTGATTTTTGGAAGTGCATAGCTACATGGCGTAGCTTGGAGGACTCTGTGAAGCCCTCATCTCCAAAGGCCACATCAAATTGATGGATGAAGGCCAACACTTTGTCAGTAGCACCGAAGGTGCCATCATAGGTGAGAAAAGAGATACTCTTTCCTCCCTCCTTGAACTTCTTTAGCTTTTGTGACCTTCGCCATGCAGGAAATGATTTGCGATGTCCTCCCCTCTTGTATTCTCTCAGAGATTAGCCATAACTTTCGTTGGAAGAGGAGGAAGGTGAAGAAGAAGGAGAAGAGGGTGACCTCTTCCTAGCCCTTTTCTTCCTTTGTTTCCTCTCTTGCCTTTCAGAGTGATGAGGAGAAGGACTATGTGTTGATCTTTTTCTCTTGGGAGGAGTGGGCGATCGTCTAGATCTCCGTCTTCGTGGAGCCACATCTTCAGAGGAACTTAAACTTTCATTGCTTTCTTGCTCTTTGGATTCCTCCTATCGAATGGGAGAGAGTCTTGTTTTGGGGGTCTCTTCAAGAGGCCTCCTAAGCTCTCTCTCTCCTCTTGGAGAGGAAGGGAAATTCCATAAGCACGAAGTTGTTGAGTAACTTCGGCTTGCAAAGCAGGGTTGCCCATAGCTTGCTGCAACCTAGTGACAAGATAATTCACAAACATGGGAGCATCATCATTAGCACCTTCATGTGCAAAATCAAAGCTATCAATGTTCATTCTACTCTCTTGATTATTGTCAGCCATGTTAACAAAAATTATGTATGTACTTAGTGTATGCTTTGGCAATTCAAAACCTTAGTTGCCACTCCTCTTAGCCTTTGAAAATCGGCTCTTAAGTATCTACACCCACGGCTCGAAGTGGTTAATTATAGAGAGTAGAGGAGTAGGTCTAACATAGCAGAGCTATCGAGGGCTAGCTCCTTTCGGACTTCTTATGGCTCAATGATGGTAAAGCCGTAGGCAAGTCTAAAAAGACTCCATTATTAAGTCCAAAGCTCCCGAGGAGTGCACCATCCCCCACATAGTGGGCTCAACAAAACCGATAATAGATCCTAGTTCCACTTACCCTAATATAATTAACAACATCAACCATTTATTGGCTACTTAAGGACCTCTCTTCTTAAGCAAGAAAAGAGAAACCAAATGCTCTGATACCAATGTCATGGAATTCGCCTATTTAACTTGAGAGTAGCGGAAATTAATGAGAGTACTTTTGAGAAATGACTTTATGAGCATAGCGGGTGACCATAAATGAAGATAGCAACATAATCATAGCAATTACTTAGCTTGGCATGAACAATACTTTTGCAAGAGAGAGAATTTAGAGAACATGACAAGAGTTGAGGACCGGATTTATGTGGAGCCGGTCCCCCCTCCAATAGGCATTTGTATTATGATTTCTCCCATTAAGAGAGACTTGTTACAATACAATCTTTGTGTTCCTTGTGACCTAGGTGATGCAATGAAGATAGAAAGCTTCATCCATCACAAACATAACATAAACTTGAAGAAAGCTTTAACTATCCCAAGCCTCAGTCCCAAGACCTCAAACACCTTCGAAGGTGGAGAGAGCTAGCAGGGAATGAGGGTAGGGAAGAGGAAGAAGAAACATTTCGTAGGAGAAAGAATTAGTTCCTCACTTATCATAACTCTTGTTGCTAGCATACATAATAGCATAGTAATGAAGAAGAAGGAGATGGTAAGCTTAAGCATTGAAACATGGCTCTTGGTTGAATTTGCACTCCATATCCAAGAGTGTTGGTGTAGGCTCTCAACCTCTACTTGCTTGGAGAAGGAGAGGGAGATCTTGCACTTTGCATAGCACACAATGAGAGTGTTTTTGAGTGTGTGTGGGTGAGTATAACCCCTAAGAAACCGCCTAGCTTGCTTGGGTGGACCCCCCCTTGTAGCTCATGCTTGAAGCTCATTGGACCCCTCCAGGCCTAACCAATAACAATGCAGGAGTCATTACAAGCAGCAAGGGTAGCCTTCAGACAAGTGTCCCCCTTTCCCCTTTGAGAGAGAGGGCTAGATAAATGCTAAATCATTTAATGAAATCTCCTAATTTATTATTGGACCCCTTGGGTGGCCACAATAGGCTTCGGGCACACCATGAGGGCAACATGAGGAGGATCTTTACAAGTGTCCCTTTTGCTTTATTTGTATCATGCATGCCTTGTGTGAGTGTGTGGGTGTTCTCCCTCATCCCCCGTCATGTAGGGCTCGCCCCCTCCTTGTAGGGATTGAATATTTGACTTTTTGACACCTCAAGCCCCTCATACATATGCCCAGTTCCCACCACAATCTTGGCCGTTAAGCACTTTAAGCTTGGGCTAGGTTCTCAACTTAAGTGCAACCCTAGCATCTCAAGCATGTCAAGCACCTCAAGAATCTCAATAATTAAGCACCTCAAGCATCTCAAGCACCTCAATCATCAAGCACCTCAAGCACCTTAGTCATCAAGCATGACAAGCACGACAAGCACCTCGAGCTGGGTCGGGTTCCCGCGCCTCAAGCTCAGCCCTAGCTTACCTAAGGTCAAAGGCCTTTTACACACATTATTGGAGGTCTTCAATGAAGCTAATCCTAAAGTCTTATGCTCCATTAGTTAGCCTTGCTCTTTGATAGACCATCTCTCATTTGGGCCCCTTTACCATTGGCCCCGTGTTGACATAGATCTATAAGTACATGTCTATATCTTAACACTTGTTCCCGTTTATTCTCCCACATTAAGTGATCAATTTAATATGAAAAAATCATTTGGGTTGGTTAGATATTAGATATTATATATTATGACATTACCTCTCTCTTGAAATCATAGTCGTCCTCGACTATAAGCATGCATACTAGTTAAATTTGTGCCCAATTAAAAAGAGGACTAGTCGAATAAGACAAAAAAACGAGTCATTTAAAAGAAATTTGTACATTTGCTTACTCTAATGTAGCATTGTAAGCATTGACAAGGTTCATACTATCCTTAAGCTGTATTCCTTGCATCCATCTAGCATCTTCAAAAGGATAATTTTTGAACTTAATAAGATACCGTCGGATAATCTTACCATGTCGTAGTACCTCTTGTCTTCATGCCATAGAACAGCTTCGGGTTGTAGCACCTCTTCTTGGTCTTCAACTTCGGGTGGGTCTTCAATAATTGGTCCAGTTGGTGGCTCTCCTTTGTAGGGCTTAAGTAGGATTACATGAAAAGCATTGTGTATGAGCCAATGGTTGGGCAACCTGAGTTGATAAGCCATTTCATTGATGGATTCAAGATTTGTAAAGGACCATAGTATCTTTTTGCTAGTTTACCATAATACTTTTGATGGCCCGTAGGATTTCTACCCGTCTTTTGCCTTAATCGAGCCTTAGGAAACTTGAGTAAGACCCAATCATTTTCTTTGAACATTAAGGCTCTTCTCTGCTTATCAGCAGCAGATTTTTGCCTTTGTTGAGAGATGGATATAGCCTCCCTAATCTTTTCAAAGGATTCTTGTAGGTCACGGCTATACTCATCGGCGGCGAAGCTCTTCCCATGTACTTTGAGTAGCAAGGGACTTTTAGGTCTTCCCTCAATGATCTCAAAAGGTGCTTTTCCTGTAGAAGTATGTACAGTATTATTGTAGGCATACTCTACAAGAGGTAAGTACTTTTCCCATTGTGAGCATTGATCTAATTCAGTAACATAAGTCTTGAGTAGATCGAGTATCGTAAGATTGGCTATCTCACTTTGGCCATCCGTTTGTGGGTGATAGGCCGAAGAGAATTCAATCTTGTTTCTAGCTTTTCAAAGAGACTTTTCCAAAAATTACTGGTCATTCTAGGATCTCTATCTGACACAATGGATGTGGGTAATCCTTGGTGCTTGAAAATCAGAGTTATGAAGAGAGTTGCCATTTGATGTGCCTTAATAGTCTTTTTGACAGGAATAAAATGTGCTTGCTTGCTAAACCTGTCAACTATTGTCCATATTCCTGTATTCCCATGGATAGACTTGGGTAATCCAAATATAAAATCCATGGATATACTCTCCCATGGTGAATTTGGGATAGGCAATGGCTGGAGTAATCTAGGTTGCTTCCCTCTATCATACTTGGTCTTTTGGCATACTACACATTTTGAAACATACTCTTGTATGTCCACTTTCATGGTAGGCCAATAGAAGTACGTCTCTACTCCTCGGAGAGTAGGTTGAATACCTCTATGCCCTGCATATGGAGGAGCATGGGATTCATACATAAATTTCTCACGAAGGGAATGGGTAACACATAGCCTATTTCCGTGGAGAAGATAACCATCCTGCAAGGTGAATGGTTCCCCTTTCTTTCCCAATCAAGGGCTGATATTATGTCTCTAAAGTCAGGGTCAGTACAATACTCATCTATCATAGAGGATAGATCATTGTGAGCAGCTATAGACACCGCATTAACTTTGGGTCCTCGTGAAAGTGCATGGGCCACTTGATTGTGCTTACCAGCTATGTGAGCAATATGGAAATTAAATTACGAAAGAAAATTTTCCCACCTCATTTGTTTGTCAGAAAGCTTGGTTTGCGTCATGAAATACTTGAGACTTTGGTGGTCGGTTCGTAGGATAAATGGAGTCCCTAATAGGTAGTGCTTCCATGTGTCTAGGGCATGTAGAACAGCTAAAAGCTCTTTCTCATAAATGTCCAAGACTCGTTCATCAATATTGAGCCTTCGGCTCTCATATGCTATGGCATGCCCTTCTTGAAGCAAAACTGGTCCAAGGCAATCACCACAAGCATCACATTGGACCTCAAATGGCTTTGAGAGATCCGGAAGCACGAGGAATGGTTGGGAAGTAAGCTTCTCTTTGAGCTTTTCAAAAGCATTTTGCTCCTTAGCAGTCCATACAAACTTAATGTTCTTATTAGTTAAGTCGTGTAGTGATCCTGCTACTTGAGAGAATTTTGCTATGAAGCGTCTATAGTATGCGCACATACCAACAAAGCTTCTTAGCTCATGTAGATTTCTTGGGTTAGGCCATGCTTTTATTACCTCTAACTTTGATGGATCCATTCGGATACCATCTTTAGAGATAATATGACCTAGGTATTGAATCTCTTGAAGGAAGAATTCGCTTTTCTTTTGGTTGAGAAAAAGCTTGTTCTCCCTTAATGCTTGAAAAATCACTTGGAGATGTTGCTTATGTTCCTCCAAAGACTTGGAGTAGATGATGATATCATCAAATAAAACTCCAATGAATTTGCGGTATGGTCTAAAAATTTTCTCCATCAAACGATTGAACGTAGCTGGTGCATTAGTCAAGCCAAAAGGCATGAGTAGATATTCATAAAGACCAAACGTTGTGCAAAACGCGGTCTTTAAGATATCTTCATCCACTATCCTTATTTGATGATAGCCACTCTTAAGGTCAATCCTACTGAAGTAGGTAGAGCCTTGTAGCTTATCAAACAGATCTTCTACCCGAGGTACGGGAAATCTGTTTTTGATAGTGATATGGTTTAGTGCTCGATAGTACACACACATACGGTATGTACCATCTTTCTTTTGCACTAAAAGGACTAGAGAACAAAAGGGAGAGGAACTAGGCCTCACCATCCCTTTGTCTACCAGCTCTTGTACTTGCCTCATGATCTCCTCTTGTTGAGCTTGTGAGACTCGATAAGGAGGCTTGTTAGGTGGTGAGCTTCCAGGAAGGAGCTCAATGCGATGGTCATCATCCCCTCGTTTTAAGACATTACTAATCATAACTAGCCATGTTGCTAACAACTAGCAATGATGTTATTTTGAGTTCTTTATATTACCAGACTAATATGGCATAGACAGAGTAGAAAGCATTGTTTTTAACCATAGGTGACTTGAAATCATATTTAACTAAATATTATTCATGATGAATGGTGATTAATATCCTTATTTATCCCTTAATCTCCTACATAAACACTTTTATTGATTTTTAAGCTACTTGTATATTTGTCTTACCTAGATTACTCCTATAACAATAAATGCCATAAATCACAGGCAACTAAGTACTGGAATTTTTGGAACTAACTTTATTTTCCAAAAGAGGAATTATACTTTCTTTAGAATGAAATGCTCTCAAGAAAGGAAAGCTTTTTCTTAGCAATGCAATTAAGTAAATATTTAATTTTCTTAAGACAAAGTTGAGTTTTGAAGGGTAATTTTATCATAATCAAGGAGTTTTCTTTGAAAGAAGGATCCAATTCCAAGTAGGCTTATCCTTCCCCTCTCTTGTCATTGGAAGACACAAATCTTTAACCCACTCTTAGATACAAGATTAATCCTCTCCATGGTAACAAGGTATGCCTAAATCCCATCTCAAACAAGGATTTGGTAACCATCCATAGTCAATTGCATGAGCATTTTCATTACGCTAGCATACCCACTTTTCAAAACTTCTCATTTCAATTTTCACACTATCATTCATTGAATGGTTCTATGATGACACAATCAAGAATTAACTCTTGCATAATCACTCAAAAGAAGTAAGTTGGTGTACAGTAAATTTCTATGTTTACAATTCATGGCCCACACTAAAGCAAAGATCATCATAGAGAGCATATACATTGTTCTTTTAAAGGTTGTATTATTTCAAATTTGTTTTTCAATTGCAATATGGGGAGGGGGACATGGGGAGTAAGGAGATAGCTTCACAAAAGTGATGACGTTGTGCTTGAATGTAAAACTCCCATTGCTTCCATGGATATGCCCCATGGATGGAAAATGATGCAAGAAAAAAAATTGGGATTCATCAAGATGTGATTAACTTGAAACTTATGTCAAGAAAAAACCTTAAACTCGCAAGAGACTCGTTGTATTTCTTAAGGTATGTTTGAGTAGACAATAATAGGAAATAGGAACAAAGGGATTATAGCTCAAGGAACTCGCTCTAAATTTCAACTAGGATTAAAAATTTATCGAGAAGATTTGATGTGGATATCCCTAGCATAACATAGAAGTTTTAAGTGTGAAACTTTTCTTACAAGTTTGGAAAAAAACTTGTACATGTGTTTACCTTTGAGATGCAATGAGGGATGGTCCTTTCTGGGGTTAGAGTTGATAACCATTGGTCTATATTTTGAGCTTGAGTCCATTAAATTCCTTGGAACTCGTATTGGATGGGAGTGAGCTCCGACCGGGCCATGCGACCCATGGATGCATCTGGAAAATGGCCTAGTCTATGTAGGCCTGATGCCGATGAGAAAAGAAGGAAGGAAAATGGATCCATGAAGGAATCGAATAAGAGAGAAAGATGTGATTTAATTAAGAAATGATTCTATTGTTTGGTAAAAAGGAACCTTGGAAAGGCTAGGAACCTAAATGGGCTATCCCGCAATTGTTCTCATCAGCCGACCCTTTGCTCTATTTTTTGGAATATTTATTTAAAAGGAACTTAAGGTAGATTAATTGTAAGCCCTTCCCAAATAATATAATGAAAAATAAGAATTAGAAATTGTGAAAAGGCACCACCTCCACACGTGGTAGAGGAGACAGGATACTCGAGTCTTGGGACGAGGATAGGGATATGCCTGGAGAAGTATATATGATTGCTTGAAAGATAACTAGATAGCTTTAATAATACTAAAGAAAAAAGGAAGTAAAATATTCTAAGAAGTAAAAAGGTGGGAATGATCGGATAATTGAACACTCTCAAGGGTATGCAACAGTTTGCATACTGCCTTCAAATGCATACTGTTTTTTTCTAGTATCATAGTACTACCTTGGAAAGGTGCATTTACCAAACGGTTTTGTGGGAGGGTGAATTGTGGAGGGTTAATTTGTTGGCCAAAACGTTGAATCCAATTTTATGTTGTCCATTAAGTTAAGTCAAGAATGGGAGAAAGGGATTCCAATCTATGGAGTAAGGATCAAACTTGGGAACAAGGGATTTGTATAGTTAGTAAACACTCATCTTAGGGGACCCCATTGATGGTTGTGCTCACTCATAACGGGGGGGGGAAGGCATTAGTGATCTTGAACGAAGGGTGAATTAGAGAACTCTCACCAATTGACCCGAGAAGGAAGAGTTTAAATTTAGTCTGATAGCTTTGTTTGGAAGATTTTGAATCGATAAGGAAAGATATTTCAAGGTTAAGGGTTCCATATGAAAAAAAGTGAATATTAATGATCCCCTTGAGTTGGCATCAAAGAGCAGGAAGAGTCATGTCCTTGTGTTGGCTTCAAGCGGGAGGGATGCGGAGAATCATGGTGTATCCATGTGGAAAAGGTACAATCGGTGGTCCGTGGCATGGCCCTCACACTTCTCAATGGAAACCAATTCCAAAAATGAAGGACACAAAAAGTCTACATGAATTAATATCGACTCCTATACAGTGCACAATAACTCTCTCACAAATGCTATAGATTAGACCACATCAATGGGATGAAGTTGAAAAAAACTTAGAGAAAATGAGATTGAAAATTTCTATTCAAGACCCCTTAGATTACCAAATGGGTAAAATGACACAAAACAAACCAAAGGCAAAACCAGTACCCATAATCAAGGTGGGTGATTATCGTGAAGAGGAAGGAGGGAATACCACCTTGCTAATGGAACATAAAGGGATCAAAATGATTTCTATACTTGATAGCGATGCTAGACTGGCCATTGCCACCATAGAGACATGGGAGAAATGGGGAAGACAAGCTTTCAAGAAAACAAGAATGAAATTGTAACTTGCATATGGTTATGTTGAGACAACGGTAGGTATGTTAAAATAAATTATAGTGACCTCTTGTGGGATAGAGTACAAACATACCTTTGCAATAGTAGATTTTGGCAAGAGAAATAGCTTTGATGTCATGAGAATATATTTACAAAATATGGGCTATCAATTGAGATAGTTAACGATAGAGGGACTCACTTTATAAATGAAGTAATGGAATTACTGCTAGATGAGTTCATGGTAGTTCATCACAAATTAGTACCTTATCACCCTCAAGCTAATGGATAGGCTAAGAGCACAAACAAAATACTATACATGGTGCTCACAAATATGCTAAGTGAATCAAGAGCTGATTGGGACCAAAAGCTACATTCATCTTTATGGGCATACATAGTAGTGTATAAAACATCAATTGGAACAACACCTTTAACATGCTGTTTGGTCTTAATGTCATACTTTTCATAGATTTCTTGATTCCCACATTTAAAGTAGCTCAACACTTAGAGTGGATAGGTCATGAGCTATCAAAGAGAATAGATATTCTCAAAAGGTTAGACGAAACATGCTTACAAGCTATTGCATGCATCTATGCCCAAAGAAGACGCATGAAGGAATTTCATGATCAACATGTAATCAATAAAGAGTTCAAAAAGGGAGACTATGTGTGAGTCTACACCTTAAAGAAACACTCAAAGAAATTAAAGAAGTGAAGTAATGGCCCATTTTTCATTCATGATGACATATCATCAAGTGGAGCCATAAATATTGCAGCATTCAAGAGAGAAGAGATGCCCAATCATATTAGTGGATGTAGGTTGAAGAAATATCATTTTCCACTTACCACCAAAATGTTGGAAAATATCCACAAAGAAGCTAAGAGGAAAAATCATGCCCAAGCTATTCAAGCAAAGGCTCAAGAATGACAAAACAATTTGCAAGCTATACCACAATCAACAATGGCACCTCCCCCAATTGAAGCAATCCAGGTAGAGCATAATTGGCTTGGAGGTATAGACGTACGCATCAAGATACATTTCCAGATGAATTGACAAAGAAAGCACTTATGGACACATGAGCTAGAGCCAATGTCATCAAATAGTCTATGTACATGACGATGACAAATGGACCATTAACTATAAATTAGATAGAGCTCAAAGCCGCAAAGCAAGGTAAGATAGTCAACTTAGAAAAGGCCAATCTTTCAATCAGTATCGATAGGTATCAATGCCCACATCAGTTTTATGTCATGGAAAATACAGATCTCAATGAAGTAATCATCATAGGTGTCCCTTGGATGCAAACATACAAAGCAATACCAAATTGGCAAGAGGATGCTTTGAAGTTCATACTTAATGGCACCTCTTATGTCACTCCGTTGGCTCAAATTGATCATATGTGGGAAGTACAACCCATTGTTTCAGAACCACAATAGCTAAAGATGACACCTATGTCTATGCAACATCATAACAACCAATCAACCAAGCAGGTTTGGGTTAAAAAAATCAATCATGGCCAACAAACCTAAGTAGATATGGATACCCAAGCCAACCACTCCACAAGTGGTTACCAAAGTAAAATGGACAAGTCCTCCAACAAAACCTCAATAACCTCAACACAATTATACTTGGCAGTGGTAACCCAAATGAAAACAAAAACCTAAAGCAAGCCCACTTAAGTTTCAATGGATTCCAAAGCAAACGCAAACCAACCAGGCCCAACCAGCAAAGTCAACTTGGAAATGGAAATCAAAACAACCGACTCAACAACCAGCTTAATATTCTCCACCAAGCATAGCAACCAAGTACAAGTGGAAAAGCATAGCAACCAAGTACAAGTGGACAAGCATAGCAACCAAGTACAAGTGGATACCAAAGCAACAGATAACCAAAATCACGACAATTGTACACACAGCCAATAATCAAAGACAAAGCGCGACATCTTCAAACTCTTTTGTTCTAACCATGTAGTATAGATGGAGCCTTGACAACAAAGACCCACATCTTGCACAGCATAGTGTTATCCCAATCATCTTTTCCACTGGCATAATAGGGCCACATTGCACAACCTTTCATCTGAGATGACTCAAAATGAAAGGGCGGAGTAATAACCTTTGACTACTACAACAAGATGATTAGAATTCAGGTGTATAGTGTGTAAAATGTGTATTTTAGCATATTTTTTTCTTTCTGTTTGATTTTTACATCTTATCATGCATATTAAATGAGCCATATTGACAAAATTTTGACAATCATGATGCCTAAAGTGGGAGTACGTATATATAAGTGTGAGGAATAATTTTGGCTAATTTTTGGCCAAGTAATTTTATTTATTTTTAGCTTATAAGGATTAAAAAATAATAAAATTATTGAGGAGAGCTAAAATCAAGTTTTAAAAACAAACACCAAAGTATTAGAGGAAGAGCTTCAAGCATGGAGAGTTTCAAGAGAATTTGTGCAAATCAAATTTTTGGCCAACTTACAACTTATCAGATTCACAAAATCGAGGACAAATAGCAACAGGATGTCCAAGTAATGAGTCGTATGAGATGTAGGTGATATGACATGAGCAATCAAGACAAAGAAGGTAAGAGTGCACTTGAGGTTCTTGATGAGTTGGGTGCATATAACCAAGTAGGGTAAAATAGTCCTCATTTGCATTTTGTGAGGGTTAGAGAGAGAGAGAGAGAGAGAGAGAGAGAGACCTTACAACGTACAATGCGTGTCGTTTTTTTGCTTGATGCAAGTAATTAGGGCTACTATTCTCCACCAGATTTGACGTGTATGATCTACTTACCTCCCTTGATAAGTTTATGTGAGCGACACAATAAAAAAAAATGCCAGACAAACCACACAAATCAAAATCACACCAAAGATTCTGCAAAGTGTTCAAGGTTAGCAGAGGGGCCAAAACTAGTCCAAACTCAAAAGGATTTGGGAAAAAACACTCAACAAGGCAAGTGCTTCAAGGACATGTGGTGGTGTATTGTGCATCATGATGTTCCTTAGAACCCAAACACAAAGAAAATTCACCAGGAGACACGTGCCAACAAGTGTTGCAAAAACAAAATGAAAATGTGTTCCAGCATGAATCACAATCCATATCCTCCAACGGTTCAAAATGGGACGAGCGGTGGTCATTAGTTAGATTAGGGCTTGGGAAGATTAGCCTTAAAATTTGGGTGAGTTTGGTTACAATTAGACCTAAAAACCCCAAATTCTTGAAAAATGAGACTCCAAATGGTCTCAGACCCATAAAAAACGGTGCAAAACCAATCAATATAGAAACATGCCTAGATTCTTCCTTTTAAATTTTTTGTGATTTGGGTTTCAAACATGGATTGCGATCCATGACCCCAAGTGCAAAAAATGTCAGTTTTAGATGCACAGGTGTATTAGAGTGGCAGAGCCATCAAGAGTGTGATAAAACCAAAAGCTGGTGACCAATCAATATAGGAACATGCCAAGATTCTTACTTGCAATTTTTTTGTAATTTGGGTTTCAAAATGGATCATGATTAATGACATATGCAAAAATTGTCAATTTCAAATCCACAGGTGTACTAGAGTGGTAGAGGCATCAAGGGTGTGATAAAACTCTCAAAGTGCTAAGAGTTAGGGTTTTATAGCACCAGAGTTTCATTTGAAAACCAAAATCCTTATGAGAATCCAAAATCTCCAAGTCTATGGAAAAATTACAAAATTTGACTTGATGTGCAAATGAAAGATACAAATCACAACAAATTGCTACCATAGTAATCCTTAATTATGTCGAATCATATGGTACCAAGATCACTCCAAATAGTGTTCCAACATGGATCGCGATCCATGTACCTCTGGCCCAAAATTGACTTGAACCAATTTATCCTCATGCCTATAGTGGTCTTAAGTACATTGGTGAAGTTGGGTCAAATTCGGACCTCTTTCTTAAGTTATGCTCATTTTTCAATTTATGGTTAAGTTTGTGCTAAAGTGGATTTTTTGACAACTTTTTGACCAATTTCTTGGCATTGAAAGGTTAAATTTGTTTGCAAGATGCCTCATCAATGTGCACAAAAGGAATGTGGAGCTACTCCATATGAGATTATGGGCATTCCATCCAATAAGAAATCCCACCTCACATATGAATAATTGGAGCATATTCCAGAAAATATCTTCATCGCAAAGTTCTAGGCAACATATGAAAAATTAAGTGAAGACAGCCACCTTCCCCACAGAGCTATGGACACTCTATCAAAAACCTTGAAGTAATGGATAGTGCCAGATGCTGCAGTTGGATAACTTCTTTTGAGTACCACCTTTGGGCATTAATTTCCAAAGAGCCCGTGAGCTTATGACAAGCATTCAGTACAATGGCAAAGCAACACTCACTTACAGGAATGGAGCAATAGGTGAGCTAAACATCACAAGTGATATTATTTTCCAAGCACTCCATTCATCAATTGGCCATCACAACCTGTTGTTGAAGACCAAAGCAATCGATAACGACAAGGCCTTCATCAAGTAGCAGGGCCACAAGTTGACATATAGATATTTGATATACTCAAAGATAGAGCTTCCACTCAAATACATCTCGTAGCACCTCAAAGTGTAGAAGCCTCCTAGATACACCAAACATTTACTACACTTGGTGGTGCTCATGGCAATCAGCTTGTCAAAGTGTTGAGTCATCAAATGTGACCTCAGTAGCTACATCCGAGAGAACTTTGTCGAAGCCAATCCAAAGATCGGTGAAAAGAATAGAAGCTATATGAATGTTGGTTCCATGCTCACAGGCATTGCCTATCAAGATTTGGAAACAATTGAAGACCTTCAAAATCCAAAGCCCCATTCAGATCTTTTCCACAAGTCCAACCATATTGTTGAAGTTGTGGGAGGTGCTTTAAAAACACCAACAAAGAGAAATACATGTGGCTTGAGTTCTCAAGCACCAGCCATAGATAGTGAACCAACACACTTAGATAATGAGCTCCACATAGAAATCAAGAGAAAATAGAATGTTGGGTGTAGCTGAGCTATGGTGGATGCCACCGGCAAGGAGAAGCCATGGCGAGGTGAGGAAGAGCAGGGGGGAGGAAGTGAACAAGATGAGAGAGAGAGAGAGAGAGAGAGAGAGAGAGAGAGAGAGAGAGAGAGATATTGCTTGTAAAACTAACGCTATGTCTTTTGAATGTAAAGCATTTACATATATAGAGCCAAAAATTGCCATGCAAAATTAAATCTGAACTTACCTTTCTTGCATGCCATAAGGGGAGTTTCCCACGGGCTTATGACCCTTGACTATGTCTTGAAAACCCAACAATCTCCCAGTCAAGCCCGAACTACAAGCCCGAACTAGATATATCACTTCCATGATATCTCGAGTTTTTGGTGTAGTTGTCAATCGTGAGTTTTAGGTTCTCTCACAGCCAAGGATTTTGGTGTATACATAACCCGATGCTATGATAGTGAACCCCCCTTTGAACAGATAGGGCGTGGGCTGAAAAATTAGCTATCAACAAATGGAGCTTTTGGTTCACTTCCAAACCTTGGGTTTAAGGTGCACCTAGTAATCTCATGAGAAGTGGAACAAAAATGGGCTGAGAACAAATGTTTTTGGGAGGTGTTACCACTCATGTGTGGTAGTGTCTATAACCCGTACAAATTTTTATCATGGAATGACTGACAATAGATAAAGTAAAAGAAGGCTTCGACTGAAAAGTATATGATTGTGTATACAAACAGACAAAACAAAACTATAACACGGAACTGGTTTTTTTTTTTAAGTGAAGTCTTGTACCACAACCTCGAAGTAGATCTTCATGTTCAACATTAGTTTCCTTATTGCTAGCTGTATCCGATTGACAAGAAAAGCCACAAAATTGGTCCACATATAGCCATTAGGCAAAATTTGGACTCACAAAGGGGCCCTTTAAGGAGTTTGACTTTACCTCTCTCTACCAAAATGGGCGCATGGATACATTTTTGCAAACAAACTCCAAAGTTCGCGGAGTTTTGACAGTTAGAATGTCCTCTTCAAGCTCTATCTACTGATATATAGCACGCCATGAGATTCCTCATATTTTAGAAGATTCTTTTTTTGATTCACCTATGATGTGACAACTCTGTCGGAATCTAAGTGAATCAAAAAAAGAATCTTCTAAAATATGAGGAATCTCATGGCGTGCTATATATCAGTAGTAGATAGAGCTTGAAGAGGACATTCTAACTGTCAAACCTCCGCCAACTTTGGAGTTTGTTTGCAAAAATTTATCCATGCACCCGTTTTGGCAGAGAGAGGTAAAGTCAAACTCCTTAAAGGGCCCCTTTGTGAGTCCAAATTTTGCCTAATGATACATATCCAATGTGAAGCTTTGGAAAATGTTGTTAAAGAATGGATATGTGCATGGCATTCCGAGTAACCAAAAACAAGCATGTGCCTTTGGACATGTTGCGCACTAAAAACCACATGGACTATCTCTGTGTACTCCAAATCAATCACTTGCAAAACCACAAAGATCACCACCACTTTGCTGAGAATCACCTTGAAGGCTACATTCACCTTTATTCACAAGGCCATTTTTAAAATCATCCTCAGTGGCTCACTGATTTGCTGTAGCATTGTGAGATGCTTTTTCTTTCTAGTGAGTTCTTTGAGAAGCTCTACATAGGTGAAAATCGACAACTTTCTGAGATGCTGCATAAACTGCCAAATAAATGTTCCTCCATTGATCGCTTTTGAGATGATTTACTATGCGAGGTCAAGTTGTCAAGACCAAGGGGAGGACATCATTTTGAGATGCAATCCACCTTGCGTGTGATGACCCCCACCTTTCCTGGGGTAGAGTTTTGATATTTTGCAGGAGATAAGCTTGCCGGTGCCTTTCTATACCCGCCTAGGATAAGTGTTGCCAAGAGTTTGACTGCATCTTAGAACGCCCTTTGCAGAGATGACATTGCCCGCTGCTGCCAAGCCTTCTTCACTATCTGCGTTTTAAAACACCTTGTTTGGCAAGAAATCCCACGAGCCTAGAGCTCTGATACCAGTGTTGGGTGCAGCGGAGCTATGGTGGATGCCACCGTCAAGGAGAATCCATGGCAAGGTGAGGAAGAGCAGGGGAGGAAGTGAACGAGATGAGAAGGGAGAGAGAGATTTTCAATATTGCTTGTAAAAATAACACTATGTATTTTGATTGTAAAGCATTTACATATATAGAGCCTAAACTTGCCATGCAAAACTAAAGTTGAACTGACCTTTCCTGCATGCCATAAGGGGAGCTTCCCACGAGTAGATGACCCTTGACTAGGGCTTGAAAACCCAACACAGAACATCTTGTCAAAATACCAATCGATCAAAGAAGAAGAAGTGATGGAACTCCCTTCCATTAGAAAAAAGTCAAGCAGGAGGAGCACGTTCCCAAAACACATGCACATATCTATGGAAGAAGCTCAAAGGTTGATGATGGAGGAATAGCTCGCCAAGAAAGCTAAAGAGCAAAAGAAAGTCGTAGAAGCACATCAAGTTTCTTCCTTCTACAACTCTAATGATGTGGGTCTAGATGGAAAACTTGAACGGCTAAACGAATAAAGAAGATAGGCTGCTAAAATTGACCTTAAATTGGCTAGTTCTACAAAACAAAGAATCCACCAAGAGCTAAAGTGCAAAGCATAATAGAGAGAGGAGGAGGAATCCAAGAGACAGGGGACGACAGAATTGGATTCTCTTTGTAGTCCACCCACACAACATGAGGAGATAGTATTGGAAGCACCTACTACAACCAATGTAGTAGAGGGAACCACAGAGACGACCTCTCACAAAGCTCCTTTAATCCTTAGTCATAGCTTACTAGTTGATAGACTCATCCATAAGCCCAAAACTCTTGATTAATTAATTTCAGCAAAGTGCAAGTTATTTGTCCTTGATGGCAGTGTAACTTTTCACGATTGTTTGCATTTACTCATTACCATATGTGCTTTGCCTTCCCCTTATGCTTTATTGCTATATGATTGAGCTTGCTACATCATCAATGTTTTTCTTTGGCATCCACATTCTTCCTCGAGCATCTACCACAACATGGATTTGTCAGGGGGCAGCAAAGCTTAGGAAGGGGTGAATGTTGGCAATTCCAAAGAGAAGCAACGGACGACCTTCAGTGATGTTGTTTTTAGCATACACTTATCATACATAGGCTATAAGTGCTTCATTTTTTGACAAACATATCATTGTATATGAACTTTTGATGTATTTAAGGGCTCCACACAAGTTTGAGATTGTATATTTGATTCTACCATCATGCCTAGGAGCTGTAGAGATGCACACAATTCTATGCATCTCATGGGTGATCGAACATATTTTTGATGCCCTAGGTATAAAAGTGAAAGTTATGTCTCTTTTCACTTATCCTCAAGAGAGTAGAGCTTTCATGGAAAGCTTCTAGAGAAGATGGAGATGAAGATGCTTGGAGTTGGAGCTTCCTCTTGTTTCCACACTTTCTGGCATGCAATGAAATAATAAGTACTCTTATTCTTATCTCTCTTTGTCATTTGTGTTAACGGTGTGTAGTTAGGTGTGTAGTTAACGGTGTGTAGTTAGGTGTTTATTAGTCTATGGCATGCAATGAAATAATAAGTACTCTTATTCTTATCTCTCTTTGTCATTTGTGTTAATGGTGTGTAGTTAGGTGTTTATTAGTCTCTAATTAATGCTTTTCTCCCTCATTTCTCTTCTCCTCCACATGATTAGTGAGCTCATTGAGTTTTTGATCAATGTGTGTGTGATATCGTCGAGAGTATGTACCCATTGTCCTCTTGATTGGTGACAATAGAGTAGATTGGAGAGTAGGCATTGAATAGAACTCTCCATTAGCATTGCATTCCCCTCTTCCTCACTCTCCTAATTAGGATCTTCTTCTTGCAAATTCTCTTGGCTCCATGTCTCCATGCACTAGTCGGAGTTAGATCCATCAAATTTAACATTATATTGTCAGTGAATTGAGCTATGCTATAGCACTCAATCGTCTACAAGTTTTATCTTCAATTTTGAGTGCTTTAATCGTTATTTTTGACATTTTGACTATAGGAGAGTGTTATTAGATCTTAGGGCGACTTCTTTGAACTATTCCGTTGTAGTTTTTATGACCTGGTAAATAATAAAACAAGATTTTGGTATGTTATCATATTGTTTGTAAACTTTGTAAACTTGTCCCCCTAGACCTAATATAGATTCTCTTAAAATTTTGTGCCTATCCAAGTCCGTCTAGTCATTCAAATGGCATGTTGGTTGAGAGTAGTGAGACAAAACATAGACACATTTTTTGATCTGGGATTGGTGGTTTTCTTGTTGAGTTGAAGCATTTTCTTGTTAGGTTCACTTATTGAAAATTGACACCCTTAAAGAGTCTCCGTGCCCCATTCGAGTCACTTCTCTGAGTATTGATATGAGTATGTTAGTGTCGTTATAGAGGATTCTAAATATGTGCTATGTCACTCACCACCTAAGGATCATTCTCCAATGCTACAGCTTGCTAACATTGGAGAATGATCCTTAGGTGGTGAGTGACCTAGTACATATTCAAAATCCTCTTTATTCCAAAGAATTGGAATCCATTCCATACACATTAGTGGTAAATCATCTACACATGGGTTAGCACATGATAGAGTCTAGAGTCGAGGGACCGACTAGAGTTATCCTTAAAGGGGGCAAAGAGAGTGTGTAAGATACCAAAAGCATTTTATTCTTCAAATTTTCTCTAAGATTTGAGAGTTTTGTTCCATTTTTCAATGTTTATGACTTTTCTTTGCATTGTTTCGTTTCTATTTGTTTCAAGTTTCTTTCCACCACTTAGAATTAGGATAAGTAGGAACCGACACCATCAAATTGGGCTAAACAGATCATGGCAAAAAGGCTAAAAACCATTTTTTGGGTAAGGAAGATCATCACCCTAAAATCTTGAAAATTTGATGGGAGACACCTAAAAGTTGATCCAAACTCGAAAAATTGGTGCTCAAGGACCTTAAAAAATCATCAAAAACAAAATGAGAAGCTTCACCATATTTTGTGCTGGAACATGGATCACGATCCATGTACCCTTGCGACAAAACTAGGCAAAAGTGAGACAAATTGACAGATACTGACATCAAACAATTGAAACCAAAGTTTGGGGTCAAATTGGGGTTGAAAACACACTTAAATCAAGAAAATTGTGAAAACCACTTAAGATTAGTCCATCTAACTAAAATTTCGGGTTTTCAACTTTTTTTATTCCAAATCCAAAAAGAGCTTGGGAATAGCTTCTAAATAGTAGAGATTACAAGCGGACAAAGTTTCATCTCAAAAGAAGATAGAACAAAGATCACGATCCATATACCTCATTTGATATTTTTTCTAAAAAAATGGAACAATGAGTAGCTAAGATATATATAAATATATTCCCCAAAGTCAAATTTGCAAAAGGAGTTGAAATAAGTGACCAAAATGGCCTAAATCAGAAGATAGCCAAATGTCGCTAAAATAGAAAATAGACCTGGGATAACACCTGACCAAACCTTGTCCAAATCCAAAAAGATTTTGGGGATAGGCTCCACACACCATAGTCTACCAACTGGCCAAATTTCATGTTCAAAAGTGATGAAACATGGATCCTTATCCATGTCCCCAATCTAAAAATTTTGGCAGAGACTTGTACAGAGTGTAGCAAAGACCTATAGAAACAAGCTCCTCAAAGCAAGGTTGCAAAACAAATCCAAAAAGTGCACAAAAAGGGACAAAAACAATTTAGGGTAAAAAACCACAAAGTTAAACCTAGGGTACTTTTAGCTAACCTAAATAAGTCCAACTCACACAAAAAGCATATAGCAGGTGTCAGGATAGCAAGGGCAAGTTGTGTGTAAAGTTTCATCCTATTCTACCACTGAGGTACATGGATCACGATCCATGTCTCCTATCACAGATTGAGACCTGAATGATACCACAGCTAGATATAGTCATAAGAAGCATAGAGATCACGATCCATGTACCCTTGAGACAAAACTAGGCAAAGTGAGACAAATTGACAGATACTGACATCAAACAATTGAAACCAAAGTTTTGGGGTCAAAAACACACTTAAACAAGGAAATTTTGAAAAACCACTTAAGGTTAGTCCATCTAACTAAAATTTGGGGTTCTCAACTCTTTTTGATCCAAATCCAAAAAGATCTTGAGAATAGCTTATAAACAGTAGAGATTACAAGCGGACAAAGTTTCATCTCAAAAGACAATAGAACAAGGATCATGATCCATATACCTCATTTGATATTTTTTCTAAAAATGGAACAATGAGTAGCTAAGATATTTATAAATATATTCCCCAAAGTCAAATTTGCAAAAGGAGTTGAAAAAAGTGACCAAAATGGCCTAAATCAGAAGATAGCCAAATACCGCTAAAATAGAAAATAGACCTGGGATAACACCTGACCATACTTGTCCAAATCCAAAAAGAATATGGGGATAAGCTCCACACACCATATTCTACCAACAACTGGCCAAATTTCATGTCCAAAAGTGATGAAACATGGATCCTGATCCATGTCCCCAATCTGAAATTTTTGGCAGAGACTTGTACAGAGTGTAGCAAAGACCTATAAAAACAAGCTCCTCAAAGCAAGGTTGCAAAACGAATCCAAAAAGTGCACAAAAAGGGACAAAAACAATTTAGGGTGAAAAACCACCAAGTTAAACCTAGGGTACTTTTAGCTAACCTAAATAAGTCCAACTCACACAAAAATCATATAGCAGGTGTCAAGATAGCAAGGGCAAGTTGTGTGTAAAGTTTCGTCCTATTCTACCACTGAGGTACATGGATCACGATCCATGTCTCCTATCACAGATTGAGACCTGAGTGATACCACAGCCAGATATAGTCATAAGAAGCATAGAGATCACGATCCATGTACCCTTGAGACAAAACTAGGCAAAAGTGAGACAAATTGATAGATACGACATCACACAATTGAAACCAAAGTTTGGGGTCAAATTGGGATTGAAAACACACTTAAATCAAGGAAATTGTGAAAAACCACTTAAGGTCAGTCCACATCTAACTAAAATTTGGGGTTCTCAAATTTTTTTGATCCAAATCCAAAAAGAGCTTGGGAGTAGCTTCTAAACAGTAGCGATTACAAGCGGACAAAGTTTCATCTCAAAAGAAAATAGAACAAGAATCACGATCCATATACCTCATTTGATATTTTTTCTAAAACTGGAACAATGAGTAGCTAAGATATTTATAAATATATTCCCCAAAGTCAAATTTGCAAATGGAGTTGAAAAAAGTGACCAAAATGGCCTAAATCAAAAGATAGCCAAATACCGCTAAAATAGAAAATAGACATGGGATAACACCTGACCAAACCTTGTCCAAATCCAAAAAGATTTTGGGGATAGGCTCCACACACCATAGTCTACCAACTGGCCAAATTTCATGTCCAAAACTGATGAAACATGGATCCTGATCCATGTCCCCAATTTGAAATTTTTGGCAGACACTTGTACAGAGTGTAGCAAAGACCTATAAAACAAGCTCCTCAAAGCAAGGTTGCAAAACGAATCCAAAAAGTGCATAAAAAGGGACAAAAATAATTTAGGGTAATAAACCACAAAGTTAAACCTAGGGTACTTTTAGCTAACCTAAATAAGTCCAACTCACACAAAAAGCATATAGCAGGTGTCAAGATAGCAAGGGCAAGTTGTGTGTAAAGTTTCGTCCTATTCTACCACTGAGGTACATGGATCACGATCCATGTCTCCTATCACAGATTGAGACCTAAATGATACCACAACTAGATATAGTCATAAGATACATAGAGATCACGATCCATGTACCCTTGAGACAAAACCAGGCAAAAGTGAGACAAATTGACAGATACTGACATCAAACAATTGAAACCAAAGTTTGGGGTCGAAAACACACTTAAACAAGGAAATTGTGAAAAACCACTTAAGGTTAGTCTATCTAACTAAAATTTAGGGTTTTCAACTTTTTTTTATCCAAATCCAAAAAGAGCTTAACAATAGCTTCTAATCAGTAGAGATTACAAGTGGACAAAGTTTCATCTCAAAAGACAATAGAACAAGGATCATGATCCATATACCTCATTTGATATTTTTTCTAAAAATGGGACAATGAGTAGCTAAGATATATATAAATATATTCCCCAAAGTCAAATTTGCAAAAGGAGTTGAAAAAAGTGACCAAAATGGCCTAAATCAGAAGATAGCCAAATGTCGCTAAAATAGAAAATAGACCTGGGATAACACCTGACCAAACCTAGTCTAAATCCAAAAAGATTTTGGGGATAGGCACCACACACCATAGTCTACCAACTGGCCAAATTTCATGTCAAAAAGTGATGAAACATGGATCCTGATCCATGTCCCCAATCAGAAAGTTTTGGTAGAGACTTGTACAGAGTGTAGCAAAGACCTATAAAAACAAGCTCCTTAAAGCAAGGTTGCAAAACGAATCCAAAAAGTGCACAAAAAGGGACAAAAACAATTTAGGGTAAAAAACAACAAAGTTAAACCTAGGGTACTTTTAGCTAACCTAAATAAGTCCAACTCACACAAAAAGCATATAGCAGGTGTCAGGATAGCAAGGGCAAGTTGTGTGTAAAGTTTCATCCTATTCTACCACTGAGGTACATGGATCACGATCCATGTCTCCTATCACAGATTGAGACCTGAGTGATACCATAGCCAGATATAGTCATAAGAAGCATAGAGATCACGATCCATGTACCCTTGAGACAAAACTAGGCAAAAGTGAGACAAATTGACAGATACTGACATCAAACAATTGAAACCAAAGTTTGGGGTCAAATTGGGATTGATAACACACTTGAATCAAGGAAATTGTGAAAAACCACTTAAGGTCAGTCCATCTAACTAAAATTTGGGGTTTTCAACTTTTTTGATTCAAATCCAAAAAGAGCTTGGGAGTAGCTTCTAAACAATAGAGATTACAAGCGGACAAAGTTTCATCTCAAAACAAAATAGAACAAGGATCACGATCCATATATCTCATTTGATATTTTTTCTAAAAATGGAAAAATGAGTAGCTAAGATATTTATAAATATATTCCCCAAAATCAAATTTGCAAACGGAGTTGAAAAAAGTGACCAAAATGGCCTAAATCAGAAGATAGCCAAATACCGCTAAAATAGAAAATAGACCTGGGATAACACCTGACCAAACCTTGTCCAAAATCCAAAAAGATTTTGGGGATAGGCTCCACACACCATAGTCTACCAACTAGCCAAATTTCATGTCCAAAACTGATGAAACATGGATCCTGATCCATGTCCCCAATCTGAAATTTTTGGCAGAGACTTGTACAGAGTGTAGCAAAGACCTATAAAAACAAGCTCCTCAAAGCATGGTTGCAAAATGAATCCAAAAAGTGCACAAAAAGGGACAAAAACAATTTAGGGTAAAAAACCACAAAGTTAAACCTAGGGCACTTTTAGCTAACCTAAATAAGTCCAACTCACACAAAAAGCATATAGCAGCTCTCAAGATAGCAAGGGCAAGTTTTGTGTAAAGTTTCATCCTATTCTACCACTGAGGTACATGGATCACGATCCATGTCTCCTATCATAGATTGAAACCTGAATGATACCACAACTAAATATAGCCATAAGAAGCATAGAGATCACGGTCCATGTACCCTTGAGACAAAACTAGGCAAAAGTGAGACAAATTGACAGATACTGACATCAAACAATTGAAACCAAAGTTTGGGGTCGAAAACACACTTAAACAAGGAAATTGTGAAAAACCAATTAAGGTTAGTCCATCTAACTAAAATTTGGGGTTTTCAACTTTTTTTGATCCAAATCCAAAAAGAGCTTGAGAATAGATTCTAAACAGTAGAGATTACAAGCGGACAAAGTTTCATCTCAAAAGACAATAGAACAAGGATCAAGATCCGTATACCTCATTTGATATTTTTTCTAAAAATGGGACAATCATCAGCTAAGATACTGACATCAAACAATTGAAACCAAAGTTTGGGGTCGAAAACACACTTATGCAAGGAAATTGTGAAAAACAACTTAAGGTTAGTCCATCTAACTAAAATTTGGGGTTTTCACTTTTTTTCATCCAAATCCAAAAAGAGCTTAAGAATAGCTTCTAAACAGTAGAGACAATAGAACAAGGACAATAGAAGAAGGATCATGATCCATATACCTCATTTGATATTTTTTCTAAACATGGGACAATCAGTAGCTAAGATATATATAAATTATTCCCCAAAGTCAAATTTGCAAAAGGAGTTGAAAAAAGTGACCAAAATGGACTAAGTCAGAAGATAGCCAAATACCGCTAAAATAGAAAATAGACCTAAGATAACACCTGACCAAAACTTGTCCAAATCCAAAAAGATTTTTGGGATAGGCTCCACACACCATAGTCTACCAACTAGCCAAATTTCATGTCCAAAAGTAATGAAACATGGATCCTGATCCATGTCCCCAATCTGAAAGTTTTGGTAGAGCCTTGTACATAGTGTAGAAAAGACCTATAAAAACAAGCTCCTCAAAGCAAGGTTCCAAAACGAATCCAAAAAGTGCACAAAAAGGAACAAAAACAATTTCGGGTAAAAAACCACAAAGTTAAACCTAGGGCACTTTTAGCTAACCTAAATAAGTCCAACTCACACAAAAAGCATATAGCAGGTGTCAGGATAGCAAGGGCAAGTTGTGTGTAAAGTTTCATCCTATTCTACCACTGAGGTACATGGATCACGATCCATGTCTCCTATCACAGATTGAGACCTAAGTGATACCACAGCCAGATATAGTCATAAGAAGCATAGAGATCACGATCCATGTACCCTTGAGACAAAACTAGGCAAAAGTGAGACAAATTGACAGATACTGACATCAAACAATTGAAACCAAAGTTTGGGGTCAAATTGGGATTGAAAACACACTTGAATCAAGGAAATTGTGAAAAACCACTTAAGGTCAGTCCATCTAACTAAAATTTGGGGTTTTCAACTTTTTTTGATTCAAATCCAAAAAGAGCTTGGGAGTAGCTTCTAAACAATAGAGATGACAAGCGGACAAAGTTTCATCTCAAAAGACAATAGAACAAGGATCACGATCCATATACCTCATTTGATATTTTTTCTAAAAATGGAACAATGAGTAGCTAAGATATTTATAAATATATTCCCCAAAGTCAAATTTGCAAAAGGAGTTGAAATAAGTGACCAAAATGGCCTAAATCAGAAGATAGCCAAATGTCGCTAAAATAGAAAATAGACCTGGGATAACACCTGACCGAACCTTGTCCAAATCCAAAAAGATTATGGGGATAGGCTCCACACACCATAGTCTACCAACTGGCCAAATTTCATGTCCAAAAGTGATGAAACATGGATCCTGATCCATGTTCCCAATCTGAAATTTTTGGCAGAGACTTGTACAGAGTGTAGCAAAGACCTATAAAAACAAGCTCCTCAAAGCATGGTTGCAAAACGAATCCAAAAAGTGCACAAAAAGGGACAAAAACAATTTAGGGTAAAAAACCACAAAGTTAAACCTAGGGTACTTTTAGCTAACCTAAATAAGTCCAACTCACACAAAAAGCATATAGCAGGTGTCAAGATAGCAAGGGCAAGTTGTGTGTAAAGTTTCGTCCTATTCTACCACTGAGGTACATGGATCACGATCCATGTCTCCTATCACAGATTGAGACCTAAATGATACCACAACTAGATATAGTCATAAGATACATAGAGATCATGATCCATGTACCCTTGAGACAAAACTAGGCAAAAGTGAGACAAATTGACAGATACTGACATCAAACAATTGAAACCAAAGTTTGGGGTCAAAAACACACTTAAACAAGGAAATTTTGAAAAACCACTTAAGGTTAGTCCATCTAACTTAAATTTAGGGTTTTCAACTTTTTTTGATCCAAATCCAAAAAGAGCTTAACAATAGCTTCTAAACAGTAGAGATTACAAGCGGACAAAGTTTCATCTCAAAAGACAATAGTGTTAGGCACACATTCCCATAACAAATAACCAATGCAGTAAACATACAATTCGTATCAAACAGGAAATAGGAAACTGCATACTTCAAACACCATACAATGCAGGAGAGAGCCAACTGCATCAACAAGCATAGACATAACTGCTTCTCGTCCTGAGAATTTACGAGACACACAACTAACTTCCCCAAAATATAAAATACCCATGTTCACTTATCCCTAAGGTTCAAAGATAAAAGGTTTTAGTTACAGTTCAAAAATAATAGCCTGACTGCCCTGAAAGCCCTGATAAATCAAGCACTAACACCTGGCACACCTGGTGGGCAAGGTTTCTCAAACCTTGTGAGAACCCACAATATCCCTTGATCAAAAATTCATCCACCAGCTGATCCTTGAATTCAGTTTGTTGTGAAACTGCTGCTGTAGTTGGAGTTTCCTTGTCAAATTCTTCAACCTCTGCATCCACCTGAACTGTAACTGCCTCCTTAGTACTTTCAATCTCCTGACAGAGTTTCTCATCCACAATCATTTGCACTGGATCATCTAAGTTGTGAATTCCTCCTGCAACTTTTGTGTCCTCCTCTGCAACATCTTTAGCCTGTCCTGCAACTGCACTTGTCCCTGCTGCTTCAGTCATATGCTCCTGAACTCCTGCTAGCACATCAGTTCCTGCACACACTTCAGAATTTTTTTATTTTTTTTTAACAAACACCTGCTCAGATTGTTGACCTCCTTGTTGTTGCAGCTGTATCTTCAGGTCCTCAAACTGCTCTTTTAGGTCAGTATACTGCTGCTTCAGTTCAGTATTCTGCTTCTCCATAAACAAGTTTTCCTCCTTCATCTCCTCCTCTGCAAACATCTGATATGGTTTACTCACCACATCATACACCATGACTTTCATTTTCTCCCAAACTCCCTTCATGTACTCCATCACTTCAGTCTTCATTTTCTCCACAACTGTTGAATTGAGATACCTTCTACAAAGTAGAAAAATCTCCTCTTCTTCAAGTGATTTGAGGTCTTTAGGCCCATTTTCATATTCAAATACATATCCAAATTCAGTAGTAGCAGGTTTAGGTTTAGGTTCAGGGTCAGTTTTCCCTTCAAGAAGAATGAAGAAAGATTCAAGGTAGGATGTAAACTTTACAACCATTAGACACTGTCTCTTGAACACATCCAATATCTCTGCATGTAGATGCAACACTCGAAGACCTGATTTAGACTCCGCATGCCAAATCAATTGATTTCCATTTCTCCTTGAAAATAGAAAGAAATCCACTTTGTAGTAGCTGCAAAACTGTCCAATCAGTGATATCTCCCTGAAACTGAAAACTTTTGACTTCTGCTCCTTGAAAAACTTCCCTTATTTTATCAAGCATGAAGATATAAAACCAATGAGATATAAGAATATCAACATCATCTCCTTCGTCAACAACATCACATAGAAATGTAGAACAATCTCCAAGAAAATCCACTTCACCATCATCAAGAACTTCCAAAATACTTGCATAATCATCAGTCAAAACCATCTCCTCAGCATCAACAAAACCATTGACATCAGAAATTTGGTATAAATCATCAAGAATATCATCAGTAAACTGAACTTCACTGGAAAAAGACGGACTTCCAATATCCATGACTGAATTTGTAAAAGCACCAACATAATAAAGATCATTGATAACAACATCATCATTCAAGAAACCTTCTGTAACATCAAGATTTGAAGAAAACTCTACATTCTTGATTTGAGTAAGTTGAAGCTTCAAGTCCTCAATTTGATTATCCTTGTTCAAAACAACTTGCTTAAGAGCATCATGAACTTCATAACAATAAGAAATATGCAAGTCAACTTCAGTTTGAACTTGAGAAATCTCCACCATCTCTGCCATCAATGATGTCTTCTCTTCTTGAAGTTGATTGATTTTGGAAAGCGCTTCATTTGTCGCAACCATACTTGAATGCCTCTCATTCTCTAGCTCGAATGAGAGATTATTGATCATCTTCACTTGAGAAAGAAAAAGACTTTGAAATTCAGCAAGTTCACGTACATAACTTCTTTGCAAATCAAGAATCTGCGGATCAGGGACCTGAATTCTGAAACTTTGCAAATCAAGAACCTTTGGTATCAAAACTGGTAATTCAGGGATCTGAAATTGAAGATCCTTGTCTTCACAATCTGAATAATTCATATCCGCTTTCGAAAATTGGCTTTCACTCTTCAAAACTCCAAAAAACTCTTCTCCATCAACACAAACACATTTCAAATTGTCAGCTGTTGAATACTCCTCATCAAGATTCATCAAAAACTGATTCATCACATCATCCTCATCAGTAGCACACATTATGTCTTTATCTATCTTCAGCTCTTCCATTGCATTACGCTGAAATCTAATGTCTCCCTGAATTTCAACCTCTTCAAGATTGATGTCAAATGTTGGTATATGGGTTTGTATGGGATATTGGTGGCTTCTTTCGCTCACTCCCAATTGTATTGCCTTCTTCTCAATCAGTAATTCTTCTTTTGGGCAACTGTCCTTCTCTTCCTGCAAAGAGGTGAGTCTCTTCGATGTGAGGTTTGGGGATAGCTGGCAATCCTCTTGGCTCCTTTGGCTCATGAGTTGCTCCTGGCTTCCTCCTTCTTCCTTCATCATCTTTTGGACTATATCTCCCTTGCATTGAACAAACTCTCCTTCGTGAATCAACTTCTTCTCTTCAATAATCTGAGTATCTACAACTTTGATCCCATATTCAAGAACATCAAAATCAGGTTGAAAAACTTCAGGTGCTGAAAATTCAAATTCAGGCTTTGAAACTTCAGTTTTTGAAACTGCAGGTGCCTGAAAAACTGTTGGTACTTCAACATTGTGCAAACCCTTGAGTTTATTTGGAGTGTGGTTTTGGGATACTAAGTGCTCCTTTTGGCTTCTTTGGCTCTCAGGATGCTCCTTTTCTTCTGCCCTTTCCAACATCACCTTCTTGACTTCTTCAAGTTGGCTTTGTGCTTGAGCTTCTTTCATTGATTTGAGACTTGCAACAAGTGCATTTGGAGAAGTTAAACATGATTGTACCTGATTGCTCCCAACCAAGGGGAACATTGGTGTTGTAACTCCCCACTCATCATCACTTTCGTCTTCCTCCTGAAACTGATCTTCATACTTCTCTGTCAAGCCTTCAATTGCTTCTTGTAACACTTGTATCCTACGCATACTAGAGCACGACTTTCTTCTTTTTCCTTCACGACCTTCATGCCAGTCTTCTGCCTTGTCAAGAAGATTAGAAAAATCATCCAAATCCTCTTGTGCATCACATAGTTCCTCATGATCTGATGCATCTCGAAAAGATCTGACAATTCGATACAACTTCTTGCACAGTTTATGCATACAGTATTTGACACATACATCTTCCTTTTGACATGGATTGCACACGTAAGGACATTGCTTTGCATAGTGCCCATCTTTTTGACAAATAGCACACTTTTTCTTCTTCTTCTTTGCCATTAATCACCCATCAAAATAATAGAGAGCATTTGTACCTCTTTAAACCCTGAAATTGCTGAAACTGCTTAAACTGCATTGCAAACTGAAATACCTGAAACTGTAGTATGTAAACTGAAAAATTGAAACTGCATTCTGCAACAAACTGCATATAATTTGCACAGAAACTGTACAGAGACTTCAAAACTGTTTGGGCTAACAATACATTGACCAATGGTCCCAAAAGTGGGTCTGATGTGGGATGAGTTGTTTGTTGGCCTTCTTGGCTTGCAGGTAGGGTTTCCTGCAGCCTGTTTTCAGGTTCATGCAGTTCAGTCCCCTCCCCAACAATTTCTGCCCTTGCAGTAAGTTCCCCTACTGGTTCTTCTTGGTCATCATTACCTGACTCTTCTCCTTGTCTTCCTCTTGTAGAGAACTCCCTTCTTAATATAAGCCTTGTTCCATAATGTTGTGGTACATTGGACCCTTGCCCTGATCCACTCATGCATTGCTGCTTCTCCCTTGTTTAGAATACTATACTAGCATTCTTTGATTATGCACATTGTAGTTTGAAGGTAAATTACAAGCTCCAAAGGATTCTGACTTTGCTGGGCAGTTGTGGGTAGAATTCTTTCAAGAATTCTGTTGCATACTCCTCAGACTCTTCCCCCGGTGTTTTCCAGTTCGCAAAATCCTGCAAATGGTCACTATCAGGGAACAGTTTGCCGCTGTGATTCATTCCTTAGCACCCATATGGTTTTAGGCGAAATTCGAACCAATAGCAGGATCGCCAAATGTTAGGCACACATTGCCATAACAAATAACCAATGTAGTAAACATACAATTCGTATCAAACAGGAAATAGGAAACTGCATACTTTAAACACCATACAATGCAGGAGAGAGCCAACTGCATCAACAGGCATAGACATAACTGCTTCTCGTCCTGAGAATTTATGAGACACACAACTAACTTCCCCAAAATATAAAATACCCATGTTCACTTATCCCTAAGGTTCAAAGATAAAGGTTTAAGTTACAGTTCAAAAATAATAGCCTGACTGCCCTGAAAGCCCTGATAAATCAGGCACTAACAAATAGAACAAAGGATCATGATCCATATACCTCATTTGATATTTTTTCTAAAAATGGGACAATGAGTAGCTAAGATATATATAAATATATTCCCCAAAGTCAAATTTGCAAATGGAGTTGAAAAAAGTGACCAAAATGGCCTAAATCAGAAGATAGCCAAATATCGCTAAAATAGAAAATAGACCTGGGATAACACCTGACCAAACCTTGTCCAAATCCAAAAAGATTTTGGGGATAGGATCCACACACCATAGTCTACCAACTGGCCAAATTTCATGTCCAAAAGTGATGAAACATGGATCCTGATCCATGTCCCCAATCTGAAATTTTTGGCAGAGACTTGTACAGAGTGAAGCAAAGACCTATAAAAACAAGCTCCTCAAAGCAAGGTTGCAAAACAAATCCAAAAAGTCCACAAAAAGGGACAAAAACAATTTAGGGTAAAAAACCACAAAGTTAAACCTAGGGCACTTTTAGCTAACCTAAATAAGTCCAAGTCACACAAAAAGCATATAGCAGGTGTCAGGATAGCAAGGGCAAGTTGTGTGTAAAGTTTCATCCTATTCTACCACTGAGGTACATGGATCACGATCCATGTCTCCTATCACAGATTGAGACCTGAATGATACCATAGCTAGATATAGTCATAAGAAGCATAGAGATCACGATCCATGTACCCTTGAGACAAAACTAGGCAAAAGTGAGACAAATTGACAGATACTGACATCAAACAATTGAAACCAAAGTTTGGGGTCGAAAACACACTTAAACAAGGAAATTGTGAAAAACCACTTAAGGTTAGTCCATCTAACTAAAATTTGGGGTTTTCAACATTTTTTTATCCAAATCCAAAAAGAGCTTGAGAATAGCTTCTAAACAGTAGAGATTACAAGCGGACAAAGTTTCATCTCAAAAGACAATAGAACAAGGATCACGATCCATATACCTCATTTGATATTATTTCTAAAAATGGGAACAATGAGTAGCTAAGATATATATAAATATATCCCCCAAAGTCAAATTTGCAAAAGAAGTTGAAAAAAGTGACCAAAATGGCCAAATCAGAAGATAGCCAAATACCTCTAAAATAGAAAATGGACCTGCGATAACACTTTTGATTGACCAAAACTTCTCCAAATCCAAAAAGATTTTGGGGATAGGCTCCACACACCATAATCTACCAACTGGTCAAATTCTTGTAAGTTGGTCATAACTTTCAATTTTAACACTTAGCTCTCCCTAAAAGCATAAAAACGTGTTGAGAACTATGAAGGCTTATCCTCTAGCAATCTAAACCTCACAAACATGAAGTTTAGAGTGGTATGTATAGTTGCAAAAATTTGAAAAAAAGCCAAGAACATGACCCGTTTTTTCACACAGTTTAGGTTCAAAAATGTAGTGCAAGAGTAAAGTTAATTGTGAAATCGATACTCCAAAAAAATATCAAGTTTTTTTCAACTCATAAGGCAACTTTATGGATATATAACACCTAGAAATTCATTTTCATACTCTTCAAATAATTCAAGCAAAATGGTCACTTAACAGGACACAAAAGTGTCCTGATACCATTCTAGTGCTAAATTAGAGTTTTGCAAAAGCGATTGTTTCTTAATGTATTTGAATCAGATAGATTCTACTTGATAAAAACCCTGCCCCATAGGAGACCACGTGAGCAATATCTCAGTTGAAGAGAGCATTTATCAGGGACCATTGGCACCCTTAGACTCGATCATAGAGGAAAGTCTATTTGACACGTCATTAAAGAAGTCTTACACCTATATGGCTGAGAGATTCAATAAGGTGAGTTTCAAGAGGGGCAGAACATGGGAGCAAAGATGTGGGGATAAGGTTTAAGAGAAATGAAATGAGAGAGAGTGGGAGGAGAAGGTTTGGAAAGGTGTAAGGTAATGAAATAAAACAAGTGATAAAATCACGAGGCCTACTCTGAGTAGAGAGGGAGAGAGAGCCACTCCCCATGAATCCACAAGCCACAAGACCATCCATATGTCCTCAAGATCTCGTCTCCTCCATACAACGACTCATATCCAAGGAATCCACAAGTCAGAACTCCCTCAAGAGCTCCAAACCACAACATATGCAGGCTAGAGATGTCAAATCCATACTCCTCCAAGATGTTGTTGGCAGAAGATGGTAGCTACAAGGCACACCTTCTACTATAAAAAATAAAGCAAGGTCGTGTAAACACACATGCAAAGGGTGATAATCTTGCTATATAATGAGTTTTAGTAGCTGCTTCAGTATCCCTACAAGAGATTTGATTGGAACATTGCTCTTGGAGATGTGCCAATTGTCCATGCTTGAAAGCTGGCAAGACTCCTATAGAGACACACACACACACCCGTGCAGTACTTGCTCGAGGAGAACGCTGCAGAAAAGATGGGGGAAAAGGCTATGCTAAGGGGTGCTTGGGCCATTTGTGAGAAGGGAGAGAGCAGTGAGAGATCTCAGGTGATAATTTATTTAGGGAGAGAGGAATTGTTGGCTCAGCTATCGTCCATTGGCTTGCAGGCAACCCTCAGGGAAGAACCGTTTGGAATCCCTACAACTCGAGGCTTCAAGGATGTTGATTCCCAATCGAACTCCCGCAGCTCAGCCATCGTTCAAGCCTGCTTGGACCTTCTACTGCTACGTGGCACTACCATAGGCGACAGCTGGAGAGGTTGCAATGGCACAGATTGGCACGGAAGAGGCACACAGCTCAAGTTGAGAGTCATGTAGCAGGCAACTAGCTAGTCTCACCAAAACCAAGAGAGACAGATCTGACGATTTTTAAAATCAAGAGAGAGCAAGCGCTCATTCAATAGTCTACTGGAAGCGGATGAGAGAGAGAGAGCTCATAACTTAGGTGGGTTCAGACGAGGGCGGCGGCAGCACTCTCGTCACCATAATACTTCCGCATTGCTTGTTCACAAAGACCGGCAGGTTAATGGCAGCGAGCAGAGCAGCACCTAATTGGCTCGCACCTGCGCCCACCAGGCTGACGACGAATACACGGCCTTCCCGCGGCTGACTGCAGGCGGAAGTCTACTTCTTCCCGGGGGGGGCGGGGGGGGGGGGGGGGGGGGGGGGGGGGGGGGGCGCATGTTCTGAAGGTGGGTCTGGAAATGCAGACGTCAAGCAGATCCAATGGTTGAGCGCCATGTACTGATTTGCTTGCCTCCGCCCCGTCTGAACCCAGCCTTAATTGTCAATTTCTTCGGGGGGTTGATTGCATCTCAAGACATTTTTACTGAGCAACATTATTCATATGATGTTGTATTATAAGAGGAGCAAGCTTACCTAAATCCTAAATGCATCTTCCTCTCCTCATGTATCAAACTGCCAAAAGAGAGGCTTGTGGTGGAGCTGTTGGGCCCTCTGCACTTTGACAATACATCCACAAGCATGAAATTATCTGCAGAGGGGCTAATTCAGCAGGCCATGCCCAATCCAAGCCGTACAATCATGAGAGAAGCACCCCAGCTAATAATAGACAGAATGTACCCTTCAGCTTGATATGCATTTTCCCTCATGTGAGTCCATCACAAGCTCAGAGATTCCTTATGGGCATCATCAAACGTATCGGCCACACACTCCGGAACGCTCCTCCTTAGATCAAGCTAATGTTGCGATCTCCACCTTCCACTTCTCCTCTAGTCATCCTATCAATTCAACCATGGCAATTCCCTGCTCCTCATTACCTACTTACCCATCTGATCAACCCCAGCTCCACCCTTCGCCCCTTCAGGTCTCTCTCATCTCAGCTCAATGATCTGGACCACCCCATCTCACCATCTCTGAATGCCGTCGTTCGAGTTTCTGATATTGGATGTGGCTCTTTAGCCAAGAAGCCTCCTCCTCGGAAGGCATCTACAAAGGCATACCCTCTACAGCAAGCTCATCAAACCCTGCTCACGGGCCATAGCAGAGCAAGAGAGAGACCTCGTCAACCTTGCCCAGCACAGCTCTCATGCGCAACTGCAGAACAATAGGAAAACAGCCCTCATCATCTCGTGGAGACTCCAGAGCGTACGAAGCAGAGAGAAGAGGAGACGAGCCGGACGGCAGAGAGGCAGCCAGAAATTTATGCTGAGGTATCTTCCATGGCTGGCTGGCAGGATTGAGCACAACCACTTCGGCTGCAGGTCAGCCAGCGAGAGGAAGAGCAAAGCAGGGTGCTGATTGGGGAATTGGGAAGGAAGGGCACTGGCCGGGGGAAGGGCTACGACGGCCAGCCAGCCACTTGCCGGCCACAAAAAGTAGGGAAAATTACCAAAATACCCCTCTAATTTGATGAAATCCCTTCGTATTTTCAAAATTCCCAATCTGCCCAGAAAATACACCTAAAATTTTTTCAAATACCTTTTAATAATTTAAAAATTTTCAAAATACTCCAAGTCCTTAATTAAGCAAATTGGAGAGAAAATCGTTCATATGCATTCAAGCTTTCGACACCCGATGAAGGCAAGTTAAATCTCCGCTACATATAGAGCAAAATCGCAAGGAAAATGTGGTCTGGCTTCCTGATACAAAATGAAGCCAAATCTCCACTATAATCGGAAAGAAAATCCCTCACATGCTGAGAGTAATGCATTGAAGCTTTTGACACAAAATGAAGGCAAGTCAAATCTTCCAACACAAAATGAAGCCAAATCCCAACCACATATCGAGAAAATAGAAAAGAAAGGTCCTCACACGCATTGTGACTTTCTCGCACAAAATGAAGCCACATCCCAGCTACATATTTAATCTGCAATTGGAGCTTTGCAAGAACGTTCATTGTGGCCAAGACCACCACAAGGTGAGCATGTGAAAGTACGCTTTTCCTTGAAGCGATCCTCAGTTCTAATACGAAGTTTTTTAGGACGCCCAGTTGGCCTACGTGTGGCAGGTGGTTTCAACTGATCACTAGCATCTTCACTTGCATCCACAATTGGGTTTATGACACCACTATAAGTGTTACAATAGGCCTGCAAAGCATATGCTTTACGTACATACGATTGAACACACTCTCTCTTGAAGAGAATAGCTGCAAAGCATGAGCACATGGAATTTCAAATGTTTGCCACTTATTACATGAGCATGACCTTGTACATACATCAACCACACATGTTTTTGTACTTGTCAAGATCTCAAAAACCATATCACTAGAGGGCAAGATTCGGTATTGCCGAGCACTATTTCCAACCTCACACAAATTCTTCTCTACGTTTGCAACCAATGCAAATTGTGCTCTATCTCCAAAGACTCACATGCCTTCTTTCCCTCCATTCCACGTGCATAGAACCAAGCTGTTAGTTGGCGACGAATGATATCAAGCATAGTTATGATAGGCTTATCTCTAGCCTCAAGCAACCATGAGTTCAATGACTCGGCAATGTTGGATGTAAGATGCCCATAACGCTTTCCTTTAAAGTGTGTCGTCGCCCAATGAGATGGGGGTGAAGTGGTAAATAAGTAGTCCGTCGTGGCAAGACTTATAACTCTCATCCCCTCGATAGCCGTGTTGTAGTCGCTCATAGTGTTAGCATAAGCTGCTACCCAAAACAACCGATTAAATTCTCCATTGTTGCATTTCTTCTTGAGATTAGCATCCAAATGGCGCATACCATATGCATGCTCACATCCTGGAAAGACAAGCTTCACAGTTGGAAAAAGACCTTTTTGCTTGTCTGATATAAAAGTAACCGCACTGACATTCGCCATACAATCATGTACATTTTGCAAAAACCACACCCAATTGTCTTCATTTTTCGCATCTACTACACCAAATGCTATCGGAAACAAGGCCCCCATAGCATCAATCCCTGTGGTTGTCAACAAAGCACCAAGATATTTGCTTGTCAAGAATGTGCCATCCAACCCAATAAAGTCACGACAATGCGTGAAACTAGTGATGCATGCTCCGAACGCAAGAAACATTCGAAAAAAACGACCTTCAGTGGTTTTCTACAGATGGGCCACAGTCCCCGGATTGCTAGCCACAATCTTGTCGCAATAAGACTGAAGCTTTCCATAAGATTTTGCATGATCACCATGAGTAATACCCAAAGCAAGTTGCTTCGCCTTCCAAGCAACCTTGTACGAAATTGACACTCCAGCTTCTCGATGCAAATCGGCCATGAGCTCCTTCGGCCTACACATTGGATGGTCTCGAAGTTTCTCTACATACCTTGTTGCAACCCATTCAGTAGTGGCTTCCTTGTTTCCAAGTTGTGAAGCACCACCACAAGTGTGCTCATCATGAAATGCCTTGACCATACACCCAGGTCCACTAGAGGCCAAAGACGCATGCAAGCGCCACATGCATCCCTCTGCCTTGCAGACAACGGTATATCTGAATCGATCACGCTTGGCATGCCTAAGCTCCACATGAGACTTGATTGCTTGTTCTTGAATCTTTGAACGAAGCACATCGAGAGATTCAAATTGAGAACCAAGAGAAAGAGTTGCATTATTCTCTGATGTATTTGCATTACTCTCAGCCATGGTTTCCCTCTTATGTGTATCCGCAATACCACACTTGTTTACATACAAACAACAAAGAGCTCTTGCATCCATCTGTATCGTGCACTATGTGGATGCACATTTGCCTTGCACATAACCATGCCCATACATCGCACTCAAGTCTCCCCTCGTTTTTGTGACCTATCGACCTCAAGGGCCGTGTAAGCAGACAAGGCGAAAATGGCCTGCATTGCTATAGCCGATTGGGACTCAGAGCTAGCGAGTCTATTTGCACGACGGTATTCCATGCTCCTCGTTGGCGAGTACCTCTGCGCAACAGTTTTCTGCTGCTCGCTGGTTTTCACTCAGTTTCGGACGAAACCATATACAGACATAATACGAGGGGCTTTTTGGGAATAATAAAAATACGAAGGGCGTTTGGGGAATTTCCGCAAATTGGAAGGGCAATTTGGTAATTTACCCCAAAAAGTATGATCCACATCTGCACATGCCCCTCCAAGATGCTCTTTGGCTGGCTGGCTGGCTGGCTCGTTGTGCTCGTGCTAAGAGAGAGAGAGAGAGAGAGAGAGAGAGAGAGAGAGAGAGAGAGAGAGACGCCCGGTTTCCCCCCTCCGTCTACCATCATTTTTTGGACCATGGCAAGCATTGGCAACTCCTAGGAGCCCCCTAACCATCCCTCATCACTATATCACACGAGCATAGTCAAATGGGATCAATGGTGGAGGAAAAGGCGACACGCATCAATTATGGACCGTCAGATCTGAGGTTTGCCCCGAATTTACAAATTTGCCCCAAATTTACTAGTCGGCCCACATTTACAATATGACATACTCGAATACCCTATATTTCAACGTAGGCATGAGGGTGTAGTGGTTAGTGCACATGGCTCGTGGTGGGGAGGTCGGAGGTTCAAGACATGGGGTGCGGATCAACCCAAATTTACAAGTCTACCCGAATTTACTTTTCTTCCCGAATTTTGCGCATCTAACGGCCCAGATCACCTCAACCGTTGATCCCATTTGGCCATGCCCGTGCGAGATAGTGTGGAGGCTAACCATCCTTTGAATGCGTGGTGAGAGTAGGAAATAAAACAATTAGTAATCCTTGGAATTTTTTTAAAAACACTGATGCATGACACCAATTTTCCCAAAAGAGCCATTTTTATTCCTCATCCGTGGGCACGGTCTACCATTTTTTTAGATAAGTTTGAAAGAATATTACAAGGGTTAAGAAGCTAGTTATGGCAATTGTCCTTCATGCACATGCATTAGAGAGAGGAGATTCTACCACCATCACCCACAAAAAAAAAACAAGAAAAAGTTAGTTTAGAAGGTGGAAGGCAGGTGTCAAAGAAAATCCTACTTGTTATCGATGTCACTCTAATTGAATAAAGCATGAGACAAAAAAACATGGTTAAGAGGGTCCATGGGGGTGAGCTCTAAAAGTTGTAAAGGGTGCAGCACTTGGTGAAATCATGTAAATTCCTCTTAGCCATAGGTTTTGAAGAGATTTCCTTTATATAGATGTTCTCCAAGTCTTGGTTCCCTGCAAGTTTCTAACCGTGCAAAAGGAGTAGGGGAGTGGGGTTCCCTTTTCAATTCTTTTTAGATAAGGGGGTAGAGGGGGTTGGGTTCAGTTATGGGGGTGTCTCTTTTGAGTCATCCTCTCCCCTTACTAGATTCCCACATTTGGGGGTGTATTTGCATAGGTGTTTTCTTTTAGCTTTATTGAAGGGGGTTCTCTAAGGGGGTTTCCCTAAGACAAGACTTTTGTGTGCATTTTTGTGGAGAGAGAGAGTCCCTCCACCATCCACACTAGCAGATTGTTCCCTTAGTTCTTAGGGGGCACTAGGGGGTCCTATTGCCCTCCAATTTTTAGGTGCTCCAAGACTTCGCTTATTAGGCATGTGTATGAGGAGGCTGCATAGCTTTGTAGGTGCCCTCTAAGGAGTCTCCTAGCTTTTTCAAAACCGTTGTTACAAAATCCATGGATGAGAGCTTTGATGTCTTTTGCGGCTTCCTTGGGGTATGTGTTAAAAAAGAGGATGGGTTTGAGTTGTGAGAGAATAATTTTGTGAGCCCATTGGTTTGGTCTGTTGCTTGACCTTTGGAGGTATTTGATGGGTTTGTAGGGTAGTCCATCCTCCTTCTTCAAAAGTGTTTTGATCAGTAGGTTATTGTTAATGGAGAGTTGAAGGTTGCGAAATTTGGCTTGTGAATTGGTGTTACTCTCAATGCTTAGGCATTGGGGGTAAATAGTGTGGTTACTCATAGAAAGGAGAGGGCCCTCAGAATCAATGATGAGGAGGTCATCAAAGTATCTATAAGGAGTCCCTAGTTTTGATAGGATTGATTTTGGGCTTGGTGAGTTGAGGGTTTTTGCCAAGTAATCATACTCAAGAGCATGAAGATAGAGGTTGCACGAGAGGGGTGAGCATGCTAATCCCATGGAGATGATTAGCTTGCCTGTACAGAGGTCTTGGTGTTGGATGAACATGTTGTTGATGAGCCATGTATTTAGTTCAATCACTTGTTGCAGTGAGAATGATAGTCTTGAGTTGTGAGGGTAAGCTGACCATGTGCCTTCCGTGCCATTAGAGGGGAGTTTTTTGAATGAAATGAAGGGTTGATGTGCTAGAGAAAAAGTACTTGAGATGAGGTGAGTAATATGGTGTATTAGGCCATCCGGTCCATATGGGGGATGTTTTTGTAGCACTTTTTAATAACTCATGAGAATAGCGTTTTTGCTTTTTTGGGTAAGCTGAGCACGCATTCATAAATGGAGTCTACTATCCACCAAGCTTGAATGTGCAGGCTGTGGCATAAGAGTGCTTTGAGATTGAGGTTGTTAGCCCTTTGTTTGAGGTAGGGGATGCAAGGACTTCATGCTAGGTAAATCCAAAAGTGGGTTAACAAATAAGATGGGTACAAAATTGCCTCTGGTTGAGGTCTTTTTTATGTGTGATACTAATGCTAATTGGCCACCTACCGGGAGCTATGAAATAAAATTCATTAGTAGAACGATGCTTCCGAATGACGAAGATTCTCCCTGGCCCAACTGTGCAAGGACGATGCGTGAGAGGGAGATAGAGAGAATAGGCTACAGCGAGCGTGTGTGCAGGCTTCTCTCTCTCTCTCTCTCTCTCTCTCTCTCTCACACACACACATATGCTATCTACAGTCTACTTGGGCGAGCTGTAGGAGCCGCCGTCCTCTTTATGCGAGAAGCAGTCCGGGGGCTCGATGCAGAAGGGGAGGAACCCTGAGAGGATGGACGACAAGGACGTCGGCAACCTTCACAGACAGAGAGAGAGAGAGAGAGAGAGAGAGAGAGAGAGAGATGAAAAGGGAAAGAGAGGTGTTTTCGCATGGTATACCCCCCTCTTCTTTCCATTTCCATTTCCTTCGAGTTCTCCTTTTCCATTTAGAACTAATGCCACGATTTTTTGGTTTTCTATCAGTTGGTAGCCCCTACTACTCTTATAACCTGCATACGATGCAAAACAGGGGTTACTCATAGAGCAAAGCCTTAATACTAGGAGCATATTGGGAATTAGAAAAGGGGGGGGGGGGGGGGGGGGGTCGAAGGTTCTAATCAGGCTGTGCTGTCAGAGGCGACCATGCATGAAAAATGGAGCCTTAATTCTAAAAACATAAAGAGAATTATAAGCGGGGGGTTTGAAAGTTCTGAGCAGGCTACGCTATCCGAGGCGACTGCATGACGATTTTTTTAAAAGATGAAACGCCATCCAAGGGCGTTCTGCATGAAGCTTTTGCTCAACCATAGAGCAGTGCCTTGGCACTATTGGCACATTGTGAATCAAAGAGGGGGCGGGTACGGCTACGAGTATTCTGAACTGATTGCTGTGCTGATAGAGGGAGTTGGGAAGAGTGGCCCGCCACCTTGCGGGTTGTAGCAACTACTAGAAGAGTCGCCGGGAGAAGCATGAGAGCATCTGGACATTATTGCAGGGGAGGGGGCTGAGCGCTGTGATGTATATGGTTTCTGCCCACGCCCTCAAAAGTGGCATGTAGCCTCCGTCCTGGCGTGTTTCCCACCTCGTATGTCCATTTCTCTCCCCGGAGTGATTGCCGCATAGATGAAGCTTCCTACTTCTGAGTTATGATCAATAGAGGGGGCATCTTGATTGAATAGGATAGTGTACCTCACAACATCCTTTAATTTTTGCCTGTAGAGTAAGTGAATGAGCAAATCTTTAATTGCTTCCTGTGCTTCCTTCTCTATCCATCTTAGTAAGGAGATTGTTGACTTCTTTAGGCTGGGTCCGGGAAGAAGATGGGGAGATGATGCATGATCGTCCATAGTGCATGGTCGAACCATAACACGTTGTCGTATTTGCAAGCATCCACATGACCCATGTGTTTGCATCCACACTTAAGGGTCGTTGGACATTTTATACCTGGGTGGTGTAGTTGGTCTCTCTCCCAGTGGTGGCGATGTCTCCCTTGACACCAATTGTGCAACCGTAGGCTGTTTTGCATTGGGTAGATTTAAAATTAGACATAGTAAAGGGGGTGGCAATGAGAGAGTTCTCCATGAGATCAGTGGAAGCATTGGAATCAAGTACTTGCTGTAAACCAAGATTTAAGGCTTGCTTGTCCTTCCCATTAAGTAATGTAAGAAGCAATCCTTCTGATAGAGGGGCCAGGAGGGTAAAATTGCCCATTGACCAAGGTTTATGAGAAGCATTACCTAGCAAGAGCTCCAAGAGCCGCCCTGGGATGTAGGGGTCTGTGTAAGTATCCATGGGTTTTTGTGTGAAGCTAGGGGATGGGCTGTTGAGGGAGAATCCCTTGTTGGTGACTAGTAGCTTGTCTTCATCAAGGTCCATAGGGATCAAGGAGCTGGTGGTTTTGGTTGGGGATGTGAGGGTAATTTCATCCAAGTCATTGAGAAGGTGGCATTTTTTCTGCCTCACCAAGGGGTCATTGCGGAGATTCTTTCCATGGGCCTCCATGAAGTAGATTAGGCGAGTGCTCTGACAATTCCTTATGCTCTCGATCGTCATCCTCGGCAATAGCCTTGAGATTATTCGCAAGCTCCCTCAGCCTTTGTACTGCAGCCTTTTGATTCTCCTGTGCAAGAGAGTATAGTCTAAACCATGCAAGTAAGTCTAGCATGTTGAGAAGAAGTAGGTCCAAGGAGGCATCTACAGCAGCTACTGCACTATCCAATTATGTGAGGGTATTGTGAAATAGGGGGTCCTTGATGCAGAGTAGGAGCCCTTGCACAATCGGGGGAGGCAATGGGGTGAGAGGGCCATAGCCAAAAGCTACAACAGTGCTGGATCCCAGCTGTCCTGAGTCTGCATCGAATAAAAAAAAATGTAGAGTGAGCGTTGTTTTTTAGGCGGTGGTAACAGTGTTGTGAGATGATGAGCTTAATCATGAGATTGCAGCGAATCATAAAAAAGGCAGAGTGAGATAATGAGCTTAATTATGAGCTTGCAGCAGCAAATCATAAAAGATACGCAGGGTCAACGTTGTTCTGGGACCCTTTTGAGTGTCCCAATTACCTACGCAAAATTTCTCAAAGCCAACATGGAGCCTGGCCATGTTGCAGCCTTCTGAGCCAGGTAATTCCAACTAAACGGCTTGCCTACAGTACTTTGTTGGACCAAACTACTTGTATTGTGCTAAGGTGTTGGTAAGATTTTTGTGAGATGATAAGCTTGATCATCGCAAGTTCCTTTTGATGGTCAGAGGGAGGTTTGGTGGTAAGCGATGTTGAGCGACGAAGGTAATTGTGTAGCATGTTGATAAGCTTAATAAGCATCCAAAAAACCCACAGGTTCAGTGCTAATTGAAGTTTTTTGAAGCAGCGGAAAGAATCAGAAAAACCCCACGGTTCAGTGTTGATTAAAGCGGTGCCTTATGATGATGATGATAAGGTATTCTCATACGTGGCCAAGAATGCCCCGAATGGTCAAGGGGTGGTTGGGTGGAGGGTTTTCTTTCCAAGAATTTAAGGATTATAGTTACTCAAGAGGGACCAGATGGACCACTTGAGTTCACAACTTCACAATGACCAGAGGACTTATGGGTTAAAGTTACTCAAGGGGGCTAGCTGGTCCACTTGGCTTCACAATAACCATCGGGAGAAGGCAATGAATTTATCAAGCAACAACTCACAAAGGGGTTAAGGGGGGTAAGCCTAGTGAGACTAAATGTGTTATAAAATACCAAAGAGTATTAAACCATAAATTGGCTTACAGACACTAGGTAGGCCTACCTAGCCAAGGAGTAGGAGGCCTACTAGCCACTAGAGAGAGGGTAGGAAATAAAACAATTTAGCTTTCCTTTATATAGACGTTCTCCAAGTCTTGGTTCCCTCCAAGTTTCTAACCGTGCAAAATGAGTGGGGGAATGGGGTTCTCTTTTTAATATTTTTTTTAGATGGGGGTAGAGGGGGTGGGGGTGAGTTATGGGGGTGTCTCTTTTGAGTCACCCTCTCCCCTTACTAGATTCCCACGTTTATTACTAGATTCCCACGTTTATTATTTGGGGGTGTATTTTCATAGGTGTTTTCTTTTAGCTTTATTGAGGGGGTTCTCTAAGGGGGGGTTCCCTAAGACAAGACTTTCATGTGCATTTTTGTGGAGAGAGAGAGAGAGAGAGAGAGAGAGAGAGAGAGAGAGATCTGAGAAATTTCCCTTCCCCATGATGTATGAGAGAGAGAGAGAGAGAGAGAGAGAGAGAGAGAGACATGGGGAGTAGTGTTTGGGAAAAAATCAATTTTAGAAACATACAAAATTTCTCTTGAATTTGCCAAGGGGTGTTGGAATTAGGGTTGCAGAGAAACACACACAGCTTGGAGAAGACGAAGGAAGCTCAAGGCACACAATAGAGAGTGTATTCCTTAGTGTGCAATGGAAAAGAAAGATAGCCCTAGAGTGATGGGCGTATTTACAATGCACGGGGGAAAAAACCTCCTAAAGAGGGAAAAAATGCCCCGGCGGTCCTAGTGTGTTCACACACATCACTACCACATGTATATGGTAACAAATCCCCCCTGGAGTGATGCGGTGAACGAGAGCTGGCACATGAGTAAAGGGAAGTGCCATGCCCTGAGGACAGGATCAGTCCACAAAGGGGAGTAAGCCCAAAGCTTTGCGAAAAGCTTCAAGCTTCTCACGAGACAATGCCTTTGTGAAAAGATCTGCAAGGTTGTCCTGTGTTGGCACATAAGCCAAGCTGATCTCTCCTGCTGAGAGCCTCTCCCTGACATAGTGGTAATGCACCTCAATGTGCTTTGTGCGAGCATGAAAAACTGGGTTCCTCGCAACTGCCAATGCGCTCTGACTGTCAGTGTAGATAGTGTTGGCAGTGTCCTGTCCAACACCCAAGTCAGCCATAAGGCGTCTGAGCCATACACACTCAACCGTAGTTGTGAAGACTGCCCTGTACTCAGCCTCACAACTCGAAGTGGCCACAGTAGGTTGCTTCTTGCTCAACCATGATATACATGAACTGCCAAGCATGAAACAAAAACCACTTGTGGACACTCGCGTGTCAAAACAACCAGCCCAATCTGAGTCCGAAAAAGCATGTAAGTCTGGCGGCAATGATCCCCCCTTGGGATAAAACAAGCCAAGATGTAAAGTGCCACTAAGGTAGCGGAAAATCCTCTTGACAGCCTGCCAATGCTTAGACCCTGGGCTATGCATAAATCTGCTGACCTGCGAGACTGCAAACTGAATATCTGGCCTCGTGTTGCATACATAAATGAGGCAGCCAACAGCAGTTTGGTAAAGAGTGACATCAGCAGGATCGCCAGCATCATGTAGACTCAACTTCAAACCTGTTTCCATGGGAGTGGCAATAGGTTTGCAATCCTCAAGTCCAAACTTACATAGCAATGTCTCTATGTAACTTTTCTGACACAAGGCAATACCTCCATCACACTGCTTAAACTGTATACCCAAGTAATGATGCAACAGCCCCAAATCTTTCATCTTGAAAGTAGCATTCAAATCAGCCTTAAATTCAGCAATATGTCTCTCATTTGGTCCAGTGATCAGCAAATCATCAACATAAAGAACCACAATGAGAAATACATCATCCTCACGCTTTACATACAATGTGCTTTCTGTTGGACTGTTACGAAAGCCTCGTTTAACCAAATGAGTGTCAGCTTTCTCATACCAAGCACGAGGAGATTGCTTCAACCCATACAAAGCCTTCTTACATTTGCACACTTTGTCCTCTTGTCCTTTTATGACAAAACCGCGAGGCTGCGTTACATAAACTTCCTCAAATATGTCACCATTCAAGAAAGCAGTAACAATGTCTGATTGATGTACATCCCAACCAAAATGAGCTGCCAATGCACATAGAAAACGCACAGTAGTCATACGACAAGTGGGAGCAAAAGTCTCTTCATAATCTATGCCTTTTTGTTGTGCATAACCCTTTGCAACAAGTCGAGCCTTATGGCGATCGATCTCACCATCCGGCTTGCGTTTCAACTTGTAAACCCACTTTGTACCAATGGCCTTTTTGCCAGGAGGCAAATCACATAAAGTCCATGTGTCATTCTCTATAAGTGCATCATATTCTGATTTCATGGCAGCAATCCAATTTTCTGAATTCTGTGCTTCATCAAAAGACAGAGGCTCCTCAACATCATGTAAACTAGACACAGCCAAAGCATAACAATCTGATGCATAAGATGCATGGCGAGAGCCTGAACGAGTACGACTAGATAAAGGTGCATCCAATTTACTGTCACGCAAAGTGTGCACCAGCCATTTTGGCATACCTCTAGCCTGCTCATTTTCAGCCCTTTCCTCATCAAGTACATCATGTACATCTGCATCAGTAATAGGCTGTTCTAAAACATTTTCAGAAACCCCCATAGGCTGTACATTTGCCTCATTGGAACTTACATTCGTATTTCCACCACTGAAAAGAGGCAACAAAGTGTCATAAATGTCCTGTGAGCTTACATTACTGTCTCTAGTACATGACAGCAAGGGTTGAACAGAATCTTCCACAAACACTACATCCCGTGAAACCAAAATACGTTTTGTTTGCGGATGATACAACCTGTAACCTTTGCTTTCAGCACTATAACCAACAAAAATACATTTGACAGCCTTATCATCCAATTTTCTGCGCTGCACTTGTGGCACTAAAGCATATGCCAAACAGCCAAAAACACGCATGTGCTCAATAGAATGTTTTCTATCATGCCATGCTTCATATGGAGTAATAGACTGCAAAGCTTTCGTAGGACACCTGTTAAGTACATAAGTGGCACACATGATGGCCTCAAGCCAAAAAGAATGCGGCAAAGCTTGACTTTTGACCATACATCGTGCCATTTCCGTTAGTGACCTGTTTTTCCTCTCAGCAACACCATTTTGCTGAGGTGTATAAGGCACTGTACATTGGTGTTTTATCCCACGACTAGCCAGAAATGCATTAAATTCATGAGACATATACTCCCCCCCTCGATCGGAACGGAGGGTGCCCATAGTACATTTTGAGACATTTTCAGCCATAGCCAAAAATTGTTTGAAGCACATAAAAACTTCGGACTTCGCTTTAAGCGAAAATACCCACGCATGCCTGGAGTAATCATCAATGAAAGTCACGAAGTACAGGTAATTGCCCAAGGACGGAGTTTGCATGGGCCCACAAACGTCACTATGCACAAGCTGCAACCTGCATGTGGCCCTAACTGAACCATCCTTTGGAAACTTAGAACGCTGCATTTTACCCAGAATACAGCCTTCACAAACATGTTTGATAGGTGCTTCAAGAGGCGGCAAAGAAGCAACCATATCAGATTTCTGCAAACGCAGCAAACTGGCAAAATTCAGATGACCAAAACGTGCATGCCAAAGTTTTGCATCTGAAATAGCCCTTGAATCTGCAACAACATTTGCAAAATTTTGTCCACACTTGTCATACAAAGTGAGCTTATACAGCCCACGGCACAAAAGCCCAGATGCAACAATTTCATCACCAAAACTGAGATCATGAACTGTACATCTGTCATCCACAAATTTGACTACAAGTCCAAGTCTAGCAAGTGCGGATACAGACAATAGATTCTTCTTGATCCCAGGTACATAAAGTGCATCAACAAGTGTGAAGGAACTGCCATTAGCAGCAGTGAGCACAATCTTTCCAACTCCCTGAACTGGATAAGAGGCGTTGTTGGCACAAGTGACTGAATTCCCATGAGGGACAGACTCGAGAGAGGTAAACAATTCACGATGTGAGGTAATGTGCTTTGTAGCACCACTGTCGAAATACCACACATGTGAATCTGCAGCAATTGACAAGCATGCATCATGGACAGCAGGATTGTAAGTGCACTCTGCGCTAAAAGCCCATTCTGCATCAACATCAGCATCACAATCTCCTTTCACAGAAGACTCAACAATGGCTGCATTTGTAGTGGAACCAGCATTTGCAGTGGAACCACCCTCTTTCTTCTTAGCCTCTTTGGCCTTCAACTTAGGACACGACTTGATCAAGTGATCATTGGCTTTACAATAATGGCAACGCATCTTCTTTTTGCCCTTATCACCAGAATTGCCAGACGAAGTGCTGCCAGCAGAAGCATTAGGAACAGAATTTTTGCCACTCGCAGCAGAACCATAAGAAGTGGCTGCATTACTGTTACCACCCTTTCTTTGAGAAGCAATAAAAGCCTGTTCAACTGCACGCTGCCTAGTCCTGTTTTTTCTAGAAAGTGACTCTTGCAACAGCAATGTGCATAATGCATCAAACTTGACAACTTCAGGATTTCCTTGGGTCATCAGTCTCCAAGTACTAGCAAAAGTCTGGTAGGAATCTGGTAAGGCATCAAGAACAGTCTGCACAAGGGAACTGTCAGAAATGACTTCACCTGCAGAAATGAGTTGCTCATTGATATCCTTGACACTAGCAAGGAAAGTGTCCATATCATCTTCCTCATGCATAATCTTCGACTCTAGCTCTTTACGCAGCAAAGCAATTTTAGCCTCATTGCGGCTTGCATAAAGACCTGCTAGAATATCCCAAGCCTGTTTTGCAGATTTTGCTGAACGGATGTGAGGAATAATGGTGCGCTTCACAGACAACGCAATCAATGCATGAGCCTGCGCATCCTTAACATCCCAACGAGCTTGTTCTGCTGTAGGCAAAACAACTCTAACAGCTGCAATCCTTGCAGCAAGACCTGCAACATCCTCAATATCGCCTACATCTTCAGAACCAGGACGTACATCAATGCCCTGCACAATGTTCCAGACACCTTTTGACACAAGAACGTGTTGCATCATATAAGCCCACATAGGGTAGTTGTCCCCATCCAACCTGTCCTCAGCAGCAAACATCTTGAACACATCTGTGTTGTTGTTGTCAGCCATGGTAAATGCTGCACCTGATGTGAAAACTGCCCGAAAATAGGAGAAATGGAGCGGGAACAACTTGTGCTATATAGCACAAACCGTAGAAGACTATAAGGCACCTGTTATGCATAAAACGGCACTGACAGAAAATCTGCACAAAATGACGAAATAACCTGTGCAGTACTACCCGTAGTGGAAACGGAGGCCGAAATGAGCCCAAATCAAAATTCTGAGCAGACCGAGCTCTTCGAGCTCGCCCAAAATATTTGTCGACCTGCGAACGCTCGCCAAAGCTCACTGAAATCGGAGAAAGTGAGCAGGCGTGTGCTGGAGCAGCTGGCGACTAAGCCCGGGAGGACGTGACCTGCTCTGATACCAATTGTTGGAATTAGGGTTGCAGAGAAACACACACAGCTTGGAGAAGACGAAGGAAGCTCAAGGCACACAATAGAGAGTGTATTCCTTAGTGTGCAATGGAAAAGAAAGATAGCCCTAGAGTGATGGGCGTATTTACAATGCACGGGGGAAAAAACCTCCTAAAGAGGGAAAAAATGCCCCGGCGGTCCTAGTGTGTTCACACACATCACTACCACATGTATATGGTAACAAGGGGAAATGTTAATAAATTAAGTACACTATATGCCCTCAATCGGCATTTTTGAAATTGAAAACGGCATGATTAAGCTGAGACACACTGGTAAAGAATGACAAGTTGGAGACAGTGTTTATCAACTCCACCAGCCTTATAAAGCCTCTACACGCACACCAGACCAAGGGAAGTGAACTATATATGTATAGCCTTTGCACAAAGTTGTATATCATTTGCCCTTTGGACAGGCCACCATACCCACTACTCATTCTTTGAGTCAAGAATTTTGAAAATAATCTTCTCCTAATCTCAATGAGTTCTTTATTTATTGAGAGTATCACCTTATTCCACCCACCAATACAAGCATCGTTATCTTGTCTGCAGGAGTCTTCGTAATGAGGATCTTCTATATATTTCATCCAATACAAATATTGTGCAATTTTTTTAAAATAATCTTCCCTTTTTCATTAGAAAAAAGGGAAGGCATCACTATGGCCTCACCCCTTTGGGGTAGGCCAAAAAGTTTGCTTTTCAAAGAGTTTCCATACATCATATGATAACATTCCATCACCATAAGCATGATGAAAAAAATCTCCGACCTTTAGGTCAACCATAAACCATAACTTCACACATATGCAAAAAAACAACTTTTTGACATTTTCGGGAGCATGCATAACATGCAAATCAAAGTATTTGACCTCAAACGAATGCATCAATCTCAGCTCCATAATATAGTGTAGCACTCTATCACATCACTTTACCCATATGGTACTTACACAACAAACGGTAACCCAAAAAGAAAGCCACTTTAATCATATCTGCCTATGCGGTTCGGGTTGTCTAACAATATACCCTCACATAAGTTTATAGGGATCTAATAATTGGAATCAACCCACCAAAACAAACCATAAATCGTACATAAACAGTTCCGCTAACTCACGATGTCATATGGCACTCCCCCTTGGTAGTACCCCTACACGCGTAGGTAAACCGGTTATGCAACGATTAATAACTCGCATTCCCAAGGTGATAACAAAGACCTAAATACATTTATCATCAATTTTCATCAAGCTTTTCAATTGGCGATGGCTATGGAGTTTAGAGCTTCTCACTGTGCTTTAGAGTCGATTAGGGACTGTCGAAAGGCTTCTTGCTTTTTCGCTAGAGAGCGGTGATGAGAGCTACGTAGATGTATTCACCACGAGTTTTCAGAGAGCGTGTACACCGTGAAATGACAGAAAAGATAGTAAGCAAGTAGAGAGAGAACATCCTTCTTCTTCTTCTTCTTCTTCTTCTTCTTCTTCTTCTTCTTCTAGAGAGAGAAGAGCTTACGAAGATAGTGATGAAGAGCTTGCACCACTCTGTATAATAGATACATATAGCCTTGCGGTAGTAGATGCAATAGACGACAATCAAAACTAAGGCTTGCAAGTCAATTTATAGGCATTGTGTCAGGCTGGAGTAACCCCAAGTAGAAACCTAGCGCTAGTTTTTAAGCCAGGAATAGCTACAAGCTTTTGGGAACTTTGCTAAAAACATGCCTTTGCTTTTGGTGGTCAACTTTCTCACTTACCATCCAATTTTTACAGTAAAATTGGCCAATTGAACAGTATCCGACCAACTAATGGAACCTTAGCTAGACTATGCCGCACCGTAATGTCCCGACATAATTATGACTTTTCCGTATTGCCCCGACATATTTACGATACCGCTTTTATAAAAATTATTTCCGTAAAAATCCCATTTGGTCCCGTTTTTGCTCCAGGTGATCAGTTTGGGTGATCAGTTTTAAATTTGACGGAGACAAAAAAATAATATTTTTGTGCTTAGGTCATCATAAAAAGCACATTGCTTTTCAAAAACGCCAAAAAGCACGAAAATATAAAAATGGCGTAAAAAACAAAAAAAGCAAATTTTTTTTAAAATTGAACCATGCGTTTCTCTTGTCCACTGGAATAAGAAAGCGGATTCGCTTTTCACTAAAAAGCACTAAAATTTATGGAAAGCTAAAAATAGCATAAAAAGCTCTCAAAAAGAAGATTTTTTAAAAATTGAACCATAGCTTCCCTGGAACACGTAGATTAAGGATCCGACCTTGCTTTTTGCAAAAAAAACACCTAAAAGCATAAAAAGCATGAAAAAGCTAAAAATAGCGGATTTTTCCAAAACTGCACCAAACATTCGTCTAACCTATTGGAACATGGAAATGGCCTTGCTTTTTGCTTTAGAACCTTCCAATGCTATCAATTAAGCATCTTAAATCAAAATTTGACAAAATAGATATTTAATGCTAATTTTCTTATTTTCAAAAGAGACCCAATAATTGGAGATCTTACAGTTACTACTGCCATAAAAAACGACACTTAAAGAAAGATTGTCGCACAATGCAATGTGACAAGGGCAAGAAAAAAGCAAATGTGACAAACCTAAAAGCAATGTGAATAATTGAAGAGATTAATGTGGTTGAGTCTCGAGCCATTGAGACAGTTTCTGACGTGCATGCTTAATCAAGTTTCCATCAGATGTTGTTGTTTCAGTCATCGACTTTGTCGAGAATTATCGATTTAAAATAAAAAATGAGATACAATCCATACGTTGGTGGTCTAATCAGGTTACGATACTTGTTTACATTACTTATGTGAGAAACTCATGAGGCGGTGTTGAAAAGACACTCCATTTTTTACATATCTGATGATATGTTTCATGGACTCTATTTGTCAGCATTGTTTTCTTCTTCATGACAAGTGGTTGAAACAGAAAGGCCATTCTTTACGACGTCATTGGGTGTGGTCAGATGGTGCAGTGTCTCAGTTTAAAGCACGAAGACCTTTCTACTTTATGGCTAGGTAATATCGGTTGACAGGTCTACAAATGATGCATAACTTTTCAGCATCAGGACATGGAAAAGGCGAGCACAATGGAGCAGGGGCAGTCATAAAGAGAACCCTCACTCATGAAGAGTTGAAACCAGATGGCTAGCCTATGAAGTCTGCAACCGATGTAGTCAACTATCTAAATGAAACATTTCAGCATAGATCCAATACACAAAGAGTTTTTTGGCTAGTTTCCAAGGATGCCGTGCGACGCAATGTCCAATGGTATTGTCAGCATATTACAGGCTCACAATCATTTCATTGCATTGATGGATATTCACAGGATAATTCATGCGCTCTATGATATCGAACACTCTCATGTTTTCGTGATTCATGTATCTGTGGGCAACGGAGAAGATGCAAGAACAGACAACATGTAGAAGAATGGAAATATTTGATAGTCCAACCATTATTGGAATCAGACGATCCTTGCAGTGATGAAGATGATGATGCCGAAGAAAACAATAGTTCTGATTTCAATTTGCCAATGCATAATGTCTCTAACCTCCCCATTATGAAGGGAACCCTGACTGTTTGTGTGAATTGTTGTTTACTACTGACAACTTTCAGTCAAGGCAGCAGAGAAAGGACATGATTTCTATCTGATCAAATGCACCAGAAATATGTACCAGATAGTGAAGGCACAAAAGGATGCATTGAACAACAAAATTGTTAGAGGGGGGAAAGTAGTTGAAGGCTTGTACTTGGCCAAGTTGAAGGCAGTTTTAATACATACAGCCTTCTAGATCATACACCTCTAGTTATGATCTACTCACACCTTGTAAGAGCAATACGGTTTCCCATGGACTGAAATTTATGAAAGATATACAATAGCATGCCATATGATGATGAGAGTGATCAAGATGCACTAATCATGTAACAAACAATACCAAACACAGAGGCAGAAAGTACCAATAGATTTCTATTACGATCTTTGATAGTACTTGGGTTAATTACAAAAAATTCAACCATGTACTTCTTTTGATAGCCTAATATCTTTTTGTTTCTCTCTTGAGTTTCCTCCTCGGGGGGTTCACCATTTAGTACCCCCCTGTATAACGTGCATTCGTGGGGTATTAAAAAAACCCCTCTTTTAACATGTCCGAATAATAAAATGACCCATTATTTTAGGAAATTCTCCCAAAGTTGAATATAAAAACCCCTTATTTTAGTGTATCTCTGTAAAATTGCCTAAAATTTTGCATTTTAAAACCCCTCCTTTCGAACTCACGTTATACAGTAACATGATTACATAGTGCATCCCTCGAAGTTTCCTCTCTTTCTGTTCTTGTGTTCTGATAGCAGGTACCAAAGAATAACTTGGATTAATCACCTAATCCCAATAACTTAGCATAATTACCAAAAACCAACCATGTCCTTTTCATTGCCTAATATATAGTTTCAAACTTGGCACTGTATAGTACCAAAATTGGTAATGTACAATCCCAAATAGTTATTGAACCAAATGTTGCAATACCAAAGATGAATAGTACCTAGTACCAAAATTAGTATTGTACCAACTGTAACCCACTTGCATGATATTTTAGTGCATCCTCTCTTGATGGCTAATGTCCATAGTACCAAAATTGGTAGTATGGTGCTATGAAGTACCAAAACTGATACTATGAAGTATCAAAATTGGTACTACGAAGTACCAAAATTGGTATTGTATATTGCTATTGTACAATACCAAATAGTTACAGAACCAAATGTTGCAGTGCTTAACATGTATAGTACCAAAATAGTACATAAGAAGACCAAATTGAAGTTAACAAGTTAACAAGTTAACAAGTTAAAAAGTACTCTACTGCAAGTAGTTGGAAATATCAAAATTACCATAAATGGTAGTAATATTAATAGTTGGATATTGAACATTAGTCAGTAGGTCAAAGTAGTGACAATGTTCTGTATGTTAGTAGCCAATTAGGATACATTATATATTTGGGGGGTCAAACCGATACGAATAGCCTTCCATCTCTACAAAGTAATCAGCAACCAGTGGGGACAAATCATCTTCAACATCATGGGTGTTTCATAGAATAGGCAAGTGGGCAGGGATCTCTGATCCACTCAACTAACCAAGGCTCTACTATATCGGCGAGATACGAGGAACCATCGGGCTCCACTCTTGGCTCAAAAGAACGGATTGGCAAGCAATTGTCGTAATTATTATTCAAAGACTTGTAGCTGTAAGCTTTCCAGTTTTTGAAACCTTAAAGGTTGTATAAAGCTTAATCAAACTGATATGATTATTGAAAAATCAATGTAGAATTGTTCGACCATGGCAAATTTTGGTATTTTTGGAATCTTAAGCACAGCAAACCCCGGGCTAGAAATTTTCAAATTTAAATTCGAACAAAAACTGATCCCGCTAGTCATTCCGGAAGATTCAATGTAAAATAAATTATTAAGAAAAGTTGAAGGGTTACAGTAATCTGAAGACTTTATTAAAGGTCTCCCATATATTTACAAGATATTTACCAATTAAGCAAAAATAGGTCAAATTATAGCAAAATTGACATTTTAAAAGATGGCAGGTAATGGGAGGGTCATCACTGACCAGCCAGGGACTCATTTAGTAGTAAGGGGCGCCATCTGGAGCTATAGGGCTGCTTGAGCTACAAGCAACTGCTTTTTCCAGCCTGTGAAGAGATTGTGGGTGCCAAAAAACTATAAATAGGACCCCTTGCTTCATAATTTGACAGACTCGAAGCCTTGACACACTCTCTCTCATCTGGAGAGACCGCTACGCAAAAATCACTATAGATTAAGCTCTAGTTGATTAACTCAAACGGTAATTAGCCTAATCCTTTTTAATTAGCAAGGCTAGATTAATCTATTTTCTTAATAAATTAAAGATTAGGCCTATGTATACTCATAAATCCTATCTTAATTAAATATTCTCTATTTATTATTATAATTATTCTTGGAAATATTCAGCTAATTAATTATCCTATCATATTAGGACTAAAATTATTCAAATTAACCATAAATTAATGGAAAATATATTAATTAAGCTTAGATTAAGTTGAGGTAATTATCAGAGCTGCATTAAATAGTCATTAAGCTAGTAAAATTATCTTATAATTTTCTAAGTAATTTTCATAATTGATTAGGCAGAATTGCACTATTTTTTAAAGAAAATTAAAGGGAAAAATAACCAAATTGATTCCAAAAGCTTTGAGTTATTTACCAGTGGTTAATTATATGTTAAGAAACCCTTGATAATTATTTCAAGCTCAGATAATTAATTTACCTAATTACTTTAGCAGAAATACTCTATTTTTAAGACAAATTAAATAGGAGAAATTAGTAAATTGATTCCAAATGCTTTGAGTTAATTATTAGTGGTTGATTATATCTAGGAAAAACATGATAATTAGGAGAAGCTCAGATAATCAATTTATCTAATTACTTTAATATAAATACTCTGTTTTTAGGATAAATTAAATAGGGGAAATTAGTAAATTGATTCCAAATGCTTTGAGTTATTTATTAGTGGTTAATTATATGTTAGGAAACCCATGATAATTTGGAGAAGCTCAGATAATTAATTTACCTAATTACTTTAGCAAAAATACTCTATTTTCAGGACAAATTAAATAGGGGAAATTAGCAAATAGATTCAAAATGATTTGAGTTATTTATCAAAGGTTAATATGTGTTAGAAAACCCGTGATAATTATGTGAAGCTCAGATAATTAATTTATCTAATTACTTTAGCAAAAATATTCTATTTTTAGGATAAATTAAATAGAGGAAATTAGCAAATGGATTCAAATTGAATTGAGTTATTTATTAGAGGTTAATTAAATGTTAGGAAATTTGTGATACTTAGTTCAAGCTCAGATAATTAATTTATCTAATTACTTTAGCAGAAATACTCTGTTTTTAGGACAAATTAAATAGGGAAAATTAGCAAATAGATTCAAAATGACTTGAGTTATTTATCAGAGGTTAATTATACCTTAGGAAACCCGTGATAATTATGTTACTCTCAGATAATTAGTTTACCTAATTATCCTAGTAAAATTATATTATTTTTAGTGGAAAATAAAAGGGGGAATATAGTAAATTAATCCAAAAACCCTTGATATAAATATCAGAGGTAGAACACACCTTGGGGAATCCATGAGAAATACCCAACCTCAGATAAATAGTTTAGGTGTTTATCTTCAATAAAAGTAACCGATTTTGCATATAAAATAGACAAGGAAAATTAGAAAATGAATAATTCCTAAAGATAGAACATTCAATTACAATTTAGGGTGAGTAATCCATTAGCCAATAGAAATTTATAATTCACTAAGGCTAAAATGGAATACAGACTAAAGATAAACCTAGTTAAAGGGCTTCCCAAATTAAATGGTAATTATGGAAAATTACTTATAGCATAAATAAGTTACATGAGGAATATCTCATCAAATTGACCATTAAAGATACCTACTTACTCCAAAAATCCTTATTTTTTGGTACAAATGGAAAAAGAAGATTATTCAATTAAACTTCTAATGGATTAAGTCTGTTTATAAGGCGTCCAACATGGCTCCAAAGAGAACCAGGGAAAATCCTCTTACCGAGGAAGAGGATGTTATCAACAAAAGAAACAAGGCCACTAATGACCATGAGGCTGGTCCTAGCCATAGGCCAACGGAGGAAAGTCTACTGGCTCCCGCCCCACAGCACATGGACGAGCAGTCCCAGGTGGATTTCTATCTTGTTCATTTAAAATCTTTTAAAGTTTATTTTTAAGTTAGCATTGCATACGTAAGGTTAGGAAGGATAAGCTGGCTGAAAACGGAAGGTAACTTCCAACGTGCATTTGTTTATAATGTAGGAAAGAATTGTTTGGGTTAAAATTGGCTGAAATAGGAAAGATATGATTGATCATCCTTAAGACAGCTTGTCTCAAGACACCTCCGACTCCTTAGTATAAATTGATGATAATGATTGGCTTCCTAGCCATGGATAAGTCGGTAACCCCCATGAACGTTGAGTTTCTACTCCGTGTCATATCTTGATGTTTTTACATAAGTTAGGATACCGTTTTTTATCTTAGGGGAGCCGCCCGGTTGTATGGGCAACTGGTTTGGTGTATGGGCACCCGGAACCTTGGGTGGGGGTTTATCCACTCCGGATTGTGAATAAGGAATGGGTGCCGTCTTCTTCACCCTTAGGTGGTCTTGAAACAAGAAGAGTACTGGTCATGGTTATTATGGACAATGTTTTGATTGACAGTACCCTGTTTTAAGTTTAAAGATGTCTGTTTGCTAAAAGAATGTTTTCAATACTGTTTTCAAGGGCTGTTTTAATGAAATCTTGTTATGAAGGATAAAAGGAATCATTAGTTTAATTGTGATAAGAATGTGGTAGTAATTAAATAACAAAATAATCATGTGTGAGTGCGGGGTGGTAAGTGGGGATTGATTAAGGTTGTCAATCATGGACGGGTGGACCTGATTAGTTAGGTAACTATCCATCCCTGAGCACTAAAACGTTTAGAAAACTTCTTCACTTGGAAGAGGAGTCCACCAGCGGCTGTGCCCTCACTTCTATTAGGGGGAAAAAAGCGTTGGTTGAGGATACCTTAGCCCAATTGTGGCAGTTATAGGGCCGAAATAGTTTTTTTTGGACTTTTAAAAGGTTGTCCCGTTTCTGCTGCGAGACAGGACTAGGTCTTCTTCTAAGGCTATAGACCCATGCCATTGTCAATGGTAAAGGTCTATTCCTTGGATTTTTCTTGTTTAGAGACTCTGATTTTTATCAGACCTAGAGACCTGTCAAGGATCCCATCCCGATCTTGGTATTGGCGGGTTGGGGATTTCACAGTAGCACGTGTCTTCAAGAACGATCATGTTGCTAGCATTGAATTGTGGGTGTTTTTCCCACACTGTTTACAACTTCTTCAGGAAAATAGGCTCATGCCATAATTTATTGTCGACGTACGGAACTCATTTATACTATCCCATCAAATCTCACGATCCTCCTGAGAAAATATGTCTGCTCATACAAAAGAAATCATATAAGACTTAATCAAAACAAGGCTGCATATCAGCTTATTACTGACTTACTCCAAGTTACATTACCTTTGATGAATTTTGGGTTCTTCATAACTTCTGGGAAGCAAGTACTCAAGATTTGCATCAGCTTAGGCTTCATGCAACAACTCCAAATCATAATGCTTGCTCGAGCTGCCAGTACTTCCAAGAAATCTTGGGCACCTGGCCTCAACTTACAAAAACATAAATTATTGGCACATATTCCTTGTAATGCTTGCTTGAGTTCCTATCAATCTTTTGGTAACCTAGACCAACTCTTCAAGACCACCCCATTGACATCAAGAATAATCAGTCTGTTCTTTAATGCAGGAAGATCCTTTGGAGCATTATACTCTATAACAGTAGGCTCATCTAACCCTAACAAACAAGAATAGGCAAAAGAGACAAAAAACATATAATTGCTTATTAAACACTAAAAGTAATAGGCATATCTGGCTCAGAACAAATGGCTGAAATAAGATCGATAATACAATGTGACACAACACATGCATTACATCTTACACGCACGGGTCTTAGTCACACACACTTGAGAGAGCTTCTTTTTTATACAAAATATATATGCTAGAGGAGCATCATCATCACCTGTTTATGCTCATTAACATCAACCCTTATAGGGGGGTCCTTGTCTCCCAAAAACTAGGCCTTGTGCACTGCATCATCAAGAGGTAAGCATTCCTCAAGCAGCTCCTTGCTCACACCAGTATGATCCACCTTTGGGTCCTCTTCCTTTAACACTTTATTCCCACCCGTGTCCACCTTAGGGTCTTCCATAATGGGATCCCTGTCTCCATCCTTCTTCTCCGGTAGTGACTTGTCATCATCTACTTCCCCCTTCTGGTCCTTGCCTCCATCCTGTTGGTCCTTGTCTCCAACCTTCTGGTCCTTGTCTATATCCTGTTGTTTCTTGTTAAGATGGTCCTTGTCTACATCTTGCTGGTCTGGTAGCACCTCATGGTCTGACTCTTCCTTGCAGTCATTTACTCCCTCATGGGCCCCTGTGGTGGTGTCCTTGTCTTCATCTAGCTTGTCTGATTGCACTTTTTTGAAAAGTAACATTTTGTATAGCTATACACCCCTTGCAACATCAAACATTTTGATTATAAGATGAGAAAATAGAGCAAATTCAAGTAAAATGAGCCAAAGGATTCCACTAATATAATTTCATTGCCTCCATGTCAAATGTAACTCCCAATATAGTCTTTTTATTTCACCCACAATTATAGAAATCATTGTGTATGTCTAAGTACATTCAATCCAATCTAGTTTTCTTAAAAGTAGCATACCAAGACCTAAAGCATACTTCATGCTTTAGGTCCTATATTTGACAAAATTAAATACTCTACCAACCATAGTGATAATTTTTTAAGGTAAGTTCAGATGATGACAATTGGTTGTGAGTCTAGCTCTACTTCCTTCTCTGCCTTCTTCTCCTCTTTTATGGTCTTCTGCTGATGATCTTTTTATAAAAAAATTTTCTTCTTGTGAAACGTGCATCCTTAGCCATATTTCTATCCATATAGCTCATTCTAAGTGTGGAAGAGTGAGTTTGGGAAATGGGGGTGAGCTATTTATAGTTTCATGAAGCAAGGGAATGATGAGACTGTGGTATGATAGCACTATGGTATTTGAGCATACAAAACCTTACAATATTGAAAGCATGACATTGGCATACCTTTTCATATCCAACCACACAAGTGTTACAAAATTGAAACCAACAAGATTAACAGTTCTCACAAAACAAGTAACTGTCGTTGATATCAAAATATTTTATATAGAATGCCAATTGTAGGCAACAATGGGTACAAATTGCCAACACATTTGACAATAGGGTAGGGCTCTACTAAGGAGTATCCTTTAGCTTGGAATTAGATGCACAATTCCTTTTGGAACTTCCTTGCATAAAACTTTCTTTTCACTCCTTCTTGGAACCTGCAAGCCATATTATCAAAGGGAGAAAGTAAGATTATGACATATACCAAACAAAAGGGATATTATCAAAGGGAGAAAGTAAGACTATGACATATCACTATCTATATAGCTTCTTGCCATCTATCTCAAAATCAAAAGCTAAAGACAAGTCTATCTCATCATTTTGTAGATCCTGCCTCACTTGTTGCAATGTGCAGATGGATCTTATTTTAAAGTGGCTACTAGGTATTCAATGTTCATCCACACATCAAAGTCTTTGATGGGATTCTCAATATAATCATCCATGTTTTGATCTAGAGGGATTCATTGACCACCGACATGATGCCAATTGCGTGTAATAAAATGACAAGATGAAGCTTTTGGTGTGGATCACATCTTTACAAGTAATGGAGCTATATTGCACTTTGCTAATCACTTGATTTACTATTTTATGAGCCCAACATTCATCTGCAAATTCTAACACATCTTTTGTGTCCAAGAACTTTATTGACATCATTGTTTTAAACATTTACAAATCTACCTTTGCAAAAAAATCCACAAATACAATGACGAGCATAAAATTTGATAATTTCCTCTATTTGCCTACGATGTTAGCCTATACACATTTTTGAATTTCATAAAATATTTTTCACCTGTAGTTTTAACTTATTCTCAAGCTTGGTAATGGCCACTCTCCACTCCTTAAATCAAGCAGTGCAAGCTTAGAGACTCTACACCAATGCTTCATGGATCTTGGTGATTTATAGAAATGATAAAAAAAGAATACCCCCTCCTCTGCAAGAAACCCACAGGTTCTCCTTTTGTAAATCTTCTCGCTAATGGAGCCATGCAAACATCTAAAATGTCAATGACACACTTGAGTGGATGCATTCCTCTATGCTTCAGGGAACATAGTAGCACAAAATACTCATAAAAAATATGACAACCATAGGAGCATAGTAGCACAAACAAGAAAAATAAAAGTGGATAGAACAATCAATAATCTAGTGTAAACATATGAATCACTTGCAATTTTCTCTATGCAAAGGAAGTATGGATCTCTTGAGATAGAGTTGAGGCTCCATGTGCAAATAACCGTGTTGCACTAAAACTTCCTTCACTATCTTTTAGCTCCAAAAAGCTTGAAATATTTTGCTCTTCCTTTCTAGCATAGCAAGAATTGATTTTTCAAGAAGTATTTCCGTCTCTAGCTCTACTACATGATTATTTAGCTTCCCTTGGCTATGGATATTGGGATCCACAAATTATATTCATCTAATGTGTCAAAGGTGGTGATGGTTTCAATGGATGTGCTATAGCATTTCAACCAAGTGAACTACATTGCTTGAAGAAGATGGCACACAAAAGATCAAGGTAAAGAGAGGGTAGCAGGAAGAGGAGGGAGAAGAAAGTGGTCAGATAAAGGAGGGAGGTGGGAATAGAAGGAAAAAGAAGGTCATGAGAAGATTCAAAAATTTCTTTTGGCCAATGAAAGATACCTTCTTTAGGTAAAAGGATCGCGTAATGGAAAATTACCTCACATTGTTTGTCAAAGAAAATTCATGTTAGAAATTCAAAAGTAATTTTTAAATAGAAGGTTTTGTAACAAAAGCCCTCCCTCATTGGTGTAGAGTACTCTCTATCTAAACATTGAAAGGCAAAAAAATGACCTCAAACTTTTCCTATTGACAAAGGGGAGTGAGGCATGTTGGACTGTGTGAGATATTTTTCACCTTCATATGGAGCCTTTCCCTAGGCGTTTATGTATTCCTGGATATCTGAAATGATGCCCATACATAGGTACATAGCCCATGGATGTTTCTACACATGTTCCACTTGCGAGCTTCTAAAAAGACGCATATAGTTTCTCCACTTGATTCTCCCCATTTGGGCTCATCCTTGAGATCTCTCACGCCTCATCATGATGCAAGAAAAAAGCTCTAGCCTATGACTATATAAGAGGCACTCTTGTAGTCATTTTCATCTTCAATGAATCAAGATCTAGTATGTTATTTTCATACATGAATGTCTCTTGTGTGTATCCACCATAGCTTCACAATCAATATCATTGTCTATAGTGTGGTTACCATTTCCTAGTTGCCCCCTAGATCCCAATCTACTCATATCTATGCTAGACCTAGTGTGCACACACTTTGGTCTTCATTCAACTTTCCTTCTCTCCCTCCTAGAATAATCCCTAAGTAATCCTTGTTCAATTTATTGAAGGCACTTCCATGGGCCACTACCTTCATAATGTCAATAACAAGAAGTAGTGCATAATAATTAGCTTTCTCCTCTAAGCCATATTTATCTTTGCCCCCATTTTAATAAGCCCTTTTTTCTTGAGTCCAAGAGTTGATAGGTATCTACAAGATCTCTTTGATGCATGCTTAAGCTCATCAAGGTCTTTTAAGCTCCATTATCTGCTCATTGCTCTTTGGTAGACCATCTCCTTTCTTTTGGACCCTCAATGAGATGTAGCCTTCTCTCCCTTTGGTCCCGTGTTGAGATAGGTCTAAAAGCACATATCTATATTCTAACTCTTGTTCCCATTCCTTTTCCCACATTAAATGATCAGCTCAATACGGAAAAATCATTTGGGATAGGTAGATATTAGAGTTTATGACAATTATTCTCATCCCAACTGGTATCAGATCCGCCTTCTGACCCGAGCCACGTCCCTCTCCTCTCGTGTGTGCAGGTCTCCTAGCTCAAGAATGGAATTGAGAGTAATTGACCTTTACAAAAATCAAAGTAGCAAGAAGAGGGAAATTGTGTGCGCATTAAGCTAAATCGGGGCAACGGCAAGGGTTGCATCACAAAAAAATTGGAGTAAGCCTTGCAAGGCAAATCAAAGAGAAAATTCAAGGCAAGCGAGTGAGCTTGAGGGCTCACAAGTGAAATTTGGGCAGCCAGTAAATCAAATAGGGAGAATTGGGCAAAATTTGCAAGCAAAACAAGTTAGATTAGTGGACACCATTAATGAGCAAATCGAATCGATAAGGGGCAGTAGAAATGACCTAGCGCAGATCTCGATACGCAGTTAGCAATAAATTGGGGCAAGCTCGCATCGATCAGCCTTTGTGAATGCATTTGCAGTAGGTGGGTGCCCCCTCTTGCAATTTCTGATCACGAGATAGCTTCAAGATCATCTCATTGGCCCTTAAACGGCATCTGATGTTCCTGTCTCATTTCACACATCATCTTATATTAAACACACTATGTATAAAATTTTCTTTTGAATAAGGTGTTTTTTTAATTCTTTGGTGGGCTAGTGGAGCTTCACACATCAAAATTAGGCAAGATCAAGCCCAACATCATTGCAAAGCTCGACATCAGCAAACTCAATAGTGGAGCTTCACACACTAAAAGTCACCATTAGCTCAAGATTTTGATCTCCACACACACATGCGTACGTGCCTCAAATTAAGAAATCTTGTTTTTTGGCACCATCAATCTTCAAGATTTAAGCAAGTAAAAATTGGCAAACTCATTATCAATCAAGCTTTCCAACCTTTTTCTTTCTCAAAGCGGATAAAATTATTTAATCCTTTCCTGTGAAGAGGTGCTTCATTATTTTTATTCATGAAGAGTGACTTCACAATCAAGATTATTAAGCTCACATCTGCACTATTTTCTTTTTAAAATTAGGCAAGACACTACCATAGAGAGAATCTCTCTATCGGTAAGACCAAGTCCTTGACATTTTTCACTAGCACTTGCATCATGGAAGAAAAAGGAATTATAAAGTTTAATGGGGAGGGCTTTCATAACTGGAAAACTAAGCTAAGGGTTTATTTAATGAAGGAAACATTATCGGGCATAGTAAAAACACCTCTTAGTGATCACAAAGGCTCACAAACCAGGGCATCTACTACACTCAATCAAGAAAAAAATGAACATGCACTTGGCATCATAATTACTACACTCCATGATAATTATGTACATTATGTAGATGAGTGCACACATGCAAATGAGGACTAGCAAGTTCTGGAGAAGAATTTTGGAGCTAGAACCAAACGGAGTAAGTTTAGCCTAAAAAGGAAACTTTACAAAGTCACTATGCTCAAGGGGGAAGACATAGCCAGTTTGGTCAATAGGCTTAAAGCATGATCATACAATTGACCTACATCCAATGCCAAGTAGAAGAAGACAACAAATTTGCAGTCCTCATTAGTGCACTTCCTTTCAACTATAACCATATAGTCACTATTCTTGAAGAAAAGGAGCCAATTCCAACACTTCAAGGTGTGGTAAGCTCACTTCATGTAGAGAAAAAGAAGCAAAAAAAACCATCTCAGGGAACAAATGGAGCTTTTTGGCAAGGGGAGGCAAATCGTCCATAGATATTACATCATCTTTCAACGTTCAAAAGAGCTACGACTGGGGTAAAATCAAACATGTAGCTAAGGATTGTTACGTCAATAAATTCTGGAGAAACTGCGGTAAGAAGGGGCATCCTCCTTCTAGGTGATATTCAAAGGATCAAAGTAATAACAGCAACAACAACAACAATAAAGGCAAGAAGCCAATGAAAGGAGCGGTTCATGTAGTCAAAGAAGAAGAATCAGGGGAAGAAGGGGAGATTTTTTTTGTTACATATATAGTTTGAAGATCCATTTCTACCTTCTCTAGTTCAAGGGGGAGTATTATTTGTCATCTTGTGTGGATAGTCCTTGTCATCCTTAGTGGAGCGTCATCTTGTGTGGATAAATGGGTCTTCATTATTTATTGCATGCCCAAGGAGAGGATTGGAAGGTGGGCATGGGAAATCCTTCTACACTTAGTGCAAGCTTTGAAGTGACACATAATATATATATATATATATGCTTTGGCTACTTTGAAAGACGCCTGGAGATGAGAGTTGTCAGATATTGGTTGTCAAACCTTTTGTATATATAACCCTATATACCCCTCCTTTTTGTATATGAATTATTCTATGTTGTACAGATATTGCATTGTACATTATTGTACATTGAGTGTGAGACTCTATCTCTCTATATTTCCCTCTCTCTTTCTATATTGTGTGTAGTTATGGATGCTCTAGCCTTCAAACCTCCCTAAGCTTAATTGCACCCACCACCCAATCCCGTCAATGATTACCCTTGCATAAAACAATTTGAAGACATGACAATGCATCTACAAAGCAATAGCCAACCAATCCAATCAAGATCAGCATGCAAGGAATGAGGCAAGTTTGGGTACCAAAGAAGATTTTGCAAAAAAACCTAAACATATCTAGATACTTGAACAACAAACACACAACAACATGACCTATCGTATACAATCCTCTAAACGAACAAACCAACAAAAAGGACTTCTCTAGTAGAAGAAACAAACTCCACTTGTCATTCAACACTTAGAGAAAATACAAAACCATTCCTCAATTAATGTGATCACCATCACCAAGACCATTAAGAAAGATTCCAAAAGTAAAATTCAATGGATTTGGAAGCACAAGCCACTTACCCAACAAAGTCTTACCATCAAGCAAAGGGCTACAAGCCACTTTCCCAACAAAGCCTTACCATCAAGCAAAGGGCTCTACAATTGCAAAATCTCTTATTTGGTAATAATTTACAAAAAAACTCACGATCAGACACCCCTTGAGTACATTTCTCAAGACCACTAACTTGCACATCATATCCTTATATCTCTCAAAGCCACTACTCTTGACCGTTACTTTGTTTCTTTTGGGTGGTTATGGGTAGTGGTGGAGGTGGTTGTCAAGCCCATTGAGGAGCCTTCATTTTTACTTTTTCCTCCTCTCCTCTTGTACCTATTACTCTTTGGGAGTTGGCTTGTCTTGTTTCATTTTTTCACATTTATTTAGACATTGTAGGATCCTAGTGGGGTTGGAATTCCGAGCTACACCTTGCTGGGTAGCTCATTCCCATTCCTCAATTGTCATTATTTCTGCTTCTATCCTTGCTTATAAATTGGAAAGTCGGACTCTCTCATCCTCTACCCTTGTCCACTCCTCTTATTCCTACCTTCTTGTTTCCTCCTCTTGCTTCCTTTGCATCTCTTTTTCTACCTCTTTCTTCTTTTGCTTCTCTTCCACTCTCTTGATAATTTTTGCTTCTCTTGATGTTGATTTAGGATCACTTGGCATGACCTTCCTAGCTCTTTGTTGTATGCATGGGAGAAACTTCCTTGGTGTGGGTTTATTAGTTGCATGCACTCCAAGTTGTGGATCTGGTGGCATCATCTCTGAATTTAGAATGGGCCCCGTGCTCTTCTTTGGTGGCCCTTCTTTCATTTGCCTCTCTTTTTTCTTCCTCCTTTTTTCCTTTGAGCCTAGAGAACTTCTTCAGTATGAAGTACAAAGACGGGGATGGGGGATATAGCAAAGGTGTACAGGTGGCATGCATCAAGGGTGGTAGATCACTAAAAATCTATCACATGGTGGTTGAATCAAGGGTGGAAGATCATTGAAAATGTATCACATGGTGATTGAATCAAACCTTTTGGATGGTGGTGGACGTTGTGGAGCAAGGGGAGAGGATACTCCAAGATGTGGAGGTTGTGGAGCTTATGCAGGTTTCTCTATCATTGGTGTTGGTTTCAAGTTCTCTGTGGTGGACTAGGTTGCATTTATACATCCATATACTTATTTATAAACTACATATAGATCAAAGTATATTTCAGTTAAAATAAACTTTGATTGAAGCCTGCTTTTTTAATTTGATCAAACTACATATAGATCAAAGTATATTTCAGTTAAAATAAACTTTGATTGAAGCCTACTTTTTATATTAAAAAAGGCATCGAGAATTCAGACAAACTATCAAGGGCCCTCCATTACCTCCACGAGTGCTCTTCAAGAGGTTGGGTCCCTAAAAAGACATAAGAGAAAGAGGAGGAGAAAGATCAACCAGAGGGAGGGACTAAGGAGAAGAAAGATGATGCAAAGAGAGAGGTTGAAGAGGATGAAGAACTTGCAAAGGGAGGGGTTGAGGAAAAGATGCACCATGCAAAGGGACGGGCTAAGGAGGAAGAGATGAACCATGCAGAGGGAGGGGTTGAGGAGAAAGATCATGCAGAGGAAGGGGTTGAGGAGGAAGATACACAACATGCAGAGGGAGGGGTTGAGAAAGAGATGCACCTTGATACTCCTAACCCTCAACCAAAGTTCTCGACCATTCAAACATAAGACGCTTAGCCTCCTCGTGCTACAATCGTGCATGAGCCTCAAGCAGACCGTACCAATATAGAATCCAACACCTCTGCTATGGACACCTCTAGGATGGAAACACAAGAGTCTCAAGGGCCTAAGGAGAAGAACCTTGACAATATCGGCACTGGACATGTCAACTTCAATAACAGTCAAACCTTGTATGGACCCTTATTAGATGTAGACATGGTTGTCTTGTTAATATCGAATGTAGTAGAATAAAAGAGTCATCCCAGTTTCTAACTACTTATACATTCCACACAATGTTTGTAGAGAGTGATTATTTTGGACATCAATGGATTGCTACTATTGCGAGAGACATATGTATGAGTTGTAGTCTACATGGAGTTGAGCACTTTTTGGATAGGCAATCATAGGGTCATTGTTTGACTAGACACCAACGGATTTTTTAATTTTCTTCTTCCAAGGTTTAGGATTGTAATTTGGACTTCCATTTAGTCCCAAAATGTGATGGAAATGGACCATGAACTTTGAGAATAGCGGAATTAAGAGAATTAGAGTGAGCATTTTTATGAGACTACTTTGAGAGGATAGAGTGTGAATTTAATTAGTGGTAGCAACATAACCATTATACTTAATTAACTTGGCATGAATAATAATTTTGCAAGAGAGAGCATTTAGAGAACTTGACAATAGTTGAAGACCGGTTCATGTGGATCCGGTCCCCCCTCCAATAGGCCTTGTATTATAGATTCTTCCATAAAGAGAAACTTGGTATAATACAATTTTTGTGTTCCTTGTGACCTAGGTGATGCAATGAAGATGGAAAGCTTCATGCATCACAAACATAACATAGACTTTGTAGAAAGAATTAACCATCCCTGGCCTCAGTCCCAAGGCCTCAAACACCTTCAAAGGTGGAGAGAGCTAGCGGGGAATGAGGGTAGGGTAGAGGAAGAAATAATATTCATAGGAGAAAGAAATAGTTCCTCACTTATCATTAGTCTTCTTGCTTATCATACATAATAGCATAGTAATGAAGATGGAGAAGATGGCAAGCTTAAGCATTGAAGCATGGCTCTTGGTTGGATTTGCATTCCATAGCCAAGAGTGTTGGTGTAGGCTCTCAACTTCTCAATAAGCTTGGGGAAGGAGATGGAGTTCCTCCACTTTCACCAAGTGAGAATGTGTGAAAAATGGGTGTGTGAGAGGGTGTATACCCCCAAGCACACCCCTTGCTTGCTTTTCTTGAAGCTCATTGGACCCCTCTAAGCCTAGCCAATCACATGCACAATGCATTTCAAGCAACATGGGTAGCATTAGGACAAGTGTCCTTCTTACCTCTTTGAGAGAGAGAACTTGAAAATATCTAGATATTTGTTGAATTGAACTAGAAGCTCATTGGACCCCTCTTTAGCCAAGCCAATAGGATTCAAGCACACCATGTGGCTAAGCATAGGGAGAGCTTGACATGTGTCCATGTGCCCCTTGAGAAAGGGGGTTCCCTTTGGGTGAGTGGGAGGTTAAGTCAAAGATTCCCCTAACTTTGGGGCTTTCCCCCTCCTTTTTAGGGTCCATTTTTGACCCAAGCACCTTACCCCCCATGCACGGGAAGCTTCTCAACCACCTTCCTCATCAAGCATGACAAGCACCTTAGTCACCAAGAATGACAAGCACCTCAAGCACCTTACTCATCAAGCATGACAAGCACTTTAGTCAGCAAGCACGACAAGCACCTCAAGCTTGGGCCGGGTTCCCACCTCAAGCACAGCCCTAGCTTGCCTAAGGTCTAAGGACTTTTAACACTAACCTTTGGAGGCCTTTAATGACGCTAACCCTAAGGTATTTTAAGCTCCATTAGATGCATGTTTCTCTTTGATGGACTATCTCCTTTTGGACCGTATTGAGATGTTACCATCTCTCCATTTCTCCTTTTGGTCCCCTATTGAGATAGGTCTAGAAGCACATATCTATATCCTAGCTCTTGTTCCCCTTTTATCTTCCCATATTTAATGATCAGTTTAATATGAGAAAATCATTTGGTAAAGTTAGATATTATATTTTATGACATTACCTCTCTCTTGAAATCATAGTCGTCCTCGACTATGAGGTAGAGAAGATAAAGTCTAATCATTAGTCCATGTTTCTTAGCGGGTAGAGGATCCCTTTTTACCCTACGACATCATTCAAGAATGGATGAATAATCCATTTGGTGCTCAGAAGACTTAGTTGCCGCAAGCATATCTGCTCTTTAGTCCATATCATACTTCCAAAGTAGAGTGACAAGTTCCACTTGGTGTTTGGAAGACGTCACGATTCTAAGCATGCATACTATTTAAATTTTTTCACAATAAATAGAGAACTAGTCTTATAAGACGAAAACATTATTCATTTAAAATGCATTTTCATATGCTTACTTTAAGGCATCATTGTAAGCATTGACAAGGTTCATGTTATCCTTAATCTAGGTTCCTTGCAGTCCATTTAGCATCTTTAAAAGGATAATTCTTTAACTTAATAAGGTGTTGTCAAATAATCTTGCTGTTTCTTAATACCTTGTCTTCATGTCATAGGATGGACTCAGATTGAAGTACTTCTTCTTGATCTTTGATTTTTGGAGGGTCTGCAACTATTGCTTATTTTGGTGGTGCTCCTATGTAAGGCTTACGTAGGCTCTCATGAAAAACATTGTGCATGAGCCAATGGTTGGGCAACTTTAATTAAAAAGCCATCTCATTGATTGGCTTAAGAATTTAAAAAGGACCATGGTATCTTTTTTCTAGTTTAGCATAATACTCTTGGTGGCCCGTAGTATGCCTTAGACGAGTCTTGAGAAACTTTAACAAGGCCCAATCATTTTCCTTAAAGGTTAAGGCTCTTCTGTGCTTCTTAGAAGCATCCCTTTTTGCCTTTGCTTTGAGATGGATATAACCTCTTTAATCTTTGGAAAAGATTTTTGTGAGTCTCGACTATATTCATCAGTAGCGAAGATCTTCTGTGGGACGGATATCTAACCTCACTCCTATCTTATTGCAAATGTAGCGAGAACCACGAATAAATTATCAATCCATGGGACGAAGCTCACTCGACTAGTGCATAGAGGTTACAAGAGGTTGTCAATCTCTTGGAAAACAACAAGCGACTCACATCTAACTCAGGCTACACTCAAGTGACTAAAATCACCAAAAGCCAATCGCTCATCGGCAAACAATTCACATCCGTTACAGCATCAAATGACATCCAAACGTAACGGAACTTCTAGGACATGTTTATAAGACCTAATCACACATGCTTATGGTCTCAAATCCACTTTAGATTAAGTGCAAAAATCGTGATTATTAACAGCAGTGGATTTTTGACCTAGTCATTTTCGACCCAGAATGCATCTAAATGCTTAACAATGATGCCCCAATACCTCGCCTATACTTAGTTTTTTATTTTGAAGTGTAAATTCCTACTTATGATGAAATTAGGCTGTGGGTTGGCGATGCCAAAAGCTAGAAATACCGTGAAATGCTTACGTCAATGCGTAGAGCTCTTACCTGCAACGCAACAGACGCAACTGCAATGTGACAACCAAGGAGGGACTAGGAAGTGCGGAAGGAGAGAAGTGAGCGTCATTAGCTCACGCTATGTATTTCATTATCCAAAACTTAGTAATAACTTACAAAAATTGGCTTTTATACCTTAGCCAAGGTTTTTGGTGGTCAAAACTAATAATCTGGGAGCTCTAACTAAAGACAGGTTGATACAATCTCGAAGCTTGTAGCCCCAGCTCATCAATTACAAAGTTTATCTGGAAATTAGGAGTTACAATATTCCCGATTCATCAAAATAATAATTGTTTTTACAATGAGAGCTCCAAAAATAGTATCCAGGTTAGCTTGCTACTAACATTCCCCCCCTCCTCACCTGTGTCGTCCCTTGACACAACTTTATGGGTTGAAATAATCTTCGAGTTGACGGGGCTGGCGGGGTGGTCTTTAAGTGCATGTAAAGCTTTCTCATATCTGACCTTTCTTTCTTTGTCTGGAACCTACAAAAATTGCATAGTGACTCTGTTCTTGAGCTCGATGATTGAGTAGCCTACGAATTTGGAAGTTAGGTTGTTGATCATTGGCCCAAAAATCTTCGTTCGCCAAGTAAAAAACCATGTGTAGAAGACTTCCTCAAATGCCAACATATTATGACATGGCAAGAACATGCAGCGGGCGTAGAAGCCATACAGGACTTCTTCAAAAGGTTGGCCACTTAGGTGGTAGCATAGACCCTTATTGCCCTCAAGGAAGGACATCCATGGTGCTCCTGCTTGCTCTGGTTCATGAAAAACTTCAATGCATGTGAGCAGCGTTCGGCAATTTTGTAGAGCATAGCACATGAAAGATCACGGAGACTTTTGAAGAATGCCATGGCGCCCATTAGGGTTTTCACCATGTATTCCTTTTTTGGTGTTCCCTTTTCTAGATCTGGCAATCTCGGATAATTCAGCCAGGCAGACCGCTTCTTTGTCATTGCCTCATGTGCTTGCCACGTCCTTACTCTTGGTACAGGGCAAAAAGTTGGGTCTTTTTTAAGTGCCGCAGGTGCTCTTGTGGACAGAATAAACTATCTAGGATTCTTGTTCAGCCACCTCTTTCTCCACTTGGGGTGAACTTCATTTGCGCCTTCTGCTTGCATGTCTTTATATAGTCGTTCCTTAACATGTAGCACCTCTACCTTGATCAAGGGATATGGTAGTGATTGTTGATGCCATTGTGCATTGATTTGGTTGGGAGGGAGTTGAGTAACATTGATAGAATGGAGAACTCTCAACTCCCAATACATTACTACTTTCCATTGCTCATCTGTCTCCTAGGCAACCTTCTCCTTAAGTGCATCTTCTTCAGCTTTTGACAGCTCGACCATTGGCACTTCATCGGCTTCTGTTAATGGTACCTAAAATTCATCTCTCCACCTATCCCTTCTGTCGGCTGTGTTTCCATCTCAATGAAAGAGACTGAGGGAATATCAATGGGGTTGTTCTGATGTACCTGCTTCTTCCTGCGTCTCTTGCTTTCCATCTCGCAGTAGCTGATTAACTCTCTTGAGCTCTGCTATCTCCTTGAGCAGCTCTTCTTCTCTTTGTACTCACATTAATGCAAGCTCTCTACGTTGTGACTGCTCTAGCTTGAGATCTTTATTCTTTTTCTCCAGTGCTTTATACACTTCATATGTACCTTTGATCGAGGCAATTGCAGGATTTTCTCTTATCTATCGCAAGAAGGTTGCCTGATCGTTGATCATCTGCTCTAAATATTACAATGAAGCATTTGCTACGTCTAGCTACACTTGAATCTTTTGAACTGACAGAGTTGTACTTAAGAGTTCGTTGGTAACCTCTGTCAGTTGTTCGTCTTTGGTTTTACTGGCATCTGTTAACTTCGTGAGAAGTTCTAGCTCTTCCATTTCCTTTTGTTGCTTTTCTCTAGCCAGCTCGTTTTGTTCAGCTTCAGCTTTCAACTCTTGGATTTGTCTCTGTAGATCAGTGATGACATTCATCTTGTCCTCCAGTTCTCCTTGTAGAGCATCTATCACCATCTCCAACTCTCTAGCCTTAGCACTACGGCTAAGTGCTGATGATCGCATTTTCTCTATCATCTCCTACATCTGCTTTGCATATTCATTTACTTGAAGAATTACTTCATTATTTGTTTGCGATTCTTCAATTTCTGTGAGCTACCTAGATGTTTCAGCAATCTCTTGTGGCTCCGTTGGTGGGGTTGTGGCGGTTGTTTGTGGTAATGACTGGGTTTGTTCCTCCCCTTGAGGCTGTGTGGTTGCCTCAACTGCTTTGTCTTCTCGAGGCTTCATGGATGCCTCGTCCGTTTCCTATTGGGTGGTGGTAGATGGTGTGGCCTCGGTTTCTTGTGCCTTTGGTTGCTCAAAACTTGTTTCCTCCTTGGGTTCAGGACTTGCTGCTCTTTCTGGTTCTGGCTCTTTTGCTTTGGTTTGTTCATAAGTAGTTGGTGATGGTGGAGGGCTTGGCATGGGGTGGTCTTGTTGTTCTGTAGTAGCAGGTGATGATGGTCTGGGAGACATCTCACTTTGCTCGTGTTGGGCCTCACTTTGTTGTGTCACTTCGGCTTGTCTTTCTTGCTCGGCCGCATCTTCTCTAGCTTTTCTTTTAGCTTTAATGCTTCTGCTTCCGCGTATATTTTTTCCAAAAAATCCCTAGGGTTTTCTGCTTCTTTCCTTGCAGGGTTCTTTGTTCTCGGTCCCTTTAGCTCTTTTGGTACCCGCTTTCTAGGGTCAGCACCTGCAGCTTAGTGGCTTCTTTCGTAGGTTTATTTTTCCCTTTCAAACCCCTTTTTTTTTTAGGCTCTTCTTGATGTGCGGCCACTGCTTTCCTTTTCATCTCTTCAACACGAGCTCTTCTTTCCTCATTGTCTAAGCTTTTGCTGCTATGTGCTACAGGAGAGCTCTCGTCAGATTCTTCATCATATTTGTAAGCTCTTTTTGTGGACCTTGTGGTTCGAGGGGATAGCTGTGTAGACACTATCCATGTGTTTTGATATGGGATAGGTGGCAAATTTTATGTCATGCTAATAGCATGGTATGCTATTCTTGTGAGTACCTCAGGTGCTCCCAGATAGGTTATCTTGCCCTCTTTCTTTGTACCCTTCAGTGTGGATAACACATACTGTGCGTGATCAAAGGGTTACCTGGTTGTCAACTTCAACACTTGTGTGAAGATAGTTGCAAGTGCATGATTGGGTGTCGTATACCTTGGTGGTCTCTTTGCTAGAAAGTGGAAGTGTTGGTGATACAATCGTGCTGGCTCTTCCACTTGTTTCTCGATGAGATCAGCAAATGTTGCCACAGCAGTCTCCTTGGTGAAGGTACCTACTGTCTTTCTGTCTCTAGCTCTCATGGTCATCCCTTCTATCGGCAACTTGAGAGCTTCAGCCACTATTTCTTTCATAATTACCACTTCTACCTTGTGCCCTTGCTGGTCAGTAATTTGGGTTGTTCCATCTTCCTTGATTGTGGACAAAAGCTCATAGGCTTTCTGAAAATCTACACCACATGGCTCTTGTTTGTAGAATTCTTTGAGTCGAAGCCTTCTGTTAGCTTCTTTCATTTTGGGCTTTGCCGTGACATCATAGACCTCTTTTGGCAGAATCTGTAGTTCTACCTTATGTCCTTCTTCACTTTTAAATCTACCTGTGAAAACCGTTGTGTTGTTCTCCTCAAGCTGTTCTTTGGACAAATAGGTTGCTTTTGCTGTCTTTACTGAACTAGGGTCCAGTTGGTATGGTGGCAGCTCTTGCAGCTTCTCCTTTTGAGAGACCCTCTTCTTGGCCTTTTCCACAGCTTGCATGGCTCATGTTATGTGAATAGAGTGCCAAAGTTAGAAAATTTCTGCAAATTCGCTATAAAATTCCTTCAGTCTGAATTGCTAACAAATTGAGTTTATTTTGCTTCAAATCAATTTTTGAACATGCATAAATGCATAAAAACATGTAAAGATCAAAATCATGAAGTCCAAGCAAAAATTTGCAACAAAAGTAAATAATCGTGATTATTTACAGCTGATGAATTTTTCCAACTTTTTGCAATTTTGGCATCATAGACTTGAAATACATATCAATTAGATACTCTGAGGGAAGTGCGGGCTCATTTGAGTGCACAGGGTAAGAATGGTGCCAGTGTTAGGCTTTCAGTCTTTAAAACAATAGATATAAAGAAATTTTGAGATTTTGAGCTCCAAATTTGTTCAAACTTGGTTAGTGGGCTTACGACATCATGTGCTTTGGTCCCATGAGGGCAAAGTTGCAATTTCCCCCCATTCTGGCAAGAAAGTAAATAATCGCGATTATTAACTTTTTCATCAAAATGAACATTTTTTGGTGCAACTTGGTTCTACGCATGATGTAGACCCTGTGTATGTGATATGAGGAGATATGGATCAAAAAATGTTACTCATAACTTAGAAATTGTTTTGAAAGGACTTCTTTGCGTTTTTTGACAATTTTCCAAGTTATCATTGATCAATTTGGCTCATACTTGAAATGTGACATGTAATAGGTGTGCACAAGTCATAGGTAAGGTGATGGTATCATTTTCAAGCCAAAATATTCCAAAAGTAAATAATCGCGATTATTTATAGCAGTCAACTTTTTCTTGCAAAACTTGAGAATTTTGACCTAAACATATTCTACACACCTAAAACAAGTCATAAATTGAATTTGGTAAAGTTTTGTGTTGCTAGCATCACTTCGTTCTTTGTCGACTCTGAAATCACCGATTTTTGTGACTACATGGCCTGTAGAGTTGCTGCAAGGCTCACTTGCTCTTGTGGCAACAGAGCAAGTCGGATGATGGGCTCGGCGGGGCTGGGCGAGGGACTTCATTTGAGTCTCTCTGTGGCGGAGCACGAGTGTCTATTTGTGTCTGCTACTGCTGGCGGCCGGGACGATGGCGCGACCTTTGCTACTGCAAGCTGTTTTCTGCTTTCTGAGGGCTTTCCTTGATTGATTTTAAGAAACCAACCATATACATTGTATATAGACCCAGTCTATAAGCTATCAGTGGATGGCATCTGCCAAAAACCTAGATTTTCTACTTGGGACCCCCCTTGACCCTTGCTGAATGGTCAGCTGTTGATATAGAAGTGTTCTATCATCTAGGGGCATGCTACAATTCAAGTCTCGTCTAATTTGGTTGAGTTGATAGGCCGCTATGGTCAACTTTTGATCATAGGTCTTCGTGTACTGCTTGAATTCTACGGTTTTTTCCTGGGGTTTAGAATAGCCACCAACCGTACATAATGGATCATTGATAGGTATAGAACTTACCCTTCATGTCTTGTGTGAGACGGCGTTGTAAACAGGCAACTGTGGACTCCAGAAAATGCACGCAAAGAAGGTCGAAAAGCTCTCTCTCCATAGGCGACAAGTGGAAATGAGGTGATTTTAGCCGACCTTGGGTATCTATACTCGGACTTCCTGAACCATTTTTCCCCAAATTCTCATGTTAGTCCTACTAGGCCGTGAAATCTATGTTAGACTCAAAAAAAATTCCAATTGGATTCCTGTAGCTCATTCTACAAGAATTTTGCAAAAGTAGGTCTGGCCACCTAATTTAGGCTTCCCACTTCCATTGCCGATTTGATTGAAACTTTTTGTGTATGTCCGCATTGTCCTTTTGATCATCAGTATGTCTTCGAATTTTCCATCTGAGCTCATTTGCTATTTATTATTAATTTTTGATTTGTTTATTGAAAACATCAAAGAAAATAAAAAATGCACTAAAAAAGCAAAGTGCAAATCCAATAATTAAGAAAAGCCATTGAAAAACACAGCTTTATTGTTTTTGTTGGATTTCTCCATTTTTAAGTCTCAATATCAAGAAAAACGATCAAAATTAACCAAAAAATACTACTTTTTGACGATTTTCTCATAGTATATACACTATTTACACTCATCGGGGAGATGTTATCAGTTAAATTTCCCCTGTTAATGGTTTATAAGGGTATTATTAGGTAATTTTGTAAAAAATCACACTTTAACATCAAACTTTTTTCTCTCTCTTCAAACATTGCCCTTAATGACTTAGTTCCCTTCCACCCCTCCTAGATGGCATACTCCGGGACGACTATGTGCATGGGTTGAACAATCGTGTCTATGCATAGCATTAGTTGGCTCTACCATACTTTGAAGATCAATGCAATAAAAACCATTATGTTCTGCAAGAGTTAGGTCTTGAGTAATTAACTCAAGGATTTTTTATGTCGAGGTTTTCTGATGTTGCCTTCCAAAGAGTATGTAGCTTATGTGCTCGTTGCTTGATTGTACCATCAGGATGCTTTCGCACGCTGATTTCCTGAGTTGTTGATATCAATAATGATTGTTGTCGAGCTTTTACCCGCCATTGATATTTTGCTTTGTCTTGGTCAGAATGGTGTGGTGGAGTTTTTTGAGACTTAACTCTCCATTGCTTGATCGGTTTTACAGTTTGCGAAGAAGATAAATGCTCCTTATTCTTCCAAATCCATTTTGTGCTAGGTTCCTTGCTTGGAGATGCTCTTCCTTGTGTTTTGAACCTTGGAACCATCTTTGTTACTATCGATGATGTTTTGGGCACCCAAATTTGATTCGGCTTGTCCTTAAGCTATGCTTTTGTACCCAAGTTTACCTGACTCCTTGCATGCTACTTGTAGCATTTTTGTCGATAGGATGGATAAGATTGATTGCATCATGGTTTGCTCTACTGGTAACCTCCTTTCCATTTCTCTTTGCTTGGTGCAATTGGAACGATGAGTTGTCTACCTTTAGGTGATAGCTTGAGTTGATTAGTATCCCAATCTGGTACTGCTTTGTAAGTCCACATCCATGGAATTCCAAGAATCGTTGTCTCATTCATGTGTTCATCTGGTAAGCATACAAACTGATGAGGGCATGAACATCCATGTTCTATCACATTTAAGTTGACTACTCCCAATGTTGGTGTTGGGTTCTTGTTGCATCCTTTGATAGTCGTTATTCCTGCTGTTAAAACTTGACTCGTGGCTTTCTTGTAGGTGGAATAACTGACTGCATTTACTCGAGCTCCCATGTTGACCAATGCATTTGTGTATGACTATTCAGTTGTACTTTGATGCGAAGGTCCATTCCATCTAACCATTCATTATCTATTGACACTGCATCTTTCTGCAGTTCCCATTGTCGGTCATCTATTTCCAAACTGTTGATGGGAATAGGTCACTTTGTCGATTTTTGAGAGCAGCTTTCCTTTTGAGTACTCAAAGCCAAGCTTCTTCTTGGGCTTCATCACTAACCTACTGTTGTTTTATCTTTCTTTGCTTAGCTGCATGCATCCTTTCTAGCACTTCATTGGTTAGTGGCAAATTGTACTTCTTTAAACGACATTTACTAATCCAATTGGCCATTGGTTCACCATCTAGGGTGGACAACTTAACTGCTCCACTTGGAGATACATCTTCAATGCTAAACGGTCCGTTTCCCTTTTTCTTAAACTTGGGAATGTCTTGCTTAAGGGAATAGACTAAAACTAAGTCCCCTTTTTTGAAGATTTTTGTAATTAGATGGGAACTAAAAAAGTGTTTTTGTTTTTGCTTTTGTGCATAGATGTGAGCTACAGTAGTTAGCTTTTGCTCATATTTTCCCAAACTTGGAATGTCTTTACTAAAATAGACTAAAACTAAGTCCCCTTTTTTGAAGATTTTTGTAATTAGATGGGAACTAAAAAAGTTTTTGTTTTTGCTTTTGTGCATAGATGTGAGCTACAGTAGTTAGCTTTTGCTCATCAATTTCTAAATCTTCAACCCGTTCAAGTCCGTATAAAGATTCTTAGCTACCCTTAGTGTCGGCAATAGAAAATTGCAATATGGCATCAAGACCATAAACAGGTTAAAGGTTGTTTTTTGGATAAGCCCATGGAGATTCATTTCCCAGTCTGTAACCACATACTCATATAAGTATGCGCTTGTCCAGGGGTTGTGGGAGTTGTTGTTATATGACCATGAACCCGTTAAGCAGATACTCAATTACCTCATGAGAGAAATGAGTTCCCTATACTCAATTTGATTGGTATTCTCTTGTGAAAACATACTCATATAAGAATGCGGCAGTGGTCCTGGCATCATTCTTTTGAGTTGCTTTAGCCTCGACCCACTTGGTCAAATAGTCCTTAGCTACAATGATATATTGATCTTGGGTTCTATAAGTAGGTGGTTGTATTGGCCCAACAAAATATATACCCCATTTTGCGAAAACTCTAGCCCCCATCATTGGTCTTAAGGGCATGCTATCTACATAGGTTGTCATTTTTGCTCGTTGACATGCATCACACCTTTGACATTTTTGCTCGTTGACATGCATCACACCTTCGAACATATTCCTTGGCATCTGCAAAGAGTGTTGGCCACCATATGCCTGCCATTAAGATTGCTCTTGTGGTGGTCTCACTAGAAAAGTGACCTCCAACTAATCCAGCATGTGCTTGTTCTAAATGGAAATATATTTGTCTTCATTTGCACAAAGATGCAGATGTTGATCCTTACCTCTCTGATACAATTGGTTTGCAATAAGAGCATAGTCTCTTGCTTCCGTTTCAATTGCTCTTTGACGACGTTTACTCATATCCTCAGGAAATGTTCGGCTCGATAAGTAAGTAACTAAATAGTTACTCCACTTAGGAACAGGTTTCATTTGGAACAATGTTACATGAGGTATGGGTGTTTGTTTTTCACATTGAGGACAATATTTCACAAAAGAATGAACATCCCTCCTCATAGTTGGCCAAAATACTCCAAGTCTCAAGATCCTTTGCATAGTTTGATCTTTTGCAAAGTGAAGTCCTACTATAGTAACATGTGCTTGACTTAGGTATTGGGTTTTCTCCTCAAGATTAATGCACAACAGCATTATTCCATCTTGATTTCTTTTATATAGCCTACCAGCTAGTAATTGATACATAGTCGGTTGCTCAATTAGTCCGATTGTAATAGGAAGTGGTATTTGTGAATCCACTTGATCTATGATCATCAATGATACCATATTTTTCGACCATCGAGGTATCATTTCAACGGAGAACAGATCCGCAATCTCCATACAAGGATTGTACATCCATGTCCATATCAGGAGATAGATTGTCTAACCAAACTTCCTCTATAGAAGCTGACTTCAGAGTTAAGCTCCCATCATTAATCTCTCTAACTTTATCCCATAAGTGTCCTGGCCAGTCTTCTTCTATGAATGGAATTCCGACTAAGGCATCTTCACTGTCCGGCACTATTTTGGTTCTTTTGTTTCAGGTGGGGTTCTACCACCACGTTGAATTTTTCCTTACTGGTTCCTACCACGAGCTCCTCAGGTTTTGCCATACTTTCGAGCTTGGGTTTTTGTTTTTCCAGCATCTCTTGCGTGATTCTTACCAAATTTTAATAAGCTTCAAGCTTAGTTGCTTCCATGTCTGGAAAAGGATATTTTTTCCATTTGTTTTCCATGTTTTGGCCTACTTTAAGTCCTGCTTGGTAAGCTTCCAAGGCTGCATTAATAGGCTCAAAATTTTTGTCTACCAAAATTGATCTTCCAGATTTCATGATGGTTTCTTTGATTTTGTGTCCAATTTCTTTCACCTTTTCCTGGAACAGCTTCTTTGCTTTCTCCTCGATTTCAGCCCTTTGTTTCTGTTTTCACATCTCATACCTTTTGTTTCTGCTTCTTGATCTTTTGAGAGAAAATTTTTGTATTTTCTGAATGATCAAAGGAGTTATGTTTCTTTTTCTTAGCTTGGGCTCTGGTGATTACCTCGATTGGAACAATCGGTTTCCTCTCAGATGAGCTACTAGGTATCACTTGGACTACGTTCAATACTGTTTTACCCTTGTTTAAAGGATTTTTTGGACAATCTTCAGGGAAGTGTCCTCCCTTTTTGCAACATTGTATGCAATAAGCTTCAATTGGCTTGAGGTTCTTGTCAGGCTCTGGGAATTCATTCTTCCAATGATCATCTGCACCACAGTTATGACAGTTTCCTATTCTTGGCTTAATCATGGGTCTTACCATAGGAGGTCTAACATTTGATTAGTTACATAATACATTGGTGCAAGCTCTGGTGTTGCATAAGTCACAGGTTCTTCCAATGGTGGTGGATGCGAACTATACCAATCTCCTTCTACCATTACTGTAGATAGACTAGGCTCAGCATAGGGTGTAACAGGCACTAGTGCTTGTTCATCTATGACTCCCTTTGGATGCATGTACTTTACAGACACTTCATTATGTCCTGGATATGGAGGTTGTTGGCCCAACACATGTTGAGGTCTTTCTATACCCATCGGTGGTCTTTGAGCTAGGGCCATATTAGGCTGATATCTGTACATGGGTTATCCTTGCGGCCTCATAGGCACGTACTGAACATTCCCATCATACTTTGGTCATTGGTCTCATGGTTGGTCCATTTACCCTCAATTGTACACCATTTCTGCGGCCTAATTGGTTGTCCTTGTTGAGGTATCCCTTGTCCTGGTCCCCTCATAGGTGCTTTTTGCATGTTATCCATCATGTCATGCATCCTTTTGAGCATGTCTTCTATGGCTGAAAGCGGTGCTGCAGCAGCCGTTCCTACTTGTGCTGGTTTAGTGGATGTTGTTTTCTTGCTTTGGTTATCCTTAGGAACATCTTCTTTATTGAAAATATCACAATAGCATTTGACACACACTCTTCTAGGGTTGTATGCTTCTTGCTATACAGTATAGCATGAAGTTCTTTGTTTAGCAGTCCCTCTAGAAACAATGATACTAGTCTTTCTTCTGTAGGTATCTCGAGCTCTGGGCATCTTGCAATGTATTGCTATCGTATTTTGTTTGATCCCCGTTATGGAACAAGCAGCAAATCCTTGAGCTAATGTATTTAAGTCCATGATTGACCTTGGTGGAATGTTTTGGAACCATGTCAATGCTTTCCCTTCTAATGTCATTCCAAACCCCTCGAACTGAGTATGGAAATCAAATATGCATTTTGCACTTAGCACTTATTTAAAGCTTGCTAAGTGGTCATATGGATCCCCATATCCATTGTATTTTTTTACCCATTTCTAAAAATCAGCCGTTCTGACACGTCTATAAGTCCCAGTCTCCTAGCAGTTGGGTCTTGTTCCGATTTTGGAAATAGTGACTCATGTAGCCCTGGATGGCCTTAGTGTCACCCGATTTTCTTCGTGATGAGGTGGTTTCTGGTTTCTTAACATTACTCTCAGAAGATCTCTCACGCTATTCTTCTCTTGGAATAGTTTATGGTCCTTGGCCCAACATCCAATCCCTTATGGAGTACCCTTGGTATTTGATTTGTTCCACCTCCTCAGGAGTCATCATAGCAAAGTTATTGTTATAGCAATCCCTAAATAGGTAGGTTGATAGATCTATTGAACCCTTATCTTTGATCTTGAAGATATAGATGATCTTTATGGGTGTTAGTTATCCTGATTTTGCATGTGAAGTCCATAGCAGATCTTTGACGTTTCTATCCTCCCAACAATAGATTCCGTTCCAAGGATTATCCGTACTAGGCCGTTTTAAAGCTTCAAATCAACTTGATCATATCCCTCACATTCTAAAGTAGGTGGTCCTTCTTTTGCTGCCATATCCGAAATTATGGTATTTACTTCTAACCCCCATTTGTCTATCACGTCAGGGTTTTCAACTTGTAAATACTGAGTTCCGTTTCTATCCATGTACCTTTTTTTCTTTTTTTTTTGCCGTGATTTCCTCTTCAAACTCAATAACATGGTCATCAATGCGAATAGCATACTCTTCATTAGGATCCAGGTAAACCTGAGCTACATGGCAATTAGTCTTATAAAAAGAGAGTATATGCTTATAGCGCACTGTCATTCCGATTTTTGAGTGAGTTGAATAGGAAGACATTTCAGATGTTGAATCTAAAACAGTGTCTAAGACATCCTCAAGGATAGTGTGCAAGGGATTGCCTTGATTCACACTTTCTTCGGTGGATACCCTACTGGAGGTTTCTCCAAATATGCCTTGGTTTTCTAGTATACGACTAGATCTAAGGTTCATAAATACTTGTGAAGCCTTGGATAGAGTACTTACCGTCGGATTGACTTGTTGTCAATTTCTTCCACTTGGCTTGATTGCAACTTCTGTCAAGCTGCCAATTCCTTGTCTGCAACCTGATTCTTGTATCAATTTTGATCAAGTTGGCTATTCTTTCACAAAGACTGTACAATTCTTGCTAACTATTGTGACTGGTCTATGTGTGAGTCAGCAATTGAGACTTTCAGATTCCACTTTTGCAAAAAGTCAAAGGACTAATCTGCACCCTGAAAACTGAGTGAACATGTACCAATTTGGATTCAATTGAACCCACAATTGCCTGATGGCCTTGTGTTATGTTGGTCTAACACTGTACAAGTTCAAAAGTCAAAAATGGTGTCTCTGTGTAGCAGTAGTAAATAATCACGATTATTTACTTTTCTCAATTTTTTGTACTTTTTGGCTTGATCTACCAAGTATACACTCTGTTAAGGTCCCTATACAATTTTCACTAAGTTTGAACTAAATTTGTTCAAGTTTAGCAATTGTTCGTATCCGCAGACTCGGTTTTCAAGAATCTGGCTTAAATCTCATTTTTGTGATCCCAATTTCACAAAAATTGACGTGTGTGGTCTACTTGATGTGCTTTAACTGGTGGTATACTCAAATGTGCAAAATTATCAACTTTTGTAGTAGATGTAAATAATCACAATTATTTACTCTAGTTATTTTTTTGCAAGCTTTTGTCCCAATCTTGACACAGGTCTGTTAAGCACCTCAACTTAAGCTCCCTAGCCAAGTTTCATCAAGTTTGGATTTGTTCAAATGGTCATCAGTTTTGTATCTGCAGACTGACTTTGCAAATTTGGCCACAATTTTCAATCCAATGATCCAAATCTTACCAAATTTGATTTGTGGGCTTATTATAACATGCTAAAGCAAGTGGTATGCTGACTTGGTCAAAAAAGTTAAAAAATAGGGCAGATGTAAATAATTGCGATTATTTACTTCTGGTAAATTTTTGTATCTTTTTTATCAACTGAGCATGTACACATGTCTATCACATCAATATAAGCCTATAAATCAAGTTTCATTGAGTTTGAACAAAAATTTTCCCAATTTACAGTCAGTGTAGACTTTAGTTTTTACCCAATTTTTGGTCAATTTGGTGATCCAAGTTCTAAGGTCCTTTACAAAAGTTGTTTGTACATATGCATAGAGTCTTTGGTATTAACCTTGGTTAGTTTTGAGCTGAAAGTAAATAATCGCGATTATTTTCTTTAGGCCTAAAATGAACACTTTTTTAAACTTTTTCAATGGACAGTCTTTTTATGAGCTATTTTAAGCCTCTTAGTCAAGTCAAAACTTAATTTGGCCTAAAATGTCAAGAAAAAGTAAATAATTTGAGTTTTTGCAAACTCTTGAATTTTTTACCTCAATGTGTCCTTGAGCTTACCCACTGGTTCATATAACTTTTAAAGCATACTCTCTAGTCAGATTGGGTGGTTGGCAATCTTCTCGTGCTATTTATGGCCGTAGTCTTGAAGTTTTGCAACTTCACATAACAACTCACAAGTGATTCTTTTGGAGGGAGCAGTGTTCTAAAACTCACCTCGGAATCTACTTATCCTACTCCTAGGTTCTACTGCAATGGGGTTGTGGAAAGTGTCCACAAACACTCGTTTTCTTTTTCTTTTTCTTTTCTTTTTCTTTTTCTTGGTTTCTTGAGTATTGATCTTAAGACTTATTTCATCTACCAATCATTCCCAAAATCCTAATCTAATTCTACAATCCTACAATCGTCAAGACACTCAGCAAGTACGATAACTTCCAAGATACCTCTACACAGCAAAAGACAACAATCTCAAGCTATGCGGTTTTAAAAAGAAAGTTTTTACTCTATGAGATCCTAGAGGAAGTTAAAGGATAACTTCACAACGCGTTCGTGTTTTTCCCTAATTTAGGTCTCTTCGATCCCCGACAGCGGTGCCAAATATGGGACGGGTGTCTAACCTCACTCCTATGTTATTGCAGATGTAGCGAGAACCACGAATAAATTGTCATCCATGGGACGAAGCTGACTCGACTAGTGCATAGAGGCTACAAGAGGTTGTCAATCTCTTGGAAAACAACAAACAACTCACATCTAACTTAGGCTACACTCAAGTGATTGAAATCACCAAAAGCCAATCGCTCATCAGCGAACAATTTACATCCAATATAGCATCAAATGACATCCAAATGTAATGAAACTTCTAGGACATGTTTATAAGACCTAAGCACCCATGCTTATGGTCTCAAATCCCACTTTAGGTCAAGTGCAAAAATCGCAATTATTAACAACAGTGGATTTTTGACCTAGTCATTTTTTACCCAGAATGCATTTAAATGCTTAGCAATGATGTCCCAATACCCTGTCTATACTTAGTTTTTTATTTTGAAGTGTAAATTCCTACTTATGATGAAATTAGGCCACGGGTCGATGACGCCAAAAGCTACGAAATACCGTGAAATGCTTACATCAATGCATAGAGCTCTTACCTGCGGTTGCAACACAACAGACGCGACTGCAATTTGACAACTGAGAAGGGAGTAGGAAGCACGAGACGAGAGAAGTGAGCACTATTAGCTCACATTGTGTATTTCATTATCCAAAACTTAGTAATAACTTACAAAATTTGGCTTTTATACCTTAGCCAAGGTTTTTGGTGGTCAAAACTAATAATCTGGGAGCTCTAACTAAAGGCAGGTTGATACAATCTGGAAGCTTGTAGCCTCGGCTTATAGATTACAAAGTTTATCTGGAAAATAGGCATTACAATATTCCTGATTCGTCAAAATAATAATTGTTTTTACAATGAGAGCTCCAAAAATGGTATCCGGGTTAGCTTGCTGCTAGCATCTTCCCATGTACTTTAAGTAGAAAGGGACTTTTGGATCTTCCCTCTTTAACCTTGAAAGGTGCTTTCTCCATAAAAGTATGTACAATGTCATTGTACGCATACTCTAAAAGAGGTAGGTACTTCTCTCATTGAGAACGTTGATCTAATTCCATGACATAGGCTTTTAGTAGATTCAAGAATTGTTAGATTAGTTATTTCGCTTTGGTCATCCGTTTTTGGATGTTTGGCAAGCCATGATACTTGAAAATTTGAGATCTGAAGAGGGTTTCCGTGTGATGTGTCTTAATAGTCAGCAAGCGTGACAAGCACCTCAAGCACCTTAGTCACCAAGCACTTAATTGTCAGGCAGCAAGAATGACAAGCACATCAAGCACCTTAGTCACCAAGCATGGCAAGCACCTCAAGCACCTTAGTCACCAAGCACGAGAAGCACCTCAAGCTTGGGCCAGGTTCCCACCTCAAGCACAGCCTTAGCTTGCCTAAGGTCTAAGGATTTTTAACACTAACATTTGGAGGTCTTGAGTGAAGCTAACCCTAAGGTATTTTAATCTCCATTAGATGGATGTTGCTCTTTGATAGAGTACCTCCTTTTGGACCCCTATTGAGATGTAACCATCTCTCCTCTTGGTCCCCTGTTGAGATAAGTGTAGAAGCATTTATTGCACATTGCTCTTTGGTAGACCGTCTCCTCTTAGACCCCTATTGAGATGTAACCATCTCTCCTCTTGGTCCCCTACTGAGATAAATCTAGAAGCATGTATTCCACATTGGTAGACCGTCTCCTTTTGGACCCCTATTGAGATGTAACCATCTCTTCTTTTGTTCCCTTGCTGAGATAGGTCTAGAAGCACATGTCTTGATTGTAACTCTTGTTCCCGTTTATTGTCCCACATTAAATGATCAGTTTAATATGAAAAAATCATTTGGGTTAGCTAGATATAAGATTTTATGCTTTCCCCCTCCTTTTTAGGGTCCCTTTTTGACTCAATCACCTTACCCCCCATGCATGGGAAGCTTCTCAAGTACCTTTCTCATCACGCATGACAAGCATCTCAAGCACCTTAGTCAGCAAGAGCGACAAGCACCTTAGTCAGCAAGCACGACAAGCACCTTAGTCACCAAGCATGACAAGAACCTCAAGCACCTTAGTCAGCAAGCACGACAAGCACCTCAAGCTTGGGTCAAATTTCCACCTCAAGCACAACCCTGGCTTGCCTAAGGTCCTAGGTCTAATGACTTTTAACACTAACTTTTGGAGGTCTTTAGTAAAGCTAACTCTTAGGTCTTTTAAGCTCCATTAGATGCACGTTGCTCTTTGATAGGCTATCTCCTTTTGGACCCCTATTGAGATGTAACCATCTCCCCTCTTGGTCCCCTTTTGAGATAAGTTTAGAAGCACTTCTTACACATTGTCTTCGGTAGACAATCTCCTTTTGGATCCCTATTGAGATGTAACCATCTTTCCTCTTGGTCCCCTGTTGAGATAAGTCTAGAAGCACTTGTTACACATTGCTCTTTGGTAGACAATCTCCTTTTGGACTCCTGTTGAGATGTAACCATCTCTCCTTTTGGTCCCATTTTTGAGATAGGTCTAGAAGCACATGTCTCTATTCTAACTCTTGTTCGCGTTTATTTTCCCACATTGAATGATCAGTTTAATATGAGAAAATCGTTTGGGTTAGCTAGATATGAGTTTAGAGAACTTGACAAAAGTTGAGGACCGGATTCATGTGGGGCCAGTCCCCCCTCCAATAGGCTTTTGTATTATAGATTCTCTCCTTTTGGTCCCCTACTGAGATAGGTCTAGAAGCACATTTCTCTATTCTAACTCTTGATCCCATATATTCTCCTACATCAAATGATCAATTTAATATGAGCAAATCATTTGGGTTAGCTAGCTATGAGTTTAGAAACCTTGACAATAGTTGAGAACTGGATTTATGTAGAGCCGCGGTCCCCCCTCCAATAGGCTTTTGTATTATAGATTCTCCAATAAAGAGAGACTTGATATAATACAATCTTTGTGTTCCTTGTGACCTAGGTGATGCTATGAAGATGGAAAGCTTCATGCATCACAAACATAACATAGAATTTGTTGAAAGCATTAACAATCCCCGACCTCATTCCAAAGGCCTCAAACACCTTCAAAGGTGAAGAGAGCTAGCGGGGAATGAGGGTAGGGTAGAGGAAGAAGAATCATTTATAGGAGAAAAAAAATAGTTCATCGCTTATCATCACTCTTCTTGCTAGCATTCATAATAGCATAGTAATGAAGTTGGAGAAGATGGAAAGCTTAAGCATTGAAACATGGCTCTCGGTTGAATTTGCATTCCATAGCCAAGAGTGTTGGTGTAGCCTCTCAACTTCTCAACAAGCTTGGAGAAGGAGATGGAGTTCTTCCACTTTCACCAAGTGAGAATGTGTGAAAAATGAGTGTGTGAGAGGGTGTTTATCACCAACACACCCCTTGCTTGCTTTGGTATATCCCTCCTTTTTGCTCAAGATTGAAGCTCAACCTGGACCCCTCTAAGGCTAGCCAATCACATGCATAATGCATTTCAAGCAACATGGGTAGCATTAGGACAAGTGCCCTCCTTACCTCTTAGAGAGAGAACTTGAAAATATCTTGATATTTTTTGAATTGAACTAGAAGCTCATTGGACCCCTCTTTAGCTTCATTAAAGGCCTCCAAAGGTTAGTGTTACAAGTCCTTAGACCTTAGGCAAGCTAAGATTGTGCTTAAGGTGGGAACCCCGCCCAAGCTTGAGGTGCTTGTCATGCTTGGTAGCTAAGGGTGCTTGAGGTGCTTGTCATGCTTAGTGACTAAGGTGCTTGAGGTGCTTGTCATGCTTGATGAGGAAGGTGCTTGAGAAGCTTTCCATGCATGGGGGGTAAGGTGCTTGAGTCAAAAAGAGACCCTACAAAGGAGGGGGAAAGCACCAAAGTTAGGGGAATCTTTGACTTACCCTCCCACTCACTCAAAGGGCACCCCCTTTCTCAAGGGGCACATGGACATATGTCAAGCTCTCCCTATGCTTAGCCACATGATATGCTTGAATCCTATTGGCTTGGCTAAAGAGGGGCCCAATGAGCTTCTAGTTCACTTCAACAAATACCTTAGATATTTTCAAGCTCATTCTCTCTCTCTCTCAAAGAGATAAGGAGGACACTTATCCTAATGCTACCCATGCTGCTTGAAATGCAGTATGCATGTGATTGGCTAGCCTTAGGAGGTGTTGGTATACTTGCAATGCCCACCTCTCTCAATTTTGCCACCACAATATATGTTGCATAGTTTGTAAGGCCCCCATATGAGGAGAAGCCAATGATGCACATATATTTGGTGGATTCCAGTTTTGCACGCTAATGAGATCTCTATTTGTGATCATGGATGGTACGGAGCAAATTCAGGGCCAACTTTTTATTCCTTTCGCCAGAATATTTTGGCCGGACGACGATCGAAAGACAATCGTAAAATGGTTGTCCGGTGGTCGGTGGCTGGTTGTTTGTAGTCTTTGGCCGGTGGCCGAATTTCCTTGACCAGTGGTCGAGTTCTAGAAGGACTTGTCTACCCAAAAGAGGCTACACATGGGCGCATGGGTGAGTCTTAGTTGGACGTGGCTATCTAAGGGTGGCTGCAGATGGGCGTTTAGAGGCTCCCTTACATCTATATAAGGAGGCCTTCTCATGAGTAATTCGATAGAATGGTGTGCACACTTGACGCACACAACACATCCTTGTGTAAGGATTGTTAGTCCCTTATATTCCTACTTGCTCTAGTTGTCTAAATCGCCATCTAAGCTCTACCTTGAGAGTGCATGGATGGATGACGCCATCACTTTGTAATAGTGTGCTAATCTAAATTTTTTGATTTGCCACTAATCTACTTTGCATCGTATCTCTCTTTACTCTCCTTGCTACTAGATCCTTATTGTATTCCGTATTTCTTACATGGTATCAGAGCACTAGGTGCTCCTAGCTAAAAAAGTACAAGAAGTACTTGTATTACTTTTTAAAAATCGATTATGTTGGCGTCTTCAAGTGTTGTTGCCGGTGCTATTCTACTTCGCATTTGTCCACCAGCATTCACCGAAGGAAAGCTTGACGACACCAACTACACATTGTGGAAATTCAATTTTTTTGCAATTCTGGATTCATATGAATTTTTGGATACTGTGTTGGGGCCAAATGGAGCAGACCCGGAGCCCACTGCAACAAATGATCCGGCAAATCCAAGAGTTGTAATTCCCCCGGATGCTACTCTTTTACATGCTTCAAAAAGAAGGAATGCAGATGCATTATGCGCCATTGTCCTGTGTGTAAGATATTCTGTCCTCACTTTGGTTCAGAATACCACTAAAGCACATGAAGGTTGGAACATATTGGCTCGCCAATATGAGGCGCACAATCACACCAGAATTCAAAATTTGGAAAATCAGCTTGCTGCTCAGAAACTTGCCCATGAAGAGAAAGTGGAGGCCTTTATCAAGCAAATTAAGGACCTCCAAGATCAATTAGCTGATGTTGGTGTGGCTATTTCTCCGGAAGATTTAGCTCAGCGCTGCATTCGCATACTTCCGAGACCAGATATGATGGTCTTGTTACGACACTCAACACTCAGGTTCGTCCAACCCCTTTTATGTTTGAAGAACTCAGTGCAATGTTGCTTGAAGAGGAGCTGCAACTCAGGACGAGGGATGGTGGAGGTGATGCTGCCTTCACAGCCAATGCAAAGGCAAGGGGACTACGTCAAATGCTTCTAAGAAGAAGCCCAAGAAGAGGAATTTTCAAGTAGTTGTTTTTACTGTGACAAGAAGGGTCATGCTATTAAAGACCACAGAAAGAAGAAAGCAGACAAGAAGAGCGGCACCATGAAATCTTCTTGGAAGGAAAGAGAATCCGCCAACAATGTTGAAATAGACCTTGAACTATGGGCCGTCATACAAGAGATATGCTCATCAGTACAAACTCCGCTTGTTGATGGTTCCTGGATTCTAGATAGTGGTGCATCCCGACATAAGACTAGTAAGAAAGACTGGTATAGTTCCTAGAAGCCTCTATAGGAACCCATAAGTGTAATTGTTGGGAATATGCCAAATGTCTAGCCGAAGGGTCTGGGATAATTTCTTTTTTAGTAGCTATAGGTGAAACTAAAGAGCTCTCTAATGTGTTGTACGTGCCTCAAAACAAGAAGAATTTGTTGTCCATTGATGCAATCACTGATCGTGATCTTGAAGTCCGTTTCAAGAAAAATGGAGCAAAAATCTTGGATTCTAAAGGCAACACAGTGGGAAAGGGCGTAAGATGCAACAACCTCTACGAACTTTCTGCACTTACGGTCACTACAGAAAAAGGTACAACTCAATTATGGCATGAGAGATTTGATCACTTAAGCATTGCTGTGCTAAAAGAGATGTTAAAATCTAGGATAGTGGCACACATGCCTCAAATCTTAGATATGAATGAAGTTTGTGAAGCTTGCATGATGAGCAAGCAACAAAGAAAGGCATTTCCACAAGAGAGTAGAAATACTCAGTCTCCTCTAGAGTTGGTACACGTAGATCTCTGTGGAAAAATGTCTATTGGGTGGATCTTTCTACTTTTTGCTGTTAGTCGATGACTTTAGTAGAAAGATGTGGGTATATTTTATTTGTGAGAAGTCTGAAGCTTTTGGAAAGTTTAAAATGTGGCAAAAGCTTGTAGAAAATGAAACAGGAAAGAAGGTGAAGAAGCTTCGTACAGATCGAGGAGGAGTACAGATCAAGGAGGAGAATTCATCTCAAATTAATTCAACAACTACTGCAACAAGCATGGCATAAAACAACACCTTACTACAGCTTACACACCACAACAAAATGGAGTTGTGGAGCGTTGTAATCGGACGGTGGTAGAAATGGCAAGGTGTACGCTCAAAGCGAAGGATATGCCAGATTCCTTTTGGGCCAAAGCAATAAGTACATCAATGTACATTCTCAATCAAAGATACACAAAGGCTTTGAAAGGGAAAACCCCTCAAGAAGCCTATTCTGGTAAGAAACCTTTGGTCTTGCATTTCAAAACATTTGGGTGTTTCTGTTATGCACATATTCCTGATTCACAAAGAATAAAGCTAGAAGCCAAAAGCAAGAAGTGTGTATTTCTTGGATACAGTGAAGAGTCTAAGGCTTATAGACTCTATGATCTAGAGGCAAAGAAAATACTCACCAGCCAAGATGTGGTTTTTGAAGAAGGGCCACATACGGTGGAGAAACCAGGTTCGTCCACTTTCTCACAAATGAAGGAATAACTCACCATGTGCCAGACCAAAGTCAGGTAAAAAATTAAGAGGAGGAGTTGTTCAATGATGATAACTCAAATAAATCTAACCAACCTATCGCAGCATCACAGAAAAAGCCACTACCAAAGTGGGCTCAACAGCATTTTGATGCTTGAAACCCTCAAGTTCACAATCCTCATGAAGAGGAGGGGGGTTTGCGACGATCAAAGAGAATAGAGGAGCAAAGGAGAGCCTCCGAACACATCGTCAACATGGCTTTCATGACAGAAATTGTGGGCTATGTGAAGGAGCCAGCCTCCGTCGACAAGGCCATGGCTGATCCAAAGTGGAAGGAGGTGATGCAGTCTGAGTATGACAGCATCACAAAGAATGAGACTTGGGAAGTAGTGGGTCGGCCTTCAAAGAAGAAAGTCATCGGCACAAAATGGGGGTACAAACTCAAGCATAAAGCTGATGGCTCTTTGCAAAAGTACAAAGCCAGGTTAGTAGCACAAGGATTCTCTCAAGTCGAAGGGTTGATGTTTGTGACACCTTCACTCGCATAGCTGGAATGACAACTATTCGTCTTGTGCTTGCTCTTGCTGCTATCTATTTATGGTTTGTTTATCAAATGGATGTTGTGTCTGCATTTTTGAATGGAATTCTCAAGGAAGAGGTGTATATTGAGCAACCACCAGGGTTTGAGATGCCCCATTCAAAATAGAAGGTTTGTAGATTGAAGAAGGCTTTATATGGCCTGAAATAGTACTCCGAGAGCATGGTATGTCAAAATTGATAAATTTTTAAAAAAACTTGGCTTTAGAAGAAGTGCTTCTGAAGAAAATTTATATGTGCTTAGAGAGAATGGAAAACAAGTCATTTTATCTTGTACGTGGATGACTTGATAATCATAGGTGACCACAAAGAGCTCATCCAACAAACTCATGGAGTTTGAGTTCTGAATTCAAAATGACAGACTTGGGTTTGTTGCATTACTGTTTGGGGATTGAGGTTTGGCAATCCTCAAAAGGTATCTTCATCTCTCAACAAAAGTATGCAACAGAGATCCTAAAAGCTTTTGGCGTGATGGATTGCAAACCTGTGAGAACTTTAGTGGAGGTGAATGCAAAACTTTCCATGGAAGATTTTTCTTCCTTAGTCGACATTAAAAAGTATAGAAAACTTGTGGGAAGCTTAATTTTCTTGAGCAACACTAGACCAGATACCTGTTTTGCAGTAGGTGTTTTAAGCAGGTTTTCCAACCAACCAAGAGAATCTCACTGGAAGGCAGGTATGCGAGTTCTTAAGTACATCAAAGGTACTCTGGGCCATGGCATTGCCTATGGCATTGGCACAAACACTCTTAGTGGGTATTGTGACTCCAATTGGGCAGGAGATTGTGACTCTAGAAAATTAGTTTCTGGATTTTGTTTCTCACTTGGTTCTCGAGTGTTTTCTTGGATCAGCAAGAAGCAGCCAACCGTCGCTCTTTCTTCAATGGAATCAGAGTATAAAGCTGCTTGCTTTGCAGCTTGTGAAGCAATTTGGCTAAGGCGAGTCCTCATGGACTTAGGTGTTTCTCTTCATTCAGCAACAACACTTCAATGCGGCAACCAGAGCTGCATGGAAATTGCCAAGAACCCCGTCTTCCATGCACACACAAAGCATATTGAGGTTCAGTATCATTATGTTCAAGAGCTAATTGAGGATGAAATTGTGGAGATAGAGTATTGTCCTACTGAAGATAATTGTGCAGATATCTTCACCAAAGCTCTAGGAAAAGACCAGCTACTTCGACATCTTCATCAACTTGGAGTTGGCAAACGGCCAACATAGAGCATCTTTGGGTGTTCATTGAGGGGGAGTGTTGGTATACTTGCAATGCCCACCTCTCTCAATTTTTCCACGACAATATATGCTGCACGATTTGTAAGGCCCCCATATGAGGAGAAGCCAATGGTGCACATATATTTGGTGCATTTCAGCTTTGCACGCTGATGAGATCTCTATTTGTGATCGTGGATGGTACAAAGCAAATTCAGGGCCAATTTTTTATTCCTTTCGTCAAAATATCTTGGCCAGATGACGGTCGGAAGACAATCGGAAAATGGTCGTCCGGTGACCGGTTGTCCATGGTCTTTGGCCGGTGGTCAGTGGTGGGTGGTCTTTGGTCGGTGGCCGGATTTCCTTGGCCGATGGCCGAGTTCTAGGAGGACTTGTCTACCCAAAAGCGGCTACACATGGGCGCATGGGAGAGTCCTACTTGGACTTGGCTATCTACGGGCGGCTGCACATGGCCGTTTAGAGGCTCCCTTACATCTATATAAGGAGGCCTTCTGTAAGGGCATGGGTCGTACGGGCAAGGCCACCGGCACGGCCGGACAGTGTGTACACTAGGGGGAGGCTATAAGATAGCACGGTTGGGTGGAGACTAGCACACGTATTACCACCGCCCTTTCACTGGTATTAGAGCTATTTTTGAGAAAGAGGAAAAGCGGGTTGCATGTGCATGCGATGTGTTGCTTCTCTCCCATGACCTGCATACAGCGACGCCTCCCCTGTGCAGCAAAAAGAAACAGACACAGTTTTTTGTGCTCGCACAAAGACAGACAACGATAGTGCCCCATCTACGTCCTCCACAGTACACGACTAAGGCGGGCGACCAAGGCAAACTCGACGGCACGGAGGCTCCGAAGGCTTCCGGTGGTGCCCTTGGCTACGCGCATAAGAAGGTCCGCTTAACTCTTGCATGAAGGAGGGTTGAACCCACCCCATGAGGATAAGAGGCCAACACTTTACCATCAAGCTATTGACCCTTGTTTTGTATAACAAGGAAAGATAGCATACTTGTGTTGAAAAGAAAGCTAGAAGGAAAGGGAAAGCTTCAAACTTCAAGGAAGTAGTTTCACCCTTCCTTTTCACTTCTTGGAGGAAGGCAAGTTTTCCTCCAAAAATTCTTTTTTCCTCAAAGAGGTAGCTTCAAAGTGAACAAAAGCCTTCAGTAAAACGACAAGTTTTTGTGAAGAATCAACAAAGGTGTTCTTACGAAGAACGAAACATGAATCGCTACAATTCTCGCAAGGCGAAGTTCGCATGTAATGCAAATCGCGGAGCGTAAAAAACACAAAGACTTCAATTTCACAAAGTACAAGTTGAAATATTTTTTTTCTCTCTTTACATTAGTGTGTGTTTATCATGGCCAGTGAGGATATCCCACCTACACATACTTTTGATTTTGAGCACATAGATCAAAATCAGAGCACCACGGGTGCTGTTGACACTAATATGCATGACGATGATGACCTTGGAGATCATGACCTTGTAGATATGGCTACTTTCAAGATTTTGGAAAATTGCCGGCCAAAGAAACCCAAGCTCGCATGACTCAAGGAGTCCAAGAGACAAGTGCTTCAAAAGATGCAGGAGGTAGCAATGTATTACTTAAAAATATTACCATTCCTCAGTTTCACGGGGAAGAGCGTGATCACAACAAGGATGCGGTCAATACATTCTTACACAAATGGAGTGATATTCATAGATTAAAACACACCCCGAATATAAAGACGACTGCAAAAACAAGTCTATCTCTTAAAGGCAAGGCCTATAAGTGGTGAATGACATTTCCAATAGATGCATGTCCGCCGTCTTGGGCTACGTTTTAAGCTTCTTTCTCCAAAGAGTTTTTGGACTCTAATGAAGAAGATAAGAATTGGTTAGCATGGGATGCATGCCGCATGTCTGGCCTCTCTCTCATACAGTACCTTTCAAAGTATCAAGAAATCATATTGAAACTAGAAGGTCTAGATGAATTCCAAAAGATACGGGGTTTTATAGGGATCTTGACAAAGACTGTCGTCTTCATGTCAAGACCCAACATCCAAAAACTTTGGAAGCCATCAGGCATGCCCAAAGATATGATGATGACCAAGAGAGGAAGGGAAATGTTCCCTACTCTAAGAATAATTTTGCTAAGAGCAATGTGGCTAAGAGCCAATGGGGGTGAGGTAGATCTCCCACATGTTCCAAGAGGAATAAGAGACAATCTAACTCTCCACGCCCACAACAAGCTAAGAAGCCTAAGCAATCATGAGATACTTCACGTGGGTCTCTCAACACTGCTGATTTTTACCGTGCAAAGAAACACAATTTGTGTTTTAGATGTCTTTCAGACCAACATAACAAGAAATATTGTCCTCTTTTGCAAGGCAAAGGAAAGGCCATGCACACGATGCAATGCCTCACATTAGATTTATCTCCTAAATATTGTGCTTTAGAGGTTCTTCATATGGAAGAAAAGCACAATTGTTGTGTGCCTGCTTCAATGTGGCAGCTCACCTTTGGCCCCCATGATTTGATTCGCATGCATGGTACGATTAATGGAAAGCTAGTCAAGAAATTGAAGCTTACATAGACTCCCTGCTCCCACAAGTATGTGGTGGAGCAGATGTCTGGCAATGACAAAGAAGTATGGGACACAGTAGTTCGAGGGGTTGAGCTTATTGTTTAAGATCATACGATGACCCTTGACTTTCAAGTTATGAACATGGACCGTGCTGATGTAGTTTTAGGATGGGAGTGGTTGCATGGTTTAGGGCACACATTGCACACTAGTTATGAACACAACTCCTTATCCTTTATGGCCAATGATAAACATGTGCTTTTGCTTGGTGAGAAAAATATACCATCTGCACCTCTTATATGTACAGTCAAGCTTTCTATTTTGCCGAAAGCAGATTTAATAGTTGTGTTACTGCTTATCTCCAAGTCTTGTGAATTCTCAAGAGCAAAGTGTGGTGAATTCTAGTAACAGTATGCAAAGTGCAATGAATTTAATGATAAGCAAAGTGTTAACAAATCTAACGAGCAAAGTGCTCTCAATTTTAATTCTATAGAGCAACGTGCAACTGTTGTAAAGCAAACATTACAGGAATTACAAGATTCTCCATCCTAGCATAACTCTAGTCTACTTTCCCCTTTTGCATGGCGAAAGTTGACTCACTTACTCAGGGAGTATAGTGATGTATTCCCAAGTGATCTACCGCCGGGTTTACCCCTACACGTGATGTGAAGCATGGCATAGATGTCTTGCCAGGCACTAAACCGGTGAGTAAACCACCTTATCCTATGACTACTAAAGAAGCCAAGGAGGTTGAGAGTCAGTTGGATGACTACCTCACTTGTGGTTTCATTAGACCTAGCACTTCACCTTGGGCATCACCAATTCTATTGGTAAAAAAGAAAGATGGTACTTTGCGCATGTGCGTAGATTATCGCGGATTAAATGCCATAACCAGCAAGAACAAGTATCCTCTGCCTCGAATGGATGAGTTGTTTGACCAACTCCATGGGGCAAGATACTACACAAAGATAGATCTTCGTTTAGGATGCCACCAGGTGCGTATCCTTTTGCAAGATATCTCCAAAACTGCCTTTAGAACACGGTTCAGGCATTTTGAATTTTTGGTTATGCTTTTTGGTCTAACCAATGCTCCAACTACATTTATGACACTCATGGATAGTGTCTTACCTATCTTGGAAAATTTGTTGTGGTTTTCCTTGATGACATTCTCATTTACAGTAAGACTGAAGATGAACACATAGAACACTTACGATTAGTGTTCAAACAGCTACGAGCTCACGTGTTGTTTGCTAAGCAAAGCAAGTGTGATTTCTTTAAAACAGAGATACATTACCTCGGTCATGTGATCTCTTATTTTGGCATCAAAATGGACATTGACAAGGTCGCTGCCATTCTTTGATGGCCACATCCCAACATGATTGAGGTGCTTCAAATATTTTTAGGCATGGCTGGTTTTTATCGACAGTATATGCGTGATTATGCCAAAATTGTTGTTCATATGAAGGATCAACTTAAAGCAAAAGGTAAGACCTTTTCTTGGGAAGAAGCCCAAAAACGTATTTTTGAATAGCTCAAGGTAGCCATAGCCACTACTCCCATCCTAGCAATCGTTGACCCACTTAAGCCGTTTGTGGTAGAGACTGATGCTAGTGATAAATCAATTGGTGTGGTACTTATCCAGGAGGGAAGATCTATAGCCTTTGGAAGTAAAAAGTTAGATAGAGCTCAACAGAATTATTATGTCTATGAGAGAGAGCTCTATGCCACAATTCACGCTTTACGAAAGTGGCGACACTATTTATATGGTGCCGAGTTTGAAATAGTTTTTGACCATAAGAGTATCAAATGGTTTACTAATCAAACGGACTTGAAGGGCCGTAAAGCTAGATGGGCAGAAATCCTTCAAGTTTATGATTGTAAGCTATGATATTGCAAGGGGTGATATAATGTAGTAGCGGATGCACTAAGTCAGATGCTTCAGATTAATTCACTTGCTTTCACGGAAATAAAGAGTGGATTTTTGGAGTCATTACGTGGCAAGTGTGCACAAGATCAATCATAGACTAAAGTGTGGAGTGCAGTTTTAAAAAGAGATCCCTCACACTCACATGTCTTTGTACAGTCAGATCAACATGTCTCTGCACGCGCAGATAAAAACTCAAACACATAGAGCTCCATCCCTACTCAGGAAGAGCTTAAGCGATGGAAGAATTTTTTAGTTAATGATGGCTACTTACTCCACAAGGGTAGAGTATGTGTGCCAAAGGACTCAGACACTAGGTGCCAAATCTTATTTGAGTGTCATGATAGGCAAGTGCTGGTCATCCAGGTATTTGTAAGACGTATGCCTTAGTTCGATGGGAATTTTATTGGTCGGGCTTACATCATGATGTTCAAGAGTACGTACTAAACTGCCAACATTGCCAAGTTAATAAGGCAAAGCACCTCAAGGTAGGTGGCCTTTTACATCCTTTAGAGATTCCACAAGGTAAGTGGGAGAGTATCTCTATGAATTTTGTAGTAGGACTACCTACTACAAATCATAGCCATGATGCCATACGGGTAATTGTAGACCATCTCACAAATATGGGTCGATTCATTCCCACTAAGACTACAGTTAAGACACCGAAATCAGCACGGCTATTTGTAGAGCATATATATAGACTCTATGGTCTTCCAACTAGTATCATTAGTGACAGAGATTGAAAGTTCAATAATTACTTCTGGAGAGCTGTGTTTCAAAATTTGGAAACTAAACTTTATCTAAATACGGTTGATCATCCAAAAACAGATGGTCAAATCGAAAGAGTTAATCAAGTGCTAGAGGATATGCTACGAGCGTACGTTAGCAAGAAGCAAACCAATTGGGAAGACTACTTACCTATATTGAAATTTTCTTATAATAGTTCAAAGCATGTGACTACAGGGTTTAGTCCATTTATGCTTTTATATGGATTTCAACCTAGATTACCTGTTTCGGTGGGGTTGGCTAAGGAGAAGATACAACAACGGAAGGATTTTCCCGAGACCATTTTGACATGCTTTGAGTTGCTCGACAGAATGTTAAGCAAGCTCAAGATCGTTATAATAAGTGCACAGATGAGCATCATCGTATTGCTACTTTCGAAGAAGGAGACAAGGTTTTCCTCAAAGTTTCGGAGCATTCAAAAAGTGAAGACGGAAAAAGTTGTTAAACTTTCACCACGCTATTGTGGACCGTTTACCATTCTCAAATGTATAGGTCAAGTAACCTATAAGTTAGCTCTTCCAAAGCACTCACGAGTTCATCCTGTTTTTCATGTTAGCCGTTTACGAAACAGCTAGGACAGAATGATGATGTCATTAACACAGCTGTGTTAGTTGACCTTATCAAACCGCCAAGCATCCCTCATGAGCCCGAAAAGATTTTTGATTCTCATGAGCTTCGCACCAAACATCATGTCAGACGACATGTGTTGGTAAAATGGCTAGATAGACCTGAAGAAGATTCTACATGGGAGAATGTCTCTGCACTTAAGAAACATTTTCCTATGTTCGTTTTCGAGGACGGAAATGGTTCTCCAAGGAGGGGGGGGGTAATGTAAGGACATGGGTCCTACGTGCAAGGCCACCAGCACGGCCGGACAGTGTGTACGCTAGGGGGAGGCTATAAGATAGCACGGTTGGGTGGAGACTAGCACATGCATTACCATCACCCTTTCACCTTCTCATGAGTAATTTGGTAGAATGGTGTGCACACTTGACGCACACAACACATCCTTGTGTAAGGATTGTTAGTCCCTTGTATTCCTACTTGCTCTAGTTGTCTAAATCGCCATCTAAGCTCTACCTTAAGAGCGCATGGGTGGATGACGCCATCACTTTGTCATAGTGTGCTAATCTAAAGTTTTTGATTTACCACTAATCTACTTTGCATCGTATCTCTCTCTACTCTCCTTGCTACTAGATGCTTATTGTATTACGCATTTCGTACAAGAGGGTCATATGAGCTTCAAGCTTGAGCAGAAAGGAGGGGTCTACCAAACCAAGCAAGGGGTGTGCTTGGGGGTATAAACTCTCTCACACACTCATTTTTCACACATTCTCACTTGGTGAAAGTGCAAGAAATCCATCTCCTTCTCCAAGCTTTTTGAGAAGTTGAGAGCCTCCACCAACACTCTTGGCTATGGAATGCAAATCCAACCAAGAGCCATGCTCCAATGCTTAAGCTTGCCATCTTCTCCATCTTCATTACTATGCTATTATGTCTGCTATCAAGAAGAGTGATGATAAGTGAGAAACTCTTTCTTTCTCCTACGAATGTTTCTTCTTCCTCTTCCTCTTCCCTACCCTCATTCCCTGCTAGCTCTCTCCACCTTCGAAGGTGTTTGAGGCCTTGGGACTGAGGCCAGGGATGTTTAATACGTTTACAAAGTTTATGTTATGCTCGAGAAAAATGAAGCTTTCCAGCTTTATAGCATCACCAAGGTCACAAGGAACACAAATATTGTATTATACCAAGTCTCTCTTGATGGGAGAATCTATAATACAAAAGCCTATTGGAGGGGGGATCGGCTCCACATAAATCTGGTCCTCAATTGTTGCCAGGTTCTCTAAACTCTCTCTCTTGCAAAAGTATTGTTCATGCCAAGTTAATTAAGTATAATGTTTATGTTGCTACCTCTAATTAAGTTCATGCTCTATGTTCTTAAATATGATTTTCTTATATTAACCTAATCATTTAATGTGGGAGAATAAACGGGAACAAGAGCTAGAATAGAGACATGTGCTTTTAGACCTATCTCAACAAGGGACCAAAAGGAGAGATAGTTGCATCTCAATAGGGGTCCAAAAGGAGATGTTCTACCAAAGAGCAATGTGTAATAAGTGCTTCTAGACTTATCTCAGCAAGGGACCAAAAGGAGAGATGGTTGCAGCTCAATAGGGGTCCAAAAGGAGATGGTCTACCAAAGAGCAATGTGCAATAAATGCTTCTAGACTTATCTCAGCACGGGACCAAGAGAAGAGATAATTACATCTCAATAGGGGTCCAAAAGGAAATAGTCCATCAAAGAGCAATGCACATCTAATGGAGCTGAAAAGACCTTAGGATTAGCTTCATTAATGACCTCCAAAGGTTAGTGTTAAAAGTCCTTAGATCTAGGACCTTAGGCAAGCTAGGGCAGAGCTTGAGGTGGGAACCCGACCCAAGCTTGAGGTGCTTGCCGTGCTTGCTAACTAAGATGCTTGAGGTGCTTGTCATGCTTGATGAGTAAGGTGCTTGTCATGCTTGCTGACTAAGGTGCTTGAGGTGCTTGTACTGCTTGATGAAGAAGGTGCTTGAGAAGCTTCCCATGCATGGGGGGTAAGGTGCTTGAGTCAAAAAGAGATCCTACAAAAGAGGGGGAAAGCCCCAAAGTTAGGGGAATCTTTGACTTAACATCCCACTCACCCAAAGGGAACCCCCTTTCTCAAGAGGCACATGGACACATGTCAAGCTCTCCCTATGCATAGCCACATGGTATGTTTGAATCCTATTGGCTTGGCTAAAGAGGGGTCCAATGAGCTTCTAGCTCAATTCAACAAATATCTAGATATTTTCAAGCTCTCTGTCTCTCTCTCAAAGAGGTAAGGAGGACTCTTGTCCTAATGCTACCCCTGTTGCTTGAAATTCATTATGCATGTGACTGGCTAGCCTTAGGGGGGTCCAATGAGCTTCAAGCTTCAGTTACAAGGAGGGGTTGACCAAATCAAGCAAGGGGTGTGCTTGGGGGTATACACTCTTCCACACACTCATTTTCACACATTCGCACTTGGTGAAAGAGAAATTTATCTCCTTCTCCAAGCTTGTTGAGAAGTTGAGAGCCTACACCAACACTCTTGGCTATGGAATGCAAATCCAACCAAGATCCATGCTTCAACTCTTAAGCTTTCCATATTCTCCATCTTCATTACTACACTATTAGGTATACTAGCAAGAAGAGTGATAATAAGTGAGCAACTATTTCTTTCTCCCATGAATGATTCTTCTTCCTCTTCCCTACCCTCATTCCTTGCTAGCTCTCTCCACCTTTGAAGGTATCTAAGGCCTTGGGACTGAGGCCGAGGATGGTTAATGCTTTTACAAAGTTTATGTTATGATCGTGATGCATGAAGCTTTCCATCTTCATAGCATCACCAAGGTCACAAGGAACACAAAGATTGTATTATACCAAGTATTTCTTTCTGGGAGAATCTATAATACAAAATCCTATTAGAGGGGGGACCAGCTCCACATAAATCCGATCCTCAACTATTGTTAAGTTCTCTAATTCTCTCTCTCTCTTGCAAAAGTATTGTTCAAGCCAAGTTAATTAAGTTTAATGTTTATGTTGCTACCGCTAGATAAGTTCGCCCCTCTATGTTCTCAAAGTAGTCCCACAAAAATGCTCTCTTTAATTCTCCTAGTTCCGCTATTCTCAAAGTTCATATGCCATTTTCATTACATTGGTATCATAGCTATTGGTTTCTCTTTTCTTTCTTGAGAAGAGATGTCCTTATGTTGTCCATGAAAGGTTGGGCATGTTTATTGCAATAGGGTAAGTGGGACAGGGATGTATTATCTTGGTTGAGAAGGACTTAGTTCGAGGTACACCGTTGGGAACTATAGTCTTCATAATGAAGTCTCTCGGGACTTGCCATTGGCTTAACCATTAGTGAGCTACTAGCAAGCTCAATAGAAACTATAATCAACCATGCAATGTTAGACCCTCTCCACTAGTCTTTGCAATCAACAGTGTCTAAAACACGGGTGTGGCTTCTTGAGAACTAATTTTCAAAGGTAAAGAAGAGTAGCGACTAAGGTTTTTGAGGGTACCAAAGCACAAAGTAATTTATGCTTAACTTTAATTAGCATGGCTGACAATAACCAAGATAGTAGAATGAATATTGACAACTTTGATTTTGCACATGAAGGTGCTATACTAGGTTGCAGCAAGCTATGGGCAACCCTGCTTTGTAAGCCGAAGCTACTCAACAACTTCGTGCTTCCTTTCCACTCCAAGAGGAGAGAGAGCTTAGGAGGCCTCTTAGTGAGACTCCCAAAAGAAGACTCTCTCCCATAACAAAAGAATCCAAAGAACGAGAAAGAAGGGAATCCTTAAGTTCCTCTAAAGATGTGGGTCCACAAAGACGGTGGTCTAGACAATCGCCAACTCCTCCGAAGAGGAAACAGTCAACCCACAGTGCTTCTCCTCAACACTCCAAAAGGCAAAAGAGGAAACAAAGGAAAAAAAGGGTAAGAAAGAGGTCTCCCTCTTCTTCACCTTCCTCCTCTTCCGACGAAAGCAATAGCTATTCTCCTAGAGAATACAAGAGGGGAGGACATCGCAAATCTTACCCTGCATGGTGAAGGTACCAAAAGCTTAAGAAGTTCAAAGAGGGAGAAAAGAGTATTTCTTTTCGCAACTATGGTGGCACCTTTGGTGCTATCAATAAATTATTGGCCTTCATCCAACAATTTGATGTGGCCTTTGGAGACAAGGGCTTCACGGAGTCCTCTGAGCTACGTCATGTAGCTATGCACTTCTAGAAATCTTCTCGTCATGGTGGGCTAGCCTTCGTGGCAATGGCAAAGTCCCAAAGACATGGAAAACTCTACGAGTTTCCATCATGAAGTAGTTCCTTGCAAGCGATGCAAAGGACAAAGTGCTTATCGAGTGGCAGAGTTAGAAGCTTCTCTCCCATGAGTCTATTCACATGTATGTGGACAAGTTTGGGGATTTACATCTCAAGGCTACTGTCTTTATAAAAAAAAAGACTTCGTAGAGCAAAAGCAACAATTATGTTCGGGATTACCTAAATAAATGGACGAGTATGCCAACTCCCAATGGCCTGGCTCTATCACTGAAGTAATCCACCACACTATGCTTGATTCGCACATCAATTTCCAATACGGGGCTAAAAGGAATTCCAAGCCCATGGAAAACAAAGATCGAAATGAAGCAAAGGGGAAGACAATGCTTAAAATTCTTCCCAAGGCAACTCTATCAGCAATAAAGCTAAGGAAAAAGGAGTCTGCAAAGGCAAGAATTGACTTTCTCCCGAGAAGCTAGAGCGTTATCGCAAAGATAACCGGTGCTTCAAGTGCAAGGAGCAAGGACATGCCTATCATGCTTGCCCCCAAAGAAACGTATGCAATGAGCCACCTAAAGCCTCTATGGTTGAAACTCCAAAAGAGGGTGCTCATTGCCCAAAGATTTCTCCTTTCCTATGCTTCGGAAAAGATGCAAGAGCATGATGCCTTTATTTTGTTTGACCCTGGTTCAACTCGCAACTTCATAACCACGGAGTTGACCACCAAGCTAGGCATACAAACCCACAAGATGGCAGATACATTGAAATATGATGGAGCTATCAAGGGATAAGAAATCTCAGTTACTCCCTTGATTGGAAAATGAGACTTCATGTACAAATCTATGTGGACAAAGAGGATTTCTTCATCTCTCCTCTCAAACATGAGGATGTTATTGTTGGGGCACCATGGTTTAACCGCATGGCTTCCAACATGAAGTTCCCTGAAAGGAGAATCTACTGCACCTACAGGGAAAAGAGCATGTATGTAGATGCTAATGAGTCAGGGAACACCATATCCCTGGTAAATACGCTTGCTTTTTATACATAAATGAAAATCTCTATTTTTGCGTATATGATTTGTATTAGAGAATTTGTAAATGATTCTAATGTTTTCATAAGTAGCAATAAAGGGAATCAAGAGGAATTAGAGTTGTCTAATTTCCTAAATGGATTCCAAGATGTTTTCATTGATGACATCCCTAGTGAGCTACCTCCAAAATGAGGGATGATGACCATGCAATTGAGCTCCTACCAGAAAGCTCACCGCCTAATAAACCTCCTTACTTAGTTTCACAAGCTCAACAAGAGGAGATCACGAGGCAAGTGCAAGAATTGGTGGAAAAGGGGATGGTGAGGCCTAGCTCCTCTCCATTCCATTCACCAGTACTTTTACTTCAAAAGAAAGATGGCACATATCACATGTGTGTCGACTATAGCGCATTAAATAGGATCACTATAAACAAAAGTATTTCCTGTGCCACGGGTAGAAGATCTATTTGATAAATTACAAGTTTTGGCCTGACAAATGATCCAGAGATATTCAAGTCCATGATGGACAAAAATCTTCCGGCCACTCAAATTCTCTTGAGGAGTACAAGCAACACCTCCAGGTAATCTTTTAAGTTGTGAGAGAGAATAAGCTTCTCATCAAGGTCACATTATCTCTAAAGATGGCACCCGTATGGACCCAACAAAGTTAGAGGTGACAAAAGGATGGCCTAATCCAAGGAATCTACAGGAGCTACGAAGATTTATAGGTATGTGTGCATCCTATAGATGCTTCATCAAAAAATTCTCGCTAATAGCAGGCCCATTACATGACTTAACAAAAAAGAACGTTAAGTATTCATGGACTACAAAAGTGCAAGAAGCTTTTGAGAAGCTTAAGAAGAAGCTTATCTCTCAACTTGTGCTCACACTACTAGATCTCTCAAAGCCATTTGAGGTCCAATGTGATGCTTGTGGTCATTACCTTGAAGCTATTTTGCTTCAAGAAGGACATACCATAGCGTATAATAGTCAAAGACTCAACTTCGATAAGCGAGCATTGGGCAAATACAAAAAAGAACTACTAGATGTTCTATATGCCCTAGACACATGGAAACGCTATCTCTTGAGGACTCCATTCATCCTACGAATGGATCACAAAGCCTCAAGGACTTCATGAAGCAAACCAAGCTCTTTGACAAACAAATAAGGTGGGAAATTTTTCTTTTGCAATTTAAATTTCATCTTGCTCACATTGCTGGCAAGCACAATCAAGTGGCCTTTACACTTTCATGACGGCCGAGGGTAAATGTGGTGTCTATAGCAACTCACAATGATCTATCTTTTATGATAGATGAGTATGCTATTGACGAAGACTTTAAGTATGTAATTACATCCTTTGCATTAGGAAAGAAAAAAGAGCCATTCACCTTGAAGGATGGTTATCTTCCAAACGGCAATAGGCTATGTGTTACTACTCACCATAAAATAAGAAAGTCATGTATGAATCTCATGCTTCTCCTTATGCGGGGCAAAGAGGGATTCCATAATCTACTCTTCGAGGAGTAGAAATGTATTTATGTTGGCCTACCATGAAAAGTGAACATACAATGAAGAGTATGTTTCAAAATTTGTGGTATGCCGAAAGTCAAAATTTGACTGAGGGAAGCAACTTGGATTGTTTTAGTAACCAGGCTTAACAAGAAAACACACTCTATGCCTGTCAAAAAATACTATTAAGGCACATCAAACGGTAACCCTCTTCAGATCTCAAATTTTCAAGTATCATGGCTTTCCAACATCCATAGTGTCGGACAAATATCCTAGAATGACCAGTAATTTCTAGAAGGTATCCTTTTCTTCCTCTGTTTCCTCTCTTCCCTTTCGGAGTGACGAGGAGAAGGAATGTGGGTTGACTGTTTCCTCTTGGGAGGAGTCGGCGATCACCTAGACCGCAATCTTTGTGGAGCCACATCTTCAGAGGAACTTAGGGATTCATTAATTTCTCGTTCTTTGGATTCCTCCTCTTGTATGGGAGAGAGTCTTCTTTTGGGGGTCTCATCAAGAGGCCTCCTAAGCTATCTCTCCTCTTACAAAGGAAGGGAAATGCCATAAGCAGGAAATTGTTAACTTCGTCTTGCAAATCAAGGTTACCCATAGCTTGTTGCAACCTAGTAATAAGATAATTCACAAACATGTGGACATCATCATTAGCACCTTCATGTGCAAAATCAAAGTTGTCAATATTCATTCTACTCTCTTGGTTATTGTCAGCCATGCTAATTAAAGTTATGTATAAATTACTTTGTGCTTTGGTACCCTCAAAAACCTTAGTCACTACTCTTCTTTACCTTTAAAAGTTAGTTCTCAAGTAGCCACACCTGTGTTTTAGACACTGTTGATTGCAAAGACTAGTGGAGAGGGTCTAGCATTGCTCGGTTGATTATAGTTCCTGTTGAGCTTGCTAGTAGCTCAATAATGGTTAAGCCAAAGGCAAGCCCCAAGAGACTCCATTATTAAGAATATAATTCCCAATGGTGTACCTCAAACTTCCTTCTCAACCAAGATAATAGATCTCTGTCCCGCTTACCCTATTACAATAAACAGGCTCAACCTTTCATGGACAACTTAAAGACCTCTCTTCTTAAGCAAGAAAAGAAAAACCAATAGCTCTGATACCAATGTAATGGAATTGGCCCATACGCTTTGAGAATAGCGGAATTAGAGAGTTAAAGAGAGTATTTTTGTGGGACTACTGAGAACATAGAGGGTGAACTTAGTTAGCGGTAGAAACATAACCATAGTACTTAATTAACTTGACATGAACAATACTTTTACAAGAGAGAGAGTTTAGAGAACTTGAAAACAGTTGAGGACCTGATTTATGTGGAGCCGGCCCCGCTCCAATATGATTTTGTATTATAGATTCTCCCATCAAGAAAGACTTGGTATAATACAATCTTTGTGTTCCTTGTGACCTTGGTGATGCTATGAAAATGGAAAGGTTCATGCATCACGAGCGTAACATAAACTTTGTAAAAGCATTAATTATCCCCAACCTCAATCCCAACGCCTCAAACACCTTCAAAGGTGGAGAGAGATAGCGAGGAATGAGGGTAGGGAAGAGGAAGAAGAAACATTCATAGGAAAAAGAAATAGTTCCTCACTTATCATCACTCTTCTTGCTAGCATACATAATAGCATAGTAATGAAGATGGAGAAGATGGCAAGCTTAGGCATTGGAGCATGGCTCTTGGTTGGATTTGCATTCCTCAACTTCTCAGCAAGGTTGGAGAAGGAGTTGGAGTTCTTGCACTTTCACCAAGTGAGAATGTGTGAAAAATGAGTGTATGTGTGTGTGTGTGAGAGGGTGTATACCCCCAAGCACACCCCTTGCTTGCCTTGGTCGACCCCTCCATGTAGCTCAAGCTTGAAGCTCATTAGACCCCTCTAAGGCTAGCCAATCACATGCATAATGCATTTCAAGCAACATGGGTAGCATTAGGACAAGTGTCCTCCTCACCTCTTTGAGAGAGAGAACTTGAAGATATCTAGGAGAAATTGAATTGTCCTTCAAACTTGGAGAATACAGCTAATGTTGCCTTCTCGTAGCATGCACGACTTTGTTTCTCCCCCTTTCTCTATCCCATGCTTTGCACACTAGGCTCCTCCCTCTAATGTGCTAGCATCGAGGGTCTATACTCCCCTAGCAACCCTAACTTGAGCTTGCTTAATGGAGTACCCTTCTCGCATGCTATGGATTGATGTCAACTCATACACAAGAAGGCCTCCCCTCCCCCTAAAAGGCATGGGTTTTCATTGTATTGCTTCAGTCCTCACCTTGGAAAAACTAAAACCTTCCATGTATGACTTACTTGGTTGTGAAGGTGTGCCTAGCCGGCTAATGGCAATTGACTTCTTTGTTCCCCTTGTTTGACCTACATAGATGGTTTGGACAAGCCTTTGGCCCCTTCTCTACTACCCTTACTCTCATAACCTTGAAGGTATGCCTAACTCACTGCCATTCTCCAATCAACTCGTGCTAAAATTTTGCACCCAATGCTTGTTTGAGTTATAACTACTCTTTGTTTGGTGCTCACTCCTTTGGTGCTAAAATTTTGCACTCAATGCTTGTTTGAGTTATATCTTCTCTTTGTTTGGTGCTCACTTCTTTGGCAGTTTGCAAGTGATGGGAATGTTGTTATGATGGCCTCCTATCTCCTCATGCCTTCCACCTCTCTAAAAGGTGAAGGATTTTTCATCCCTCACTTAGCCTTGGGCTATACTTGTTGTTTTTTCTTGCTATTTCTTTCAAGTAAGAGAGTCCAAATGGAAAAGGAAAAGGATATGGTTGTGCCTTCTAGTGGTCTTTACTACTAGTGGCTTCTCTCTAGTTCAATTGGAAATTGTTTAGGTTGCGTCTTCTTCATAGGTCATTCATTGTTTTCAATTTTAGCTGCACTTTGAAAATTTCAATTCTCTACCCCAAAGAAATTTGCTATGCTCAAATAACTTGGTTCATATTATGCTAGCTTTGATAATTTTTCCATTAAGCATTGAATAGGTGCTACTCTTCAAACACTTGTGCTACTATGATGTGCTTTGGTACTAGCATGGGTTGCTTACACCTAAGTGGATAAATTTGTGGAGTTTACATTGGAATGGTGGAGGAATATGCTGACTGCACTTTGGAATTGCTTCAATAATTTGATATTGAAGTCAGAAATTTGGTCTGCTTGAGATATATGGTTTCAACTAGGCTTTAAATAACAAGGCTTTCTTCCTTCTCTTATACTATTCATACTCGGCATAGTTCTGAGCTTAATTTGTTAAAAAATGACTGTAGATTGATATGCTTTTGTCTTTTGGTGTTGGCATGTGCTAGCATAGAGGTTGCTTAATTGGGCTCTGATTGATGTCTATCTGTAATCATCTCTAGATTTGAGACCTTTTACCATGACCATGAGACCTTTTAACATGTAATACTGATAAGGTTTGGGTTCATGAGGTTCTTTCCCTTTGGAACTCATCTTAACTTGGAAGTCTAATGGGTGTTGCTAGGTCTTTTGGTTTTCTTTGTCTATATTTTCTTGACTCATAATGTTATCATGCACTTGGAATCATGATATGCTTTTAACATTGATTTTTTTGTTTTAGAAATGCCTTACATTTTATATGTTGGCTTTGAGTTTTACCAAACACCGATCAATTCTTTTCAAGCAAAGGGAAAACTATGCAAATCCCATCAAAGCTAAAAAGGACTAACAAGGTGGGTTGGGAAGGGAAAAAGATGTTTATAGATGGATTTTCATATTTCTATAAAGTTACAATAGCCCATTACCATGCATGATGTCATAGGATCTATGGCAACCTTGTGTCTCCCGTGGCCAAAACCTCTCAATGGACTTTGACTCTCTCTCTCTCTCTCTCACACACACACACACACACACACACACACACACACACACACACACACACACACACACACACACACACACACACACACACACACACACACAAAATAATAATTTATGAGCCATTGCATGCACGGATGAGTTGACCATGGCAAAAGATTGCAACATTTAATTTCCTTTGTGTGTGTGTGTGTGTGTGTGTGCGTGCGCGCGCACATGTATCTGCACTTCCTCTTCCAACCACCTTAAATACCTACTCTTGGCATGAACACGGGCCCTTCCCTCTTGCTTTTGCTCGCTATCTTCCCATGAAGCTACAACTTGGAACTATCGCAACCATGCACATGTTGCGAAAAGTGTGTCAAAGCCTACATATATGCTCAAATTTTTTTGCATGTCGTGGCTTCAGTGGGTTGTCATTCCTAGGGTGCACAAGTAGCTTCACTTTGAGGGAAAATGAATGAATATAAGGTGCATAAAGGATTTCCACGTTAGTGGTGCATGGTGACAAGACAAGACAAACAGTAACCAAAAGCTTTAGAAGTCCTTCCTCACTCTCCAGATCCACATGCACCTAGCTGTGATCATACCTTGAATTAAAAAGGAGGGCTTAAAGTCTACTAGATTTGACAACAGTTCGTTGCGTGATGCTCACAACAATAACCAATTAGAGCTAGGGGGTGCTAACTATAGGTGTTCGTGTCAACAAGGGGTTTTGCAATGCCCAATGATGTCAGTAAGAGTGATGACACTAGTCAATGGGTGTGTGTAAGGGTGATGACTATGCACGCACACGATGAAACAAATGGCATGGCTCAAGAGAATAGAGAGTACCTCATGAGCTCATTTTTTTGCAACTTTTGTAGAAGGTGGGAATCAGCTCTTAGAGATGCCTTACATGAGGGTTTACCTGAGCTAGTTTCTTGCGGAGTTACCATCAGTTTAGTCGATGTTGTATGAGTGTGCGACTAGTCTGAATCTAGCATAACACCTTTAAATAGGAACCCATTAATCACATTTTCGGGACTCTTGAGACTCTCAACATTCTAACTCTTTAGACATCGAACTCCTGATTCAAAGTTTTGTATTTTATACAACTTAGGATCACTCAATCTTGAGCTTTGTAATAGTTGTACTTTCAGGTCAATCTTTCCCAGACCCTTGTATCTGAATCTCATTTTGAATGTGAACATATATTTCCAATTGTCTCATTCCATATCTATAATTTGAATTCTTTTAGTTCAATTGAGTTCCTCTTATTCATTTGGTCTATTTGCAAGTCGGTGGTACTCGAAATTTGTCATCAGATCATCATAAGTGTGAAGTCCTTATTTGGTCATCTGATAGTCTAAACTCATTCAGTACTTTGAGTCTAACTTTAGAATATCTATCAAAGCAATCCAACTCATTCCAACTTCCTCATTGGAAATGCATCAAAAGAAAACTTTTATGATGCGAAAAATGTTTTTTTATAAACATTCTTGTAAAGTTTTCTTTAGACCATTTTCCTTTCTTCATACATGCTAACATCAACTAGGTGTCATTAGCACTTAAATAGTTACATCTTGTAGTTTTTTCATACCATTGTCAACATGGTGGGATTAAGGTCATCTTACTTTTCCTTTTCTTTCATGTCCTCTTTTTTTGTATGAGAATTGCTACGGTTATTAATTAAAGCACCATCCATATTGTCGATTGGCCAAGTAGATAATGTTGGTGACATTATCACCTCAAAAGGTGTTTGAAGTCCAACTTCTTGTACAACCTATGTCTATGTGTTGCATTCATTGAAAGTATGAGAGAGAGAGAGAGAGAGAGAGAGAGAGAGGTGCTCAAATCTGAGCCAATAAACAAGGTGTGAGAAGGTGGGAGGATGACACACAGATGGTTTGAGTTGTGCTCGTCATCATTCGCTGCTACTCTCTCTCTCTCTCAGCAAAAAGGATGGAAGCCATTAGGACGATGCTTTAGGCAATCAAGGGCTTACTAGAGAAGAGAGGGGAAAGCACCTTGTGTCTCACGTCTCAAAACTGCAAGAATCCATTCACATTATTTTTAAATTTATGTGCACAAGTGTCCTAAGGTTACCACAAGGGCTCTTTCGTATGCTTCTCAATTTGCAAGATAAGGCATTCGTGGGAGGCATGCAAAAGACGCTTTTTGGGACCAAAATAATAATTCATTGGAACCTCCTTGCAATGTTGATCTCACATGAGTTATCCAACTCAAAGTAATTGATAAGGATCTAAAGCTCTCTCCACACATAGTATGTGAGATAAAATCGATCTATAAGATCAAACCGCTTCAACCGTTCAAGGCTTTAATTTAGTTTTCTACTGTCAACATGCATGGTATATGGATCTTTGAAATGTGAGACTTACCGATATCCATTTTTTCAAAGAGCTCACTCATGGAGCATATTGTTGGCACATGGAGGAAGACAAACTTGGAAAACCATGGAGTAGACAATTTGAAAGATTTTAGAGCTTTAGAACATGCAACCAATCCTCTGAGCTCAAGCAAGGGCTAAAGGGTTTTGATGGGCCCCAAATTTGGAAACCAACTCGAGGTTTACATGATGAATAAACAAGGCAAGGAGCATCATTTCATTCTATAAAGTTACAAACAAAAGCTTGGATGTAGTGCATGGAAGACTAGTAGTCTTGCCAACCATATGAACTATACTTGACTACTAAGGTATCCATTGACACTTCATGGAAGGCATGCAAGTATGATGGAACTAACTCCACATAAGAAGGCTTTATATTTTACTCGTTCTACAATACATGGCCCTCTATCATCAACATCATATCTAAACTACGAATGATCCTAATTTAGATATGCAAGACATGCACAAGGGTGCATAAGTATATAGCTTTTTCGCTAAGGCTTTTTGCACAAGGGTGCTATAAGATTATACATATTGGTGCACACAAAGTTTTTGATTGGAATTAATTTGGCCCTATACACATTTTCTATTATGTTTCGAATATGGAGATTTATATGACGATATTTATTTTGCCTCTATAAATGAGAAGCAACTCAATTATGATTGGCTCTTATCATTTCTATATTCATGCAACATATATTCATGCAAACTAGTTTGTAGCCGCTTTTATAAGGTTTCATTAGTAAAACACATGCACTGTCCGGGTTTAGTTGTTAAATCTATACTATATATTAAGGAGACTGGTTTTCCAATGCCACGTGTCAAAGTTTGCTGCATCCGGTGAGTTCCGGTTAATATGAGTGAGGGGGAGAGGGGGAGAGAGAGAGGCCGCCGAAGGCGGCCGGCTATAGTAGTTGACTTAAATGACTGTGATCTTCCCGGCTTTTGTGCATGGACTTCCTTGCCCTTACTTAGTCACGAGGGTACCTTGTGGAAGGGTACGTTTACATACAAAAAATCTTGGAGAGCGTCGTTCTTCGACTAAAGGTGCACACTCCTCGAAAATTTGCTCCTTCTCCTTCCTTGCAGATAGACTCTGCTTGCAGGCTTGCCTTCTAATGTTTGCATGACATAGATTCTCTGACTATTCTGCTACGTGCGCTCGTTTCCCTCTTAAAAAAAAAGTAATTTTGGTTTCCATTCTACATGTTCTTTCCATGGGAGTTTGCCTCTAAAGTGATATATTTCTCCTTTGTTGAACAGGTGTTCTGTGGAAATAGGGAGACTCTGGGTTTGGCATGGACATAACTTTAGATTCGGAAGAGTCTGCCTTGCCGAACGAGTCGCAATCAGTGGTATACATTGACAATTCTTGTTTCAACTCTTAGCAAAAAAATATTTGGCTGCTATATACACATTTACATGCATGTTGCGTACAACTCATGTACTTCTGTACATACAAGTCCTATGCATGTACACACAGATACCTAGCTTGGTTTATATGTGGTACATCGTTCACAATGGTTGATGTATGTGGTCGAGAGGGAGATTTTTATCATCGTAAGAACAATCTTCAAAGACTATAAAGATTTTATCCTGCAAGTCTTGAACTTGATTATTCAAAATGGAAATGGAAGAGAGAAATGAAATGAAATGAATGAATGTGTGTCTTTGTGTGTGTGTGTGTGTGTTAGCGAGAGAGAGAGAGAGAGAGAGAGAGAGAGAGAGAGAGAGAGAGAGAGAGAGAGAGAGAGAGAGAGAGAGCACAGAGTTGCTTAGCGCTTTCAATTCCCATGCTTGCTTTCCCTTGTATAATCACACCCACCTGCTTCTTTGCGTTAGCCTGCTTAGTTAGACTTTCCCTATATAGCCACATCTCTCCTTCATGCTTTTCGAGCTCTATCGTGCATGAATTTTAATAGTTTAGATTCTTGTCTGGTGTTGGCTCTAGTATCTCTTAGGAGCAAATTAGGGAGTGTCTGGACGCAGAGTCTGAGAGCAGAGGATCCTTGGGAGTTGTACCCTCGTTGTGATCAATGAATAAAGAAATACCGAAAGGGGTGCCAATCTTTGGGGCCAATGCTACTGGGCGTGGAACTCCATCATGCCATGTCGACTCTCTCTCTCGCTCTCTCTTTCTATTAAAGTTCAATGGTTTTGAAGTTTTCGTCCGTGTGTTGCTATTGATTTCTTGCTTGGAGTGTCCAAGCTTGTTACAAACTCTTTGTCCAAGCAAGTTACGACAATCCAATAGCGTATGGACTGGTCGGCTACAAACTTATGAAAGAAAGATTGGTATTTGCTTTTGATTGCATAAATGGAACGTACACGCATGCAATACCTAAATGTAGACTCTACTGACTCGAATGGGGAATGTTGCCGCGGTAACTCTTCAAAACGAAGCCCCTTCGGGGCTGATTTGATGCACTTTTGGATCTGCCTCGATGAGGGGTTACTGTTAGCTACCAAGAGATAGATCTAGGATTGAATTGCAATCCTAATGTGAGGAATCAAGGGCTGAAATCTGGCTGCAAAAACGCAGCCGATCTGCCACCTAAAGCAGGGCTGAAAACGCAGACGATGATGATGCCGATGATGGACAACAATGGGAGCACTCGATGAGCTAGGGAATGGCTGAGCAGAGACTCAAATGGCTGCCAAAGATTGGGCTGTAGCAGGGAGATTAGCGTTAGCGGATCCGGGCTGTATCCGGCGAGCGGAAGGGTTGAAAATTGAAAACGTTGGTCTGATCTTTTGCTAGCTGGAAGCATTGAGTTGATCTGCAATCTCGGAGCAAAAATGCTAAGAGTATGTGAAAACGTTGGGGCTAGTTTTGGCGCTAGCTCATCTGTCCCAAAACATTGGCTTGCTTGCTCCTCTATAAGGCAAGATACCGGTTATAAACTTTTTAAGACTTAGATAGGGCAAGTTTGGAAGACAGTTATAAAAATAAATCATTAGAATGATTTATTAATAAACTTGACTCCGGTAAAGTTTTTAGGTGAAACATATATCCACGTGGGAATCCAATTGACGCGGGGAATGGCTCGTTGGATTCATCTAACCTAAAACTACATGCATGTCATGCCAGATGACCACAGTAGTGTAACAACATGTCACGTGACACACCCAACCCTATGTGTCCGTGGACAAGCTACAGCACGACCAGGGTTCAGTCAGTCAAGTCAGTCTAGAATAGGAAGTGATCTGGCACTTTTGTGAGTCTATTCGTAGACGGTGCATGTCAAGACACTTGGATTAGATGAATATCCTCTGGTTGCACACATCATGATCATAGAATTCCCATCAGAATCCTTCAGGGAAAATTTCCAGTGCATTTAGCCTATTTTCCCTATTTTTGACATTTTTCACTTATTATTTTTAAGTGACTTTTGTTGGAAAGTAGGTAGGGCAAATTGAGTAAGTTTGTATATAAGCAAACCTAGACTAGTACTAATTGGCAGAAGAGGCAGCAGGAGTACATGCTCAACATGCACCTTCTTAGCAGAACCCCCCAAGAGATCTAGCGTTTTTGGAGCAGATCCGGTACCTAGCGTTTTAACACCAGATCAGCTAGCGATTTGCACTTGCAGATTCCGACGACAGCAAAACATTAGATCAGCCTAGCGTTTTGCATTTGCAAGACAAACGGCGACAGATTTGCAGATCCTCAGCCCTAGCGTTTTTGCATCTGTATCCAACCTTAGCGTTTTGCATATTCTCCACGACGGAACCTCAAGAACCATCAACGTTTTCAGTTTTCAGCAGTTAGACACCGCAGATCAAGTCCCGAACCTCGCAGATCTCACCTTCCCGCAGCAGTTCCTCGCCGCACGGTCAGTTTCCGCAAGGTTTACAGTTTCAGCAGGGAGAACGCAGATTTCAGCATCTGCGTTTTCAGCGTGTCGTCGTCGCATTGTCGTCATCGACATCGTCACCGACATAGAGTCAGAATTCAACAGATAAAGATTTGCAGATTTCAGGCCTTAGCATTCTCAGATTTCAGCCCGTCTCGTCGTCATCCTCATCGTTGTTGACATCGTCGGCAATCCAAGCATTGTAGAGATTTGTGCAATTATAAGTAGACCGCTCTCACCATAGAGAGTGGGGACTTCGGAGGAGGGTTTTACAACGTCTCTGGTGTCGTATTCTCTTCTCTCTATCTCTTAGTCTCATACACTTTCACGCACAGTGTCCATTCACTTTGTTTGTGTCCATTGCACTCTCTCATTAAGAACGGAAGGCTCTCCCTTCCATAAGAACAAAAGGAATCTTGAGCACAGTTTGGAGCACTCATCTTGAGCAAAGTTCAAACATTCATTCCGCTGCACCTAACACAATATCTATCAAAACGCTTGAACAAACCGTTTATGCAAGAGGGAACTGGAAAAGCTAATCTAATGGACTTGTCCGGACATGCAAGTCTTGTGAACAGGCTCACAAACTTGCTGATACTACTACTCCTAGGATTCTAGACACTCCTATCTAGGGATAGGTAAAAAAATTTGGCTCTAGCAATCGATGAAGCATATCCACGTGACACACAGAGCCATGTGCACGTGGCATCCCCTCCCTGCTTAAGGTGAGGGAACTCCATGCATGCCATAAAATAGTCTCAAATGAATGGCCTTATAAATTATGTCCTCCACGGCTACTTTTGAGAGAGAAGCTCCCCCGAGTGATGTGAAAATGTCCGAAACAAAGATAGCGATGATACATCTACTCGCAACCAATGGACTGCCTTCTAGATCAACGATTCCCGTGTTGGTTACCGGTGAGTCTTTGCTACCCCAACTCGGATGGTGTGAACCAAACTATAAACCGAATGGATGCTCATAGAGCGAATGGTTGGATATGCAAACGCTGATGCTCTTGAAGGGTACCAACCAACCAACCTATGCTGTCCCTACGCGGGAAGATTGGCTAGAGCAAGCAGAATGGGAGATGAAGTTGGATATGTCCTCTGAAATGTCTGCGAACCATGGCAAGTCCTCTGTATGATGTCTCATGAAACCGCTTGTAAGGTGCAGCGGAATGAATGTTATTCTTTCTCAAGATGAGTGCTCCATAATGTGCTCAAGGTTCCTTTTTGTTCTTATGGAAGGGAGAGCCTTCCGTTCTTAATGAGAGAGTGCTATGATCACGAACAAAGTGAGTGGATACTGTACGTGCAAGTGTATGAGACTGAGAGATAGAGAGAGAAGAGAATACGACACTAGAGACTGTTGTAAAACCCTCCTCCGAAGGTGTAAGTGCAGCGGAATGAATGTTGTATTTTCTCAAGATTAGTGATCTTTATTGCTCAAGGTTCCTTTTAGTTCTTAGGGAAGGAGAGATTTATGGAGAGTGCTATGATCACGAACAAGTGAATGGATATTGTGCGTGCAAGTGAATGAGACTGAGAGAAGGAGAGAGAAGAGATACGACACGAGAGGTTGTAAAACCCTCCTCTGAAGTCCCCACTCTTGTCGGCGAGAGTGGTCTACTTTGATTGCACAAAGGTGTACAATGCGAATGCAATGGATTGATGCAACTTGGACTATGCCGATGACGACGACGGTGGTGACGACGACGACTTGATGGCTAGAATTTGAGATCTTCTAATCGATGAATTTCGGGACTGTTTCGGTGGCTGAAAATGACTGTTTTGGCTGCGTTTTCTTGGGCTAAAGATGGGGGACTTCTGCAACCAACTGGGGGCTGATCTGCTACTGTTCCATAGGCTGAAAATCTCTGTTTTTGTCGAGGGTCCTTGGTTGAATAAAAACGCTGGAATGATGCAAAGCTTGGCTGCGTTTTGATGGCTGTTGTCGCAGGTTAAAAACGCTGATGATCTGTAGGTCCAGGCTGTGTTCTATGGCTGCAAACCTGCTGCAAAAACGCCACCAAGGCTGATGTCTGCTAGCGTTAGTGCTGGGCTGAAAACGCTGGACAGGGCAACATGTCTGGCGTTAGTAAAAATGCTTAGGCTGAGGTTGTGGGTCGTGGGAAAAATGCCAGAGAAGAAGCTTATGGCGATGCTAATGCTGTGGGAGAAAAATGCCCAAGTGAGGGAGATGCTGTCGATGGGAATCTGCTGAGGGGGTGTACTGCTGAGAAGTTGCCTGTTAAGCGGGAAGCTCCTGCTGCCTCTTCTACCAGAAAGTGCTAACTTGGGTTTGCTTATATATTAACTTAGCAAAATTGCCCTACCTACTTTTGTTGGAAAGTCACTTAAAAATAATAAGTGAAAATAACCAAAAATTGGAAAATAGGCTAAATGCACTGGAAAATTCCCCTAACTGATGCTAATGGATTCTGATGGGAATTCCGATGATCATGCTGTGTGCAATTGGAGGATATGCATCTAAGCTAAGTGACTGGGCATGCACGGTCTACGAATATACTCACAAAAGTGCCATATCACTGCTAATCTAGACTTGACTAGACTGAGTGAATCCTGCTGTGGTGTAGCTTGTCCACGGACACATAGGTTTGGGATGTGTCACGTGACATCCCCTTCTTTTCAAAGTGAGATACTGGTACCGAACTGTATGGCGTCGGGGGAGATCGTCAACAACATCCGGAATCTTGGAAGGGACTCTTCGTCGGTCCACTCTGATGTGTGGGTCGTGCGGTACTTGAACTTCATAAAGGTCTGCAAAGCTTGCTTCTTTGGGCCGTGCCAAAATCGACTCAAAGTCTTCTGTGGCTCCTTTGATGCTTCAACTTCGTCTAGAGTCCTGCTTCTTTCGTCTTCAAGAATCTCCATGGCTGAAAATTCTTGAAACCATCTCCAACACAAAACCATGAACATACCCATTCCATGTAAAGTGAAGGAAAAAAATAGTCTTCTCGAAAGACTGTGTATGCAATGTAGATGAACATAGAGACGGAGTGACAACCCGTTCATCAAACACATGCAAACAATGCGTTCGAATCTTTTCTGTTTGATTGAAATCAATCAACTGTGGCAAATCACAATGGAAATGCCCATGCTTGGTGCTCATACAATCATGTGCTCTTTTGAAAACTGTGTCATGCCAAGGAAGAGACATGGAATGCGACTTCCTGATATACAAACTTGTCAACTTTTAATGAAAAATCCGCATACATTCGTGCTCATCCATGAGAGAAACGTGCTCAACATACAATGTGTCATGCTTAGGAAAAGGGATCACATAAAGACGTCGACTACAATATAGGAAACGATCACGAATGAAACACTCGAACAATGCGTGCGTATCAATCATGCGAACACATAATACTTCTTGTGAGGGTTCCTTGGACCTAGGCTCGAGAGCCAAGATCGGTTCTTCCTGAATGATCGAATCGTCCTGTGGGGGTTCTTTGGACCTCGACTCGAAAGCCAAGATCGGTTCTTCGTGATTGAACGAATCTACAACGAGGTTAGCTTCGCTAGAAAAAGCATCCACTAATACATCATCCTTGTGAACAATCACATCATCTTCATGCAACTCATCATGCTTGTGAGAAATCACATCGGGATCATGCAAATCATCATGCTTATCTTTGTCAATCATCATGCGGAACATTGTCAATCAAATCATCATGCAAATCATTGTCCTTCAAATCATCATCATGCTTCACACAATCATGCAAATCCTGTGTATCATGCTTTGGAGAAGAAGAGATTGAGAGAATCTCCTTATCCCGAATCCTTGCAATCTTGTCCTGCATATTAGCAATGAGAGATGGAGAAGGAACAATGTCCTCTCCATGAATGACAATGGGAGAATCACTTTTGGCATTGAGAGTGAAGGTGTAAGCCTCCCAATCAATGAGAGGGTTATTATCACGAAACCATCGAATGCCAAAATCATATCACATCCTGAGAGAGGAGAAACAACAAATCTTGTAGTGAAGGCAGCTTTTTGAATTGCAAACAACACATCAAGGCATTCCTCCGTGATGAGAGCGTCCATAACGGGAAGAAAGCCAGAGACCTCCATAGGAGATCTCGGACTAACTTCGAGGCTGGCTCTCTCAACAAGAGAGGGATTGATCACGTCATGCATACTACCTGGGTCAAACAATATGACAAAACGGTGCCCCGACGTACGACCATAACATTTAATGAGAGAATCATCAATGGGAGGGTCTTGAGAAACTTTGGGTACAGCTGTGTTATCATTCATTGCATTGACAGATGTAGTGGGTGCTGTGGGTTCTTTAGATTCATTCGATTCAAGCTTAGGACATGTTCGTTTTATGTGACCCTTAATGTGACAATGAAAACAACGACCTTCCTTAGAATAAGTGCTTTGTTCTTCCGAAGTGATGTATCCTCCTACAATTCCTTGTGCTACCTTTTCATCTGGAGTAAGCTTAGGTTCAACAATTGTGTTAGCCTTACCCTTAGATTCATTGGAAGAATTCTTTGATGAGAGACTGTTGGAAGATTGGTTAGAAGAGTTATCATTCTTACCATTCTTACCGTTGTGAGGGTTCTGAGAAGTCTGCAAGGTACTTGTGGAAGTCTTGTTCTCCTTAGGCTTTCCCTTGTTGTGCTTCATCTCTTGGGCGAGAGCAATCGCTACCGCCTTGTTGAGATCGATTAGATCGAATACCTCGACATCGCACTTGATATACTCGTCCAATCCAAAGAGAAGCCTCTTTGCGTTCATCATCCGACATGCGTAATTGGGTACCTAGCTGCAAAACATGATTAGAAAAAGACATAACCGGCATACCATTTTGCTTGAGAGCGCGCCAATCGTCCTTCAATCGTGCAAGGTACTGAGGTGGCATAAACCGCGCCTTGAGTTTGTCTTGGAAATCAGCCCAACTAAAAGAGAGGGGCGTGAAATCGTCGGCTGTCTCTAGGTGCACGGCTAGCTGTGCCTCTTGCCATGTGTGGTACCAATTGATGGCATCACCGGCAAGGTACATAGCTGCCGTCAAAACTTTGCTATTTTCTGTTTTCTTAGTTGTCGCAAAATAAGCATTAAATTGATGCAACCAAGAATGAATAATTGTAGCATCCATCTTACTGTCATACTTACTGAAAGTCAACTTTTGTGTGACTGGATGGTTGGAATCCGCATCGTGGCTCGCGCCACTTGATGAACTTCCACGATCTTTGGGTGGTTCGGTCTTCGAAGCTAGGATGTGGGAAATAAATTCTTTATGACGAATCTCCCTTTGAGCTTCACGTTCATCGCGCTCGCGTTCGAAAGCAAGTCGATTTTCTTCTTGTTTTGCGGCAAGAGCAAGGCACTCACGTTCCTGAGCAAGGCGATTTGCTTCTTGTCTATCCATCATGGCCATCATCTGCGTGACCATTTCCTCTATAGGGTTTGGTGCACTTGGTGGCGTAGATGGCGAAGGGGGAGGGTTGAAGAAATCATCTCCAGGTGGGGACGAGTCTTCGCCGCCTCTCTCATGCTCATCACCTATCACCAGGAGGTGTATTTTTCCTGTTGCCTTCCGTAAATAAGTACTAGATATTTTTATTTATTTTTATTTTTACTTGTTTTCCCTGGAACCCTTGAAAAGGTGCAAGTGGACATTCGATGGCCAGTGTGAAACGGCTGTGGCCGAATAGGTTTCTCACAGCGGGAGTCTTGGTCGGTCAGTCTGGGATTGGTCGGGCCAGTTAGCACTGAATTCTGATGAGTATGGAAGCTTGTGTGCGCCAAATGAAGTTTGGGCCACTCAGAAAGTCACTTATAACTTTATAAGTCAGTGGGAACTAGAGAATTAACTCAAAAGGGGCAAACTGGACACACGGCGGCTCCAGGCAGTTTTGCCACTTCCAGCATGAAGAGGGGGCGCCCAATTTGAGAGAGGAGGCTGATTTTTGAACATAAGTGAGCTACAGTGTGTGTGTGAGTAGTGGGTGTAGGTCTACAGCTTTAATGGAAAGCTTGCCTTCTCCTCTGTCTCATGTAGCGCGATGATTTGCTCTCGTGCATCTCTCTCTCCCCTCTGGCACATATGGTAATGCCCCACTAGATGGCCTACTCAGATGAACATGTATAGTTCTAGGGGTTTATGCGTGTTTGCCAAGGCAAGAGCCTTCTGAACAGGAACCGGATTAGCTAATTGCTAATCCCCCACAGGTACGCACAGTTCCATCGCGAAAGATTGCGAGTTTGGAGAGTTTTCTCGCGTGAAAACTCGTCCGATTCACAGGGGAACTGTCCCATTGCGTGCGGGAGCCCTTGGGACACGCGTAGGCGTGTTCGCTCCGCTAAAAACGATCTGAAACAGCGAATTACAGCCTGCTGTGTTTTTCTGCAGGTTTAGGGTTTCGAACCTAAACTGCAACGGAACACCGGGGGAGCCTCGTGAGAGCCTTGGGATGCGTGTATAGGCTTTTGGGCACCCGGCAACGAAAAACAGGGAATCACAGCCCGCGGAATTTCTGTGACAGCTCACCAGAAAGCTTCCAGATAGCGAGGGAATTCGTCCTAGGCAGGTGCTTTTGACCTACAGGGGTTTTTGTGCTGTTATGCTGCCAAAATCAGGTCGAAAACCTGCGTTTTCAGCCCTCGCTAGGTTTGGACAGCTTTGTGAAAGCTTGTGCGAAGTGATCGGATCGTCTACCTTAATTTGAATAAAGAAATACCGAAAGGGGCGCCAATCTTTGGGGCCTACAGGGTGTCGGTCTCATGTGCGCAGTGACATTCTAGTCGCTGGACGCAACTGTGTTCTCTTCCCTTCTCAGTGCTCTGTGTAAATTTAACAGGTAATTGAAATAGTACCGCCCTCTACGTTGTACAGGCCGGTTATATCACCTGTATGCGAAGTATCCATTCCGCTTCGGGTGACGACCATGCACTATGATCTTGGGGTCTTAAGCTCGCGAGGAACTTGGGTTCTTGAGGGTCTTGAGGTTCTTGAGGTCCTTGATTCGTGAGAATCTTGGGTTCTTGAGGATCTTGAGGTTCTTGCGTCTTGAGGGTCTTGGGTTCTTGGGGTTCTTGAGGTTTTCTTTCGCTTGCAAATCGCGTTGGAGAAGGATCTTCTCTTCACCCGAGTGCTACTCCTTTCTGCGGGCCCACCCCTTGGCAGCCTTGTGCTCACACCAAGGTTGCTTTTTCCCACCTCACGTCGATTGGCCGGCCGCTAAGTGCACGGTCCGCTCTCAGTGAGTGAAAAGAGACACAAATGGAGGCTGGGCAAGCCCTTCTTTCTTGGGATTCCTGTCACTCTTCAACAACACACGATCAGGAATCGCCACGCCCAAGTAAACTTGGGTTCGTGCGACCTCAACAAGCAAAAAATTTATCTTGTGGTTCTTTCCTTGAGTAATGCAGAACACTTCCAAAGCTCTGATACCAATGTAAGGTGCAGCGGAATGAATGTTGTATTTTCTCAAGATTAGTGATCTTTATTGCTCAAGGTTCCTTTTAGTTCTTAGGGAAAGAGAGAGCTTTCCGTCTTATGGAGAGTGCTATGATCACGAACAAAGTGAGTGGATATTGTACGTGCAAGTGAATGAGATTGAGAGAAGGAGAGAGAAGAGATACAACACCCGAGAGGTTGTAAAACCCTCCTCCGAAGGCCCACTCTCGTTGACGAGAGTGGTCTACTTTGATTGCACAAAGGTGTACAATGCGAATGCAATGGACTGATGCAACTTGGACTATGCCGATGCGACGACGACTTGATGGCTGAAATCTGAGATCTTCTAATCGATGAATTTCGGGGCTGTTTCGGTGGCTGAAAATGACTGTTTGGGCTGCGTTTTCTTGGGCTAAAGATGGGGGACTTCTGCAACCAACTGGGGGCTGATCTGCTACTGTTCCATAGGCTGAAAATCTCTGTTTTTGTCGAGGGTCCTTGGCTGAATAAAAACGCTGGAATGATGCAAAGCTTGGCTGCGTTTTGATGGCTGTTGTTGCAGGTTAAAAACGCTGATGATTTGTAGATCCAGGCTGCGTTCTATGGCTGCAAACCTGCTGCAAAAACGCCACCAAGGCTGATGTCTGCTAGCGTTAGTGCTGGGCTGAAAACGCTGGACAAGGCAGCATGTCTGGTGTTAGTAAAAACGCTCAGGCTGAGGTTGTGGGTCGTGGGAAAAACGCCAGAGAAGAAGCTTATGGCGATGCTAATACTGTGGGAGAAAAATGCCCAAGTGAGGGAGATGCTGTCTATGGGAATCTGCTGAGGGGGGGGGGGGGTACTGCTGAGAAGTTGCCTGTTGAGTGGGAAGCTCCTGCTGCCTCTTCTGCCAGAAAGTGCTAACTTGGGTTTGCTTATATATTAACTTAGCAAAATTGCCCTACCTACTTTTGTTGGAAGTCACTTAAAAATAATAAGTGAAAATAACCAAAAATAGAAAAATAGGCTAAATGCACTGGAAAATTCCCCTAACTGATGCTAATGGATTCTGATGGGAATTCCGATGATCATGCTGTGTGCAACCGGAGGATATGTATCTAAGCTAAGTGACTGGGCATGCACGGTCTACGAATAGACTCACAAAAGTGCCAGATCACTGCTAATCTAGACTTGACTAGACTGATTGAACCCTGCTGTGGTGTAGCTTGTCCACGGACACATAGGTTTGGGATGTGTCACGTGACAGAAGGCCCCACTCTCGTTGGCGAGAGTGGTCTACGATTGATTGCACAAACTGGTACAATGATGTTGCATGAAACTGATGCAAGTCTAGACTATGTGGACGACGACGACGGGGATGACGAGGCCAACACTAGGGCTGAAAACTGAATGTCTTTATCTGCTGTCCAAAAATGCCCAAGGTTGAAATCTGCTGCGATTCAAACGCTGAATTCGGGGGCTGATTTATGCTGCTGAAAAAAACGCTGATTTGGGCTGATGAAAAACGTTGAATTCTGCTGCGTTTTGGTGCTGAAAACGCCAAGACACAGAGGGCGAAGATGGCTTTGGAAATGCTAGGTGCAGGGGGCTTAAGCGATCTTGGGTTTGCTGAAAAACGCCAAGGGAATTGGTTGCTGGCGATGTTGAGGGAAAAATGCTAGGGATGCCTGCATGGGGAAATCGCCCAAGGGAAATTGGGGAGTCTTGCTGAGAGAGAGGGAACCTGTTGCCAATGGCCTGCTGTTCTCCTTACTCATCTCCCATTTAGTGCTAAGCTTGGTTTGCTTATATATTATATTACCCAATTTGTCTACATACTTTCCAACAAAAGTCACTTAAATTAATAAGTGAAAAATGTCACCAACGTGTGACTACTATCTATTCTTTTTGTTGATTTCTTTCTTATTATTTATTTACTTTCACTTTTTTGGAAACACCCCTCGGGAAATCTAACTGCCGTGCATTGCATAGCTAGTGTGGAACTGTCCAGAGGGAGTCCAGGCTTGAGGGCAAGAGAGGACTAAGGTTGGACAAAGACTATGGTTAGCCAAAGTGGGGTCATTGACTAGCCAAAGTGGAATCCTTTGCTACAGAGGCTACATTTCAGTTTTGGGTGTGGCTCCAGTGTACAAAGGGGGTTAGATGACCTAGAAAGATACAATGGCAGCATCTCCTAAAATTTAGGAAACTGCTATTTTGGGAACTGAAAATGTGTTTGCATCATTACCTCCGGAATGACAAGGGGAACATTTTCTTACTCTGTCGTGAAGTCAACTGGGCAACCGGTTGGGAGATTTTTAGGCGGCAACCCCGAAACGGGAAAATGCTTGTAAATGTGCCAAGTGGCACCTTCTGGTGCACTTTCCTCATGCAACAAGAAGTGGTGCTGAATTTTAAGGTGAGAGAGGCTCATTTTCAGATTTTGTCACAAGTTAAGAGCTATGGAGTGCTTGCTTTCCCTCTTATGTACAGTGCGGTGCCAGGAGTGATGCCCTGCACGCTACGCACTGCCCTCTCTCTCCCCTATGGCAGTATGTTATGCCCCTCTAGTGGGCTTTTCAATTGACCAATGTACAGTTGTGTGGGTTCATGCGCGATTGTCGAGGCAAGAGCCTCTTGCACAGGTACTGGATTAGCTAGCGGCTAATCCCCCGCAAGTACAAGTGAATTCGGAGAGGTTTCACGCCAGAAATCTCGTCCGATTCAAAGGGCAAGTAGCCCTACAGGTGCGGGAGCTCGAGGACTTGCTACGGATGCGACCGGCACGCGAAACGGAACCCGAAACAGTAAATTACAGCCTGCTGTGTATTTTTGCAGGTTTAGGGTTTTGTCCCTAAACGGTCCCTAATACCCCCAGGAGGTTCGGGGACGCGAGGGGACCGCTGTACAGGTGATCTGGCGCATTTTCGGGGCTGAAAACAGAGAATTCAGCGTGCTGCAGATTCTCGCCAAGTTTTGCAAAGTGCCCGCATGCGTTGGGAAAGTCGTTCAATGCGTGGGAATATTGACTGTGAAGGGTCCTAGTACAGTTATGTTGCCGAAATCGGGCTGGAACAGTTGAAATTCAGCCAAGCTTGTGCGGGGCAGCTTGTAGGGAACCACAGCGTTTATTCCCTCTTTTAAACAATAAAGAAATACCGAAAGGGGCGCCTAAGTTAGGGGCCAATCTGGTGTCGGTCTTCTCATACAGGTGCATTCTAGCAGCCTGTATCCCTTTCCCTCGTGTTTTGTCGTGAAAGTACAGGTAGAATAGACGACTAATAATGGGTGAAAGCTAAATCAAGGTTTGAAGTAAAGTCTACCGCCCTTTTTGGAAGTACAGGCCGGTTTCAAAAAATGTCAAAGATAGGTAAAATAGGCTAAATGCACTGGAAAATTTCCCTTAAGGATTCTGATGGATTTTGATGGGAATGCTTATCATCATGCTGTGTGCAACCAGAGGATATGCATCTATACTAAGTGAGTGGGCATGCACGGTCTACGAATAGACTCACAAAAGTGCCAGATCACTTCTAATCTAGACTGACTGGACTGGCGGAACCCTTGTTATGCTGTAGCTTGTCCACGGACACATAGGGTTGGATGTGTCACGTGACATGCGCTCCTTTTTAAAGTGAGGTACTGGTACCGAGCTGCATGGCTTCTTTGTAGTCTGCCAGCAACTCTGGATAATTCTTCGTCGACCCACACCGCTTTGTGGGTTCCTCGATCCTTGAACTTCAAAAAGTATTGTCTCACTTTTCGAACCATGTTGAAACCGATGCAACAACACTTGCTTCGGCTCCATGACTTCAGCTTTATCAATGATATCCGGTTCTTCTTCTTCCGAAATGTCCTTTGGAGGTGTTCCCTGAAACATTTTCAACCAAGAAACATGGAAAACGTTGTGCATTGACCATGAGTTAGGCAACTGCAATTTCATTGAAACCTCATTTATCTTTTTAATGACTGGAAATGGACCATACATACGAAAAGACAACTTGGGACACGTCTTTCCAACTTGCTTAAGACGATGCGTCATGATTCTTAAATACACCCAATCTCCTTCCTTGATCGAAACATCTTGACGATGCTTGTTAGCCTGCCGTGAATAAGATTCCTGAGTCTTGCTTAGCCGAAGCTTCACTCTCTCTGAAATCTCATCCAATGACTGACTTTCAGCGTTGGCATCAGGCATTTGATTGACCGAACGAGTCAAAAGTGACTGGAACGGATGGCCAAAAGCTACCTCATACGGAGTTCGACCAATAGCAAAAGAAAAAGAGTCATTCAGTACCAATGGGAGATAGAGCTTCTGCTGAGACTGCTGATCATGCACTTACGACTTTAAAAGATCAAAAGCCAATTGATTGTAAATTTCTGTTTGACCATCTGACTGTGGATGAAAAGCCGATGAATTATTCGACTTAGTGCCAAAATTTTCAAAGAGTGCGCGCCAAAAATTGGACGTGAACTTAACATCCCTATCTGAAACAATTGATTTTGGCAAACCATAGAGGGGTACCAATGCTTAATGAACAACCGTGCTACATCTTGTGCAGTAACTGTGGCTTTACAAGGAATCAACATGCAAAACTTGCTGAAACGATCAACAATTGTCAAACACTGAGTGTTCCTTGAATGCAAACTTGGTCCATGGAAATATCTTGAAAAGGTCCATCGGGAATAGGTAGCGGAAGCAAGAGGCCTTGCTGCTTACCCCGAGGAGCTTTTACCTTTTGACATATAGTGCAGTGTGTGAGAGAACGAAACACATCTTTTCGCATTTTAGGCCAATAAAAGAATCTTTCTATTTTTTCCAAAGCGTTGTTCATCCCCTGTGCCCACCCGTGAGAGAATCATGTGCATCATGCAATATGGTTGGCCTGAGAGAGGGCAACACACATAAACGTTGACGAAAATACAACAAGCCATCACGAATGAGATAGTTGCTTGGCCCTTGGGAAGCAAGAGCTTGCAACCAATGCTTACCAAACTCGGAATCGCATACTGATTCTTCATGCTGTCAAAAGACTCATTATAACCGGCTTGTACAACGTAGAGGGCGGTACTATTTTAATTAACTGTTAACTTTACACAGAGCACTGAGAAGGAAAGAGAACACAGTTGTGTCCAACGACTAGAATGCCACTGTGCACACGAGACCGACACCCTGTAGGCCCCCAAAGATTGGCGCCCCTTTCTGTATTTCTTTATTCAAATTAAGGTAGACGATCCGACCACTTCGCACAAGCTTTCACAAAGCTGTCCAAACTTGGCGAGGGCTGAAAACGCAGGTTTTCGACCTGATTTTGGCAGCATAACAGCGCAAAAACCCTTGTAGGTCAAAAGCTCTTGTCTAGGACGGATTCCCTCGCTATCTGGAAGCTTTTTGGTGAGCTATCACAGAAATTCAGCGAGCTGTAATTCCCTGTTTCTCACTACCGGGTGCCCAAAAGCTTGTACACGCATCCCAAGGCTCTCACGAGGCTCCCCCGGGGTTCCCTTGCAGTTTAGGTGCGAAACCCTAAACCTGCAGAAAAACACAGCAGGCTGTAATTCGCTGTTTCAGATCGTTTTTAGCGGAGCGAACACGCCTACGCATGTCCCAAGGGCTCCCGCACGCAATGGGACAGTTCCCCTGTGAATTGGACGAGTTTTCACGCGAGAAAACTCTCCGAACTCGCAATCTTTTGCGATGGAACTGTGTGTAGCTGTGGGGGATTAGCAATTAGCTAATCCGGTTCCTGTTCAGAAGGCTCTTGCCTTGGCAAACGCGCATAAACCCCCAGAAGTGTACATGTTCATCTGAGTAGCCCAACTAGTGGGGCATTACCATATGTGCCAATAGGGAGAGAGAGATGGACGAGAGCAAATCATCGCACTACATGAGACAGAGGAGAAGGCAAGCTTTCCATTAAAGCTGTAGACCTGCATCCACTACTCACACACACACTGTAGCTCACTTATGAGTCAAATCAGCCTCCTCTCTCAAATTGGGCGCCCCCTCTTGCTGATGGAAGTGGAAAACTGCACCAGGAGCCGCCATGTGTCCAGTTTGCCCCTTTTGAGTTAATACCCTAGTTCCCACTCACTTATAAAGTTGTAAGTGACTTTCCGAGTGGCCCAAATTTCATTTGGCGGGCACAGGCTTCCATACTCATCAGAATTCAATGCTAATTGGCCCGACCAGTCCCCGACTGACCGACCCAGACTCTCGATGTGAGAAACCTATTCGGCTGCAGCCGTTTCACACTGGCCATGCAATGTCCACTTGCACCTTTTCAAGGGTCCCGGGGAAACAAGTAAAAATAAAAATAAATAAAAATATCTAGTACTTATTTATTGAAGGCAACAGGAAAAATACACCTCCTGGTGAAACTTACTCTGAATAGAAAATGTGGTCTTGACTCAAGAGCCAAAATCTGTCCTTTGCGACTCAACGCATCTGCAACAGGGTTAGCTTTTCCAGGCACATACTCAATCAAACTTCCAAATTGCTCAAAAAATTGTAACCACGGTGCTTGGCGATCACTCCAATGTGCACTAGGCATAGATTGGAGCCACTTGAGGGCTTGATGATCTGTGCGAACTGTAAACTCTCTACCATAAAGAAAATGTTTCCAATGTTTAAGAGAGTGAATGACAAACAAAAGTTCTTTATCATAAACTGAATAATTCTTTTCTGCACTATTGAGCTTCCGGCTAAGGAAAGCTACTGGACAACCATGCTGCTGAAGCAGAGCGCCTATGGCGACATTGCTCGCATCCGTCCATACCTCAAAGGGATCATTCCAAGAGGCAAGGATAAGATACGATGCTTCTGTCACTGCAACCTTGAGAGCTGCGAAAGCCTCAATGGCTGCTTCGGGCAAGTCTACGCGCTGACGGCGAGTCTTTACCCCTTTCAAAACATCAGTCATAGGTGCAACAATGCGTGCAAAATTCTCTATGTGCGAACTATATGCTTGACATAACCCAAGAAAAGAACGCACATCATATGCAGTTTTGGGCAAATCCCAATTATGAACCTGTTCCACCTTCGCGGGATCTAGCTTGACGCCTTCTGTAGAAATGATATAACCTAGATAAGTGACTTCAGTAAGAAAAAATTCAGACTTCTTAGCTGCAATGTATAATTGACACTCATCCAAACGAGTTAGTACCCTTTCGACATCTCTTTCATGTTGTTCCCACGATGCAAAAAAAAAGAGAATATCATCCAAAAAAATGAACACACATACACCGACCATGTCGCCGAAACGACCTACCATGAGACGATTAAATGTACCCACGGCACCTGTCAAACCAAAAGGCATAACAATATACTCCCATTGCTCTCGTCGGTGCGAAAAGCGGTCTTGAAAATGTCGCCTTTGAATACCCGTACCTGATGGTATCCACTCTTGAGATTGACCTTCCTGAAAACCTTTGTCCCATTGAGCCCATCTAGGATATACTCAATGCGAGGCATCGGAAACTTGTTCTTGACGGTCATCTTTTTTAATGCCCTGTAATCAACACACAAACAAGATGAACCATCCTTCTTGCGAACAAACAAAATAGGGGCAGCAAAAGGACTTACACTAGGGCGTATGAATCCTCTAGTCACCAACTCCGTGAGTTGTCGCTCTAACTCTTCCTCCTATGTCTTGTTCAAACGATAAGGAGCCTTACTGACAGGCTGTGTCCCCTCCATAAGCTCAATGCAATGGTCCTCCGGCCGCTCGGGTGGGAGACGAGGTGGAAGATCATCTTGCAAAAAGAGATGTTCAAACTTGGTAAACAAATCTGAATACTTAGCTGGAGCCTGAATGTTCTGGGAAACTGGGGCAGCATAGATGAATGTTGCTTGTGCTCCTCGTCGTATTCACGCTTTACTTGCACATGAGAATGAGAGCCAAAGAATGCAAGCCCTCCTCAGCACGAATGATGAGGAGGGAGTCAGTTTTGGCATGTAAAGTGAGAGTGTTAGCCTCCCAATTAATTAGAGGGTTGAGTTCACGAAACCATCGTATGCCCAAAATCATATCACATCCTGAGAGAGGAGACACAAGAAATTTTCTACTGAAAGAAGCTTGTTGAACGGTAAACATCACATCAAGGCACTCCTTCGTGATGAGAGAGTCCATACCAGGAGCGAAGCAAGAAACCTCGAGAGGAGATTTCTGACTAACCTCTAGGCGGGCTCTCTCAACAAGAGAGGGACTAATCACATCATGCATACTGCCTGGATCAAACAATATGATAAAACGCTGACCCTTTACATGACCATAACACTTCATGAGAGACTCATCAATGTGTGTGTCAGAGTCATGAGAAGATTCAGCGTGGTGCGTTATAGTGCTTGTGGTTGCTGTGGGTGCCTTTTGTTCTTTAGGTGAGGCTGTCTTAGAACAAGCCTTCTTAATGTGACCCTTGACGTGACATTGAAAACATCTACCTTCCTTAGCATAAATCACTTGTTCTTCAGCCGTGATGTATCCTCCTACAATTCCTTGTGCAGCTTTTTTATCTAGGGTTCGCTTAGGTTTTGCAGGTGCTTTAGCTTTACCCTTAGATTCATTGTTAGAGTTCTTTTCCGAGGAATTAGAGGAAGAAGGGTTAGAAGAATTACCATTCTTACCATTCTTACCGTTCTTACCATTTTGAGTGGTCTGAGAAGTCTGAGAGGTTCCTTGAGAAGTCTTGTTCTCCTTGGGCTTTCCCTTGTTGTGCTTCATCTCTTGGGAGAGAGCAATCACTACCGCCTTGTTGAGATCCGCGGGGTCAAAGACTTCTACATCAAACTTGATGTATTCGTCTAACCCAAAGAGGAAAGCCTCTTTGCGCTTTGCAAACCGTGTTTGAGAAGGATCTTCTCTTCACCCGAGTTCTTCTCTTTTTCGTGGGCGCACCCCTTGGCGGCCTTGCTCTCACACCAAGGTTGCTTTTTCCCACCTTACGTCGATTGGCCGGCCGTTAAGTGCACGGTCCGCTCTCAATGAGTGAAAAAAGGCACAAGGGGAGGTTGGACAAGCCCTTCTTTCCTGGGATTCCTGTCACTCTTCAAAAACACGATTAGGAATCGACACGCCCAAGCGAATTTGGGTTCGTGTGACCGCAACAAGCAAAAAAAATTCTTATGATTCTTGTGGTTCTTTCCTTGAGTGATACAGAACACTGCCAAAGCTATAAAACCAATGTAAGGTGCAGCGGAATGAATGTTGTTCTTTCTCAAGATGAGTGCTCCATAATGTGCTCAAGGTTCCTTTTTGTTCTTATGGAAGGGAGAGCCTTCCGTTCTTAATGAGAGAGTGCTATGATCACGAACAAAGTGAGTGGATACTGTACGTGCAAGTGTATGAGATTGAGAGATAGAGAGAGAGAGAAGAGAATACGACACTAGAGACTGTTGTAAAACCCTCGTCCGAAGGCCCCACTCTCATTGGCGAGAGTGGTCTACGATTGATTGCACAAACTGGTACAATGATGATGCATGAAACTGATGCAAGTCTAGACTATGTCGACGACGACGACAGGGATGACGAGGCCGACACTAGGGCTGAAAACTGAATGTCTTTATCTGCTGTCTAAAAACGCCCAAGGCTGGCGATTCAAACGGTGAATTCAGGGGCTGATTTATGCTGCTGAAAAAAACGCTGATTTGGGCTGATGAAAAACGCTGAATTCTACTGTGTTTTGGTGCTGAAAACACTGCCCTTCTGTTGCGGTTTGGTGCTGAAAACGCCAAGACACAGAGGGCGATGATGGCTTTGGAACCGCTAGGTGCAGGAGGCTTAAGCAATCTTGGGTTTGCTGAAAAACGCCAAGGGAATTGGCTGCTGGCGATGTTGAGGGAAAAACGCTAGGGATGCCTGCATGGGGAAATCGCCCAAGGGAATTGGGGAGTCTTGCTGAGAGAGAGGGAACCTGTCGCCAATGGCCTGCTGTTCTCCTTGCTCATCTCCCATTTAGTGCTAAGCTTGGTTTGTTTATATATTATCTTACCCAATTTGCCCTACCTACTTTCCAACAAAAGTCACTTAAATTAATAAGTGAAAAATGTCAAAAATAGGTAAAATAGGCTAAATGCACTGGAAAATTCCCCTGAAGGATTCTGAAGGATTTTAAATTGGAATGCTTATGATCATGCTGTGTGCAACTAGAGGATATGCATCTATACTAAGTGAGTGGGCATGCACGGTCTACGAATAGACTCACAAAAGTGCCAGATCACTTCTAATCTAGACTGATTGGGCTGGCGAAACCCTTGTTATGCTGTAGCTTGTCCACGGACACACAGGGTTGGATGTGTCACGTGACACCGCCAAATAACTCTTCAAAGATAGAGGCTCATCTTCGGGCTTCGACCAGATTGCTGTATGATCGAAGCTCTAAATGAATCCTCGTCTCTACAACGGATGTGGCTGCAAATGTAAGCTCGCAATGCGTGTGAACTCCCGTGGTGGTTGCCTTGGATTAGAACCCTTGGGCTTCGGATGGATGGCCTCCGATTGTTTGCTAAGAAGCGGCAGATGGTGTGGACCTTTGGGTTACCAAAGATGTGTATAGATCAATGACGATGCAATGCCTCTTCTTGAATGATGGAATTCTCCAAGTAGATGGGAGAGATGGTTGTGCAAACAATGCCAAGACTCCAAAGGTAATAGGTTGATATGGATGACACCTTTCTTTGTCATCATAGGCCGCTAATAAATCTTGATACTTGCAATCAACATCTCTATGTTTCCAATGCATGTCTTCGATGATGGGATCTGTTATGTCGAAGAATTTATGACCTTAAATATCCATGCTAGGATTTCTTTATGTTGATCATCGCTAGGATTTCTTTATGTCGAGGTGATCGAGCGTGCATACCAAGTCAACTACCCTCTCGCAGGCGCACCACACTGTAACCCTCGATATACAGTGTCCGCATTTCCTACGCTCAAGGTGCACGGTCCTACAAGCATTGGCAGGTTTTGCTGTCAGAGGCTTGGGCACTCCAAGTCGAGAATCTGGTACGACACACGAGAGAATCACTTTTAAAATACTTCACAACTTAATAATCACAGTTCAATTTGGTAGACCCGGCTCGACGTAGTTCCGTGCCCAGAGGTATTGGCCCCAAAGATTGGCGTCCCTTTCGGTATTTATTTTTCTATTAATGCTTGATCAATCATCAAAGTACAACTCCCGCGGGTCCTCGGCTCTCACACTCTGCGTCCAGATGCTTTGAAGAGTGAGGCCCTTGGGCCATTTTTATTCTTACAAGGGATGCCAAAAGCAGAGCCCCAAAAGCAATAAACTCAAAAGCAAGGAGTCCCGAAAGCAATTGGCTTCAAAATCTTCTTCCAAAACGCATCAGCGCAGTTTTCAGAATTCCATATAGTTCTCCCACGTCAACAGGCTGTCAGCGCAATTTGCAGACATCCGTATTGCCACGTCAGCAGTCATTGCGAAATCCGGATTTTTGCCATGTCAACTATGTCTGCCCTGTCCGTGGGTAGTCATGCCACGTCATCATTTTGTGACATACCCCTCTCTTGAAAGAATTGTAATTGCCCTCAATTACGCCTGCAAAACAGACAGTGGCCATAAATAATTCAGTAGACACCGACTCTAAGTACCAACGCACTAGACAACACTAATCTAGTACTTGCGCAAAGACGACTGAGTCAATGCACATTCACATCACATCAATAACATAAAAATTGATTCCAAATCTTAAACCATGATTCCTGGTAACTTAGTTAGCAATTGCATCTAGATCCATCTCGGACCTCACAGATGTCGGATTAAGTTTTGTTGCGATCATGTCTATAGATTCACAAGACCGAAATGCCACAGACATTCTGTCTTCCAGTTCTTGCACTCAAACATAACACATGAGAGGGTACACTGTAACAGACTTGGACACTCCAAGTCGAGAATCTACGGCGACAACACAAATAACCTCTCCAAAACAGTTCACAGTTCACAATTGATTCGACACTGGCCCGACGGATTTCCGTGCCTAGAGTTATTGGCCCCAAAGATCGACGCCCCTTTCGGTATTTCTTTTTGTATTAATATGAGTTCAAAGTACAAGAGTGCGGGCAGGCACTCACACTCAGACTCTGCGTCCAGATGCTCAGGGCCTGCCCACGTATTTAAAATACAAGGGATGCCAAAAGCAGAGCCCCAAAAGCTTCTCATAAAAAGCTGTCCATAAAAAACTGCCCATAAAGCACTTTCAATCTTTACCTCTCACAAGCCCTCTTATGGTGTTTAAAGCAAGGCTTAAAAAATTACGTAGCTTTCTCTCTCTCTCCCAGCAATTGCGTAAACAAAAGCAATCCCAAAAGCTGAGCGTTGTCGCAAATCTGTTGCCACGTCATCAACTGCCTGTGAAGTGCGCTACCACGTGTCACTGTTGCAGCCACGTCATCGCTCTGCCGAATCTGCCACGCCAGCATTTGGCCAAGGGAGGGTGTCTGTGAGCGAGCACTGGGCAGCCACGTCATCATTTTGTGACATACCTCCCTCTTGAAAGCATTGTAATCGCCCTCGATTACGCCTGCAATACAGACAGAAGCCATAAACTGCCTTAGCAGACACTGATTGTTAGTACCGATGCACTAGGAACACACGTCTAGCACATGTACCAATCGACAGTCACATCACACGACATCACAGGACATCACTAGACATCATAGGACATCACATGACATTCAACATTCATTCGGATCTCAGACCATGATCTATCGGCAATGAAGTTAGCAATCGCATCTAGATCCACTCGGGATCTCATAGATACCCGATTGACTAACCCCTATTGCAACCATGTCTATTCGAGATCATTTAGACCAAAATCTCCAGTCATTTCGTCTATCAGTTCTTGCACTTAAAAACAAGTCAAGAATAAATCAGTTTCATATTCAGGAATTCCATTTCCTAAAGTCATACAACAAAATACTGTCAGCTCTCAGTATCCCTGAAGCTTAAAGAGACATCAGTGACTCTAGTATTCTAAAAATCAAGGCATCTGTTGACAAAGGAGCGGAGTAACTCTCCTCTTGTGCATCCCACTGCACCAGATCTGCGGCCAAGCTGAATTTTGGGTTCCATTTGGAATAGACTATGCTAAACCAAAAGCTTCAAGGTAAAGGTTCATAATTTGAGGAGTATCTTCTAGGTCCTCCTCCTCTATCCACTTTGCATCCAATGCAAGATAGTTCTTGAATTTAACCAAGAACCGCCTTCTTACTTTACCCTTATTCTTTGTGTCCTTATGTGTCAAAATCGGTCCAGGAACAAGGATCTCCTCGTTTTTCTCCACTTCCGGTTGCTCATCGGGCTCCCCATCTATAGGCACATCACCTTTGAAAGGTTTCAAGAGACTCACATGAAATGCATTGTGAATCCTCCAAGTGTCGGGCAGTTTCAATCGGAAGGAGACATCATTGATCTTTTCGGAGATCTGGAAAAGTCCGTAGTATCTCATACTAAGCTTTGGAAAAAGCCTCTCCTTTCCCTTCTTCTTTCTTAGGCGTGCCTTCTCAAAATGTAAGAGCACCCAATCATGCTCCTTCAATTTCAAATCACGACGATGGCAATCCGCTGCATTTTTCTGTCTTTCTTGAGATTTTTGCGAAGCCTCGCGGACCTTGGCAAAAGCCGTGTCTAAGTCGCGTGTATACTCATCAGCTTCAAAAATCTTGTCGTTCGTGCTTAGGAAGGGTGGAACCTTCGCAACACCTTCAACAATCTCAAATGGCGCCTTCCCCGTCGAAGAGTGTATCGTGTTGTTGTAGGCAAATTTCACCGAAGGTAGATACTTTTCCCATTGAGTCTTCTGATCCGAGATATAAGACTTCAACAAATCTAAAACCACTGAATTGGCAATCTCAGATTGCCCGTCAGTCTGTGGGTGGAAAGATGACGAGAACTGCAACCACGTGCCAATGTTCTCCCAAATTGCCTTCCAAAACAAACTCGTAAATCTGGGGTCCCTGTCGGAGACAATCGTCTCAGGCATGCCATGTAACCTGAAAATCTCGGCCACAAACAGTCTCGCTAAGTGATCCGGCTTGACAGTTTTCTACACTGGAATGAAATGAGCCTACTTGCTAATTTTGTCAATAACAGTCCAGATATCATCGTGACCACTCTGTGTTCTCGAGAGATCAAAAATGAGATCCATTGCGATACTTTCCTTTGGCGGGTGGGTATGGGCAAAGGCTATAACAATCCCCGTGCTTTATGCCTGTCAAACTTGACCTTCTGGCATACCAAGCACCTGCGCACAAACTCGTCCACATCCTTCTTGAGTCTCTGCCAAAAGAAATCTCTCTCTACCCCTTTCTTGGTGGTAGCAATGCCGTGGTGACTCGTAAAAGGCGGACAGTGGCATTTAGTCATAACCTTTTCCCTCAACGGCTGTGTAACGTACAACATGGTTTTCCTCATCAAGTAGCTATCCCGAATGGAATATCCCGCTATTGTCTCCCCATCCTGTATCCGTGTGAAAACGTCCGCAAAATCCGGATCTGTGCTTCTGTGACAAGAAGTAGTGTAAACTCTGATGGTCTGTAAAGACAGTAAAATCCACTCCGAGTAGGTAGTGCCGCCCCTGAGTAAGAGCATGGATAACCGCCAAAAGCTCTTTCTCATAAATCCGTGCTATCAATTCTGGCCTTGAGAACAATCGGCTCTCGTAAGCAATGACATGGCCTTCTTGCATTAAGACCGCACCCAGACTACGACCACAAGTATCACAATATACTTCAAATGACTTCTGCAAGTCCGTCAAAGTCAAAGCTGGTCCCGTAGTCAATTTCTGTTTCAAAATTTGAAAGGCAGTCATCTCTGTGGGTCCCCACAAGAAAGGGACTCCATTTTGTGTCAAAACATGCAAAGGGGAAGCAACCTCTGCAAACTTTTAAATGAACCGCCTGCAGTACGAACACAGTCCCAAGAAGCTTCTAACTTCATGGACATTCTTCAAATCGGGCCAATCACGGATAGTCTCTTGTCACATGACACATCCCAACCCTATGTGTCCGTGGACAAGCTACACCATAGCAGGGTTTCTGTCAAGTCCAGTCAAGTTAGATTAGAAGTGATCTGGCACTTTTGTGAGTCTATTCGTAGACCGTGCATGCCCAGTCACTCAGTGTAGATGCATATCCTCTTGTTGCACATTGCATAAGCATAAGCATTTCCATCAGATTCCATCAGAGTCAGTTTGGGGATTTTTCAGATGACTTTATCCCATTTTTTCCTATTTTTGACATTTTTCACTTATTTACTTTTGTTGGGTACTCAGTAGGGCAAATTGGGTAAGTTAATATATAAGCAAACCCAAGTTAGCACAAATTGGTAGACGAACAAAGACACAGCAGGCTTCCCCAAGCAACAGGTGTCCCACCCTCTCTCAGCAAGACCCTCTCCAATCCCTTGGCAAGGCCCTCCCTTCCGTTGGTGTTTCCAGGATCAGCATCGCCATCCCTCAACCCTCAGGCCTTGCGTTTCCATTCTCCCCTGGCAGCAGCCCCCCAAGAACTGCTAACGCCAGCCAGCAGTCATCAGGAGTAGCGTTTTCCCCCTTCAAGCTTACCACAGCCAACGTTTTCTGGGATCGCTAAAGATCAGCCCTTGCAGCGTTTTTGCTTCAGGCATTATAGCGTTTTGTTGTCAACCATAGAAGACCTGCAGCCAGCGTTTTTCTCAGCCCAGGAACAACTCAAAAACGCAGCCCAAATCAGCAGCTATATCAGCGTTTTTCTTCACCAATTCAGCCCCTACAGGGACAGTCAATTTCAGCCGACAAAACAGTCATTTTCAGCCTTAGGACAGCAGTAGAAACAGCCCATCTCAGCCCCGAAACAGTCCATGAAAATCAGCAGATAGAAGATCCCAATTTTCAGCCACGAAGTCGTCGTCGTCATCGGCATAGTCCCATTGCATTCGCATTGTACGCTTTTGTGCAATCAAGTAGACCACTCTCGCCGACGAGAGTGGGGCCTTCGGAGGAGGGTTTTACAACCTCTCGGTGTCGTATCTTTTCTCTCTCCTTCTCTCAGTCTCATTCACTTGCACGCACAATATCCACTCACTTTGTTCGTGATCAGAGCACTCTCCATAAGACGGAAAGCTCTCTCTTTCCCTAAGAACTAAAAGGAACCTTGAGCAATAAAGATCACTAATCTTGAGAAAATACAACATTCATTCCGCTGCACCTTACATTGGTATCAGAGCTTTGGAAGTGTTCTGCATTACTCAAGGAAAGAACCACAAGAACCACAAGAAATTTTTTTGCTTGTTACGATCGCACGAACCCAAGTCTACTTGGGCGTGGCGAGTCCTAATCGTGTTTTGTTGAAGAGTGACATGAATCCCAAGAAAGAAGGGCTTGTTCAGCCTCCCCTTGTGTCTCTTTTCACTCATTGAGAGCGGACCGTGCACTTAGCGGCCGGCCAATCGACGTGAGGTGGGAAAAAGCAACCTTGGTGTGAGCGCAAGGCTGCCAAGGGGTGCGCCCACAGAAAGGAGTAGAACTCGGGTGAAGAGAAGATCCTTCTCCAACGCGATTTGCAAGCGAAAGAACCTCAAGAACCCAAAATTATCACGAATCAAGGACCTCAGGAACCTCAAGACCCTCAAGAACCCAAGTTCCTCGCAAGCTTAAGACCCAGGATCACAGTGGATGGTCGTCACCCGAAGCGGAATGGATACTTCGCATACAGGTGATGAGAATGAGAGAGGTGACGATGACTCGTTCCCACCCGGAGATGATTTCTTCAACCCTCCCCCTTCGCCATCTACGCCACCAAGTGCTTTGGAGGCAGTGGTCATGCAGATGATGGCCATGATGGATAGACAAGAAGCAAGTCGCCTTGCTCAGGACAGTGAGCGCCTTGCTCAGGAACGTGAGCGCATTGCTCTTGCCACAAAACAAGAAGAAAATCAACTTGCTCAGGACCGTGAGCGCCTTGCTCAGGAACGTGAGCGAATTGCTCTTGCCGCAAAACAAGAAGAAAATCGCCTTGCTTTCGAACGCGAGCGCGATGAACGAGAAGCTCAAAGGGAGATTCGTCATCAAGAATTTATTTCCCACATGCTAGCCTCGAAGACCGAACCACCCAAAGATCGTGGAAGTTCGTCAAGTGGCGCAAGCCACGATGCGGATTCCAACCATCCAGTTACAGAAAAGTTGACTTTCAGTAAGTATGACGATAAGATGGATGCTACAGTTATTCATTCTTGGTTGCATCAATTTAATGCTTATTTTGCGACAACTAAGAAAACAAGAAATAACAAAGTTTTGACGGCAGCTATGTACCTTGCCGGTGATGCCATCAATTGGTACCATGCATGGCAAGAGGCACAGCTAGCCGCGCACCTCGAGGCAACCAACGATTTCACGCCCCTCTCTTTTAGTTGGGCTGATTTCCAAGACAAGCTCAAGGTGCGGTTTATGCCACCTCAGTACCTTGCACGCTTGAAAGAAGATTGGCGTAATCTCAAGCAACATGGTATGCCAGTCATATCTTTTTCTAACCGTGTTTTGTAGCTAGGCACTCAACTACGCAAGTCGGATGATGAGCGCAAAGAGGCTTTTCTTTTTGGGTTAGACGAATACATCAAGTTTGATGTTGAATTCTTTGACCGCGTGGATCTCAACAAGGCGGTAGCAAACGCTCTCGCCCAAGAGATGAAGCACAACAAGGGAAAGCCTAAGGAGAACAAGTCTTCTCAAGGGACATCTCAGAATTCTCCGAACACACAGAATGGTAAGAATGGCAATTCTCCTAGCCCTTCTTCCTCTAATTCCTCAGAAAAGAACTCTAACAATGAATCTAAGGGTAAAGCTAAAGCACCTGCAAAACCTAAGCTAACCGCTGATGAAAAAGCTTCTCAAGGAATTATAGGTGGATACATCTCGGTTGAAGAACAAGTGATTTATGCTAAAGAAGGTAGATGTTTTCAATGTCATGTCAAGGGTCACATTAAGAAGGCCTGTCCTAAGACAGTCCCACCTAAAGAACCCAAGGCACCCACAACTACCACAAACTCTGTCACAATGTTGCTAAATTGGCTTTATTTGACAAGAAAATAACTCTAAATGAATTATTGGATTTATAAGTGAGAGGGTTTTCTCGCTTGGAACAACAGGAAAAATAATTCTAAATGAATTATTGGAATTTTAAGTGAGAGGGTTTTTCTCACTGGAGACATCCGAGTACAGAGTATTCCTAGTGCGTCATTTAAAGTAATGACGGGAACACTGAGAACGGGAATATCTGTAAGGTCACTAGGAACAGGCACTTCTGATGCGTCACATCGGATGGGTGACAGGGAGCATCGGAAAGAAGTATCCGACCATCTGGGAACGGACATCTCTGATGCGTCATAGGATGGGTGACATAGAGCATCGTGAAGGAGATTGTACCGTAAGTTCGGTAGGAAAGGACTAGGTGATGGGTATTCTTGATGCGTCACAAGGTGGGTGACGGGTGCATCGGAAAAGGGGATATCCATAGTCGAGAGGAAATTCCGAACTGTGTTAGAATTGTGCACAAGGAAAAAGCAAGCACTTGAATGAAGATGGGTTCAGAGGAAACTTTGAGGAAAAACAGATGCTTTTTGAGAAAGCGGGATTGCCTTTCGGGAAAGCAGATGCTTTCTCGCGAGGAAGTCTATGTCTGCATTGCAACTGTGCATGTGATTGCATCTAGGGACGCTTGGGAAGTGCTGTGAAAGCATTGTTTTTAACTTATAAGGTTTTATTGAGTTTTTTGGACAGATTCAGACCATTTTTAAAGGTGACCGACCGCCCACTTAATAAGTGGGCAGCCATCTGATAAATAAGGCAACAGATCAGCCAGCATTTTCTCTCTCTCTTTTTCTGGCAGAGCAATGAAAAAAAAAAAACGATTTTTTTTTTGAAAAAAAAAAAAACGGCCGCGATCTCTACGCGAGCAGCTATTCGTGCCCGTGGCTAGGAGCTATAAAAGCATCACATGCCCTTACTCAGGGAGGAGGACCAATCTTTGCAAGGAGGAGATGCTGCTGCAGATTTCAGCCGTAAAGAAGACGTTGCCGGTGATGACCATGGCTGCCCCAAGTGTACCAGATGTCGCCAAGACCTAGTGCGCGAGTTACCTCGCGAAGAAGTCCCTACGGAGCGTGTTTCCATCGCGACAAGTTGCTGTTTTTCTCTGTTTTCAGCCCATAAACGTCATAGACGGGACTGATTTACGAGAAGGAACCCGAGAACACACCTCTTTTGTGTGTAGGATTGGAAGAGAGGATTTTCTATGGAGAGATCTCTTCTGGGGAATTGCTTTTTCGAGAACGGAGTTGCGTTTCGAGCGTCGAGACTTTGAAGGTAACGATTTTCATGTTATGATCTCTGAGTATTTGATTGCAGGTTTACTTTCTCTTCGTGAGGGAGTAGGAGCAGAGGAAGGCATGAGCCTCTGCAAGAGAAAAGCGCTTTGAGGAACTAGAGCCAGATCAGCCGAAGGGTTTCGTACCCTAGTTGGGAAGTAGATCCACGGATCGGAGAGAGGTAGTCTCTCAAGTTGTGATCCGGAAGTTGGGATTCCCAAGTAAGGACTTTGTGTCCGGGAAAGCAGAGTTGTTCTGCGGGAAGAGGACTTTGGAAAGAGAGTTGGAAAAGAGTTGCAGGGATGCCATGCCCTGAGTCTGGAAGGTGAGATCCAGAGGCGAGAAACTTTATTCTCGAGGAATTGTAATAAGGAACGGAAGTTCCTTGGAATAGGGTTTTGCCCTAGGAATCAGAAGTTGAGGCTTCCGGGAACCATCAAGTCTTATTCTAGAACGAACGTGGTAATACGTTCGGTTCAAGTGCTTGTATAGACTTCTCCTCAATAATAAAGATACTATTATTGGGGGGGGGGGGGGGGGGGGGGGGACCAACCCATCTTCTGGTCCCAGTACTGCGTCGATCTTCTCACTCTCTATCTCTCTCTCTATTTATTTCTCTCTATATCCTCTGGCTTCAGTAATAAGTGATAAATCCTATTTATCCGAATGTATTTTATATTGTTACGCGCTCCTGTTTGTGACACACAACACAACCTGCATCTTCTTACGACTCTGACACACACATTGATGAATCTCTCTTGAAGTGTTATGGTCATGTAAAAGGACAGCGTTTTATCATATTGTTTGATCCAGGCAGTATGCAATGTGCATGATGTGATTAGTCCCCCCCTCTTATTGAGAGAGCCCGCCTAGAGGTTAGTCAGAAATCTCCTCTCGAGGTTTCTGGTTTCGCTCTTGGTATGGACTCTCTCATCACGAAGGAGTGCCTTGATGTGATGTTTACCGTTCAACAAGCTTCTTTTCGTAGGAAATTTCTTGTGTCTCCTCTCTCAGGATGTGATATGATTTTGGGCATTAAATGGTTTCGTGAACTCAATGCTCTCATTGATTTTGAAGCTAACACTCTCATTTTACATGCAAAATTGGATTCCCCCCTCATCATTCGTGCTGAGGAGGGCTTGCATTCTTTGCTTCTCATCTCGCATTTACAGGTAAAGCGTGAATTATGACAAGGAGCACAAGCGGCATTCATTTATGTTTCCCTAGTTTCCCATAGCATTCAGGCTCCGGGTAAGTATTCGGAGTTGTTTATGAAATTTAAACATCTCTTTTTGCAGGATGATCTTCCACCTCGCCTATCACCGGAGCGGCCGGAGGACCATCGCATCGAGCTTATGGAGGTAGCACAACCTGTCAGTAGGCTCCCTACCGTTTGAGCAAGTCACAGGAGGAAGAGTTAAGAGTGACAACTCACAGAGTTGGTGGCTAGAGGATTTATACGTCCTAGTGTAAGTCCTTTTGCTGCTCCTATTTTGTTCGTTCGCATATTCAGCATGAAGAATCAATCTTGCTTCCCAAGGGCCCAGCAACTATCTCATTCGTGATGGATTGTTATTTTTTCGTCAGTGTCTATGTGTATTGCGCTCTCTCAGACTAGCCATATTGCATGATGCACATGACTCTCTCACGGGTGGGCACAGGGGTATGAACACCACATTGGAAAAGATTGAACGATTTTTCTATTGGCCTAAAATGCGAAAAGATGTATTTAGTTATGTCACACATTGCACTATTTGTCAAAAAGTAAAAGCTCCTCGGGGTAAGCAGCAAGGCCTCTTGCTTCCGTTGCCTATTCCTGAGGGACCTTTTCAGGATATCTCTATGGATTTTGTGACTAACTTACCATCAAATCAGCATTCAAGGAACACTCAATGTTTAACTATTGTTGATCGTTTCAACAAATTTTGCATGTTGATTCCTTGTAAGGCAATAGTTATTGCACAAGATGTTGCACGATTGTTTATAAAGCATTGGTACCCCCTCTGTGGTTTGCCAAAGTCCATTGTTTCAGATAGGGATGTTAAGTTTACGTCCAACTTTTGGCGTGCACTTTTTGAAAATTTTGGCACAAAGTTGAATTTTTCATCCGCTTTTCATCCACAGTCAGATGGTCAAACGGAAATTTATAATCAGTTAGCTTTTGATGTGTTGAAGTCTTATGTTCATGATCAGTAGTCTCAATGGGAGCTCTATCTCCCATTGGTGTAGGCTATTCTCAATGATTCTTTCTCTTCTGCTATTGGTCGAACTCCGTATGAGGCAGCTTTTGGTCGCCGATTCCAATCACACTGTTGACTCGATCGGTCAGTCAAATGCCTGATACCAATGTTGAGAGTCAGTCATTGGATGAGATTTCTGAGAGTATGACTCGATCGGTCAGTCAAATGCGTGATGCCAATGTTGAGAGTCAGTCATTGGATGAGATTTCTGAGAGTATGAAGCTTCGGCTAAGCAAGGCTCTGGAATCTTATTCTAGATAGGCTAACAAGCATCGTCAGGAGGTTTCGATCAAAAAAGGAGATTGGGTTTATCTACGAATTATAAAACAACGTCTTAAGCAAGTTGGAAAGAAATGTCCAAAGTTATATTTTCGTATGTATGGTTCATTTCCAGTCATCAAAAAGATTAATGAGGTTTCAATGAAATTAAAGTTGCCTAACTCATGGTCAATGCACAACGTTTTCCATGTTTCTTAGTTGAAAGTGTTTCAGGGAACACCTCCAAAGGACGTTTCGGAAGAAGAAGAACCGGAGATCATCGATGAAGCAGAAGTTATGGAGCCGGAGCAAGTCTTGTTGCATCGGTTTCGCTATGGTTCGAAGAAACAAGTACGACAGTATTTTTTGAAGTTCAAAGATCGAGAAACCCATGAAGCGGTGTGGGTAGACGAAGAGTTCTTCAAGGATTATCCAGAGTTGTTGGCAGACTACAAGGAAGCCATGCAGCTCGGTACCAGTACCTCATTTTAAAAAGGAGGGGATGTCACGTGACACATTCCAACCCTATGTGTCCGTGGACAAGCTACACCATAGCAGGATTTCCGTCAAGTCCAGTCAAGTTAGATTAGAAGTGATCTGGCACTTTTGTGATCTGACACTTTTGTGAGTCTATTCGTAGACCGTGCATGACCAGTCACTCAATGTAGATGCATATCCTCTGGTTGCACATTGCATAAGCATAAGCATTTCCATCAAATTCCATCAGAGTCAGTTTGGGGATTTTTCAGATGACTTTATCCCATTTTTTCCTATTTTTGACATTTTTCACTTATTTATTAAGTGACTTTTGTTGGGTACTCAGTAGGGCAAATTGGGTAAGTTAATATATAAGCAAACCCAAGTTAGCACAAATTGGCAGATGAGCAAAGACACAGCAGGCTTCCCCAAGCAACAGGTGTCCCACCCTCTCTCAGCAAGACCCTCTCCAATACCTTGGCGAGGCCCTCCCTTCCCTTGGCGTTTCCAGGATCAGCATTGCCATCCCTCAACCCTCAGGCCTTGCGTTTCCATTCTCCCTTGGCAACAGCCTCCCAAGAACTACTAACGCCAGCCAACAATCATCAGGAGTAGCGTTTTCCCCCTTCAAGCTTACCACAGCCAGCATTTTCTGGGATCGCTAAAGATCAGCCCTTGCAGCGTTTTTGCTTCAGGCACTATAGCGTTTTGTTGTCAACCATAGAAGACCTGCAGCCAGCGTTTTTCTCAGCCCAGGAACAACTCAAAAACGCAGCCCAAATCAGCAGCTATATCAGCGTTTTTCTTCACCAATTCAGCCCCTACAGGGACAGTCAATTTCAGCCGACAAAACAGTCATTTTCAGCCTTAGGACAGCAGTAGAAACAGCCCATCTCAGCCCCGAAACAGTCCATGAAAATCAGCAGATAGAAGATCCCAATTTTCAGCCACGAAGTCGTCGTCGTCATCGGCATAGTCCCATTGCATTCGCATTGTACGCTTTTGTGCAATCAAGTAGACCACTCTCGCCGACGAGAGTGGGGCCTTCGGAGGAGGGTTTTACAACCTCTCGGTGACGTATCTTTTCTCTCTCCTTCTCTCAGTCTCATTCACTTGCACGCACAATATCCACTTACTTTGTTCGTGATCATAGCACTCTCCATAAGACGGAAAGCTCTCTTTCCCTAAGAACTAAAAGGAACCTTGAGCAATAAAGATCACTAATCTTGAGAAAATACAACACTCATTCCGCTGCACCTTACATCTCTATCTTGGCCGGATCCATTTACACTTCCTGCTGCTGACACAATGTGTCCCAAAACGTGTATCTCTGGTAGGAAAAATTCACTTTTCTTCGCATTAATCACTAACTTGTGATCTCGTAATGCTTGAAAGACCTGAAGCAGATGATCACTATGTTTTGCCTCATTCTTGGAGAAAAGAATGATATCGTCAAAGAAAGTGCCAACAAATAGCTTGTACTCTCGAAAAATCTTGTCCATCATCCGGTTAAATGTTGCAGGAGCATTGGTTAGGCCAAAAGGCATCACCAAAAACTCAAATAACCCAAAAGTCGTCCGAAAGGCTGTCTTGTAGACGTCTCACGGCGTGATTCGGATTTGATGATATCCACTCTTCAAATCAATTCTGCTAAAGGACGAGGATCCCTATAATCTGTCGAGTATATCATCGATCTTACGAATTGGAAATCTGTTCTTGATGGTGATTTTGTTGAGAGCTCTATAATTGATGCACATTCTCCAAGACCCGTCTTTCTTCAAAACCAACAACACTGGAGAGCAGTACGGTGAAGTACTAGGTTGGACAAGACCCTTTTCCAAGAGGTCTTTCACTTGGTTCATAATCTCTTCGTTCTGGGCTCGACTCACACGGTAAGGTGGCCGGTTTGGTGGCGTGCTTCCAAGTATCAGATCAATGGTATGATCTTCAGGACGAACAGGTGGTAACTCGCCTGGTAGGCCCTGTGAGAAGCAATCGGCATGAGACTGGAGAAAATCTTGGTGTTCTTTATCAAGTTTAGACATATTTGTCCTATCCTCATCACTCAACTCTTTCAAAAAGATCGAGTAAACAAACAGATTGGATTTTATTAACTTTGAAATGGCCGAAGCCGATACAATAGGGACAGACTCGCCCTTAAATTTAATATCAAGTACAATGTTTTTGCCCTTCTCTATGGTCAATGTCGCTTTCCTCGCTCTATAGTTGACCACGACGTTGTTCTTGTGGTAATAGGGAATTTCCAAGAGAACACCACAACCTTCCAAAGGCATTATGTAAAAGTCCTCATGCCCCAAATACCCCTGACAATGCAACCGAAGTTTGCCAATGACCAAGTGTGAGGCGGGTAGAAAAGAGCTCCAGAATCTCTCGCAATAAGCGTCCATTGTATCCTTCTTGGTCATCCGAAGATGGTTCCAAGTAGTTCGTATATCGCGTTCATACTCTCGAGTCAGCCAAGAAGAAATAAAAAGCCTCTTGGATTTCAGCCATTTAACTGGCGCAGTCTTGTTTAATAGAGAGTGGACCACCAAGTTCGAGCATTCCCCTTAAAGTAAGAGGCAGCTCTCTGAATCTTAGAGTGCTCTGAGTAACGCCCTCCCGCAAAAGCGATGTCAAATTGCTGTGCAAAAGACAAAGCCTTCGAAGCATCTCTATAACCAGAAAAAGTGTCAAATTTAATTGACTGTCCACCTTCCTTAAACTCTCGGACTTTCTTGCTTTTGTCTTCCAGAAAGTCATACTGGTTGGCCTATAAAAATTCTGTTTCCTTTGCATAAAAGTTGCTGTCATCAAAGTGCGAACTGTCTGAAGACGAGTCCTCTGTAGAACTGTTACTCACATTTAGACTTCTTTGCCTTTTTCTTGGGTGATTCCTTGCTTGAATCCATTCGTACCGCAGTAAAATAGGATTGGATTTCCATGTGGAAGGATAATCGACTCGCTCTGATACCATTGGAACAAACTTGGACACCCCAAGACTGGAATCGGGTCGCGACACGAGAGAGAAGAACACTTCAATTTAATCACAGTTCAAATTTAGACGACACTGGCCCGACGTAGTTCCGTGCCTAGAGATATTGGCCCCAAAGTCTGGCGCGCCTTTCGGTATTTATTTTTATATTACTCTTGAGCAAAGTACAATCCAATAGGGGTCCTCTGATCCCAGACTCTGCGTCCAGATGCTTTGCAGAGTGAGGCCCCTAGGGTCCCTATTAGTCTTACAAAGGGGTGCTAAAAGCAGAGCCCCAAAAGCTTAAACTCAAAAGTAGTGGGTTCAAAAAGCAACTGGTCGTCAAAAGCTTGCCTAAAAAGCATCAGTGCTTTTTGAGGAATTCCGTATAGTCTGGCACATGAGCAGCGCAAATTACAGGCATCCGTACAGTTTGCCACGTCAGCGTCCGTACAATCTACCCAGGTCAGCAACGCAATTTACGGGCGTCTGTACAATATCAGCAATGTCATCATTTTGTGACACCCTTTACATATTTAAAGGCTCGTGGCCTTGGAAAGCACTGCTATGGAAAGCTCTACTTCTTAAAAGCTCCTTGGCCAAGGCTTTGGCGCCCAAAAATCTGGTCTACAAATTGTGAAAGTCCGTACACTGTCACATCATCATCCTCCATGCTCTACGTTGCGCCCGTACAACCATGCCACATCAGCAGTTTCACATTTTACGGAGGTGTCCATGCTAGCATGTCTTTATGTTTTGTGCCCATTTGTCTGATTGTCCACAATTGTGGTCTTCAATGGCTCTAACCCCTTAGGGATGCCACGCCACCAACTTGTGACAAGTTTGGTATAAAGAGTCAAGTCAAAAGCATGAGGTCCAAAAACAAAGCGCCACCCAAAAGCATTGCAGCTTAAAACAATTACCCTTTAAAACTTCGCCAAAACTGACCCAAAAGCTTACGGAAGGACTTGTAATGTCACTAGCAAAAGATGTGCCGCGCTTTATGGAAATTAGCCATGTCAGTAGTACGGCGAGCCATGCCACATCATCACTGTTATTTTCCATTTTGTGTGTGCGCACGCGTGTGTGGTATGTCTTGAGCCATGCCACATTATCACTTTTGTGATATTTTACTTCTTAGAGAACTTAAATGTAGGAGCAAATTTTTATTTGCGCGCGCACACACACACCCCTATTTTGTCAAATATCAACAATTATATCAAGGAGGATAGTGGGGTAATGAATCAATCATGAACTTGCCCATGCTTGATTAAATAGTCATAGATTAGAGTGGAATCTAGAGTATACTACTTAACTCAATAATTAGTAGTAGGATTGGAAACTGCTTATGCTTGTCAAGCTCTAATACACTTAAAAGGGTTAGGGAGGATGAGGGATGAGAAAGAGAACCATTCATAATGAGAACATAATCGTGTTTGATTGGTAAAAGAGTGTGTATATCAAGCTCTTTGTACAAGAGAAGGTAGAGTCTCTAGCAGAGTTGCGGGATATGGAAATGCGGAAACGGAAACAGGGAGAGAAACGAAAATGCAAATGGAAAATTTTGAGAGGGTTAAAAGGGGAAACACCATGTCAATGAGGATGTGCTACAATCAATGTTTCAGAGAACTCAAAGACTCTTAGATTTAGAAAAACCATACAAATGTGGATCCTGTAGAAAACCAAAAGGCGAAGCTGAATCAGTTCTAAGATAGAATATCAAGGGAGTTGGGACCAACTGTTGAATTTCAATTCATCACTTATAACAAGAAGTGGTACCGAGAGTCAAGAGAGAGGAACGATTTTTTTGCCAAAAAGAGAGCAACTTGAAGGTAACAACATGAGTCTAAGAAGACATCTTTCTTGTACGTCAATACATGCATCGATCACACAAACCACCTCCTTTACAAAATGAGGATACAACATCACGTCTGTGTTTACCTTAAAATAAATTTTACCCTGCCAAGTCAGCCCAAAACTCTGCGTTTCATATATCTGAAACATTCCAAAATGCCACGTGGCAGCTGCTCAAGAATTCTGAAACGTTTCAAGATGGTAAAAGCATTCTGGAAGTCAGGCTGTGTTTCAGTGTGTCCCCCTCCCAAAGGGGGTGTTTTGGGTTGTTCCTTCAACTATGGTCTCTAGGGTTGACTCTTGATAACCCCATAGGTTCATGCAATCATGCATACATAGGGAACTTCAACCCACCTTGAGAGGAATGCCTTTTGGTTCTCTGGAGATGCAAACGATGATTTTTTGACAAACATGAGAACAATTTGGAAAGGTAAACTGGTGATCGTCTTGTGTCTTTCAGCGAGTGCACTCTCCCGAGTCTTGCAAGATTCCTTTTTTTTTTGGAGGTACGATTGAAATTTGAAAGATGCTGCCGGGTATCAAACCTGGGGCCTTATTCACCCACACATCCACCTTAACCACTAGGTTACTACCGCATTGGCTGAGATTCAATTTGTGTTTGGGAAAAAACTTCTCAATTTTAAATCATTTTCAGTATAAAGGCTTTGTTATGTGAGACTCCCACAATACTTTCATTGCCGAATGGACAACCTGATTGTTTGTCTAATTGAGGCCAAGGATACTACTACTGTTCACTCAAAAATTGTGTTGACCTCTGCCTTATTTTTTGTAAGGTGTTCCAGTTTAGTTAATTCTGCTGATCGGTTTAGAAAGTTTGCGTTCATATAGGCTCCCTCTCCACGCACAAGGATTGCTGAAGTCAGACTTGTTGGACGCCATCCTGAGGTGTACGAGCCTTGTGATGACTCTTTTGCCCTTGTGGATGCACTCCTTGCAGACAAAGCACAGCTAGAAGAGCTTAAACCAAGTTTATGTTTGGAAGTGGGTTGCGGCAGTGGCTATGTCATTACATCCCTGGCTCTTATACTTGGAAATTGCAGCAATTCTGAGGTGCAATTTCTCGCTACTGATGTGAGTGAGGCTGCAGTTCACACCACATGTAGTACTCTTGCAGCTCATCATGTCAATGCAGAAGTGGTAGTAGCAGATTTGGTGTCAGGGCTGGAGAAGCGTCTGGATAAGGTTGTTGATGTGCTTGTTTTCAATCCTCCATATGTACCTACACCTGAGCATGAGGTGGGTGTAGAGGGCATTGCTTCTGCTTGGGCTGGTGGTGATAGGGGGCGTATGGTGATTGATCGCATGCTGTCAATCATCGACTCACTCCTTTCAAGTAAAGGGATCTTCTATCTTGTGGCTGTGACAGAAAACAATCCTGGGGAGATTTGCCAGGTCATGCGCTGCAAGGGTTTTGCCTCCAGAATTGTCGTACAGCGCCACACTGACGAGGAGAGTTTGCATGTGTTGAAATTTTGGAGGGTGGATGACCCTCTTGACCAGGAGGGTCCTACAACGCCTTCTGTTTCTCCACGCACATCATCTCTACATCGCACTTTCTCTCAACGTTTGGCCCGACTGGTATCATTCAAATGATGTTTTTACTCTTTTCAGTTGTACATAATTTCTGTCTGAATGTATGCATTTGCATTGTTGTAAATTGATACATTGATAGTGCATCAGCCAATAATGACGTCTGTGAATCTTGAGTTAGAATATTGCCTAGTTTTTATTTTGACACTATTTCACTTTTATCATGGTACATGTAACATGTTATTTTCATGTAGTAGTCCATTGGTTAGGTTCATACATCCCTGGTGTGGCTTCACGACTTGTTACAGGGTGACATGAACTTGTCACACACTATTCCCCCTGGTCTCAAGAAAAGACTTCCATCTTCATGGAAGCCAAGTTTACTAACAGTTGATGCAAATGACTGCAATGGGAGGAGGTGCATTTGCAAGCATGGAGTGCACAAGGTCCCGGTGCAGATTTTTGCAAAAATAGGTGGCTATAAGAGTTGTGAGTGCTTAGATGTAGGATATGTGTCATGACCTCTGAGAAAAATTGATGACTTATGTACCAACGGGGTACCAACTTGGTGGCTATTTTTCATGCCGATGCCAAGGATGACCAAGGAGTGATTTCTAATGGGGTCAGTAATATTTTTGTCAATATGTTAGCAAGGGTCCGAAAGAGTCTTTGATGGGTAGGCATGGGCTCAGCTACTCATATGAAAATTCTGAACCACTCCAAAATTACACTACCTTGGTTTTTGAGCAGGTGCCACCACACAAAGCAAACATCACAATCAAAGGGAGTATATGCACTGTGTAGCTCTAATTTTAAACAATTCAATTTCATTGGCTCTTTTCTAGTTTTTGGCCTGCCTATGGCAAAGGCTTTAGTGTTTGGGTATGTTTTTTAGCTTTGGACTTAAGGTAATCAGTGGCGATCCTCAAATCATTATTAATTCTTAATGTTAAATCTTGAACTTGAGAAAATCAATGCTAATCATTAACCATTGCACTCATTGACCTCTCTCTCTCTCTCTCTCTCTCTCTCTCTCTCTCTCTCCCACCCACCCTGCATTATTGGCTCTTGGCTCTTGATGAGTGTTATGCACAAAAGGTCAAGCTTGGTGGCTTGTATCAGCTTGACATTTGTGGCATTGGAGATGTGAAGTTATGCATGCGTAAGAGCACTAGATTTATGCTTTGAGGTGTCAGATGTGTCCTAAAGTTGATTAAGAGCTTAGTGTTACTAGCAGGTCAACTTGATTATTTTGGCTGTAAGTGATGATATAGTGTGTGCGGAGAGGAAGAAAGAGAGAGAATGAGAAGACATGATGTGAGGACCCTTGAGCCGGTGGGTTGGGGCTTTCAGTGTTGGAGTTATGTATTGCATAAATCGAGACTCTAATTTTGAGGTGAGCTAATATTGCTGGATGAAGCTTCTTACACATGTTAGAACATCAAAGTTGAAGGTGGCGATCTACCAATCTGCAAGAGAGAAATAAAGAGATTAGTGTTAAGCTAATGAGTTCGACACTTAACACAACAACAAAAAGTAGGCTATACTCTATATTTGTATAAAAAGTAGGCTATACGCTATATTTTTATAACATTTTGAAACTTGTATTGGTTACATGCCAACGTTTATTATTGTATGTGGAAATCCGTTACTCTCTCTCTCTCTCTCTCTCTCTCTCTCTCTCTCTCTCTCTCTGCACTATGTTTTACCAAACTGACACCCGCATTTGACTAGCAGTCAAAGCTATCAATACAGGAGCAAAGACCAACTCTTCGCATTTACAAGCAGTCAAAGCTATCAATACAGGAGCAAAGACCAACTCTTTGCATTTACAAGTTGAAATGAGCTAGTTAGAGCAATGCATGAGAACTAGACAAGAGTTCAAGAAAGAGCTTCCTGGGAATAGCATCAAAGAGGAGGATTAGGATGAAAATGGCTCTTCTAGGTGAAGATGGATGGAATGGGTGAAAAGAGGCTTAGTTGGAGAGCCATCAATTGGAATATGATCTATGTATGTGGGAAAAAGGGGTAGCAGTGCTCAAGAAGAGCATCACTATAACGAGTGGAATACGAGTAGGAGAATGCAAGCTAATGGACGAGTAGTGTCTCAAAGAGAGCAACATGGATGAAAGCTACAAGGTAGCAAGAGATATTTGTGGGCATACAGACTATAAGCTCAAGCAACACTACGTTAAGATGTCTGACTTGAGTATAAGAGAAGACGGCCAACACAGGTCCATGAGAATATTTGGGATGCATGTGGGGTGTACAACAAGAAGGGATGTAGCAAGGATGGGGTGTTGGAGGTGGTTGAATCACATGAGGAAGTGGGTGTTTGCCATCATGGGGCGCATTTGACGTGCAAGGTGTTTTGGATGCTTGAGGACTAGCAAAGGCCTAGTGTGCTTAATGGGTGTACAAACCAACATGGTTATGCAATGTGTTAGTTGTTGGGAATTATCTTTATGTTCATTGTTGATGCTTGGGGCGTATTACCATATGTCTTGGTGGGCAGTTGTGATAAGATTTCGGTGTTGGAAACCCTTGTGCATGGCTGTGGCAAGAGGCTCTTGGGCTATTGTGGAACAAAGAAAGGCACATAAAGGGAAGAAGTAGAGTTGACTGTGACCAAGGATAGTTTTTGAAGTTGTTGCAGCATGATGGATGCATTGGAAGTAAGTGCTGATGCATAAAGATTGAATCCAGATGAGGACGTCGTGGTGAGAGCATTCCAGATGAAAATTTTATGAGAAGGAAGTTTGGTAGCCATAGCAATCTCATCTACATGCATTTGGACTTCCATATGCTACAAGGTGTCCTCACAAGGAGTAGTAGACTTCATGAAAACACCAAGGAGTGTATGGACATGCATCAATGAATGGCATGTCCAACTAAGTATACATAGCAACTAGGTAAGGAGGCTAACAACATTTTCAAGACATGTGACATCATGCAAAATGTTGGTCTTATCACAATAAGATCGTGATGACATCATTAGCAAGGGTTTGTCGAAAAACAACATGCTTGGACATGCTTTAATTGGCATGTATGGAACTTGTGTACTTTTGAAAGCATAACAATTTTTGGCCATGGCTTATCTCCAAAATGTGGCTAACTTAGCTTGAGTTTTGGAGGCATGTGGACATTGACTTTCACAAGTGACTGCATGGCGAGGGTATTAAACTAGTGTCACACAAGTCCAGATCCAGCTCCGCATCGGATTTGTTGCGTTTTCAGTCATTGAATATGTATCGTTATCACCATCAATGCGGATTAGTTTGGTAGCCATGGAAAGCTCATATGTAGGTGTTTGAGCTTCCTTGTGCTACAGTATGTCCTCATGAGGACCAGAAGTAGACTTCATGAAAGCATCGAAGAGTGTATGGACACGCATCAATGAATGCCCTACCCAAGTAAGTATACATTGCAGTTGGGTAGGGAAGCTAGCATCATTTTCAAGACATGTGAAATCATATTAGCCTTGTTAGAATAAGTTCTTGCTAAGATCATTAGCAAGGGTTTGCCAAAATACAACAACATGCTTGGCCATGCTTTGATCGACATGTATCAAAATTGTGTACTTTTGAAAGCATAACAATCTGTGGCCATGGCTTCTCTATAAAATGTGGCTAGCCCAGCTTGCATTTCGGAGGCATGTGGCATCATCCAACATGTTGACCTTCACAAATGAAGGCATGGTGAGAGACTTAAGCCTGGTGTCACACAAGTCCAAATCTAGCCCCATTTTCAGCCCTTGAAAATGCAGCCAGACTTGTGTTTCTTTCAATCATGGGACATGCTTACATTGCATGCTAAATCAATGCTAGATTTGGTCTTGGGCAGTTCTTAGTGGCAATACCAATTCAAAACCATAAGGAGGCCCTCCTTAAATAACTAATTTGATCTCAAAGGAGCTAAGACTAGTCATTTCACCAAGCAAGGGGGGCACAAAACAGCAACATTTTCAACCTTGAGAAGGAGAAGAATGTTGTGCATCATTTCGGGCTAGTATGGAAATCGATTGCCTACATTTTCAGCCTATTCGTCACCTAGACAATAGCACTAAACCTGCCGTTTCTTGAGCAAGGCAGTGCCTAATAGGAGCGATGATAAATCATTCATGCAAGAATGGACAGAGGAAGGTTGGAGCTCTTCCTTAGTTTTCAGCAGGTAGACAATTAGAAGGGCAAGGTAATCCATCACGTCGAAAACACCTAACGCTATAAGCTTCTCAACTTCCCATCCCTCAGGTGAACTCATTCTCTTTGATTGTCGCCTAGCCGAGCCATTTTCATCCTGATCCGCCTCTTTGATGATAATCCCAGTAAGCCCTTTCTCATGCACTCCTCTAACCAACTCATTTTCAACTTGTAAATGGGAAGACTTTGTCTTTTCCCGTGTAGTGATAGCTTCGACCGTTGGCCAAATCTTTGTGTCTCACTAATTGCATGCTCCTTCCACTCTAACATGTCGTGCATAGAGTCCTACACCACAAAGCTTCTAAGTTTGATTCCCGCTCCCGTGTTTCTAGCATGGGATCTTCCCAACAATGCTTTATCCCCTACATGATGGAATCAAGCATAGTCATTTGCCTAATGCTCTCCCAAGTCTCTCCTTGTTGAGCTCTTTGAATTGAACCATCTAGACATCCTACGATTTCCATAAGTGGCACATCACCACACGACCTTTTTTGCCCTTTTAAGAAGGCTGCTTTAGGAAGCTCCTCATCGGCATCTTCGACGATACAAAAATCTAAATTTAGTATCATGATTGGGGTGATCCGTCACATCTTTCAAAATGTTTGACGCTATTAGCTGCTTATCTTCCCATCTCTTAATTGATCTCATTCTCTTGAATTGTCGCCTAAACAAGCCATTTTCGTCCTAATCCTCATGTTTGATGGTAATCCCATTAAGCACTTTCCTGGGCTCTTGCTTGGTTCTCATGCACTATTATAACCAACTCATTTTCAAGGGTTAAATTGGAAGAATTGGTCTTTGCTTGTGTAGTGATAGCTTTGACCGCTGACCAAATGTGGGTGCCTCACTTATTGCATCCTTCTTCCACTCTAGCATGTCATGTGCACAAACTCCTGCACCACTAAGCTCCTAAGTTTGATGCTGCTTCTCTATTTGTGCCATGGGATCTTTGTAAGAACAATTCAACTCCCATGGATAAAATCAAGCATAGTCCTTTCCTGATGGTGTCACAACTCTCCCCTCTTCAATTAGCAGAACAACATGAGATTTGTGAGGTAAAACATGGGTGCACAAAACCTTTTTTGGCATGTCGAGCGCAAATTGTCCTACACTACGAAGTTCTTGAGTGAGATATTGCTCCCCTTTTTCTAGTATGGGATTTTCCCAAGGAAAAATGACATGGAATCAAGCACAGTACTTTGCGGATGCTCTCCCAAATCTTTCTTCTTTGTGGCTAAAGCATATTAAATCATTACAGCTTGCTAAAGTGAACTGTCTAGATTTCTTATGATTTCCAAAGGTGACGAATTAAAGGAGTACCTTTCCTGTCCTTTTCAGAAGGGTGATTTTTCAAGCTTCTCTTTAGTGCCTTCATCTTGATACAAAAATCTAGATTCAGGAGCATCATGAATGGGGTAATCTCTCACGTTGAAAACGTCTATTGATGCTATTATCTGCTTACCTTCTCATCTCTCAGGTGAACTCATTCTCTTTGCATTAGCATGCCATTCATTTTCTCCATCTCCTTTTCCATAACCACTTGCTTTTTGACCAAGCTCGACATATCCCACAATGAACACACCCCAAGAGATGACATTTCGGGCAAGGGCATCACATTTGACATACATACAAATTTCTTTCCACAATCGTGCTAGGAATATCTTGTAATGAACACGTTCTAAGGGACGACATTTCAGGCAAAAAGCTAATCAAGGACTGTGAGTGCTTTGCAAGGGCACCACATTTGTTGTACATATTGATGAAAGCATTACGAATCACAACATCTTGCTCGAACAACGTGTGGGTAGCAACCTCATCATGAATCCTCTCATGCATTCCATAGCCATGATGTGCATATGTTGCAATGAACATTTTATCCAACAATCCCTAACTAGCAAGCTCATCGTGAGACCCTTTGTGTGTATGTGTGTGTTGTGGGTAGCAATCTCATCATGAATCCTCTCGTGCATTCCATTGCCATGCTGTGCATATGCTGCAATGAACATTTTCTACAACAATCCCTAACTAGCAAGCTCATTGTGACCTACCAATCTCGTCATGGATCCTCTTACACATGCCACAGCCATGTTGGGCATATCTTGCAATGAAAATGCTCGAAGAGACGACATTTTGGGCAAGGGCATCACATTTGGCATAGATTTCGGCCAAGGCATTGCTATTCACATCATGTTTCTCCAACTAACCTTGACCATCAATCTCGTTGTAGCTTCTCTCACATATGCGATAGCCATGTTGGGCATATCCCACATGAATACACTAAGAGGTGACATTTCGTGCAAGGGTATCACATTTGACATACATATATGCTAAGGTGTTCATGATTAAACCTAAGTTTCATTTATACTCTTGTATATGCATATATATAAATATAAAACATTTTTAAACATTGTATATCTGTATTGTACGTGTATTTTTGTCTGAAGTCTATTTTGATCGAACTATATATTGATTGGACTATATTTTGATTGATATATAGTTTGATCAAAATCGTATTTTTATGTTAAAAAAATATGTTGACAATTTGAAAAATTTGTTAGGGACCCTCATTTTCTAGCTTGCTAGAGTACTTTTGAGAGTACTTGTCGGCCTTTTGACACCTTGTTTTCTGCTTGAGGTGACTAATAACTTTTTTTAAAGCTAACCCTATTTTATGTAGAGCATAGTCTCACACTTTGGGGTTAGTTTGCAGGTTAGTACCTTTTCCTTGACTGTGTACGTAACGTCACACTGTAGGGGGGGCTTATAGCTTAGTTATCTGTAATGGAAATGGCCTATGAACTTTGAGAATAGGGGAATTAAGAGAATCAAAGTGAGCATTTTTGTGAGATCACTTTGAGAACATAGAGGGTGAACTTAATTGATGGTAGCAACATGAACATAGTACTTAATTAACTTGGCATGAACAATACTTTTGCAAAAGAGAGAGTATTAGAGAACATGACAATATTTGAGGACCGGATTTACTTGGAGCCGATACCCCCTCCAAAAGGTGTTTGTATCATAGATTCTCCCATCAAGAGAGACTTGGTACAATACAATATTTGTGTTCCTTGTGATTTTGGTGATGTTATGAAGATGGAAAGCTTCATGCATCATGAGCATATCATAAAATTTTCAAAAAGCAACTATCCCAAGCTTCAATTCCAAGGCCTCAAAAACACCTTCGAAGGTAGAGAGAGCTAGCAGAGAATGAGGGTAGGAAAGAGAAAGAAAAATCATTCATAGGAGAAAAAAATAGTTCCTCACTTATCATCACTCTTTTTGCTTAGCATAGCATAATAGCATAGTAATGAAGATGAAGAAGATGGCAAGCTTAAGCATTGAAGCATGGCTCTTGGTTGGATTTGCATTCCATAGCCAAGAGTGTTGGTGTAGGCTCTCCACTTCTCAACAAGCTTGGAGAATGAGATGGAGCTCTTGCACTTTGTACTCCACACAATCAGAGAATGTGTGTGTGTGTGTGTGTGTGTGGGAGAGTATACCCCCTCAAGCTTGGTCTCTCTCTCTCTCTCTCTCTCTCTCGTATTATTTAATCATATCATTTAGACATGTGTCCTCTTTTTCCTCTTTGAGAGAAATAACTTAATTATTTATTTTTATGCATCTAAATTCTGATTGGACCCTTTTAAAGCCATCCAATAGGATTCAAGCACATCATGAGTGTCACATGTGGAGGATTTTAACATGTGTCTTTATTGCTTCTTAAGTCATTTGGTTTGAATTGAACATTTCAAACACTTAGTCAATTAAGGATGGAAACCGTTTATGCCTCTTGAGAGTTTATCTTTGAATTGAACACTTCAAGAACCTTAGTCATTTAAGCATAAAACCCACCTCAAGCTTTGGGCAAGGTTCCCACGAACACTTAGCAAACCGACAAGCACCTCATGTTTGAATAGGATTCCCACATCAAGGTCAGCCTTAGCTTGCTTAAGGTCAAAGAAATTTTTAACACTAACTTTGGAGGTCTTTAATGCTTTGATTGACATGTATCAAAATTGTGTACTTTTGAAAGCATAACAATTTGTGGCCATGGATTCTCTATAAAATGTGGCTAGCCTAGCTTGCATTTTTGAGGCATATGGCATCATCCAACATGTTGACCTTCACAAATGAAGGCATGGTGAGTGGTGTCGCACAAGTCCAAATCTAGCCCCATTTTCAACCCTTGAAAATGCAGCCACACTTGTGTTTCTTTCAATCATGAGACATGCTTACATTGAATGCTAAATCAATGTTAGATTTGGTCTTGGGCAGTTCTTAGTGGCAATACCAATTCAAAACCATAAGGAGTCCCTCCTTAAGTGACTAATTTGATCTCAAAGTTCTTGAGAAGAAGCTAAGACTAGTCATTTCACCAAGCAAGGGGGACACAAAACAGTGGCATTTTCAACCTTGAGAAGGAGAAGAATTTTGTGCATCATTTTGGGCTAGTATGGCAATCGATTGCCTGCATTTTCAGCCTATTCGTCGTCACCTAGCCAATAGCACTAAACGTGCCATTTCTCGAGCAAGGCAGTGGCTAATAGGAGCGATGACAAATCATTCATGCAAGAAGGGACAGGGAGGAAGGTTGGAGCTCTTCCTTAGTTTTCAGCAGGTAGACAATTAGAAGGGCAAGGTAATCTAACGCTATAAGCTTCTCAACTTCCCATCCCTTAGGTGAACTCATTCTCTTTAATTGTCGCCTAGAAGAGCCATTTTCATCCTGATCTGCCTCTTTGATATACTTGCTTAGTTCTCATGCACTCCTCTAACCAAGTCATTTTCAACTTGTAAATGGGAAGACTTTGTCTTTTCCCATGTAGTGATAGCTTCGATCGTTGGCCAAATGTGGGTGTCTCACTAATTGCATGCTCCTTCCACTCTAACATGTCGTGCATAGAGTCCTACACCACAAAGCTTCTAACTTTGATTCCCGTTCTCGTGTTTCTATCATGGGATCTTCCCAACAATGCTTTATCCCCTACATGATGGAATCAAGCATAGTCATTTGCCCTAATGTTCTCCCAAGTCTCTCATTGTTGAGCTCTTTGAATTGAAACATCTAGACATCCTATGATTTCCATAAGTGACACATCACCACATTACCTTTTTTGCCCTTTTAAGAAGGCTGCTTTAGGAAGAACCTCCTCGGTATCTTCGTCGATACAAAAGTCTAAATTTAGTATCATGATTGGGGTAATCCGTCACATCTTTCAAAATGTTTGATGCTATTAGCTACTCATCTTCCCATCTCTTAACTGAACTCATTCTCTTGAGTTGTCGCCTAAACAAGCCATTTTCATCGTAATCCTCATGTTTGATGATAATACCAGTAAGCACTTTCCTGGGCTCTTGCTTGGTTCTCATGCACTGTTCTAACCAACTCATTTTCAGGTTGTAAATTGGAAGAATTGGTCTTTGCTTGTGTAGTGATAGCTTTGACCGCTGACCAAATGTGGGTGTCTCACTAATTGCATCCTTCTTCCACTCTGGCATGTCATGTGCACAAACTCCTGCACTACGAAGCTCCTAAGTCTGATGCTACTTCTCTATTTTTTCCATGGGATCTTTGTAAGAACAATTCAACTCCCATGGATGGAAGCAAGCATAGTCCTTTGTTGATGGTGTCACAACTTTCCCCTCTTCAATTAGCGGAACAACATGAAATTCGTGAGGTAAAACATGCATGCACAAAATCTTGTGAAAATTTGACATGTCGAACACAAAGTGTCCTACACTACGAAGTTCTTGAGTGAGATATTGCTCCCATTTTTCTAGTATGGGATCTTCCCAAGGAAAAATGACATGGAATCAAGCAGAGTACTTTGCCGATGCTCTCCCAAACCTCTCTTCTTTGTGGCTAAAGCATATTAAATCATTAAAGCTTGCTAAAGTGAACCGTCTAGATTTCTTATGATTTTCAAAGGTGACACATCAAAGGAGTACCTTTCTTGTCTTTTTTAGAAGGGTGATTTTTCAAGCTTCTCTTTAGTGCCTTCATCTTGATACAAAAATCTAGATTCAGGAGCATCATGAATGGGGTAATCTCTCACGTTGAAAACATCTATTGATGCTATTATCTGCTTACCTTCTCATCTCTCAGGTGAACTCATTCTCTTTGCATTAGCATGCCATTCATTTTCTCCATCTCCTTTTCCATAACCACCACTTTGTCGCTACTGTGGAGACCATAGTGTCGCACTATAGGAAGAGTTTAGGGAGTGTTAGATTCCTTATCTGTAGCTATGAAAACCATCGTGTTGCATCACAGGGAGGGTTTAGGTTTAAATAACTACTCTACCTCTAGTTGTGCAAACCATCACGTTGCACTGTAGAGAGAGCTTAAGGAATGATACACTTATTTGCAGTGAAGTAATTGATCACTTGCTCAATACAACTCATTACAAACTAAATAAGAAATTGAAGAGTTGCACTATTGTCATATCTACCATGTTTGTGCATACACATCCGCGTAAAGGGTTGCATGGCCAGTTGTGCAACCCTTTAAGCATGTTTTTGTGCGTGTTCAAATATGAAAGATGTGCTAATAGTACATATTTTTTATTTCTCATGAATTCATAATCATTCGTTTTGAACAAGTGGCTTTACTTCATAGTTCAGATAAGAAAATACCTTGTCCTTGATTCCATAGACCACCACGTCACACTGCAGGCAGGGCTTCAATAAAAAACACTTTGTCTTTGACTGTGCAAACCACTGTGTCGCTACAGATAGGGCTTAAGGAGAAATACACACTTATTTGCAGTGAAGTAACTGATCACTTGTCCAAAACAATTTGTTATGGACTCGTGAGAAATAAAAGTTGTGCACACTTTGCACATCTCTCATGTTTAAACACACATACAAACTTGCTTAAAGGGTTGCATACCCAATTTGTGTAGCACTTTAAGTAGGTTTGTGTGCATTTTCAATTATGATAGATGTGCACAATTGACAAATGTCCCATTTGTGTACATCTTCTATTTTTTATTGTTTGTGGTTGATCGTTTTGGACAAGGTCACATACTTTACTTCAGAGTCCAAATAAGTGTGTATGTTTATCCCTGATTGTGTAGACCAACACCTCGCACTACAAAGTGAGGACCGTGGTTTAATAAACACCTTGTTCTTGACTATACAGATCTTCGCGTCGCATTGTACGAAGGGTTGTCATCTCTTTGAGTTTGTCATTTTAAATTACTTACATCAATTTAGATCTTTCTATCTTTATGTTTGATGTCATCAATTTTCTATAGTCACTAGTGGTTATTATGACATTTTCATGCATTAATTTTTAGGTTTTCTTTTCTATTTTTCATTTCATATATTTTCAAAATTCGAGTCATGGTAGAGACAAAGCGAGGACAAAGCTATCATGTGCCCATCATAAACTCGTCATTGATGCTCCTGTACTCTACCTATATCATGTTACAGAGGATCTTATATAACGAGCATTTAATTTGCTTGTGTTGAGGTTCAAGGACTTCATAACAAAGCTTGTGAGACACTATTTTAGCAAGCTAGAAGCCTCATTTCTTTAACATCATTTGACACAATCATGCTGACAAATGGAGTCATGCATGTAGCGATCAAGTAGCTCTTAGGACAAATTATCAGGACATTCGAGAGCATCCAACGTCCTGAGATAAAAATTCCTCAAGGGTTTCTAAATCGCATGCAGCTTATTTCACAGGTACATTCAAAGCTCAAGGGCAAAAACGGACAAGAAATCCTCCAAACATCCAAGTATTGAAGAGAAAGTACACTTTGCTCATGAAGCAATTATTCAACTTGTAGCCCAAATTCCATCAGCAGTTGCATCATCTACATGTCTCTCTACCACAGAGGCAATTGATTTGGATGAAAGCTTGACCCTCCCAATCCTTCACTTGCTTGGTGAAATTTCAAATTTTCACCTATAGGCTCCCCAACTTGGTGAAGGTCACTTTGTTGTTGTGGAGCAAATGAGAGTGATGCATCCAAAATTCAAGGATGTAATGTACGCAGTCAAGATCTACAAGCTCATGCCACACAACAAATACCCTATATAAATGGCAGTAGAAGAGGGTATTGCCATGACTGTTCAACACCATGGCATGATCCTAGCCAAAAGGCCTTGTATGCCATAATGTTAAGCCAATTCTTATTTTTAGAATGTGGAATGGTGGCCACATGAATTAGTGGATACAAGCTCGCCACCATGATGGAAGCAAACCAGTTATAATAGAGTTCCAATACACCTCTTGAACTTTGTAGCACTTTATTTAGAACATCTTGCCAATCACAAATGCTCTCTTACAAAAGCTAAAGTTTTTGCACAGCTACAACTTCCTACAGAACGATTTGCATGCTCGCAACATATTGATACACTTTGGCACAAAGGTTGTATATACCGGCATTGCTAATTGGGGATCAAGCATTGTCTCAAACATTTCGTCGCTTGTTACAACTATCCGCAGAAGCGAGAGCACAACAAGAGAGAGAGAGATTATCCATGGATAGATGCTGAAAACATAAACACAAACCTCCCTCCCTTCACTAAGGCCTTTTTTGGATTCTTAAACGCTAGATTTTGTGTATCCCACAACCTTCTGAACATGAGAAACAAGCTTTTTTGCGCAATGTATTGCAACATATTGCCAAAGGAAAAGAAAGGAATCACTCAAATAGGCCTAAGTCATGGGGTTTATTGCATTGTATGAATGGAGTCCATAATGTTGGCTACAATTGGCTTACGGCCAATCGATGATTGAATTAACAATGAATCATAAGTTTTGTGCCATTGTTGCGACTGTGTAACGCTTTTTTCAAGTTGGGTCTTAAAAAAATTTCAAGCGCAAGCTTTTAATTGTTTTCAAGTTCAGTTTTAAAAACATTTCTAGAGAAAAAAAATCAAGGTTTAAATAGCATGCTCATTTTATGTCACTAACATGTGTTTTTTTTTCTATGTACAGATAGAAAACGTACATGAGCATGATGACATACCACCTCAACGCGATTAAAATGCATTTCAAGATATCTATCTCAACCATGAACCACTGCAACAAATCTACAAAGAGGGGGATATTCAAGTTGCTAAAGGTGTGATCTAAGAGGTTTAACAATAGGAGGAGTCAGACTACGATGGAGAGTTGTTGAGCTACAAGCAATGTAAAGAGGTTTCCAAACCATTTTGTGCGGCACATACTTTTTAGAGCTACTGGTAGCACAAGGGGGTCCCCTCCTTCAAAAATACGTGACTTGCAACACACAATTTTGGCACATCATATGCACGCCAGATTTTTACAAGTATACAAGCAAAACCCAAACAAACATATAGCCATTTAGTTTGTGCAGCAATGCTATTGTTATTATGTTTTGGGACGCAAAGTAGATTGGAATGATTCTCCTAGCATGGGAGAGGGGGCAAGGGGCACCGAAACAACGAGCTCACGCTTGGGAAGCAAATCAAGGATAGCCTCCATGCAAAAAGGGCTGCACCTATCTCCTCGAGGAGACAACAATCCTTGAGCAACTGGCAACTCGAGGCATAGAGCTAGCCAGCCAAGGAGAGACTACACAAGCATTTTACGCTTGCTACGATGCATTGCAAGTTGATAATGCTGGATTGAAGCAAAAACTAGCAAGATACAAGGCAAAGGTTGGTCCCTTGGAAGAGGATATATTGGAGCAGGGACAAGTGGGTCCATCGAAACATATGAGTTTCGTTTATCAAAGATCATGGAAGATTACACGCAAGACCTAGACTAGGTCTTTTTGATGTAAAGGCCTCTTTTTGTAATTATTCTTTTATGTAAAAGTCTGCTCTTTGTAATAACCAATCAATGAAATTTTTGTGAGTCGCGAGAGAGAGAGAGAGAGAGAGAGAGAGAGAGAGAGAGAGAGAGAGAGATGCTTGACACTAAAACAAACTACATGATTAAAGGTATGCTTTATTTCTCACCCACACATAGTCATTACAAAAATAGAGTGTCTCTAAACCATCATTTACAAAAGTGTTAGTCATTACGACAATGGAGTGGTTTATATAATCTTGAGTATCAATCACATGCACATATCATCCACTTCCTCCACATATGAATAGTTTGGATCCACATCTTCCAAATACCACTCAATTTCATCATCATCATCATCAGATTACGCTTCACCTGCAATTGCTTCGTGGGTCTTGATCCACATCTTCTAAATCCAACTCAATCTCATCATCACCAGACTAGGCTTCACCTACAATTGCTTTGTGGATCTGGAAACATCCAAAGCTTTGCTTTGTAGCTCATGTGGCTATTCTTGTTGGCTTGTGCATTAGTTGCTTATTGCAAAAAGACATACACTATGTCTGAAACTCATTTTGGAATCAATCAGTTTCTTTTCTTTGTTTGCACAAAGCAAAATATGACTAATATCTCTCACAGGTTCCATTAGGGGCGGCCATTTGCAAGACCCTGATAGCCACATACTCTAGCTCCATTTTCTCCCCTCCATATTCCTTCCACCAAATAGGTGCACTCAGTGTCTTAATCACACCTATGTGCCATGGATCCCCAAACGTTCCTTCTCTATTGGTATAGGCTATCTTCTACGTGTAATCTACCTTGCTTTCTCCTCTATTGGTGTAGGCTATCTTTTATGTGTAAGCTACGTTGCTACCTGCATCACCTAATAACTGTGTATACACTTTCTTAAAATTATTGATGACCTTATTATAAGCAGATTGATTGTACATTTGAAACTTTGGATCCAACACAAAGTCTGCCCCATGTAAATGATTGTGCAGTTGATCTCAATGTTTTTTTATGAAGGGCGCTATCATGTTTTTTTCTCATGCTGCAAAGGATGTACTCTCCTTTAGCTTGTGAATAGCTTCATGTATGTACCAATTGACCCCCCAAGTATGAACCCGTGTTTATAAACCAAGCGCACTAAATGCACAAAAGGCTCTATAATAGTGATAATTTATACTCATTTCTCCAAAAGTTTAAAAGTTGATAGCACTTGGTGGCTATAGCCTCATAGTGGGGATACTTATGAATCAAAATATCCCATCGTTTTTCTACAATTATTTCATAAAGAGTTGGCTTAACCTGTTGCAACGTTTCGAGAATGTAGTACGCAGTTGCAAACCATGTCTCATTAAAGATTTGCAAATTCTTGTTGAGTGATTTAGATCTAAATAGAGCACAAGTAAAAGCATGTTGTCTAATGAACTTGACAACATGATTAGCATTTATTAGAGTCTGCCTCATTGAAGATACTTTCCCAGAGTCTTTAAGAAGCAAATTCAAAGTGTGGGCTGCACATAGAACTTAGGTAATCTCACGATACTTGATTTCGATTGCACGCCTTGCACCTTTATAGTTAGATACATTGTATATGACAATAGCAAAATAACATTTTTGGCCCCAACAAATTTTCAAATTGCACGTTCATATATGCCTGCTAGAAAATTGCTTGTTTTTTCTTTCAAAGATGTATCAATTACTTCAATAAAAATGGATTCTCTTAAAATTCTTTCTTTGTTGTGCTCATCTAAGCAGCCTTGAAGATATGATTACGGATAACATTAAAGAAAATTCTGCATGCGACAAAAGCTTGGGTTCACTTGTTGAGATGTAGCTCAAGCAACCATTGCTTGTCAAATACTTGATGCAAAGCAAAATCACTATGCGTCTGTTGATCATAGACCGATGCTACACCACATCCTTTTAAATGAGAAGTGGAAGGTGTGGGGTTTGAGCTACCAAACCCTTGATTGTATGCTGTAGTAGCGGGGGAGCATTGTTCACCTCCTTGTGCACACGCAGGCTGGCTTATTTCATCTTCAAAAGTCATCTCCACATCCCTCTCAATTGGTGAATTCATCACTTTTGGACCAACCTTTTTTTCCCCTTCACCAAGTATTCTTTTTGCTTTGTGTGTCCATTGAGGAAATTTTTCGTGGATACCATTGAGAGGGTTTTTGCAAGCTAGCACATTTTTAGGAATTTTGAACACGTTCATTTATCCTATGTGCATTTCCACTAAATTTATGGCCACAAGATTTGCACTTCAACCTCGATGAGGTCTTTCTTGTTGTTAGTTCATCTACGTAGCTCCACATATCTTTTCATTATATTGTAAAAGGATCTTCGAACGTCAACAAAACTATCTATCAATATTATAACTCAACTTAGTTTCAATCTATACCAATCATTACTATTCTATTTAAAAATCATATCATTACCATTGCTATCTTAGTTAAAAATCAACAACCATTTATGGTGTCTACAAACATAATCATTAACAATTCTATCATTTCTTGAATTTTAAATCTTTGTTCTTGACTTTCGCTTCATAATATATATATTTTTTTAATCCTAAAAATTCATCTCCAGTGTAAGCTTTCACTCTATACATAAAGAATCATTTAATTTATATCTATATAGCCTTCAAGTGTGAGTAAACTCTATACATGACAAGCAACTTTAAATCTCCTAAATCTACTTAAATGGCCTCCAAGTGTGAGCCAAACTCTACACGTGACAAGTAATTATTTTCCTACTTAAATCACTTTCAAATGTGAATCAAACTCTACACAATGCAAGATATTACTATTCTACTTACCTAAATCACCTCCAATGTGAGCATTGCTTTAGGCAACCACGAAATAAACTTACCTAAGTTAATTTATGTGTGAACATGGCTCTACACAAAGAAGTAACTATTATTTAAGTTAACTTAAATCAGTTCAAAGTGTGAATTTTTTCTACACATGGTAAGAAATCACTAAGTTTATTCTGACTAACTTATTTTCAAGTGTGAGTGAAACTCTACACAAGATCTATTAACCATATTTTCTATTCGCTACATTGTTTCTACCTAACACAATTTATACTGAACTTTAAGCTTTTCTTTTTTTTACTTAAATCAAATATTTATTTCTAATTTAAAGCTCAGTGACTACCAAAAAATATTCTTTTTTGTTTCTTGGATTTTAGAGTTCACCTTTACAATAAATTCGAGGCAAACCTTTTAAAAAGATGCCCACAATGTGTAAGGGACTCATGGATGTCTCCGATATAGAAGTACATATTTTAATCGAGCTATATTTCTATCAAATTGTTAAAAAATTATACAAAATGGTGTTTTTGTTGATGTGGCACCATATAATATGTTCGTTCAATATGGGACTGTGCATTATACGTACATTGTATAACGTGTATGCAACTTACATCATAACGTGTTTCTCCAACAGCCTTTGACTAGCAATCTCGTCGTTGATTCTCCCACACATTTACCAGACACAAATCTCACCAAGAACGTGTGTGTGTGTGTGTGTGTGTGTGTGTGTGTGTGTGTGTGAGAGAGAGAGAGAGAGAGAGAGAGAGAGAGAGAGAGAGAGAGTTTTAGACAAAAATCTCACCGAGAATTTTTTGTGATTTCGCAAGGGCACCACAACTATGATCGATGTGTGCATAAAGACACATGCCTTCAAGATACAAATATAGGTAATTGCATCTAAGGAGGGCTTCCTTATGAAATCATCAAACGCAGTGCATAGATTTCTTGCCACAACCATGATGGGAAGATCGTGCGATGGACATGCTAAGAGATCATCACGAACTTTGTGTGCTTTGCAAGGGCACCGCATTTGATGTACATATTGACAAAAGCATTACCAATCACAACATCTTGCTCCAACACCAAGTGGGTAGAAATCTCATATTGTATCCTCTCATGCATTCCATAGCCATGTTGGGCATATGTTGCAATGAATATTTTCTCCAACAGTCCCTAACTCGCAAGCTCATTGCAAGACACTGTGTGTATGTGTGTGTGTGCGTGGGATCATGAATCCTCTCATGCATTGCATAGCCATGCTGGGCATATGTGGCAATGAACATTCTCTCCAACAATCCCTAACTAGGAAGCTCGTCATGAGACATTGTGTGTGTGTGTGTGTGTGTGTGTGTGTGTGTGTGTGTGTGTTTGTGAGTGTATGTGCATCTAGTGGTGAGAGTGACGGACTCTGGTTCGCAAGAGATTCTCTGCTCACCTTTGTGCCTTCAGGCCCTGCGCGTCTTCTGCCACTGTGTGCCTTATGCTCTACATGACCACCTATGGCGGGTGCTGCTTGCCCTGCTCTTTGTTTAGCTTCGCTCTTGGTGCATAAGGTTGTCTCAAAGCAATTATCTGGCAGAGAGATAAATAGCTTGCATGTTCATCTTGCTACAACAGCACATAGCATAGCAGCAGATTCTGTCAGTGCAGTGATCAACTCTTGTTTCAGGCCAACCCTATAGTGAAAGAAATTGGATTGTTTTTTAGAAGGTACTCTCTTAGCATACACAGTGCATGTTTTATACAGAGTTTTGTGGAGTAGTGACAGGTTTATGTACAGTTTTTGTGGGTTTTGTACATAGAAAGTTTGATCTAACAAAAAAAAGTGAGTGCTCGACTAGTGTGTACTTGACGCAGTAGAATTTAAATGAAGTAGAGCTTCGCTTCTAGAAAGTGCTGTATTGGTTGATTTATGGCAGAAGAATCTATATATAAGCATAGGAAACAAGTTAATCTCTCCTCGATGGATGCTACAAGCATCATTAAAGAGTTGTCAGAGGATTTTGCGGATGCTCGGAATGCCTGGGAAGGTCAACAACCCGCTACTGAAGTGGTTATTTCGATGCAACAACCTATAGATCCAATTTCACAATATGCGTTGAATGCAATTATCTTGTTTTTCCGTGGCAAGATGCCCTCGACACAAGATGTCTGTTAGTGGGTTGATTTTTTGCTGAAAACACAAGAAGACTGAGGGGTATATTTTGGTGGTCGTGGTTTTTATGAGGGGTTACTCGCAAACATGGATGCTTGTTTGCAATTGTTGGAAATGTCGCCTTTGTTTTTCAACATGACAATGACACATGTATTGCCATGGGCGCTTACTAAAGACTATTAGAGTTTGATACGACAGGTGTCCAATTTGGGTGGAGATAGTCGGATTTCCACGGACTTGGAAGCATTGCCTGCTCAGTTGGGCAAATTGATATGTCCCTCAAACTTGGATACTAATTCTGATAGATTTTGTGTGTTGTGGGATACGAATAAACCGATGCCATCAGGAATCACGGTTGACTTTGGTGATCCAGTAGTGGACAAAAGACCATTTAAACTTAAATGGGAAAAGTTTACAGGTGCATGTTTTACCTATGGTAAATTTGGCCATATGCAATCTGAATGCCAAGAGTCTTTGTTGAAATTGCCACCTTTTGTTGTTCCTACTTCTGGAACGCATACTACCTTTCCCTCCTCTTCGTCTATGAAGACAAAGTTGGGGGATTCTAATGGAAACATGCATGTCCAACAGGATAAAGACAAAATTAAGAATTTGGCTAATGTGCATCTTGCTGCAAGGGCTGATACTAAAGGTAAAGCCAAAATGGACATTCCACTGATGGTTTCAAACTCCAAAGAAGACTTCTAAGCCTTGGGTTTCACGTGTCTCAAGAAATTATGTACCTACTTTGGATGGGAGAAGTGGTAGAACTTCTGCATCTGCATCTCATGATCATAAGTCGCTAGCTAAAGCGTGGGATAGAGTGGTTCACTCATGTAAACATACTCTACTTGGTTCCACATCTGTGTCGTTGTCTATGCATCAAAATCCCCCGCAAGCAACGTATATGGAGTCTGCTTTATTAAGTGTTAGTATGGAGGCAGATGTGCCTATGGGCAATTTTGCTTGATAATTGTGCCTTGTGGTTCTCTTGTAAATACTATACATATGCATTCTCCTCTTAGATGTTTTACATATAATGTGCACGGGTTGTGCAACCACGACAAGTGGAAGCTAATCTTTGTAATATGCGGGAGGGATTGCTTATGCTGGTGCTGGTTATTTTTCGTGTATTTCAATCATGGTGCGACATGAATTGCATCCGGTCTTAGCCCATAATGACCCGATGGGGTGTTGGATGGTTTTTCAATGTTTGGTACAAGGAAATATTCTTGAATTTGCTGGTGTTTATGCTTATACTGCCTTGACACAAAGAAGTCATCTTTGCAAGATTTGGTCAAATACCCCTGGCGTTTGCATGCTTTTTGGTGCGGGGATTTTAATAATGCACGTGCAAACACGGACAATACTGTTGGTCATTCCCATATATTGAGTTTTGAGTGTTCTTCTTGGAATGTTATGGTCAGTAATACAAGTGCCTGTATGCTTTGCCGTACGTGTCGAAGTTGGGAACCTTCCTGTGCACTGTGTGCGAGCCTCAAAAGACTGCAAACACACAAGTAGAAGAGCCTAGCAAGCTCAAAGGGGCAGGGGTGTGTCACTCACTGCTCAATGCTTCCGTTGTGAAGGATCCTGTGCTGCGAAGAAGAAGGAGCCACCGTCGATGCCGCGCTCAACAGCCTTGCCGCTGTCGATGGCGCCGCAATGCTCTCTCTCTCTCTCTCTCTCACACACACACACACACACACACACACACACACACACACACACACACACAAACACACACACACACACACACACACACACACACACACACACACACACACACACACACACACAAACACACACACACACACACACACACACACACACAAAGGAGAAGGAGATAGAGATGGAGCAAGAGCACTTCTTAGCTTACACCTCAGAGAATGAGGATTTTTAGGTCAAATGGACCGTTTGTAAGAGTTTGGCCCTTTCACACATGGGCGTCCACATTGGTTGGTCCTTGTAAAACTACTGTAAAAATAAGATAAGTGGTGCACCTCTCATCGGTGATCACCTACACACCTATTGGACCGACAAGCCCGGTCCATGACTCAATCAAATAAATAATATGCGTTCGTCGAAGGTGATCGGGTGTCTGTGAGGGTTAACATGCCCCCCTTCCTAATGTAGATTCCGTCCTCGGAAGCTATTGAGATGAAGCCCGTTCGTCGAGGTGGAAGAGCATCCGAGATTGAATGTCCTTTGCCTTCTTCAATCACTACAAAATCAACCAAAATTGGCACAGTAACTGCATTTTCATATACAATTAAAAAGAATATGCAGTTGTAGGCAGAAAAATTGATTTGGTAATAGAATATTAAACAATTTGTCAGCAATAAACATTAAACTGTAATATAATCAAATGCATAAAGAGTTGCAAATGTAAAAAACTAAACAAGTCTGGGGTCGCTAGTATAACGATCGGAAGGCACTAGAGGTCAAATATTAATACCATGGGCAAGCTTCTCAATTTTTTCTGGTCAATTAAGCTGTCTAATCGTGAGAGCCAAGTATTTCATGTGCGAGGGCTGACTAGAGGCTATACTTAGAAGACCTTGTAGTTAAGCTACGATAAAAGGAATTGCTCATGAAATCATCGCCTGACTTATTTCCTTTTCTTTGACCCCCCAAAGTCTTTTCACATTGATTCAATTTTAATGTGTGTACTTATTTTGTATGACTTGGGTTTTTTGCTTATCAAGCAAAAGCGCCCACATTGGGAACCTCTAGGGCTCTAGTACCATAAGCAATACATGTGAGTGAAGTACCAAATTAAGATTTTACAATGTGGCACTTTTGATTTTTTAAATTTTTATTTTTTGTTTTCAACATTTCAATTTTGTAACTTTTGGGGGTTCATATGACACTAATACCTTCTCCAAGCTTATCACACTAGTAAACTCCCTTTATAATACTTAAGCTAAAGGTTAATATGGACTAAGCCCACTAGAAAGCCCTAGTACATTGCACACAATGATGCCTAAATCGGATTAAGAACCTAAAGTAACTATTGATTATTAGGAAGGCATTCCCCATGGTATTAAGAGAAGATCTCTAACTCCTAACTTGGTCAAACTAGCTTAGTCAGACTGCTTGATTCTGAAACCTAGACAAGGAATTATGAAAAAAATTTATATAGAATCTAATGTTTAATCTAAGCAAATGTGTCGAATATTGTGCTACCAATCCATTTAAAGCAGGAAAACATGGATGCAAAAAAAAGAAGACAAGAGGCAATGCTAATGGACAAGAAACACCTGTTTGTGTTGATGATCGTGCTCGATTCGAAGAGTGAACGAGAGAAAGATTCCATGAAGTTCAAAATCCTAATAACAGCAACCCATTCCTGTACGCACTAGGAAACACAAAGAATACCTCTAGGAGGCACATCAATGGGAAGAGGCATCAACCCTTAATGAACACAATCAAACAACATAAGGAACCCTAACTTAACTATTTGCACACACCCCACACCCCCCCCCAAAGAATCAAGGGAATAGGATATTGTAAAGATGGGGAGGTAACCCTAAGGCTAAACCCCTATCCTCTTCATCATCGAGAAAAACGAAGTCATCATCCATGAGACCATATGTGTCATCCGTGTAATCATTTAACTCTTCCTCATCATTAGCACAAATGCTCACTAAGAACATCACTAGACGTCTATACGTCTATAGTGATCTTGGTCAAGAGGGTAAGTTTGTTCAATTGGAAATACATCCTCTACTAAGTATGGATCAGTCGTGGTCAAGAGATGTATCAGCCATTCTAACTCCCAAAATTCCTCTCACACACTAGTGTATCTACCAAATCCCATTCACATGCAAGCACCGGGTAGACTCTTTGAAACACTTGTGCAAAGTAAAGAGGGTACCTCTCACCCAAGGTAGGAGTGGATGACTCTATCGTACTAGCCATATGTGTACACACAGATAGATGATGGTTAGAGTGCAAATATTATAAGGGTTGCGTCAAAAGGTTGTGTCCTTGTGCATAATGTGTTTTTATGATTTTGGGTCATGTACAAGAACTTGTAGGTTTCCAAATTTTTGTTTGGTGGCTCTTGCTCTTTTACTTTTTTATTTTTGTTCTTAGCGAGTATAAGGCTTTATATATACATTCCCTAAGATTGGGAGATTGAGAGGTTGGGGAGGAAGGTTGAGAGGGGAGTGAGTGAATGATGAATGTTAGTAAACACACCCCCCTTCCTTGGGTAGATCATACCTTTTGGAATGGTATCATCACCTTTTGAAACCAATTGTTACAAGTTTTCTTGGGTAAAGACTTTGACCAATAGTTTTCGACTACCCTAGGCATTTCATCTAGTTGCAAGGGTGGTAAGGTACTCTCCCATGATTTTATTTGCAACATTGTTGTAGGTGGTGAACTTACAACGGGAGGTGAAAACTCTTTCTTATTTGTATGGATATGTACAATGGTAGGTGGAGGTTGTGTCAAAGCTTCTATTTCCGTATAGGAACTACATGAAGAGCAAGAAGCTTCATTCGTTTTTTCTATGGTTGAGCTGAGCGAAACAAGCTTTTCTTGCTTGGGAACCCATACTAGCTACGGATCCGGTGTATAGTGTTCTGTGATTTTTTCTTTCGCACGATCTTTCATCAGCTTTGTCGTCACAGGATTTGACTCACATGGGTTAGGTGACACGTAAGAACACAATTTACGTTTTGGCACCCATATTTGATTATTTCCTTGATAGTAGCTTTGGGCTTCCAATACCCGTTTAGGAATCCAACGCCACGTTTTCTTACATTTCTGGGAGCAAGTGGGCTCTCAAACACTTTTTGTAAACATGATAGATGTTCTTTCCAAGAAGAATAAACACAAAGGTCAACTAAGAAAGCTTCGCAAAACTACCTCAAATATTCTCTAAAAGCGGTGTTTATTAATCTTTGGAAGGTAGCACGAGCATTGGTTAAGCCAAAATCCATAACAAGAAATGCGAAGACTCCAAATTCGGTTATGAAAGCCATTTTAGCTTGGTCCTCTTGTGCAATTGTGATTTAATTGTATCCAGAGTACCCGTCTAAAAAGCTATAAGCTTCCTTTCCTGCAACTCTTTCAAACACATGTTCTGAATATGGAAAGGGGTAATGGTCTCTCCTAGTGGTGGCATTGACCTTTGAGATCCATGCACACTCTGAGTTTCCCATTATTTTTTGACACAATCACTATTGGAGACACCCATTCTGAGTGCTCAATAGGGTATATGAATTAGCATTTGACAAGCTTTTCAATCTCTTCTTGAACAATCTTTGCATACTTAGGATTCATTGGGTAGGGTCGTTGCTGGACTGGTTTAGCCACGCTATTCATGGGGATTGTGTGTTGCAACATGGCAAGTGGAACACTTTCATATCATGATATGTCCAAGCAAATATATCCTTGAATTACTTGAGAAGTTCTTTAAATACATACTTCTCAATCTCTGTCAGATCTTGGGCAATGAAAACAGGTTTGGACCCTTCTCTTGGGTCTACTAACTCTATTTCCTTAACTATCGTTGGACCGTCATAGACTCCATTGCTTCCATTGATAGGTTTTCTTTGAGCCTTTGTATACACAATCTTACGCTCCTCCGTGGTGCAGGGTGTAAGTTTGTGGGGTCTTACTGTTCTATGGACTGTGATTTCTCTTTTGCTTCCTTTTGTTGTTGAGTTAACTCTTTATTTTGTCGACTCCTTATGGTACGACTCAACTTTGGCTTCTCTGTAGCCTCTAGCTATGCAATGTCAATGGGTTGTGGACTACACCACTTAACGCTTTGAAGGTATTTAACCCAGTTATCTACCAGCTTCCGATGAGCATCACATGCCCCTTTATAATTAAGCCATTCCGCGATAAATTTCTTTTAATTTATTCTAGCATGCACATTTTCTTGATATCGTCGCCTCTTATATCTCTTACTCTTCTTGTCTAATTTTTTATTGCGGATGGTCTCTAATGAAGAGTCACTAGATGAATCGCTACTTGTGTCTTCTGCTCTCCTGGATAGATTGTCATCTAGGGTACCACTGGGCCCTGAATGGTTTGTCCCCACATTTTCATTAAGATTTAACTCAGATTCTTCGTCCTCATAGTCAATTTCAGTTGATGATTCTGACTTAGAATCGTGTGGGCTATAGTCTTGTGAGACACTACTGGTTCCAATGTCAGTCAAGCCTTCATCCTATAGGTCATTAAAAGCTATATGCATTGCTTCTAGCATATTTAAGGGTACAAGTTGTGGCATTTCATCCCCCTCAAGTGTTACCTAGGTCATCCCCCTGTTTCCCCAAGTGTCTATGGTTGCTACTAGGTGGACCCAATCCACATTGTCAGACTCAGTCATCCCAGGTAGAACATCCATATAAGGAGAATTTTCCCCAACATCAGTGTCCACTTTACATGTGTAACAATACTGCAATGGGGCCAAGTGAACTGTGGTGTCAGATCTATGATCAATTATAAACCTGTTTCCTAGAGGATCTGCTCGACCAGTTACAAGATCCACTCGAATGACAAAATCTTGGAACTACAAGTAGACACGGTTTTAGACCAGTCATGCATCATTTTTGCTTCCCTCATGAAAGGACTTCCCAAGATCATCTCAGATGTCATAGTGTCCTTGGAACAATGAATGTATTTCTTATTTTGTGTCTAAAGACCTTGATCTTGAGATCTTCTAGCATCCCAATAGGTTTAACAATAGTCCCATTGGCCATTTTTACTACTATGGTTGTGGTCCCAAGGTGAGGTCTTCCCATAGTTTTCCCAGCAATTTTTAGTCACAATGCTAACCCCAGCGCCACCATCAAGGATTCCCTTCACAGTTCATCCCTTGGTAGTGATTGGTATGGTCGCATTGGATTCATCGCCCTCAGAGTATTGTCCCAACTTGTTAACAGGTATTTCTACAATAGAGTTCTCATCTAGGTTGGGTTGTGGATCTAAGTGTTCCTCCTCTATTGGCATCTCCCTAGCTCCATCCATATGTGCAAATTGTGGTAGCCTGACTTTCAGTTCTCCATTGAGGAAAGCTCGAAGAGCTAAGAATAGCTCGGGGTCTCCATATAGTTTGGACATGATGGTGGTTCTAACTTCTCAAGCCATGAAATCCATCAATTTGGCAATGTTTAACGGCACCTTTTGGGCTTCAGTCCCTTGATGTGGGAAAGATGGGATCTCCATTTCTTTGATAGGGTCACGTAGTCCCTCTGTAAACATTCTTTCCAACAAGAAGTGAGTACGTCCACTTTCCCATGACTTTAAGTCACTTTCTTCTTGGATGACACTAGGTATGGTTAGGGGTCTATGGACTTTTGTGAGGTTGTTGTTGCGTAGGGAACACTGTGTCTGTAATTTGGATCTACCTAGGTGCTGGCTCTAGATCCCTTTGGGTCTCTTCTACCAAACTCCTTAATCGCTTGACTCGCTCAATCTCCTTTGTAGGGTTTGGGTAAGTTCCTATCTTCTTATTGGGTCCTGGTCATTGTGGCTCATGACGATCTTCCTTGTTGGTTTCTTTCCTAGTCATTTTGGTCTCCATAGTTTCACCTGAATCAGAATCATCTTCAGCATCGTTCATATATACGGGGTCGTCACTAGTCCCTATGTTGGTCTTTGAACTGGGGTCCGACTTCGCTACTTTTTGTGATCTCTTCCTTCGTGTGTTCTTCTTCTTTTGAGATTGGGCAATCAATGTCGTGTCTCTTTCTTCAAGAATATAATTTTGTTTTTGGAGCATCGATCGTGTGAGTACATTTACTGATACCACATGCGTACTTTGTGATGGCTCCTCGGTAACCTCAATCAAGTTTAATGGCGTGATCTTCAATGCATTTGGATTATTTGGACATTGGGCAATCAAATGATCTATGCCACATCGATTACACGTGAATATCGGCATTGTAGACGTGCTCGCTTGATTGGCTTGCATTTCTTTTGTAGCCTAATAGGACACTCGACTACACGATGTGGACCTCCACACTCATAGCATTGAAAAGATGGTCTCTTGGCAGTGTAATTGATATTTTGGCCTCTTGTAGCAAGAGCAGCTACTTGATAGACAGGTTTGACTTGTCCCCAATAGTTCTCCATGCAGTATTGTGGACTTTCTCCAAGTGCACTCATAGAAATCCACATTGCATCTAGTTCAAAGGACACCCCTAGCACCTCAATCCTAGATGGGGCGTTCCTAAATAAGAACAAAAAGTACGAACTACAAACGGAAACTCTAACCGACCTATACACAAGTCACACCTATCACGTGGGTTGGTTAGATGTCCTACAATCCACAACGGGTGCTTCTAATGTAGAGGATCAACAACAAAGAGTTTGTGAGGTCATCCATAGGGTTATTGAGCTAGAAAGACAAAACAAGGGGATCCACATGCCTTCAACGGGTCTCAGGAGATTCTTGGATACAGGGAAGGCTAAACAACCAACCTTATCGCAAATGGAGACTCCCTCGATAAGTCCGATGGATCCTCCATATGTTGTTTCGCTAGGGATCTCGGTGCAATCTGAGCCCACAAGTGATAGCTTTACCCTTCCAAGTCTAGCTCATCTTTCCCTTGATGACACCACGTCTACCATGCCTACCCCAGTGATGGGCATGCCAAGAAACACGCCATGGACTTCCTTTGTTAGTAAAGCACCGCTACATGGTAGCTCAATGCCTGCAATAGTACCTACAAGTGTGTACCAATCGTATACACCTATGGGTCCTCGTACTCATGTAACTCCTGTCCCTCCCATTGTTTCAACAACCTATGCTCCACAACCACAAGACCCAAGCTCTTATTTTAATGGGACCATACCGGCTAGCATTAGCATTTCACATCCGACGTCTGCTATGCCTAGGCCCCACATATGAACTTTGGGCCGCCGCATGGCACAACACCGTACCAAACTTGGAACCCAAAGGCTTCCTATGCGCCAAGCCAAATGCCAATACCTACTCCACATGTAGTCTTTGGAGCGCCTTCACCCACGGTGCCTACTCACTTAGGTGACTTGGCAACATTTCCTCAAGCTATCGGTCAATCTATTGTTGAGAATATGCGTAACACGCCCGATAGAGAGCCTAGAAGTAAGGCAGTACAAATAGACAAGCTCACACAAAAATTTAGTGGAGGTAGGGATGTGAATAAGCATATCGAAGTGTTTGAACAAATATGTGATTTTCTAGGAGAATACAATGACCTACATAAGAGTAATGCTTTAAGCCTAACCTTAAGTGGGAAGGCTGGGGGGGCTGGGGATTGGTATAGAACCCTAAGGGTGGAAGAGAAAACGATTTACCCTACTCTTAGGAGACTGTCCTTGAAAGAATACATACGAGAGGGGGTGCTTTGGTGTAGCATCTCAACTCTAGAAAGCCCAACGAGAGGAAGGAGAGTCCGTGAGAGACTTTATTAGTCGCTTGAAGCATTTGAATTCTCATTGTAATCCAAATGAGCGCTTCAATAATAACGAATTTCTTGATAAATTCATCAGGGATTACGACATGAGGATATCTATAATGGCCTAGTCATTAGAGGTATCACCACTTGGGAAGTAGTCACCACCAATGCGATCCAATTGGAGGATAATTGAATGATTCAAGGAGAAAAAGTGTCTGTTGAGCCTAGATCTACTAGCTCGCAAGCATCGGGCATCAACCAATGGCCCTAAAGCCTATTGCTAAGGAGCCAAAGATATTTGAGATGACTTTAGCAGATCTCACCAAGGCCATCCAAGAGAGTCTTAGAGACAATCGTGCTCCGCATAACAACCATATGTATCCAAGAAGGGAGCAACAATGGTGTTGAGTTTGCTATGGTCCGCATAGTACCACTATTTTTAGAGTAAAATTTAATGGGAATTGCAATGCCTGTGGGAGTTATGGTCATCAAGCTAAGGATTGTATAGTATTTAAGCATGCAATGGCTAATAGACCAACCTTAGCATGGATAGACACACCTCGAGTACCTTCATTGATGCCGGCCCAATCTCTTGAACAAACGTCACAACACATGGTCCCTAGGGCCCAAGATGTTGTTCAAACAACACCCTTACCACCTCCAGTGTTAGGAACGCAACCACCACATCCGAGAATCACTTCTGTGAATCAAGTGGGTTGTGAGTCATGTATTGTTGGTTTGGAAGGCTGTGAGGAAGATATAGAACCTAATATTGCCTATGTAGCTCCTAGGAGCTCTGTCTAACCTCTTTGAAGCTAATTAAGAACTAATTAACTGTATAACACAAAATTACACACTCACAGACAGTCAGCTCTACTGCTCACTGTCTACTCTACTTCTCACTGTCTACACTCACTAACAGATCTGCTAACACCTGCACATTATAGATCTTGCAAAACTAACAAAAACCAGTACAATGCAGCACTAACAGAGCTTACAGCCGCTAGCAGAATCTAACAAAAACCTACTAAAATTGTGCATTACAGTTACTTAACAGAATCTAACGGAAACCTGCTAATCTGCCCATTGTAGCCACTTAACAATTCTCACAGAACTCAACAAAAAACAAAAAACAGATAGAAGAAAGGCTTCCAGAGGTAGCACTGAGTGCTCCTCAAGCTTAATGCAAGGCTGTCCCCGACAGCGGCGCCAAAAATGTACGCTTTGCCGTACATGTCGAAGTTGGGAACTTGCATGTGCACTGTGTGCGAGCCTCAAAAGGCTGCAAACATACAACTAGAAGAGCCTAGCAAGCTCAAAGGGGTAGGGGTGTGTCACTCATCGCTCAATGCTTCCGTCGTGAAGGATCCTGTGATGAGGAGCCACCATCGATGGCGCGTTCAACCGCCTCGCCGCCGCGGATGCTGTCGCAATGCTCGATCGGGCGCGCGCACACACACACACACACACACACTCTCTCTCTCTCTCTCTCTCTCTCTCTCTCTCTCTCAAGCGCGTGCGTGCACACACACACACACACACACACACACACACACACACACACACACACACACACACACACACACACCCCTGTGAGCACATGAAGGAGAAGGAGACATAGATGGAGCAAGAGCACTTCTTAGCTTACACCTCAAAGAATGAGGATTTTTAGGTCAAATGGACCTTTTATAAGAGTTTTGCCCATTCACACATGGGCACCCATAGTGGCCGGTCGTTGTAAAACTAATGTAAAAATAAGATAAGTGGCGTGCCTCTCATCGGCGATCAACTACACACCTATTGGACCAACAAGCCCGGTCCATGACTCAATCAAATAAATATTATGTGTCCGTCGAAAGTGATAGGGTGTCTGTGAGGGTTAACAATGCCTTAGATCTGTGGGCCATTACTCACTCTTTAGAGTGGGGTTATACTTTTACTCATGATGCTCACTCTGGATATAGAACACGATTGGATCGTTGGTATGTGTTGGGTGCTACGAAACATGATATGTTTGCATGTGATATGAGGATTGATTGTTCCTTTCTTAGATCTGATCATTTTCCTCTTTGGCTCTTGGTCCATTTTGAGGCATTGGGTGGCTACAGATTCTTTGCTTCTCCATAAGTGCTTGTTGCATGTTAATAATGCATATCTTTCACACAAAGCCTTCCAAATCTTGGTTGAAGGCGATGATTCCTCTGCTTGTCTCTCATATGTTTATCGATGTGCATGTGGCTTATGCAAATTCAGGCAGTCATAAAGGATTATGGCTTGTGGTACATGTATCAGTTGAGAGATAAAGTGCAAGAAGATAAGGAAACTTGTCAATCTTTGGAAAGTCTTTCGGATACTAGACGGCTTACTGATTCATAACAAGAGGAGTATGTGCGGGTAAAGAGTCTTTGATGCATAATAATAGGAGGAAACTTGAAAAATGGAAGGTTAGATCGAGATAGCATGCTTTCATGGATAAAGGTTGTTTGACAAAACAATTTTTTAAGCATTTGCATCACTCATGGCAACATGTCACTATCAAAAGGGTTAATGACAATATTGGGCAATGGACAACCAATAAAATTTAATTAGAAAATTCAATGGTGGATCATTTTCAACAGGGTTTTTCCACTCTTGAGGCTCCCTCAAGTGAGGTTTTGCAAGCCAACTGATGTCTACTGTTGTCGTATGTACATCCTATATTGACAATGAATAGTTACCCTTGAGGTCAGTTTTACTGAAGCCGTATAGCATAATAGCTTGTTACATCTTGATCATTGGAAATCACATGGATGGGACGGTCTTACGGCTGAATTTTTCCTTTGTTTTTGGGAGTCCCTTAAGAAGCCTCTACTTTTCATGATAAATCATTTATGGACTACACAATCTTTGTTGCAATCGTGGAAAGAAGACCTGGTGAAATCGTTTCCCACGAAAGAATTATGTGAATCCTTCTCACATTGGCCTCCTATTACGCTTATGCCGGTCATTTACAAACTAGTCGAAAATGATAGCTACGCGTATTATTTGTTCTCTGGCATATATCCGGGTCAGTATGGATTCATCCCTTATATTGCCAATGATTTCATTGGAATTGAGTATGAAAATATACTCGACAAGATGTACTTATCATGTAGGTTGATATAGAGGAAGCATTTGACATTGCTCATTGGGAATTCATTGCACATATCATGTTGGCTTTGGGCTTTGGGTCCAGAATGCGCCGGGTGGTCTATTTTCTTTATGAGCATAATCAATCTGCCGAAGTAATTGCTGGTGAGCTGACTCATTCATGGGTTCTTGGTCGATCGGCCAGGCAATGATGCCCTTTGAGTGCTATATTGTATGTTATTGCTACACATCCTTTGCTATTATATATGGACTCCTCGATGGCATCTGACCATTTACATGGATTATAACTGCCATCTCGTGATCATTTTGTGGCGCAAGCATGCGCGGATGACTCCATGTTTTGGCGTAGAAATCAACCTGAGGATGTTCGATGTATCATGGAAGCTACAAGTTTATGTGTTGGCTACAAGTCTGCAAGTGAACTTCCAAAAATATAATTTGTTACCATTGTATCAAATGGATTGGCACTCTATATTATGGCCAGGTGAGATAGTGAAGCCTGATCAAATTGTGAGGCATCTTGGATACCTGATGGCTTGGTCAGTCAACAATGCCAAATTATTGGATTGGGTTGAAAATAAGTTGAGGTCTAAATTGAACTATTGGAAATTGTTTAGTTGGCTGCTACATGTAAGACTCATAATAGTGCAATCCATCTTGGTGGCATATATGCAATTTTTCTTGCCATTGTTGCATTGGCCACCCTGACGTCTTTCGCCCTTCATGTATCGTATTTTAGAGCACTCTTGGTCTACTTGCTCCCAGAAAACGGGTTTGCGATTGCTCACGATGGATGAGTTGTGTACTCTAAAGCGTTGTGGTGGTCTGAATGTTCTACATTTGTGTTCTCATGTCACAACAAGGAAGGCTACTTTGTTATTGGTACTGCTTGAACAAAAACAGTCCTGGACGCAGATGTTTGCATTTTTGTGCTCTCATGCGGTTTCTACACCAGCTTTTGGTCATTGACAACCTTCATATTGGGATATAGTATTTGGTAATTTTGAAGCTACAATATCTGGATACCCCCTAGCTTCCAGTCTTGTTGCTGATTGGAAATTAGTCACACAGTTGTGGCATGGAAGAGATGACGCGTGTGGCAATTCACTTTGGTTGGAGAGTTTGCATTGGAGTCGGATTTTTGATCAGATTCTTGTTCAACGCTCTCCTACACAGGCTTATTTTCTCTCCTAGAAAGGTATTGATATGATAATAGATGTAATAGATGCTGATGGATGGGTGCTCTTGTTTAGACATGTTGCTCTTACTTTTGGGCTTGGGATGCACTACAGGCGCATTTAGAACACCATTAAGGATCTAGTGGACTACGTATCTCCCATTCCGCTGCTGGTTTTGGAGGATCGAATCTGTGATTGGCATTATGTTGGTTCTTCGATCCGCTCGATATCCGTAGAGAAGGTGTATTTTCATTTGCAGTCACTTTCCTGGATACAAGAGCACTCTAATAATGTATGGAATACGAATAAGGCTCTACATGGTGGCAAATTAAAGTTGTGAAGGTGTGCCATGTTAAGCTACCTCTAAAGGAGTGATTATTCATGTGGAGATGCATTGTTGTGGGTCTCCCAAACTGGCAAATTTTTGCTCTCCAGAAGATTGGCCTCTTCGTGATGTGTTCATTGTGGTGTAGGCATTGAGAATATTCCACATTTATTGTGGACCTGTTCTTGTACGTAACAGTTCGTGGACTGCATCCATCACTCCGGTCGTATGCATACTTTTTTGGCTGGGTTAGATTCTGGGTGCTATGGACAATGTGGAGAGCACGTAATTTCCTCACGTTTCAACAAATTCAAGTGGAGTATGTTTCCTTCTTCAAAACATCTCTTTGATAGGCTCTTCAAGTTGCCTATGACTTGGATGAACTCCCTTTAGTCATTACAGCCTCTACTTTGACTGTTTTGATTTACTGCTTGCAATATTTTCTATGGGTTTTCCTCGTGTCGAAGTTTGCCATTTGTAATTCAATTTGACATTACGAGAGAGAGAGAGAGAGAGAGAGAGAGAGAGAGAGAGAGAGAGAGAGAGAGAGAGAGAGAGAGAGAGAGAGCGCTGCAATTCTTGTATGATTGTTGAAATCTTGCTTGCTTTCTTGGAGCATTGAAGAAAACCAATTGCAATCGGTGTGTGTGTGTGTGTGTGTGTGTGTGAGAGAGAGAGAGAGAGAGAGAGAGAGAGAGAGAGAGAGAGAGAGAGAGAGAGAGAGAGAGTATTCACATGATGGACATGAGTGCATGGAGCCGAGGAGTAGTATGTTGACCATCGCTTTTCGGTAGGCTATATGTATGGTGAATTATGGGGTGTCACTCAATGTCGGGCACAGGATTTGTCAATTATTAGTCTCGATGCCAAGGCATCTATGTCACGGACATATGGCTCAGAGGGGATATAGGGCCCTAATTTGGGGGGCGAGGCAGCTTTAATCTCAGCCATCGGATCATCCAGTGAACTAGGGTGAACTAGGGGTGACCTAGGGTGAACCAGGGTCGGGTAGACTAGGGTGTGATCGTGTGCCATGCGAACATGTGCCATTAACGACACACGCTAGCATAATGGTAAGGAATCCGTGTGGCAACCAGGAGGTCTTGGGTTGAACTAAGGGTGAAGTCGGAGCGCCATTTTTGCTCGGAATTCACCGCACGATTAGACGGCTTCGATCAAAGCCGCTGCACGCCCCCAAATTTGGACCATAGATCCCTCGTGGCTGACCCCGTGTGAGATAGTGAAGCATCTCTTAATTTTGAAAGGGATGATCAAAAGGCGCGGCTTTTCTTCGCAGCTGCGGAGCTCATCCACTGTAGGTGCTCGCGTGCGTGCGTAGAGGGAGAGAGGGAGACTCAGAGTGAAGGAGAATAGATGGGTTGGGTGGAGGCGCCCTGGGAGTTCGATTGCCCAGGGACGCCTCTTCTCTGACAAAAACAGAGAGATTTGGCTGCCGTGTCGGCTCTTATCTGACACACAGGGAGAGAAATGGCTGCCTCGCATTACTCGATGACACCCTCATCATCTTCATACACTTCTTCGACACCTGCATCATCGTTGTCGGGGACTTTGACCCACAGACTCGTGGAAAGAGCTTCATCTTCGCGCCTTGCAAGTGAGTATGTACGCACCAGCGAGGAGTTAGTGGGTTATGTTACTTACCTGGAAGGTGCTTTGGAGAAGGTACGTGCAGAAGGGCAGCGATTCCAGCAGGAATCATTGGATGCCCGTAACCAAGCCACTCTCGCTGCCCACCGCCTCACCCTGGCGCATCGTCAAGCACATATTCTTGCGGCAGACACAACCCAAGCTCTTCAGACTGCTAGCCAGTACAAAGAGCAGCTTGCTCTCACCCAGACCTTGCTCACTGAAGAACAGCACAAATCTAAGGTACTAGACATGACATCTGCATTACAGTGTCCATGCGTTCAATCATTTCACCAGATACCCAAAAGTGTCATTTGGCTCAGCTATTAGCCAGAGTTAGCTATGTGGCTCGCCTTGACCACGTCTGTACATTTTATAGCTTAAGTTGTGATTTAGCTTTGATAAAAAAGTTCTTAACTTGTCACTCCACTCGTAGAACATTATACTTTTTTTCTAACAGCTCAATTATGCATGCAAGTTTGCAACATCGATTTCATGGTGTGTAGCTAATGTACTAGCCAAGAAACCTTATTCAAGATGATTGAAACACCCTTATTACATGAATAAGTCAGAACTTGGAGTCCCAGATAGTGGAATTAGAGAAGGCTATAAAGAAGAGAGATGAACTGGTTGAAGCGTGCAAATTGAAGGAACGTAGATCAAGAAGAGTACTGAAGAAACAAAATGAGAGACTTATGAGAAAAGCCACCCTTTCGTGGATTCTTGCTTGCTTATCAAGTATTTAGCATGGCACCTTCTCAATGCATAACCGACATGACCATATGCTGTAGAGTAGGGAACATACCGATCTAATTTTGATTCTACTAGTGCGTTAGCTTGGCTTTCTTTTTTCAAAAGGAAGCAATGCATTCGACATGAGAGTTAGTAGGCTCCATCTTAATGTTTGTATGATGGGTTAGGTTTGTTTGTTTGTTTCTTTGTGCAGATCCATATCTTGAAGTAGATACATCAAAGGAGCGAGCTGCTTCATTGATCAGGATGGCCCAGGACTTACTTAAGTCAGAGGGTCAGTCCCAAACAGAAACTTCAGGATCACTCACATTCTCTGACATGAAGGCAAGAAGCTTGCGATTAGAGTGCGCCTATGTAGAGAATGAAATAAAGCATCTGTTGCAGCCATCTATCTCATCATCTCAAACATCAGAAGACCATGAGTCTGCAGGGATTCACACAAAAACTGTGAGCACTGAATTTGCATTTATCTTTGTCATTATGTTGATGTATCTAAGTTGATGTGTTCTGTGCCTCTTAAATGTGCTGGGAGTAGTTCTTTGAGGCTTTGTATGCCAGGAAGATTGCAATTCTGAGCTCTTTCCATGGGAAACTGCTTGCTAGTTCTCCGAGTATTGTTGAAAGGGCAACCAATTTCAAGCATGCAATTGTTGAATGCTTTATGCTTTTGTTATGGCAGCCAGAGCTCTTGACAGCAAGATCACACTTCAGTTCTGAAGTAGACAAGGAAGGAAGGTCCAGCTCTAGAGGCGATTTACCCAATGGATGCAGCCCTATAAGGAGCATTCTAAAGTAAGAGCTCCTCCAGGTAGCTAAACATTGGGAACAAGTCTCAGCAGAGGTTTCACCATTGTGTTGTTTTCTGTCAAATGTTTTTTCTTTGCAGGGCAGCTCAGGATTTCTTTGATGATGTTAATGGCCTTGATTGTATGATGGCTCGCGATCAATTAGAAAGTCGGGAGCTGCATAATGAAGAAAGCAGATATGGCCGAGATGATCATAAGTTCAATGGACATGGCTGCATTGCGGCTCAGTTGGAAAGTTGCAAGCTGCACAAAGTAGAATGCAGAACTGGCCCAAGCCACCATAATGTGACAGTGAAGGAGCGTTATGCACGTGCTAGGTTTAAAGTGCCTCCGCTTGATCTATCAAGCAGCACAAAATCAGCTGCCTTTGAAAACCCCTCATCTATTCACATGCAATTTGGTATGTTCTAGCATTTTTGTTTGTAGCCATGACAGAACTCAGTATGTAGACCTTTGTACTTATGTTCCTCGTGCATGCATGCGTGTGGGGTCTATGTGGGGGCAAACATTTTTCTCTGTCTCCTTCTGGGCACTGATGTTGTCACAACGTTACAGGTGATGTTACAATAATTAGCCAATACTCTGCATGATTTAGGTGATGGTTTTGGTTATTTTGTCTTGTGGATGACCACTATGAGCCTATAACTTGCACTTTGGTTGATATATGAATTTGGGTTTCTCATAGGAATTCTTGTAGCTCTAAAAAAATGGTTCAAAAGTCTTTACAATTTTTGACTTAAACCAGAGCTTTAATCATCTGGAGTACCGTTTGCTCATCTATGCAAATTTCCAGGTTTCGGGCAAGTTGGTCATCACTTTCAAGATTGTGGTGACGAGTTCGAGATGAGGGAACAAGATGATGAGTATTTACCAAGAAAGGAGGAGAGAATAGAGAAGAAGCAGAGGGTGCAGGTGGATGTAATCCGTCGAGGCAATTTGTTGAACACTAAGCGGGATGTCGAGAGGGAGGGCATCACGCAGTGCCAAACAGACATCATGAAGACACTGCAAGGCTTAAAGAAAAACATGGGATATCTATTGGATTTGGAAGAGAGAAGCCATTTGAAGCACTTTACTTGACATGCGATTGTCTTTGCTGGTTAAGGGTTGAACGGGCTCAATCCAGTTTGTGTGCCAATCCCATGCACAGGAGCACATTAGCTCATTGTTTTGGTTTGTCAAAAAAATTGATGGTTTTTCACACCTCATGCTTCAGATTGCTTACATTGAAGGACATCACACTCAGACTTTGTGTATGATCTTGAGTTTCAACAAGGAAACCTGAGATAAAGTAAAAGTCAGTCTGAAGGTGGGAGTCCCTGTGGCAATAGACTGGTTGGCAAGCAAGGTGGAGATTGAAAGCTCTTTGTTTTGATTGAAGGTGAGACTGTGCCTCTTTCAAAGGTGCCAGCAACAGACACCACTTACACAGGTGTTTGAGTGGAGACCATTTCTAAGGAAAAGTAGCGTGGCTCTACGCCAAAGCCAAGCCATCCCTAAAGCTTGAAGATGGTATGCATTATAGACAGATAGGGCCATACAACAGAACAACGTTCAGAGTTCAAGTTGTTTCCCTGGAATATTGTAGCTGCAGAAAAGTAAAACCTTTTCTTGGAACAATAAGCGCAGACAAAGAGCAATTGAAATTGAGGCTCAGAACTGTTCTCTACTGAGGTTTTTTGAAGGTGTTTTTGTAACGTTCTTTCATTCACTTAACATGTAAATTTAAATGGTATCATTGTAGAATGCTCCGGTCCACATTGAAACATTCCTGACCTCATTTGGCTATGGTTTTGGAAAGATGCTGCCTTGCCAAAGCACATCATTCGTTCAAGTCATGTGACCTTTTGTGAATATTTGCTGCACACATTGGTGTTCTTTTCTTATGGTGGATGCTATTGCTGTGATTAAGACACATGAGAATTCCAAGTGATGGAGAGTTGCTTTGCTCAATTTCTTTGCCCTCTCTCATTCAGATGCTCAAGGCTATGTGAAGTTGTTGCCTTGGATTCAATAATTTGATTTAGGGATCCTATGAATTTCTCACCTTTTCCAAATTTTTTTTCACTGATACAGTTTTGCATCCTTCGTTTTTGGGTATGGATGTCATATCTCGGCTCTAACAACAGTTGTTGCTTATTTTCATTTGAACTTAATAATCAATTTGTTTGCTATGATGAAAGATCTCTTGGATGACCCCGGGCCATTGGCAACCACTTTCTCCCCACAAAACCTCTTACCCCTTTCACTCACTATCCAGGGTTTACTTTCTTGCATTAAGAACCAAAAAGTTACATGAAAGATTATGCAGAGAAATTTTGATCCTTTAGATTTGGCATCGTTTGTTTGCTATTAATAATGTCTTCTAATTTTTGGATCACTTTTGTCAACACTTAGAATGCCTTGATACTACAGATCAAGAAGACCTTGACTCTCTTGTTTCTACTCTCCCCTAAGGTGGTTAACCACCTCTTGAAATCTTTTGGATTATCTCCCCTTCCTTTTATCTTTTATTGAGGTAGAACCCTCTAATCCCCAGCCGTAGCAAACCAATGGCAGCTTGCACCAACTCAAGCTTCTCATTTTGTTAGTAATTACCTCAAGTAGGATGCCTCCAGCAGCACTACCCATTGAAGGCATTCTAAAAACCTCTACCACACCTAAAGAAAAACTTCCTTCTTCCTCCAAGGAAACCACTCAGTCTCGCAAGATATTCGGATATCACCCATCCAAACAGACACTTGGGAGGATCGACATTCAAACCATCTCGAGTTCCATGGCAACACCTAAAGAGGTTAGGTCACTATCCACTTTGCCTAATGGCTTACTCCATTTTGAGACTTCTAAAAGGGTTTCTAAGATTTAGTTTCATGTGTTCATGTGAATAAAGCATTTGATTTTGTTGCACCGTTTGAGACCACTTTTAGATCGTACGCATCACCTTCTCATGGAAATTCTCCCTTTGTATTGGCTCATACTTTTATAACATTAAGAAAGTCTTCAACTTTTTCACTCAACTTGTCATGCATAACATGTTTATAGACTTTCCTTAATGACTTTCCTAATTTTGGCAAACATGTAATTACTAGTGACACTTCTATTTGTCATCATCCCTTTCTTAAGACTAATCTCGCTAAAGGGATTAATCATATTCCTTCTAATCCCTTTGTTGCCACTGACGAGTTATGCTCGTTTTGGTTTTGGCAAAAAAAATCAGTATTTTTATTCTAGAAGTCTTTATTTCTGAAAAAAATTCACAAGAAAAAAAATTCATAATAAAACATCTATTATAGTTCTCAAACCCCTCCATTATTGATGAAACTAATTGGCTTAAATCTCACCTTCTTGTCACAGGAGTTGATAAAGCAAGCAACCCTTGTATTTTTATTTGTAAATACTTGATAAGATCTTTGGCTTTTCAAAGAATTTCCTCAACAGAATTAACTGGTGTTACTTGTGATGAAGTAGAGATACCTTCTATCTTGAAAAACTCTTTACAACTTTGTTATATGTTAATCCTATTTTTGCTTTTACTCTTCTTTATATTATGGGTTCCTACTAGGCTCACAAAAATTCTTTTAGATGGCTAACCAATGCCCATAACTGTATTTTCTCAAATTTCACTTCATCTAATCTTCAGGTTTACAAGCTCTAAAAGGGGCCTTACACGAATATACCTTCTCGTTAAAACTCTCTTCTTCTCGGGTGTGTGGGTGTGTGTGTGTGTGCGTGTGTAAAAGAGGAAAAAGGTATAACCTTTCTATCACCCAAGTGTCTTAGACTAATTATGCCATTTCCCTCTTGAATAACAGGTCTTGAGTTCAACTCCTCGTTGGCTAGATCTTTAAGGTCTCTTGGGATAGTTTCCTACAACGTTAAAACACTCTCTTCTTCTTCTTTTTCTTCTCTTGGAACAAAAGGCGAATTCTTCCAAAAAAACCTCAATCTTCACACTTTTTGGAGTTTAGATAGCCATTATGACTTTATGACAGATCTTTCCAGAAAAATTTACTCCTTGTACACGTTTGATGTTTAGTCTTGTTTTGAGATCATCCCACACCATGGCCCAGATAGTCTTATGGAAGCCATTGAATGTATTGTATGATATATTAAAACACTTTGGATATATTTCATTTAAATATAAGAAGGATCTATTATGCATCAAAAAAAAGAAAGCAAAAGATTAATTTTCCTCTTCACATTTTCTCAATTACAACTCTCTTGCTTTAAGATTGTCTAATACCAAAGTTGGTGGTCTTATTCGTAGGCAAGGTAAAGGTATTCCCATGGGCTATCCTTGCTCACCTCATTGATGTAACCTTTACCTAGCTTCTTTTGAAATTAGGTTTATTCAAACATTATTGTAATTAAAAGCTTTTAATTCTTTGATTAAAAAAAATAAAATCTCCTCCATGTTCATGGGTGACACGTGCCTTATTAATAACCAACAAGTCCTTAAATACCTCAATCCACTTCAACCTCGGAACCATAATCACCCTAAGTTATTGGATATATCCTTGCGCGGATATGATTAATCTAAAGAGAGCTTACTCTACCTACTAGGTCCATACGGGGATTTTATGTTTGCAAGCTTTTGTTTTTGAGCTTTTGGAATTAAAATATTATTTTTGAGTTTTTTAATGCTCATACTACACTAACGATATCGTCAAATATTAGTGTGGCATAAGAAAAATCTACATTAGATTATGCAATCCTTCAATCAGCAAACAATCAAATGTAACATGGGTGGGGTAACATGCATGCACATCTTTGCTTGTGGAAATGTATGCTCAGATGCACATCTCTTGCTAGCTTTAAAAAAAGCCTTGTTTCTAATTAGGTTTCATTGAACATAATATTGTGAAGAATGCCAAACAACATATCTATCATAGTTTCAATGTAACCTAGCGAACCAACTCAAAAACCTCAAAACCAAACCCTTTGCCTTTGAGAAAGGTTTTCTTCAATCACCGTCTGACATGATAGTGCGGTGCCACACCAAGGCTATAATTTTGCGATAGACCTTAGGTTGGGGGACGTCCAAAAATGTAAGTGCAGTGTGACACATGGTCTTTGATTCAATGTCAAATTGTAGTGAGACTTTATAAGGGTGGGGAATACACCTTATCACTCAAAATTTTGTTTGCGATTGGAGTCTCGTGCCACACCAATCCTCCTACGCACAACCTCCGTAATGTTCTCATGATTATCCATATGCAAGCATTAACAATGTGCACCCCCTCTCTAAGGCATAATTTCCAAGAAAGGATTGTAGTGTATGGCTACTACCGTTAGCTAGTCATATTTCAAAAAGTGAGAATACAGCAATCAAGTGTGCACACTGTTAAAAATACTATCTCAACAACTATAGTATAAACATAATATGTATCATCATGGACACCCATAGTCAACTCCTTAAGCATATTTTTTTTTCTTTTAAGCTCTCTCTCTCTCTCTCTCTCTCTCTCTCTCTCTCTCTCACACACACACACACACACACACACACGCGCGCACACATCTTTAAGGTCTCTTCAAAGTGTTACTATGGCATTTCTTCTTCCTCCTAGACTCTTCTTCTTTTTCATCTTCAAAAATCCATAAAGGTAGTGAGAACCAGAACCACCTGTAGCAAATGGATGTTTCAAAATTGTGCCACCAAGTGGAATGACATAGATGCTTCCATTGTCGTATTTATCCCACCCGCCCACGATTACACCTACTTCAAGCAAAGAATTATTTTGATATAACAATTCACGCACAAGAGTTGTTGTTGTTTTCACAGTACCATATTGTCTTTCTACTTGGACTGTATGCTAACATAGTCTGAGATGATCAGAGAGTCGGCTACCGATCCTGATTGACAAAAAGATATACATTGTCTGTTAGACAAGTAACCTTGTCCGATGTTCGATTTGCCACATGTGTTCCACTGCTAGTGCGTGAATCTACTTCCTTAATGACCCCTTTGTCATATTGAATGGCCGATGGTGGGTGCTTGGGACCAATCAGGTGTCCAAGGCTCCATAGCTGCACTTCTCTTCTGTCGCAATCGCGTAAAGTGCCAGCTACTAACTCTCTCTCTCTCCCCCCCCCCCCCCCCCCCAAACACACACCCAATGGTTGCAGAAGCTTAGGGTGTGACCAACACTTCTGCCCACTGCGGCATATCGTAAAGCATCTTCTCTCGAGCCAGGCGGTGGCGCTCCGATTCCTGCCGTCTCTTCACCAGCTACATGCGCCGCCCAGGTAGGTACGAGGGCCTCTCCCCATGCTGCGCACCCATGTAGCACTAGTCGGCCAGCACCAATTTCCGCTCACGCATTTGACACCACTAGTGCTCCCCAGCCCTTGCTTCACATCGATGCCTGACAACACAACCCTGATTCGTGACATGTCATGATCCTGCTCCCTCACTCTGGCATCAAATAACAACAGTAAGAATATAATTTAATGGTTGGCCTTCGCCACACGCTTGATCTCATCCTTCTTCTTGATAGCATAGCTGTTGAAGAACTAGCTTTGACTGCATTGATTAGCTCATCAACAAGGCACTCCACCATAGTCTTGATATTTCCGAAAGCACTCTCTCGAGCACCACTAGTGAGGAGAGGAATGCAGGAGATCCGTAGCTATCTTGAGTATGATGTGCAAGAATCATCAGAGCGAGCGGGGACCATGACATGGGTGTCGTTGCGGATGGCCAGGCTAGTGTAAGTTTTGTCCGCCTTGGAGAAGATCCTCACAAGCTGGCCCTGGGGGGCATGAGGTTCCGGCTGCACAAGGTGGTGGGAAAAAGGGGCCTGCTGGTGCGGGTGGCCATAGTAAGCCATTACTGCTGCTGCTGCATGTGAAGACGTTAGCTCTCGCTCTCTCTCTCTCTCTCTCTCTCGAAAAAGGAGGCCTCTCCTCCCCCCCCCGCGCCGCAAAACAAACAATCATCCACGCGCATGCGGACGATGGGCCTCCCTTTTTCTTAGAAAAAGGAGAGGGGACAAAAGCCCCCATCATCCACGCGCATGCGGACGATGGGCCTGCCCTTTTTATCACAGAAACAAATTGTATAGATAAGGCTCTTGAGAGTCCCTTCCCACCACGTGGCTAGAATGATTGTAGATCCTCATTGTCTTTCATGTATATGTTATAATGTAATCTAAATAATAATGATTTGAATAAATAAAATTCAATAATTAATTAAATTGTGTGAAATGTATGATGTAATTTATAAATAATTAAAATAAACATTTTTTTAAAAAATTGGACATGCTTTGCTAATTAAACCCAAATTTTGGAAAAAAAGGGGGAGGGGCTTGGACCAATCCGAAGCGTTTTCTCTTGCTGCAGTAGTTGGAAAAAGTCGCAAATCTAGAAAAAAAGTTTCTATGGTCACGCTCAATACTGATACTAAAAACATGTTTTCTTAGTTTTCTTTGGGCCATTTGATTCAAAAGGAGCCATGTAGCATGTTGAAAGAATAATGGATCTCTTACTAAGTGGAACCTTGGGGACAATGATGAAGTGCTAAATACAGCAAACATGACAAAAGTGGGTTTAGCATTATGATCTCTAGAATCCCATAGAAACTACTCAACATCTAGCCAAATTTTTAGTTTATAATTAGATATGGTTACTACCTACAAACTACATACAATTGGCCTAAGAAACTAGCAATATTGAGAAAGCTATACTTGCTACACTTTATGTCTCGTATTCTTTAGCAATAAAAAAACTCAACCATCATCATATACTATGCTATATAGCGTATTGGGTCCCCCAGAACTCAAGGAAGATTAGATTTATGTCATACATGGCACTTACATAATCAAAAATTGCATTTGGATATCAAGAAAACCACCAAAAAAATCATAAATGTGCTAATTTTGGCCAAAAACATGATTATACAATTCTTGTAAGTTGGTCATAACTTTCAATTTTAACATTTAGTTCTCCCTAGAAGCATCAAAACATGTTGAGAACTATGAAGGCTTCTCCTCTAGCACTCTAAACCTCACAACAATGAAATTTAGAGTGGTATAGTTGCCCAAATTTGAGAAAAAGCCAAAAACAGGACCTGTTTTTTCACACAGTTTATGTTCAAAAATGTTGTGCATGAGTAAGGATAATGGTGAGATTGATATTCCAAAAAAAAGTCAAGTTTTTTTCAGCTCATAAGGCAACTTTGTGGATATATAGCACCTAGAAATTCATACTCTTCAAATAATTCAAGCAAAACGGTCACTAACAGGACACAAAAGTGTCCAAGGACATAAAAGTGTCATGTTACCAGTCTAGTGATATACTACATAAAATATAGTATATAATATATACTATATAAAGTATAGTATATAATACACACTATATAAACTATCAATATAATATATACTATATAAGATATAATGTATAATTCATACTATATAGACTACATATGTATTATATAAAATACTTAAACTATCTATATCATACTATATATACAATAATAATTATAATAACTATAATATATAACAAGAGATTGTATTATATATATATATATATATATATATATATATATATATATATATATATATATATATAATTATACACTATATATAATATATATGCTATATAAACTATTATTATATATAATAAATAAACTATATAACAATTTACTTTAGTGATATGTTAGTATATATCATTATAATGTACAATAAGATTATAACATAGTATATTATTAGTATTTTATTATAGATACTTTAAATACAATATATATTATTTAATCTCCATATAATATATTAATATATATACACTATATATATTAGATTATATATTATACTACACTATAGCTAATATATATTATATAATTATGAATATGTGTATATACATATACATACATACATATATATATATATATATATATATATATATATATATATATATATATATATATATATATATATATATATATATATATAGTTATATATTTTAATATAGTGTATATATAGTATAATACATTGTTATGAATAGTTTTATCTATACTATAGTGCATTTAGAATGTATAGTACATGTATATACTAATTTTTTTAAACAAATGCACATATTTTGAGTGATTGTGAGAATGACATGTTTTAACAAGAACATTTGAATGGATTTGAATTGAAATGGATCGTAATGATTGCAACTGTACATATCTTATAGAATGGATATTGAATCACCATTTAGTCTAGTTTTCAATGAATGCATTAACCCCTTAGAGCTACATTCTTTTGCACTTTCTTTGGGTTTATACACTCTCTGTCATCTCATATAGTTTACATAATATTATAGTACATATAGTATGTATAGCATAGCACAAAAAAGCCTTGAGTGGCTTCATATGTGATTGAAGATGCATAAATGCTAGATAAGTTCGTGATTGAAAAATGGTCTTAATGTTAGTGCTATTGTTGCATCTTTCTGTTTTAAAAAATAATTCTTGAAATGCTCTAGTTATAAGACATATTTCAAGACGTACACTTCAGGGAGTTCCTTAAAAACAAAATAAAATGTGCATGTGCCCTGACAATTTTTGGTGTGATGGGCTAGTGGTAAATCAAAGAAAGTCCTCTATGAGATATTAAAGAATTGGTTTCGGATCTCATAGTTTTGGATTGAGTACTTTTTGGATGGTTTTGAGGACATTAATGTCAAGCCTGGTGTGGAGAAACATCATTTGAATAAAGGAGGTGTTGTCTACGAGTCTACATAGAGTTTAAGGTAATGAACTACTTCCATGCATTATAGATCTTTAAAAGCATTGACCTTCCAACATTGTAGGAGGAGAATATCATGACACTTCAATACTACAGGAGAAAACACATATGGAGTAGAAGGGTATGCTTCCCAGAGTTTATAAAAATTCGATCAGAACAATGGAGAGGATCCCTCAACAAGGTTTTCCATGTCATTCTCTTGACAACACCATATTAGATGAAATGGAAAATTCTCAATAAAGTAGGAATCTGAAACTTTGATCGATCCCACTTAAAATGGGAAAAATTCCACTTATTTTGGGAAAATGGGTGTTCAATACATCACTTATAGCCTTTTTAATTTAGAAAAGAGCCCACATCTCATATGGTATGTGGTGTTGATAAACACCTTAATCACCACAAAAATTCTGAATTTGCATGATATATAATTTATGTACCTATAATCTAGATGCATGCGAACCATTATGGGGTGGAGTGGGTCCCCTTTTTTCGAACTTACAGTCATCATGGCCTTTGTCCTCTTTCTCCTTTCCTCTCGTGCAACTAGCTTGTCACTCGAAATTTCGCCTGTACTTGTGTGCTCGCTCTGCTCCCATAGCTTGTGCTCCCCCCATTGCATGCTGTAGCCGTTGCGCTCTGCCTCCCATTGCACCCGTTGTGCTCTGCCATATCCCTCATTGCCCCCGGCACGGAAGCATAAAGACTGCAGCAACACCCTCTACAGAGATGACTCCCAAGAAGAACACTCCCTCCAGGAAGCGCAAAAACTCGATTCAGAGCACAGAGTTGGTATAGCAGGCGCCCCTTGCAACAAAACCACAGCACATCAGACCCCGCAATAGCCACCACACAACAGACCCTCCCAACACATGCGACACAACAGACGCCTTCAACAACCACGACACAACAATCCCCTGCAACCAACACGACGTTGCAGACCCCAACAACAAACACGACCGCCAAAACTTCCCTCTCCAAATGCATGTTGTTGGTTGAAAAATATGCTCGAAAAGGTGAGTTCTACATCGCCTCATGTCTATGCGCCTCATGGAAATGCATGGCCAAAGATCCTTTTTTTCAGCATTGGTTGCAAATCATTTTTCTCCATGACTTTGCTTGTAGCATCGGTGGTGTATCCGGTACTTTCTAGGTTTTGCTATTCTGCAGTGCAGTTGCATAAGGATTATGGAATGAGCATGGAGGGCAAGCTGCCTAAAGATTTAATAGACAAGGACTTGCCACCTGAACAGTGGTCAACAATCTTCAAGGTGCAGGAGAAGAAGAAGACTAAGATCTTCCTCCACCAGGTGCATGACCACCTTTACGATGCATGCATACTTCTGTATCAGAAGGTCTCCTAGGCTGCCCCCTCCAATGACGAGCTCATGACGAGGTTTTTGAGGGGGTTTGCATATGAATATTGCAATGCTACCAAGGCAGATCCCGTTAGCCATAAGATTGCATGGGCTTTGGTTGGGGATCAAGTATTAGAGAATGTCAAAAGCCAAAAAGGGGGGGCTCAATCCAAAAATACAGAAGTTCATGTTCGATTACAGCGTGAAGGAAGCCCCCACATTTGAAGGATTGAAAGAGAATGTTGTGGATGGTCCTACAGCGTCCAGTCACCCTCTACAACACATGTGGACAGCCTCTCAACCCCTCTACACAGCATGGGTGGATAATCTTGCCGATGACCTTGAGCAGCAGGCAGTGAAGGCAGAAGAGAAGGTGAAGTCTGCAAAGATAATCGTGGCTGCAAAGCGGGACTTATGGTTGTGCAACGAAGGTACCTCCTCAGCTTGTGCACCCATCACTGCAGAGGTGGAGAGCCTTAGAGAGGAGGTGAAGAAACTGAAAGCCTCTCCAACAGAAAATGCAGCTGCGATTGCCAAAAAAGAGGCTGAAATTGGAGCCCTTACAAGGGTACTCTCCAAGTCTTTTGGATTCAATGATGCTGCAAGGATGAAGGGGGAGGTGTCAGCCATGCAGGTACTCCAGTTTTCTCTGTCTTTAAAGTGTATAAAGTGCTAACAGTGGTTGAGATGGTCACCTTTTAAGCACTTGCAACCACTTTCAACCACCTACAGACTCTTTTAAGCACATGCAAACATTTGGAAATACATGCAAGTGCTTGCAGGTGCATAAAAGTGGTTAAAAGTTCTTGCAAGTGCTAAAAAATTCTTGACTATTTAGCACTTGCAAACACTCTAACCACATGTAAGCACTTTCAAGAACTTTTAAACACCTAAAAATGCCTGCAAGTGCTAAAAAGTGCCTAACTTTTATGCACTTGCAAGCACTTTGAACCACCATTTGGCCCATTAAAGCACTTTGAAGAACTTTCAACCACTCGCAAACTCTTGCAAGTGCTTGAAGAAGATTCAAAGTGGTTAAAATTGCTTCAAAATGCTTTCAAAGTGATTAAAAGTGCTTCTTGCAATCACTTCAGAGCACTTTTAACCACTTTAAAGCACTTTGAAACAATTTTAAGACCCTGCAAGCACTTGCAAGAGTTTGTAAGTAGTTGAAAGTGCTTCAAAGTGCTAGAAAGAGCTTCCAAGTGCCTTTCAAAATGCTGCAAGTGGACAGGTTGAACTACAAATGCCAACAAGTGCTAAAAAGTGACTTACTTTTATGCACTTGCAAGCACTTTGAACCACCTGCAGGGATATTAAAGCACTTTGAAGCACCTTCAAGAACTTGCAGGACTTTGCAAGTGGTTGAAACTACTTCAAAGTTCTTAAATTTGTATCAAAATGCTTTCAAAGTGCTTAAAAGTCTATTTTGCAATCACTTCAGAGCACTTTCAGGCACTTTTAAGCACTTTAAAGCACTTTCAACCAATTTTAAGACCCTGCAAGTGCTTGAAATTGCTTCAAAGTGCTAAAAAGAGCTTCCAAGTGCTAGCAAGTGCCTTTCAAAGTCCTGCAAGTGGATAGATTGAGCACCTGGAAGCATTTCCAAGCACTTTTAAACAGCACTTTGAAGCACCTTCAAGCACTTGCAGGACTTTGCAAGTGGTTGAAAGTGCTTCAAAATGCTTAAATTTGCATCAAAATGCTTTAAAGTGCTTAAAAGTTTATTCTACAATCACTTCAGAGAACTTTTAAGAACTTTAAAGCACTTTTAACCACTTTTAACCACTTTTAAGACCCTGCAAGGCTTGAAAGTGCTAAAAAGAGCTTCCAAGTGCCTTTCAAATGTTGCAAGTGGACAGATAGAGCACTTGTAGGCGCTCGCAAGTATCTACAAGTACTTGAATGTTCCAGCAAGTGCTCCATGCTGCCTACAAGTGCCTGCTACTAGGGCATGCATGTCCCCCATTATGGTTGGTTGTGCAATAATCTTCCTTTGTTTTTCATTTTGTACAGACAATAGTTCAGGAAATGGACAGGGAGCTTGGTGAGTTCAGAAGGCAGGCCTCCTTCATGAAGGGGTCCAGCAAGTTCATGAAAAGAGAGGGCAGGGCCCTTCTTGTGCACACTCCACCTTCCAAGTCTAAATTTAGTGTGGATACTGTTTTATTGTCTGGAAATTGTGTGGCCTGTGGTCGAGAACTGTCGAGAAAATATGCGGCCGGTGTCTTTCAGCTATCGTGTGCCCACAGATACCATCCGTTCTGCTTTTCAGTGGTCAGCACGACTGATCCCAAGTGTGTTGTACCAGAATGTAAATGGGAGATAACCCATATAGCAAGATGCTGGGCACTTGGGAATTCTTAAAGGTAGGTTGGTCATTTTATACAATAGAACTTATGCTAATCAATTGTGGAGACTAATTGTGTGCGTTGGTTCAGCTGAGCCAGTGGCTGAGAAAGAAGCTTCCACATCGTCCATGCACGATGTGGAGGATGAGGTCTTTGACCTTGACGCCACGCTGCCGAAGTACAAGAACTTTGAAGGTGGGAAAACTGTTGAGGGTGGTGACCAAGACATTCTGAAGGAGACAACTCCGTCCCCAAGAAACCAAGGTAATGTTAGTTTTGAATATCTGTCTCCTCCCATGTCTGAATCATGGTCACCGTGTTCATTGTGGTCACAATATGTTGCCCAGGTATTGATGCCTGTAAGGAGGACAGTGTAGCTGAGGTAGAGGATCCTAAAATGGAATCAACCCTACAATTTGTAGAGGTGGATATGCGGAAGAAGAGAAAAAAGCAGATGGAGGACGAGCTCTCCCATGACCCCAAAAAAAGTATTGGCATACTCCTCCCAAAAACCAGAGCATGCAAGAAGCTTTAGCTTCTTGAGCTTTGTATCTTTTATTTTCATGCTATCTTTTTTAGATTCTAGCTTTGTATCTTTTTTCCCACCAATATAAATTTAAGTATTGTCTCTTAGTTTCTCTCTATTTGTTCTCTACAGTTAAAATTCATGTCGTTGGCTCAAAACCCCCACCGCCTACTGATGAGGTAGAGCACATTGATTGCCAGATTCCTTGCTACAAAATGTCTCGCTTCCCAATCCATAGAGATTTGGCAGTAATTGTAGACTTCAACAATGTGCTTGCTTGTGTGCAAGATAAGCGCAAAGGATTGGTTCCATATTTAAACACGATGTACTTTGACAAAGTAAAGGGGGATGATACCGTCACCTAATATGTACTTTGACAAAGTAAAGGGGGATGATACCGTCACCTACTATGTACGGAACGATGCAGAATTATTCTTGCTTGGACTCAGTCAGATAGTAGAGAATTTTCTTTTCTGTGGTCATCACGCGCCTGCCATAATCTTGAGAAGGGTATGGACAAGTGCATATCTCGGGCCAAGCATTGTCTGAGTGGGTGGCTGGCACAGAACTGCTGCCATGTTAGCAGTTGGGAATTTGGAAACCCCCCAAAGTAAATGTTCTTCAAAAAAAATTGAAACCTTTTGGAACCTCTTTCCTAAGCTCAATAAGTCTAACACTTACTGCTGGATGATTCCCTTTATAAGATGTACTTCAATGATCCCAGTAACTTTGTTTCTGCCTGGGATAGAAAAGCAAAATGAGAGGCAGTGGGAAAATTTCCTCAAAGAAGATGTTGCCTCGTTAATAATACAGTGGGCTGAGACTCCTGACAGAGCCAAGATTGTTAGGGAACGTCCATTTGATGCTAGTACGGATGAAATTGAACAAATGAATTGGAATCTGGCACATGGAAAAGTACGGTCACAACAGGAAATTCTTGCATCAAAAATTCCAGGTCCAGCAACCAATTATAAGCGACCACGTCGGCAAGAATGGCATGAGCAGTCTACTAACTGACTTTACTCCTTGAAAAAGCTAACTCCCTGTAAAGCAAACTGTTCTTGTATCTAAACCTGAATATACTATGAAGATTTTGAAAGTCAACTGTTACTACTGCTGTCAACTGGAATTTGTGTTAATTATTGGTTAAGTGGTCGAGTGGTTTGAAGTGGGTGGTGGTCAAGTGGTCAATAGTGCTTGTCAAGTAGTATAAAATGCTCCAAAGTGCTGGTCAGGTGGTCCTAAGTGGTCCAAAGAGCTGGTCAAGTGCTTGTCAAGTAGTATAAAGTGCTGGTCAGGTGGTCCAAAGTGGTCCAAAGAGTTGGTCAAGTTGTTCAGGTGGTTGTTAAGTGGTTGTTAAGTAGTACAGAGTGCTTTCCAAGTGGTTCAGGAGTTTGGTCAAGTGGTTCAAAGTGCTGGTTAGGTGGTTCAGAGTTCTGGTTAGGTGGTTCAGAGTGCTTGTCAAGTGGTATAAAGTGCTGGCCAAGTGGTTCAGGGGAGCGGTTAAGTGGTTTAAGGGGCTTGTCAATTGGTATAAAGTGATTAAAAGTGTTGGTCAGGAGGTCCTAAGTGGTTCAAAGAGTTGGTCAAGTTTTTCAGGGGGTTGGTAAATTGTGGTTAAGTGGAACAAAGTGCTGTCCAAGTGGTTCAAGGGGTTGGTCAAGTGGTTCAAAGTGCTGGTCAGGTGGTTCAGAATGCTTGTTGTCAAGTGGTATAAAGTGATGGCCAAGTGGTTTAGGGTGTGTGTCAAGTGGTTCATAGTATATGTCAAGTAGTATAAAGTGCTTAAAAGTGCTGGTCAACAGGTGGTCCTAAGTGGTCCAAAGAGTTGGTCAAGTGGTACAGGGGGCCGGTAAAGTGCTTTTAAGTGTTTCTGGGGGTTGGTAAAGTGGTTCAAGGGGGCTGGTAAAGTGCTGATCCACTGGCCAAGTTCACTACCTCCATTTAAAAAATAAAAATAAAAACAGTTCACTGCCTCCTTTTTATTTTTATATAAAAAAGTGCTAACTACTGTTAAAAGTACTGGCCAAAGTCAAATTTACAGAGATAAATCTTAAAAGTTCTCCTCTGGGGGCATGCTGTTATAGATTTGCTCGAATATGTCATTTGACATATCATATACATTATGCTCACCTTCCCTCGGGGACATGGAAAACCTGAAGCATCGCCCACCATGGGAGTAGATTAGAGCAATGGGCTTGTTGTTCAAAAGGACATAAGTATCATCACGACCAGCTACCTTGTCATAGAATAGGCCCTCAACCACATACAAGTTTTTCTTAATGATGTTGTGCCATTGATCCTTTTCCTCTGTTTTGGCCAGGCGCTTTGTGGGGGTGCATTTCAGGACGTACAAGTCTGTACTTGACTCCTCTGCAGTCACTGCAAAGTTTTGGACAACCATCAAGGCATTGCTCAGGTCATCGTGGTGGCAAGCATATCCTTGCTTGACGCTTCTCCATCACTTTCATCCGTAACTGTGGGTTGTATTTGCAAGTAAACCCACCCATGCACATGATCTTTGTTGGCACATCTCCTCCATTGACCTTTGATGCACGCACCGCAAAAGCAACACTAGAGAAATCTGTGCCTTAGTCCGTGCATATCCGTCTGACTATATCCATTGACACAGTGCCAGGATTGAGACCCTGTCATGCGCTTACAATCCCACTCTATAACTCTATCGACATCACCAAGCTTGACCTCCCAAAAAGCATGATCGACTTTCTTGACTGTTCAGGCCAAATAGAGCAAGAATTAGAAATTTGTATTTTTTGTATATGTATGTGTGAGAGATGATTTTTGAGAGTTGCATTGAGGAATGCAACAATTCTTGAAGCGTTATGCAGCTCCCACCCGTCAGATTTCAATTGCTCCTGTGTGAGGGCTCTTTTGACCACTGCACCAGCACCGTCGTGTTCACCCTTTCCATGGCTGGAAGCAAAGAAGCTGTGAGTCATTTTGACACCTGTCATATTGAAGAATCGTGCAACAAAATAGAATGGCCGCCTTGCTTTGGATTATGATGCAACACCATCCGACCACACCCAATGTCGCTTGACACTATAGCCGTCTCTTTTTAGTCATTCATTGTGCAAAAGAAAATAGTGCTGCACAAACAAAGTGTCATGTGTCTTGTTGTCAGAGATGTAGAAGTGAGTCGTCTTTTGTATAGCACCAAGCGCATCACGTAAGTATGAAATGTGAACAAAGATTGTGACCTGAGATGAATACCAATGCATTGAATGAATCTTGTTCTGCACCTTGAAGGAGTAATTCTTTGCAAAATCCACTATAGACACCACTACATCGTCAGGAAATTTGTACAAACACTCCTTGAACTGTTGAGCTTGCCACATGTACAAGTAGTTGTGTTTGATGAACTTCCCTAGTTTCCCTCGGAGCACAGAAATGAAACTCATCGGAATGAGCTACTGAACCACGACGCCTTTTCGACATTTATCTAGACCTTCTTCATCCTTTTCTTGTGTAGGAACCTTGTCAAAAAGCTTGACAGTCTCTTCAACGGGACACAACAAAAGCCTTTCAATCCCACAATCAGTGCATGTTCCCAAAAGACATTTGCTGTGGTGAAAAGCACTATTAGTTGGCTTTGGACACAATACAGACTCCCATAGTTCTGTCAAGGATGAAAAAGGGGCTGCACACAAGACACATGCAAAAGCATGACGTTCCATATAGCCCGTATCTTCCATGACACATCTCATTTAAGCCTTCCTTCAAGTAGACAAGCTGAACATGGTATTCACAACAGTAGGTGTTACGGTCCTTCAACTTGCATACGAAGTATGGCTTCAGACCCTCGAAGCATCTAAGGGATATCCTAATGTTAGGATTAGCCTCTTGGAATTGCATGTACAAATCCCTCTGCCACACAAAAGAAATTTAAAAATACTATAAAGTACTGAAATGCAACACTTACACACTCTGCGACACTTTGAGGCACTTTCAAGAACTTTTAAGCACTTTTAATACTTTGTAGCACTTTAAAGAACTCTGGGGCACTTGATAGTACTATGAAGCAACCTGTCATGCACTTTGGTGCCCTTTGAAGCACTGTGCAGCATTGTAAAGCACTTTGGGGCACTTGAAAGCACTCTAAAGCACTCTTAGGCACTTGATAGAACACTATAGCACTTTACCAACACTTTGGTGCACTTTGGAAGCACTCTAAACTACTTGGTGGCACTTTAAAAGCACTTTCAAGCACTTTGTGACACTTCAAATCACTATGAGGCACTTTGTGGCACTGTTAACCCTCACGGCACACGGACACCCTATCACCTACGATGGACGTGTATTATGTATTTGGTAGAGTCAGGTACCGGGCTTGTCGGACCAATAGGGAAAGGTAGAGTGATCGCCAATGAGAGGCGCACTTTAACTTGGACATTCAAGGGATTAGTTGGTTAAGCATGGGCGCCCAAGTGTGAATGGGGTGAGCTCCTATAAAAGCCAACTAAACCTAATTTTTACTCATTCTCTCATTTGTGCAATTGAAGAGTGCTCTTGCTCCATCTCCATCTTCTTCTTCTTCACCTCCTTGTGTGTGTGTGTGAGAGAGAGAGAGAGAGGGAGAGTGTGTGTGCGATCGAGCATTACGAAGGCACGACGGCGGCGAAGCGGTTGAGCGCGGCACGACTGCAGCTTCTTCTTCATCGCGGCGAGGAATCCACCACGAAGGCGAGCGTAGAGCGGTGAGTGACACACCCTTTGTTTTCTTGAGCTTGCTAGTTTAGGCTTGTTGTGTGCTTGGAGCCGTTTGTGGCTCGCATACGGTGTATTGGCAAGTCCCTTGCTTCGACAGTGCGGCAAGGAGCGCACATTTTTGGCGCTGCTGCCGGGGATATGCCTTACACTAAGCTCGGTTAGCACTTTGCGCTTCCTTGTGGTGCAATTTGTATCATAGGAAAGGGCAGGGAAGGAGTGTGTGGAAGGTTTCTGTTTTTTGCGTTTTCTGCAATTGCTGTCAAATTTCAATTTCTGCTATTGTCTACGTTTTTCAATTTCTGCAATTTCAAGTTCGGCGTTTTCAATTTCTGTCAAGTTCTGCAATTTCCGCGTTTTTTCTGCATTTTCTGCGTTTTCTGCATTTTCAGCAATTTCTGTGCTTTTTCTGCAATTTCTGTATTTTCTGCGTTTTTTTCTGCAATTTCTGCGTTTTTCTGTCAGTTTTCTGCAATTTCTGTTTTTTTTGCGTTTTTCTGCATTTTTTTTAATTGCTGCGTTTTTTTGCATTTAAAAAAAAAAACAAAAAAATTTTTTTTTTTGGGAAAAAAAGTTTTTTGAGGAAAAAAAAAAAATCGGAAAAAAAAAAAATAATAATAAAAAAAAACGGAAATAAAAAACGAGAGTGAGTGGGCGGCGATATTTTTCGAAAATAAAAAACACGACTCTTAAAACGTACGGGTTGGTTTGTATAAAAGGTAGATCGGGATCGGGATCATTTTCCCAAGCTCAAGCCTAGGCCCAGGCCTCAGTCCTCAGTCTTATGGTATATACTAGACTCACTCTTATATATATACCCTACTCCCTCAAGAGAGAATGAGAGCATGTGGGACAAGTCCTCCTCTCTCCTCCTTTCTCTTCCCACTTGCACCCTTAGACTTTCTAGTTTGGGCTTAGTTCCCTACTGGAAATTGACAGTTTTAGGGATTCCGAGGGCATAGAGTGACCAAACGGAGGGCTGTAAAGCACGGCACGACCCTCTGACCGATACGCTCGTTTTGAGCTATCACACGGCCCATTCCACGACACGCTCAAAAAAATCTAGCAAAAAAAAACAAACAAAAAACACGCTAAAAACTAGTCACAAGGCCTCCTAGAGCAGCTTTTTGACACCTTAGGGTATCAAAAGCACATGCACTTACGCTCTGGGCGGGTGCTAGAACACGAGCATATTGAGAGTGCCTCTGTTCATACGGATACCCATTACCCATCCACGATAAGCTCTAGACCCTCAGCGAGGACACAAGGTAGCACCACCCAAGACCCTAAAATAGCCGCTAGTGATTCCTCCTCCGACTCAGAAATCATGGAAGCATACCCTAACCAAAACACTGAGAGAGAAGGCCATGCACCTCCCGAAGCTCCACAGCCTAGTACTAGTATGTTTAGCCGTTTCATGGAAACATTAGGTAGAGCTACTCGCTCGGAACCTAATGCAAATGAAGCACACGAAGAGGATGGGTTGGACTCTGACACACCTCTACGATACCCCATTGAGTTAAATAGTGCCTATGGAAAAGTGCTATATAACGCCTTATTGGACACGGGTGCTAAATACAATCTGTTATCCTATGGGGTGTGGTGTCAGTTAGGGAAGCCACCTCTATCTGAGAGTATTATCCAAGTCAAGGGTGTCAACAAGAAAAAAACTACGGTTTTTGGAATCTGGCACACTTCTGTCAGTTATGACAATGGGGTGGTAGCTCAAGACTTTTTGGTCATGCCTACTGGAACTATGGAGGGTAATATAAACCTAGGCCGCACGTGGATGATAGCCACCAAATACACTATTGATTGGGGGACTGGGGGTGTTACAACGCAAAAACCAGCTCTTAGCCCTACCACTCAAGCCATAGTCCCTGAGATATTGCCCAAGGAAATAAAACCCAAGACGTTGCATGTCCAGGAGGTTGAACCATACGTCCCCATAGCCCAACTCTCTAGAGCTTCAACTAATGTAGTTGAAAGAAAGCTTGAGACACATAAGAACCATCCTAATATAACAGAGAAAACATACAAGTGGGTCCCTAAAGCTTCTTTAGCGACCATAGCTAGTGCTAAAAAACAGAAGCCTTGTAAGAAACGTACCAATCGCTCCAAGAAAAGTAAGAAAATGTTGCGATGGATCCCTAAACGACTATTGGAAGCCCAAGGCTACTATCAAGGAAATGATCAAATCTGGGTGCCAAAACGTAAAGTGTACTCTTACCTGTCACCTGGCCCATGTAAACCCAATCCCGTAGCTCCAAAACGAATCAATGATCGTGGAAAGAAAAAAATCACAGAATGCTACACACCCGCTCCCGAGTTAGTTTGGGTACCAAAGAAAGAACGATTTGTTCCACCTAGCTCAGGAAGGGGAGAGTCCCATGAAGATTCTAGCTCCTCATGTAATACATCCTTAGAGGTAAAAGCTTCTACACAGCCTCCATCTATAGTAGTGGACCTCCATGAAGCTACAAAAGAATCCACACCTCCCAGTGTTCAAGAATCACCTGATGAACCACTTCAAGTTCGATCCTGGGAGAGTACCTTACCACCCTTGCAACTTGACGAGGCACCTAGGGTAATAGAAAACTACTGGCAAAAATCCTCACCTATTACCAACTGGAACAATTGGTTTCAAAGGGTGACAAGCTCATTTCAAACGGTATGATCTACCCAAGGAAGGGGGGAGTGTTTGCTGACAGTCATTATTCACTTGTTTCCCTCTCAACCTTTTTCCCTGACCTCTCAATTCCAATCTTAGGGAATGTACATATAAAGCTTTATACTCACAAAAAAAAAAAAAAAAAAAAGAGCAAGAGCAATTAGCAAACGAGTATGCACATTAAAAGTCAAAACATTGACTCAGACCTACACATGTCACATCTGGTACAGTGAAACAGAAACCTATGCCATAAAACACCTTTGATCCTCATCACTTGAGTGATGGAGGGTAGGTAAGATTAGTACGATAGAGTGTTTCTGTTTTAGAGTTGCGTGATTAGCGAAGTTCTCTTTTCCCACTAATGTGCCTCCTAGAGGTATTGTTTGTGTTTCCTAGTGTGTACATGAGCGTGTTTCTATTGATAGTATTTGGACCTTCATGGAACCTTCATATCAAGCGCGACCATCAACACAAACAGGTGTTTCTTGTCCATTAGCATTGCCCTTATCTTTTGTGCATCCATGTTTGTCTGCTTTGATTGTGATTGGTAGCATACTATTCAGCGCATTGGCTTAGTATCCAACATTTAATTCAATGCAATCTTTTGTCATAATCACTTGTTTAGGTGTAAAAATCAAGCAGTCCGACTAAGCTAGTTTGACCAAGCTAGGTATTAGAAATCTTCTCTTAATACCATGGGGAATGCCTTCCTAATAAGCAATGGTTACTTAGGTTCTTAATCCGATTTAGGCAGCATTGTATGAAATGTACTAGGGCTTTCTAGTGGGCTTAACCCTATTGACCTTTAGCGTAAGTATTATAAAGGGAGTTTACTAATGTGATGAGCCTGGGGAATGTAACAGTGTTATATGACCCCCCAAAGTTACAAAATTAAAATGATGAAAATGAACAAGCAAAAAATCAAAGTGCCACAATGTAAAATTTTAAGCTGGAAGAGAAATCTCAGCTTGATTTGGTACTTCACTCACATGTATCGCCTATGGTACTAGAGCCCTAGAGGTTCCCAGTGTGGGCGCTTTTCCTTGAAAAGCAAAGAACCCAAGGCATACAAAATAAGCACACACTTCAAAATTGAATCAATGTGAAAAGACCTTGGGGGGTCAAAGAAAAAGTAATCAGTCAGGCGATGATTTCATGAGAAATTCCTTTTATGGTAGCTTAACTACAAGGTTTTCTAGATATAGCCTCTAGTCAGCCCTCGAACATGAATACTTGGCTCTCGCGATTAAACAACTTAATTGACCACAAAAAATTAAGAAGCTTACCCATGGTATTAATACTTGATCTCTAGTGCCTTTCGACCGTCAAATTAGCGACCCCAGACTTGTTTAATTTTTTACCTTTATATCTGTTTATGCATTTGATTACATTGCAATTTAATGTTCATTGCTGACAAATTGTTTGAAATTCTTTTTCCAATCAATGTGTCTACCTAAAACTGCATATGCTTTTTAAGAGAATGCAATTACTGTGCCAATGTTGTTTGATTTTGCAGTGACTAAAGAAGGCTAAGGACATTCATCTCAAATGCTCTTCCACCTCGACGAACCAGCTTCAACTCAATAGCTTCCGAGGACGGAATCTACATCAGGAAGGGGGGCATGTTAACCCTCACGGCACACGGACACCCTATCACCTACGATGGACGTGTATTATGTATTTGGTAGAGTCAGGTACCGGGCTTGTCGGACCAATAGGGAAAGGTAGAGTGATCGCCAATGAGAGGCGCACTTTAACTTGGACATTCAAGGGATTAGTTGGTTAAGCATGGGCGCCCAAGTGTGAATGGGGTGAGCTCCTATAAAAGCCAACTAAACCTAATTTTTACTCATTCTCTCATTTGTGCAATTGAAGAGTGCTCTTGCTCCATCTCCATCTTCTTCTTCTTCACCTCCTTGTGTGTGTGTGTGAGAGAGAGAGAGAGAGGGAGAGTGTGTGTGCGATCGAGCATTACGAAGGCACGACGGCGGCGAAGCGGTTGAGCGCGGCACGACTGCAGCTTCTTCTTCATCGCGGCGAGGAATCCACCACGAAGGCGAGCGTAGAGCGGTGAGTGACACACCCTTTGTTTTCTTGAGCTTGCTAGTTTAGGCTTGTTGTGTGCTTGGAGCCGTTTGTGGCTCGCATACGGTGTATTGGCAAGTCCCTTGCTTCGACAGTGCGGCAAGGAGCGCACAGGCACTTTCAAGCACTCTAAAGTACTTTGAAGCTCTTTGAAACACTTTGAAGCACTATGCAACACTTTAAAGCACTTTTGGGCACTTGAAAGTACTCTGAAGTGCACTTGGAGAACACTCTGAAGCACTTTGGGACACTTTTAAGCACTTTGCAGTACTTTAAAGAACTTTAGGGTACTTGAAAGTATTGTGAAGCACTTTGTGATACTTTCAAGCACCACGTTGCACTTTCAAGCAACCTATCATGCACTTTGGTGCCCTTTGAAGCACTCTGCAGCACTGTAAAGCAGTTTGGGGCACTTGAAAGCACTCTGAAGCACTTCAGTGCACTGTAAGAGCACTCTTAGGCACTTTGTGACACTTGATAGCACACTGAAGCACGTTACCAGCACTTTGGTGCACTTTGAAAGCACTCTAAACTACTTGGTGGCACTTTAAAAGCACTTTCGAGCACTATGTGGCACTTCAAATCATTTTGAGGCAGTCAGTGGCACTTCAAAGCACTCTGAAACACTCTAAAGTACTTTGAAGCGCTTTAAAACACTTTGAAGCACTATGCAACACTTTAAAGAACTTTTGGCACTTGAAAGCACTCTGAAGTGTACTTTAAGAGCTCTTTGAAAGCACTTCAGTGCTATTTAAGAGCAGATAATCGTGCCCATGCAAGTTAATGACTATAGTTGTGAGTGGCTGGCGAACTTGTTTGAATGCCTTGTTGCTCCTCAATCAAATTTTGGATGTACCAAACATAAGTAATCTTGCTGTTTCATTGTTTGTTTGCTGCAACATTTGTATTAAAAGAAGCAATATCTTTACTTAATTTCCTATTATCACGCTTCTACAGGAACTTCAATTACATAACTACACCTCCAATGATGTGCGACATTTTTCTGTAATGGCCATCCAACATATTATAATCTTGGTAAACAGACGTACAAGAGAGGAAGGGGCGAGAGCTGAGGAGTTCAAAGAGGCTTGTGTTAACAAAATGATGCAGCACTACAATCAGACTCAAGAAGAGGTTTGAAATATGCAAGAAGTAATAAATTAATATTATGCGAACGCCACAAAAGTAGAGGAATGGGCTACACGTCAGCGGCAAGAGCAAGAACATAGGGAAGCTTCATAGGTGCAAGATGCATGGGAAGCCATGGAAGAGGCCCATGATTTAGAATGACATGAAAGGATGCCCGAGACCAGCGTCCCTAGAGGTAGAAGTAGCAGCAATCGGGGAAGAGGGCAGGGGAGCGGTGGCAACAACTGGAGGAGAGGGCAGGGGACCAATGGCAGCAATCAGGGGAGAGGGCAACGGACTAGTGGCAGAAACCGGGGGAGAGGACAGGGGACCAGTGGCACAAATCGAGGGAGAGGACAAGGGAGCAGTAGTAGGGAAAGGGAGCAATAACTTGTATACATCTTGACAGAAACAACACAATTTGTAAAGTTTTGAGACAATGAAAAGTGTACATTTTTTAAACATTGTTTGAGCGGCACAAAATGTCTATGTATTAGTCATTTTGAAGAGTACATCATGGTTTTCATGGCATCAAAGCTCATTGCGTGCACAAGGTACGTGACCTAGCTTCCGGTGGAAGCAATTAAGTGAAGTGTATTTGAGAGCGACTCCTTGCACAATGTTGTTTTCTCCTTGCATCTTGGAATCTAAAAAGAAGAAAAAGTTAGATTCTATGTCTTAATGTATTAAAGACAATCAAAATTCATCCATTTAGTAAGCACCTTTCTATTATTGAGGCTGAATGCATACAATTTTGGCAAAAGTGGAAGTTCTTCACATGTAAGATCTAGCCTGAGCTGTGCAAGAGTTGTGCTTGACAGTGTCTCCATCACAGGAAGTAGGCTATCTCAAACGTAGAGCTCCATTGATAAAGGTTTGGCTCCATTGATAAAGGTTTGTTCTCGAGGCTAGACTCTATATCTTGGTTGAGTGGAATAAGCTGCCCACTAAGAAGATGATATCTAAAATAATAAAACAACACTATGAAATTTTGAGAGCTTATAATGAACTTGCAAATTATGGACTTCTTTTGCAAAATACAAATTTTGCCCTGTGACAGTTTCCTATCCCAATTATCATTTAAAAAGTCCAAAAAGCTCTCAAACTTGCAAATGAACATTGTTGCGGTAGTTCTTATTTGCTCATCGAAGAAGAAATCTACAAACACTTCAAGCGGCATAAATAGTGCAAGCCGAACTATTTTTGTGGCAATTGAATACTTGAGGGACTTTTGTATATCTTGAAACAACTTATTTCTAAAGCTTTCACTAGTTTGCAAAGCGCAAAGACCAATCCTTGCTATCAAAGGATGGAAGTGACAAAGGAGCTACACGACCCCAACCAAAGGAAGTTCTTGGTTCCAAATATGACATATCATAAAAGAATATTCCATTATTTGGAAGTTTCTTGTGTTGTCTTCCTTGGTACATTTGCTCACCAATAAATGCATGGAAAGCATAAAAAATCCCAACTATGCTCTCAAGTGGTTACTAATCTGTCCTATTCGATGGGGATAAATATCTAAAACATACCAAAGATGCTATTTGCACCTAACCTTTGAATATAATCATGCACTAAGTGAGATGCTCAAAATAACTTACAGTTGGGTCGATGCCGTGGAAAACTTGGAGGAGATGTTTGCAACCTTAAGTCTGCATGCTGAAAAGCATGTTGTATGAGGACCTCTTTCACCCGCTTACTTTGTGCACACACTTTAAACTCTTTAACTTATCCCTTGAAAGCCTCCACAAAATCATTGCGTTGCCTCAACTTCCTCCTCCTAGTTTGCAGTAGAACCCAACTTTCGATAGTTATTCGAGATGGTATCCATGCTTGATCATCTGTAGTATAACTGTTAAAAATGCTAACAGAGTCAATGGTAGTGCTAGGCCTTTGAGAAGTAGTCATGGTGTGCACTAGAATACACAAAAAGATTAGCGCAAATATGAAAAAGGGAAGAAGTTTTGAGAAGGAAGTAGAGCTACTCAAAGTCATATTCTTCAATGAAAGTTCTGAAATTCGTTGGTACAGAGTTAGTACGGTTATGGCATTTATGCCTTGAAAGTGTGAAATTGTGCAATTTGATGAACAAAAATAATATTTTGTCCCTTTTTTCTAAAAGAGCTTGGCTCCAAAATGTCGATTCTCAACGTAACGTTAGCCTCTTCCTCATTGGTCGAGTGCCACTCTCTCTCTAGAATTGAAAGGCCCAAAAGTGAGTCCAACTTTCTCCTAATGCTGGGATAGTCATGCATGGTCCACATTAGAATGCCTCTGATCAAATCATTCCGTCGACTTGTGTGCCGGCTCATATCCACACTTCTATGCCAATCTTGTAGCTCTTCCAATAGTGAACAAAGATACACATCCATATTCTTTACTTTATACCGCCCGACACAATCAAGCTTAGAAACATGTACCCCTTCTTGGTAGTCAACCACGGAGAAATGTTGTAGTTGACGATCACAACAGGCCATAACTGTAAGATGTTGATCTCTGACCAAATGGATTTATGCCATCGATAGCCAGGCCTATGTGCAAATTTTGAGCTTCCCTAGCAAAATTCGGCCATGTATTGTCTATATGTTTCCACGGCTGCGCAATCTGCATGAATCCATAGCACACCATCCGAAGATCTATTCTCTTCATGCCATGATGCTAGGTCGGCCATGGAATTACATTTGAAGAAATGCTTGATGCGAGGAAGCATAGGAAAATGTTGCAAAACCTTTTGTGGAATTTTTTGTCCGTGGAGATCTACTCGATATCTCTCGGAATCACATTTCAGACACTTCTCCATGTCTATGTATTCCACTCTATAAATAATGCAGCCGTTAGGACAAGCGTTAATCGAATTTTAATCCATCCCCAACTTTCGCAAGATCTTTCTTGCTTCCTCTCTGGAATGTGGCATCACATTATCAGTTGGTAGTATGTTCTCTTTGAGCAACCTACACAAAAACAAAAATGCGGTACACTTTTGTAAGTAATTTATCATATCATATACATCTAGAGTTTTTTATTGAAGTAAACACATTATAATAACTCACCTAAAACGTGTTGTGATGCTAGTGTCACTCCATCCAAATTTTGCATGCATGTTGAGAAGAACCAGGAGCGTCTTCAATCTAGACACACATGCTCCATCATACAATGGTGTATCGGCTTCACTTTTCATATCATCATAGAATCATAGATAAGCCTTTTTGAATCCATGATTGTCTCAATCATTTCATCAATTTTGGGCTCAAACATTGCCTCGTTGGGAATGTGGTTTGCATGATCATCCTCCGAGCTGTTAGAGGCTGCATCCTATGGCCTCACATAAGCTGCTTGACCAAAGCGCCTGTGAACACATCTATTGGGTTGCAAGATTGCTGTCTGTTAGCCAGCGTCAGAGTCCGATGAGTTATAATTAACAACAACTAGATCTATAATAGATGGATTAAACTCACCAAATTTGTGAACAAGCTCTAAAGAAATGCGTCTTGTCTGTCACACAACATGTTTGCATTGATTACAGGATATAAGATCCTTGTTGAGAGACAAGTGTTTCGGTTGGACGGCCCCACATCGTCGTCACTACTCATAATGAATGTAAAAACCTTAGAACCTGGACATTAATTTAATCTTCTATTGGCATCCTCCGTCTTTTCTCTCTCTCTCTCTCTCTCTCTCTCTCTCTCTCTTTCTTTTTTTTGTTCACACTATAAACTACCTCACATTCTCTAGTCATGTCCGATCCCCGCACACCTCGGTCCAGAGGTGCATGAAGATCAAAACCACCCGGTTATAATTTTGTCTTTATTGGTCAATGCCTATATTTATGAGTATGAGAAATCTACACACCCACGTCTACATGACAGTGCATGTAGTGGACAAAACCCCTTTGCCTCTTCTCTAGTTGTAGCAATTCACAACATCTTAACATCTCTTCATAGCAGATCCTTGCTCGAGGGATTGCTTAGCACATTACATGTTGGCCTCCAATCTGAGTATCATGCCGTTGAAAGCTTTCCAACTTAAAGTTGCATCCGTAGAGAGGAAGGGAGGGATCACCGTTCGCTTCACTCTAATTTTTTCTCGTAATCCCAAAGGTAGACTTTAATATAAAAACTAAATCCAAAATCTAATCTTAAATCTAACCTAATTGAACATATGGTGATTCTAAGCTAATTGAACATGGTTAGTGGGTGAGTTAATAGGTGTCAGATTCTAATGTGAATATACATATTGTTGTGTACGTAGTGTTTGCTCTTTGGGCAAAGCCTTCATTGACATGCCCTAAAATCTAACCTAAATCTAATCTAATCTAATCCTAAATCTAACATTAAATCTAGATCTAATATAATCTTAAACTCAACATTAACCTAAATCTAATCTAATCTTAAATCTAACCTAAACCTAAATGTAATCTAACTTAAATTTAAATCTAATCTAATATTAAATCTAACTAGTTAATAAATCTTTCCTTAATCTTAAATCTAACATAAATCTAAATCTAATCTAATTTTAAATCCTAAACCTAAATGTAATCTAACTTAAATCTAAATCCAATTTAATCTTAAATCTAACCTAGCTAATCTTAAATCTTGCCCTAATCTTAAATCCAACGTAAATCTAAATCTAATCTTATCTTAAATTCAACATAAACCTAAATCTAATCTAATATTAAATCTAACCTAAACTTAAATGTAATCTACCCTAATCTTAAATCTAATTTAAATCTTAACCTAATCTTAAGTCTAACATAATTTTAAATTTAGCATAAATTTTAAGTATAAATTAAATGTAATCTAACTTAATCTTAGATTTTAATCTAACCTAACCCTAAATCTTAATATAACATTTCATTTCATATTTTCTCTACTTTTTTTAATCTATCTCTCTCTCTCTCTCTCTCTTTGTTTTCTCCCCTTACCTCTCTCTTTTTGTCTTCTCCCCCTCTCTCTCTTTGGTTTCTCTCTCTCTCTCTCTCTCTCTCTCTCTCTCTCTCTCTCTTTTCCTCTCTCAATGTGTGTGTGTATGCATTCTTTGTTCCTGTCAATAACAATGTAGAGTTATCTTCAGATGAAGAGGATCCAGGCAATCAACTGGCCACAACTGGACAGAAGAGGAAAATCGCACAGGTGGAGGCCAGTGGTTCAAAGAAACCAAGGATTCTATTGACAAAGATTACTGCTTTACTGAAGCAACTGGAGAGTCAGGTCCAACCATTTCCCACTAAAAATCCTCAAAAGGCCAGTGACTTGGATGAACTCCCCTTTAGTCATTACAACCTCTACTTTGACTGTTTTGATTTACTGCTTGTAATATTTTCTATGGTTTTCCTCGTGTCGAAGTTTGCCATTTGTAATTCAATTTGACATTACGAGAGAGAGAGTCAGAGAGAGAGAGAGAGAGAGAGAGAGAGAGAGAGAGAGAGAGAGAGAGAGAGAGAGAGAGAGAGAGAGAGAGAGAGAGAGAGAGAGAGAGAGAGAGAGAGCGCTGCAATTCTTGTATGATTGTTGAAATCTTGCTTGCTTTCTTGCAACATTGAAGAAAACCAATTGCAATCAGTGTGTGTGTGTGTGTGTGTGTGTGTGTGTGTGTGTGTGAGAGAGAGAGAGAGAGAGAGAGAGAGAGAGAGAGAGAGAGAGAGAGAGAGAGAGAGAGAGAGAGAGAGAGAGAGAGTATTCACATGATGGACATGAGTGCATGGAGCCGAGGAGTAGTATGTTGACCATCGCTTTTCGGTAGGCTATATGTATGGTGAATTATGGGGTGTCACTCAATGTCGGGCACAGGATTTGTCAATTATTAGTCTCGATGCCAAGGCATCTATGTCACAGACATATGGCTCAGAGGGGATATAGGGCCCTAATTTGGGGGGCGAGGCAACTTTAATCTCAGCCATACTTCAGCAATCCCCAATGAGTAGACTCCAACAAAAATCAGCACTGGAAAAGGCCAGTACGAACCAACAAGCACTGAACAAGTGGCAGCTGATATTGGTAAAGGGAAGGGCAAAGCACTTGCCATCCCGACTACCAGTACTCCTTTCAGTGAACTGGCTTTATCTGTAATCAAGAAAGATTGGCTACAATAGTTGCAAAAAAAACCCCTCAAAGGCATATTGGTACTTCAAAAGGCATATTTTGCAACAATACCATACATGGCTCCAATAATGGTTTATGAGCCAGCCCAATCTGATTCAGCTATAGTAGCCGATGGCTGCTCAGCGCTCATCCAAGCATCATGGAACACTATTGTCCATTCATTAGGACAAATGATGGATGCAACAACTTCCAATGAAGAAGTGGCGAGCCTAAAGGAAGAATTAGGAAGCAACTAGCAGATTCAAAAACTTCAGAAGGATGTCACTGCACAATCTCTCAAGCATGCTATTACCGAGAATCAGTCCAATCAAATGATTAATGATCTGGATACAAAGTTGCTAAAACTAGAAACTAAAAATCGACAACTAAATGAAGAGAAGACAACATCTTTGAGAGATGCTGATAGATTTCAGACTCTACTACTAGTAAAGCGTGAAGACTTCAAAGAGCTATTGACAACCTACACTGCATTAAAGGCTTTCCTTATAGAAAGATACATATATAATAACCTTGCGATATCCTGAATCCACAAGGAAATGTAACCCTGAATATGGACAATTTGAAGGCACTCATGGGGACGATTCAGAGTGACCTGCAAGATAAGGTCTCTAAATACAACACAACCCTAGCAAATCAGGCCACCATGGATTATATCAGTAAGAAAAATGATACCGACGAAGAGTCTGAGCGGGAAGAAGAGTAGGATAGAAAGGGGATGACCAGCTGGAGGACAAACCTGATGATGATGATTTTCCTCCTTCCCCACCTTTAGGCTCTGGAGCTGGAGGATCAGCTGCCCCACAAGGGATAATGAACCCATCAAAGACCAGCCAGACCAGCACAACGACCAGCCAGACCAGCAGTCTGATGATCAACAGCAAGGCAATGGTCAATAGAATAAGGGAAACATTGGAGATCCTCCAGTACACCAATCGTGGTACATTCCAAACAACAAAGGAAAAGCCAAGGCTGTGACTGCATCATTCAAGGCTGATGAGCAACACTCTTGATAGCTCATCACACTGAACAAGAGATTAAGACATCAACAAGCTCCTATTACTACACAGTATTTAGAGGATGAACCTCTTATCTTTGATCTGGAACCTCTTATCTTTGATCTGGAACCTCTTATCTTTGATCTGGAACCTCTTATCTTTGATCTGGAACCTCTTATCTTTGAGCTGGATGAACCTCTTATCTTTGATCTGGAACCCTTCCAAAGGCTGTATACAGGAGCCAGGGAAATGATTCAGCATTGGAAGTTGGTTGCCTTTCATGATCAAGAGCTATATCAATTACTTGTGTATCCTAGCAGTATCCAGCTATTGGAAAGGGTACCTGAGTGGACACTGACTTCTGATGATATGACAATCAATCCACATTGGCAGAGACAATCCACTGCAGATCACCACTCTATAGCTCTTGAATTGGATCTATTGCTAGGAAACAGACCTACATACAGATGTATGAAGGAGGTCATGACTCAACTGAAAGTATTCTTGCTTCAAATGCAGATTGCCAGAGGTGTCTTGGATCAAAGGGTGCAGGCTATCATTGAAGATCAGTCTTCCAGCGCCACACCACTTTGCCATTGGAGGCCATAAGTGGGCTATTTTTGGTAGCGTGTAAACATGCCCTTATTCAAAGAGAGTCGCTGCAACCCAAGGAAGGAGAGAGAGGGCCATGTAGGCAATTTTTCAGCCGTGTTGGCAATGCTGAAGCTCCGAGAAGGGATGGGAAGCAATGGTTGCAAGCATTTTCAGCCACGTGGAACCCATCCCTGTATTTTTAATATAATATATAGATAAGGCAAAACTGATCTCCAACTTTAAGAAATTTTAAAGCACATTGTAGGCTTTTGCATTTTGGTTTTTTTGCATAAATTAATAAAAAACATTGAATATTTTAATATTATACTCTACACCTGTAAAAAAATCAATCTATCCAAAACAAACCTGTCTACATCTTGCACTTCTTTGAACAACACTTCACAACAATTACTTTTTGTATATTGCTCATCTTTTCACAAGAATCCCAACTTGCTTGATCCAATAAACCTTGCATATCCTATGACCCAACTTAGAGAAAACACACACACACACACACACACACACACACACACACACACACACACACACACACACACACACACACACACACACACACACACACACTTACTTTTACTTTGTTCACACTTGGACTTAATTTCCCTAGCCATTGAATTGGAGAGTAGAATATCCCATTACTGCTCAAATTTAGAACCACAATGTCTAAAGGGATTTCATAAATTGTTTCTTCCTATGGTTTGAGAGGGTTCTTGAGGATAGTGATCCCCTATCACTACCCAACATCGAATGAGTGGCACATACTCCAAACAATTCATAAAATCATGAGGCCTATCCCTCTCTCTCTCTCTAGAGAGAGAGAGAGAGAGAGAGGGAATAAAGTGGCTTTAGCTTTTAAGTAGAATCTTCAGGGGCACATCACTATAGATTTGATGTTCACGCTTTTTTTCAGTCACTATGTGTTGGCACAACCGTGGCATCTTTCATGACCTAAGTGATGATGTCACTCCGCCCGGCCTGTGGAATGAGGCGACTTACGATGTCAACAAGGACATTTCTGGAGCCTTTGACGTGTTCGTACTTGTAGTCCCATTGCAAACCAAGAGGCCCATCGGATTAGCCATTTGTCTTCGCTGACATTTTTTGAAGTGAGGAATTCGGTAAAATTGTTGAGATCCATTTGGAGAATGAAGACTCTTCCCAAAAGAAATAGCCAAAATTTCTTTATGCTTAATTTTGCAGCAAGAATTCCCTCTAAGTAAAAGGATAATTTTTCTCTGCTTTTTGGAAGGAGCCGCTAGCAAGTCTACAAACTATTATTTCTTTGGTTTGGTTCTCTTCGTAGAGAAATGCACCCCAAGCTTCTAGCAAAGCGTCTGTGTAGAAGATAAGTTATCCTTCGCCTGGTAGCTTTAGTGGGGGGATCTGGTTGCATATCATTTTAATTAATTCAATGGTTTTACTATGGGAAGCAACGCACTTCTTCAAACTGATTTTTTGCAGAAGCATCCTGATTTTCTTTGTGAGGGTAGCTAGGTAAGGGATGTTCCAATTGATCCAATTTAAACATCCCACGAATTGTTGGCGTTCTGCGACATTTTTAAAATGATTTGGATTTTTGGTGATTTTTGCTAATACATGCTCCTATAGCTGGATACATCCATTGCAAATAGTGATGCCTAAGAAGTCTACTTCTTCTTGAGCAAAGCTACATTTGGTATAGGATAAAGCTAGACCTGTTTTGATTAGCAGCTTGTGGAATTAAATCACATGTTGCACATGTTGTTCCATGCTTTTGGAGTATATCAGGATATCATCCAAATATACCAAGCAAAAAATTTTAATAGAGCCAAATATTATTTCAACCCTGAGTTGGCACTCTGAAGGGGAATTTGCTAATCCCAAAGGCATGGAAATCCATTGATACATACCTTGAGGTACAACAAAATCTATTTTGTACCTATCTTTAGGATCTACTTTGAATTGCCACAATCTGTTTTTAAGGTTAAATTTCGAGAAGGTTTTTGCACCATTTATTCTTCTGATTAAATCTTCTTGAAGAGGGATAGGAAATTTCTTTGGAACAAAAAAATTGTTAAGAGGTTTATAATCAATTACCAACCTCTTCTTTGCCCTCTTTTGTTCACTGTGTGTGTTGATGTAGAAGGCTCTGCAAGCCCAGTTTGAATTGGAGGGTTCAATTATTCCTTTCTGCAGTAGCTCTCCTATTTCTTTTTGACATAGCTCATTGTCTGTTATTGACATCCCGAGATGAGATGCTTTTGGTTAGATTGGCTTCATGGATAGTTGGAAGAGTGATCATGTATGTTTCTTTATCCCACAAGGCTAAAAGGTTATCGGAGGTTCTCTGCAGGATTTTGTCCTTAATTTCTTCTATTTGGTTTTTTGTATTTTTCTTTCTCCTTTTGGAACCATTCTTTGAATCTGCTATCACAATAGTTGATGGATACCAAACAACTAATAATAGCATACCTAGATTTTTGTTTTATGGGAGTGGTATATCTTTTTCCCAGATAGGAGAAGTTAAAGCTGGTTTTTGTGAAGGTGCTAGGGGCTAGTTTTGAGACAAGAGACAAGCTCAAAACCGACTACTAAATCATAGTACATATTTGATTTGTGTAAGGATAGTCTAATAGGTAGCTTGGTAGTACCTAACTCTATCCATGTATACAAAAATTCCTTGATAATTGCTTTGGAACCATTTCCATTTTATAACCTCTCTGGCTTCTGGGTATAGTTTGATCATTATTGATGAGAAATATGCTTTCTTGGCAAAGCTTTCTCCTGTACGTGAATAAGGTTATCATTTCCTTAAGGTTTTTTATGTCTTCTTTGGATAGTAGATCACCTTTTGGTGTTGGTTCTTCAAATGTTTCTAGTGATTGTTCTTTTGATAGAAAAATATCCCATGGAACTGGAACTGGGGAGGTTGGTGGATATGCTAGATATTTCTCACCCCACCAAGAGAGAAGAGCTTTCTCTCTTTCTTGTAGATTTATTTCCCATTGAAGTAAAGCTAGTTACTTTTCAAGTAATTCTTCCCTTTATCATAATGCTTTTTCTTTTTGGAGAAACTCTTTGTATGATATGTTGGAATTAGGGTTGCAGAGAAACGCACACAACTTGGAGAAGAAGAAGGAAGCTCAAGGCACACAATAGAGAGTGTGTTTCTTAGTATGCAATGGAAAGATAGATAGCCCTAGAGTGATGGGCGTATATACAATGCTCGGGGGAAAAAAACTCCTAAAGAGGGAAAAAATGCCCCGGCGGTCCTAGTGTGTTCACACACATCACTACCACATGTATATGGTAACAAAATCCCCCCTGGAGTGATGCGGTGAACGAGAGCTGGCACATGAGTAAAGGGAAGTGCCATGCCCTGAGGACAGGATCAGTACACAAAGGGGAGTAAGCCCAAAGCTTTGCCGAAAGCTTCAAGCTTCTCACGAGACAATGCCTTTGTGAAAATATCTGCAAGGTTGTCCTGTGTTGGCACATAAGCCAAGCTGATCTCTCCTGCTGAGAGCCTCTCCCTGACATAGTGGTAATGCACCTCAATGTGCTTTGTGCGAGCATGAAAAACTGGGTTCCTCGCAACTGCCAATGCGCTCTGACTGTCAGTGTAGATAGTGTTGGCAGTGTCCTGTCCAACACCCAAATCAGCCATAAGGCGTCTGAGCCATACACACTCAACCATAGTTGTGAAGACTGCCCTGTACTCAGCCTCACAACTCGAAGTGGCCACAGTAGGTTGCTTCTTGCTCAACCATGATATACATGAACTGCCAAGCATGAAAAAAAAACTACTTGTGGACACTCGCGTGTCAAAACAACCAGCCCAATCTGAGTCCGAAAAAGCATGTAAGTCTGGCGGCAATGATCCCCCCTTGGGATAAAACAAGCCAAGATGTAAAGTGCCACTAAGGTAGCGGAAAATCCTCTTGACAGCCTGCCAATGCTTAGACCCTAGGCTATGCATAAATCTGCTGACCTGTGAGACTGCAAACTGAATATCCGGCCTCGTGTTGCATACATAAATGAGGCAGCCAACAGCAGTTTGGTAAAGAGTGACGTCAGCAGGATCGCCAGCATCATGTAGACTCAACTTCAAACCTGTTTCCATGGGAGTGGCAATAGGTTTGCAATCCTCAAGTCCAAACTTACATAGCAATGTCTCTATGTAACTTTTCTGACACAAGGCAATACCACCATCACACTGCTTAAACTGTATGCCCAATAATGATGCAACAGCCCCAAATCTTTCATCTTGAAAGTAGCATTCAAATCAGCCTTAAATTCAGAAATATGTCTCTCATTTGGTCCAGTGATAAGCAAATCATCAACATAAAGAACCACGATGAGAAATACATCACCCTCACGCTTTACATACAATGTGCTTTTTGTTGGACTGTTACGAAAGCCTTGTTTGACCAAATGAGTGTTAGCTTTCTCATACCAAGCACGAGGAGATTGCTTCAACCCATACAAAGCCTTGTTACATTTGCACACTTTGTCCTCTTGTCCTTTTATGACAAAACCGCGAGGCTGCGTTACATAAACTTCCTCAAATATGTCACCATTCAAGAAAGCAGTAACAATGTCTGATTGATGTACATCCCAACCAAAATGAACTTCCAATGCACATAGAAAACACACAGTAGTCATATGACAAGTGGGAGAAAAAGTCTCTTCATAATCTATGCCTTTTTGCTGTGCATAACCCTTTGCAACAAGTCGAGCCTTATGGCGATCGATCTCACCATCCGGCTTGCGTTTCAACTTGTAAACCCACTTCGTAGCAATGGCCTTTTTGCCAGGATGCAAATCACATAAAGTCCATGTGTCATTTTCTATAAGTGCATCATATTCTGATTGCATGGCAACCATGCAATTTTTTGAATTCTGTGCTTCATCAAAAGACAGAGGCTCCTCAACATCATGTAAGCTAGACACAGCCAAAGCATAACAATCTGATGCATAAGATGCATGGCGAGAGCTTGAACGAGTACGACTAGACAAAGGTGCATCCAATTTACTATCACGCAAAGTGTGCACCAGCCATTTTGGCATACCTCTAGCCTGCTCATTTTCAACCCTTTCCTCATCAAGTACATCATGTACATCTGCATAAGTAATAGGCTGATTTAAAACATTTCCAGAAATCCCCATAGGCTGTACATTTGCCTCATTGGGACTTACATTTGTATTTCCACCACTCAAAAGAGGCAACAAAGTGTCATAAATGTCCTTTGAGCTTACAACACTGTCTCTAGTACATGACAGCAAGGGCTGAACAGAATCTTCCACAAACACTACATCCCGTGAAACTAGAATACATTTTGTTTGTGGATGATACAACCTGTAACCTTTGCTTTCAGCACTATAACCAACAAAAATACATTTGACAACCTTATCATCCAATTTTCTGCGCTGCACTTGTGGCACCAAAGCATATGCCAAACAGCCAAATACACGCATGTGCTCAATAGAAGGCTCTCTATCATGCCATGCTTCATATGGAGTAATAGACTGCAAAGCTTTCGTAGGACACCTGTTAAGTACATAAGTGGCACACATGATGGCCTCAAGCCAAAAAGAATATGGTAAAGCTTGACTTTTGACCATACATCGTGCCATTTCCGTAAGTGAACTGTTTTTCCTCTCAGCAACACCATTTTGCTGAGGCGTATAAGTCACTGTACATTGGTGTTTTATCCCACGACTAGCCAGAAATGCATTAAATTCATGAGACATATACTCCCCCCCTCGATCGGAACGGAGGGTGGCCATAGTACGTTCCAACACATTTTCAACCATAGCCAGAAATTGTTTGAAGCACATAAAAACTTCGGACTTCGCTTTAAGCGGAAATACCCATGCATGCCTGGAGTAATCATCAATGAAAGTCACGACGTACAGGTAATTTCCCAAGGACGGAGTTTGCATGGGCCCACAAACATCACTATGCACAACCTGCAACCTGCATGTGGCCCGAACTGAACCATCCTTTGGAAATTTAGAACGCTGCACCTTACCCAAAATACAGCCTTCACAAACATGTTTGACAAGTGCTTCAAGAGGCGGCAAAGAAGCAACCATATCAGATTTCTGCAAACGCAGCAAACTGGCAAAATTCAAATGACCAAAACGTGCATGCCAAAGTTTTGCATCTGAAATAGCCCTTGAATCTGCAACAGCATTTGCAAAATTTTGTCCAAACTTGTCATACAAAGTGAGCTTATACAGCCCACGGCACAAAAGCCCAGATGCAACAATTTCATCACCAAAACTGAGATCATGAACTGTACATCTGTCATCCACAAATTTGACTACAAGTTCAAGTCTAGCAAGTGCGGATACAGACAAGAGATTCTTCTTGATCCCAGGTACATAAAGTGCATCAACAAGTGTGAAGGAACTGCCATTAGCATCAGTGAGCACAATCTTTCCAACTCCCTGAACGGGATAAGAGGCGTTGTTGGCACAAGTGACTGAATTCCCATGAGGGACAGGCTCAAGAGAGGTAAACAATTCACGATGTGAGGTAATGTGCTTTGTAGCACCACTGTCGAAATACCACACATGTGAATCTGCAGCAACTGACAAGCATGCATCATGGACAGCAGGATTTCCTTGGGTCATAAGTCTCCAAGTACTAGCAAAAGTCTGGTAGGAATCTGGTAAGGCATCAAGAACAGTCTGCACAAGGGAACTGTCTGAAATGACTTCACCTGCAGAAATAAGCTGCTCATTGATATCCTTGAAACTAGCAAGGAAAGTGTCCATATCATCTTCCTCATGCATAATCTTCGACTCCAGTTCTTTACGCAACAAAGAAATTTTAGCCTCATTGTGGCTTGCATAAAGACCTGCTAAAATATCCCAAGCCTGTTTTGCAGATTTTGCTGAACAGATGTGAGGAACAATGGTGCGCTTCATAGACAACGCAATCAATGCATGAGCCTGCGCATCCTTAACATCCCAACGAGCTTGTTCTGCCGTAGGCAAAACAACTCTAACAGCTGCAATCCTTGCGGCAAGACCTGCAACATCCTCAACATGGCCTACATCCTCAGAACCAGGACGTACATCAATGCCCTGCACAATGTTCCAGACACCCTTTGACACAAGAACATGTTGCATCATATAAGCCCACATAGGGTAGTTTTCCCCATCCAACCTGTCCTCAGCAGCAAACATCTTGAACACACTTGTGTTGTTGTTGTCAGCCATGGTAAATGCTGCACCTGATGTGAAAATTGCCCGAAAATAGGAGAAATGGAGCGGGAACAACCTGTGCTATATAGCACAAATCGTAGAAGACTATAAGGCACCTGTTATGCAGAAAACGACATTGACAAAAATTTTGCACAAAATGACGAAATAGCCTGTGCAGTACTGCCTGTAGTGGAAACGGAGTCCGAATTGAGCCCAAAACAAAATTCTGAGCAGACCAGGCTCTTTGAGCTCTCCCAGAATATTTTTCGACCTGCGAACGCTCGCCAAAGCTCACTGAAATCGGAGAAAGTGAGCAGGCGTGTGCTGGAGCAGCTGGTGACTAAGCCCGGGAGGACGTGACCTACTATGATACCAATTGTTGGAATTAGGGTTGCAGAGAAACGCACATAACTTGGAGAAGACGAAGGAAGCTCAAGGCACACAATAGAGAGTGTGTTTCTTAGTATGCAATGGAAAGATAGATAGCCCTCGAGTGATGGGCGTATATACAATGCTCGGGGGAAAAAACCTCCTAAAGAGGGAAAAAATGCCCCGGCGGTCCTAGTGTGTTCACACACATCACTACCACATGTATATGGTAACATGATAGACCAGGGAGTTTTTGTGATGTCAAGGGAGGATCTTGGGGATATTCTATGGTTTTATTATCAGAACTGGAAGGAGAGGAGAGTTCTCTTCCTGATGGTAGCTGATGGGTTGATCTGGCTTTGACTTTTCCTGAGACCAAATTGTTGATAAAGTGATGATCAAAGAGGGGCTTATTCTCTAGAATTTGTTTCATTTTCATTTTCTTTGCTAAAGCTAGAATAAGCATTCTTTTTAAAGCTAGGGTCTTAGGTTTGTCAACTTCCTTTAGAACATCTTTTAGTTGCTTTTGAAATGTAGTTACCTCATTGTAACTTTTCTTTGAAATGGTATTTTTACCTTATTTTTTAGAGTCGAGGGAGTAATCTGAATTGTTTGACTCTGAGTCTTCAGACCTGTATTGTTCTTTTCCTTTAGAAGACTTTTTACATTGTTGAGGATTAAAAGAAATAGGCATAAAGTCTTCCACGCTCATTACATTAAGAGCTATCGGACAATCCTCAAAACTTGAGTCTGAATTGTAGTTGTTGTTTGCTGATGAAGAAGTTTTGCTTGCAAACTGAGCAATGCTGAATTTGAACCCTGAGATATCTGAAGAGGATAGCTCTGAGTAGCTATACCCATCTTCTAGGTATATATTTTTGAACGCCACTGATTTTTTCTTCTTGGGACATTTAGAGGCCCAATGACTTGTTTTGCCACAAATAAAGTATTTATTATCATTTTTAAAGAAGTAGACTTACATTTTTGACAAAATCGTTGCTTGGGTCTTCATTTGAACTTCTTCTCCCTTTTGCCCTTATTGGGATGCTTGCACAAGAATTCCTTCTTTTAGTTGGCACATCCAAAATCTCCGGAGTAGTAATCTTTCTTGTAAAACTTGTTTGAATGTTTTGAGTCCTTCAATTCTTTTTGTGCCTGCTTTTGAATACATAGTTTCTGTATTACTGCCTGCAAGGCTTGGATTATATCCCCAAGTGTGGCTGATTGGAGATTCAGATTTTGGTTGTCCAATTTCTCTATAATGGTAATGGATTTTGGCAGTTTGTGCACAAATTTTGCTTTGATATCTCCAGAATGGTATTTACCTACTTTATATATTAGATATTTGCAATAAATACAAAAATTCCAAATGGAGAAAAAATTACAGATGTGAGCTTCATGAAAAACCTGTACTGCCAATGATGCTTGATCTTCTCCATGCCCAATGAATTCTTTATAGATACTTTCAATTAGGAGCAAGAGAGGAGAGGCATTTCCTTCAGGTTGCATAATATAATTTTTGACTTCGGGGGGAAGCATTTCCCACCATCGTTTGAGGATGCCTATAAAACCATTTACTACAGTTTGCTATATCATGCGCCCAAATAGCATTTGTTGATAGATCCAATTATGCATGTATTCTAGAACTAACATGATATCATCATGCTCTAGATTATCAATGTTGTAGAAGGTAATATCTCCTACCTTTTTTATACCTTGCATAAATTGGGGAGTTTTTTTTAGTTTGGGCAACACTTGTAGATGCTTCTTCCATTGGCTAGTCCTTTTCCATTTGTAATGGAACCAGAGGGATCTCAATTTGAGAATCATCTATTTCTAGTTTATCTTTAGGGTTGAAAGGACTTTCATATGCACTAGGAGGAGATGGAAGGCTATTTGGAATGATTTCTAATTGAAAAGCATTGTAAATAGTTTCCTCATAAAAGTAATCATATTGGTCTCGATTACCTTGGAAGAATACATCACCATAATCTTTGATTCATGACCTATGTTCTATATTGAACATATCCCAAATTGGTTCTATCTGGTCTTCATGCAAATTGTAGTCGATTGATTCTATGACAACTCCTTCAAAGTTTTTTTATGGAGGTTTGCTTGTGTTGTCACTTAATTTTTTGTGATTTTTGTGACAACAAGCAATAGTGTAGAGATCTCTTTCATCTTTTGACAAGCTGCTTTGCAACTTGTAAAAATAAAGCCGCTATGAGGATTTCCAATCTTCTCTCCCCGGTTCAATGTCTGAAGAATAACCCTGTTCTTCTTTGAATTTCAAGACATTTAAAAGCAGACGCTTGTCTGAGTGGCCCGGACGATGATCTGGGGAGGGTTTACTAAATGAGAAGTATGGAAAGTCTTTAGAGGATGGTGCGAGTAAATCAATATGACATGAGGGGGAAGATACTATATGCATGCTTTGAAGTTGTTTATGCAATTGAGTAAGGTTGTGGCTTGACTCAAAAACAAGCCTATGTAAATCTTGTAACTGTTTTTCAAGCATATGCAACTTCACAGTCTGATAATTAGTTTGAAGCACTTGAGGACGGGGTTTTGTGTAATCAATCATTATAACATAAGGGGTAATAAAGACTTTATCAGTATCTGAGATAATGAAATCTTTACCTTCGATCATACAAAATTGTATAGAGAATGCAGAGGATGATGATGCAGTTTGGCTCATTAGTCTTAAGCAGCGTCTACAAAAGTTTTAAAATGTTGACAATCTTTTATTCTCATTGCTTGGGACTTAATGGGGGCTTTATGCACAATATGAGAAGATATAGTTTTTTGAGAGCTAATAACATAATTAGATGAGTCTATATTATCAATACTCAAATACTCTGTTAACTATTTCCGACTTTAACGTAGGCTGAATGTCTACCGCCCAATTCTCATGTAATTTTACTTTTGTCCATGCAATGTGATCACATCACAACATTTGAGAATTATAATTAGAACACATAATTATATTTTTCCTTTATGATATTTTTTCTCTTTTGATGTTAATTTCCCTTCATAAATTGCAGGAAGTCATGTGTTTTCTGCTTTTTCTAAAACAGAAAGCAATTTCTACATTGGGGGTGCTTTAGATCACAGCCGACTATTTTAATTGCAAGAGTCAAAGCTTTGCCAAAATAGGTGTCATCAAGTGACACATTATATTTTGGGCAAACTTGCAGATAAATCGGTCCATTTGTTAAGTTGCTTTCAATTCCTCCAAGGAATTGATCTTGCAAATTTTTATATCGGGTATCTAAAATCATAACTAAGAAGGATACTGCTAAACTTGCTCTAAATAGAGGGTTTACTCCTATTTGTACACAACCAAGATGAACAAAGTGATAGCCTTTTTTAATGGCTTCACCTTTATCATATTGTAGGATCTCAGTGAGCTTTATGAAATTCATTTGGTTATCTGTAGGGATAGATGCAACTGATCTATTGTCTAAGTAAACTATTGAGGCTTTAAGTTTAAATAAATTTTTATGTTTATATACTTGATTAGGTTTCAAGTCTGGTATCTGCCATTGGGCAGAAGGTTCTGCTTCTTCTACGGCTATGGAGAGATGAGCAAGAGACAGGGTCACTTTTGACAATAATCTATTCAAGAATGCCATTGAAATTTAACCTGATAGTGGGTCGAGAGGTAGGAATTTTTGCGAGAATTTTTGTGGGAATTTATCAAGGATTTGTTGCCTATGGTTATATCCCAAATGCTGACGGAAACCTTCGGACCACGTGACCATGCGACCTTGCCTTTCGACACAATATTGAAAAAAGGCAATAGCTTCTTGGAGCAGACAATGTTGAAAGAGAACAGTTTTTGCTAATCACTCTTATAGCAGGAGATGAAGAGCTTATAGACTTTGAGCATGAAGATGAAATTCTTACTCTCTCTCTTTCTCTCTCTCTCTCTCTCTTGTGTGTGTGTGGGGGGGGGGGGGGGGGGGGGGGGGAGCCAAGGAATTTTATTTGCTCAAGAGGGTAATATGGGTGGGACAATTCATGTTCAATGGGGTTATGGGAGGCAGAATTTACGTTGAGATTTTCTAGTCAAGGGCAGGACAGAGAGAAAGAAGAGGGGAGGAGGGATGTTGGGGAGATATTTGTTCGCAAGAGGTAGTGGATTGCAAGGAAAGGAGGCGGGTGAAAGAAGCAAAGGAATCTGATGTGGCATCCACAATAACGGAGGAGTGAGAAGTCAGCTTGCAAGGCAGTGATGACGGAGGAGGCTTGTGATTGGCCAATGATTCATATTTGAAAATGAGAGTGTCCTTTGTGAATGGTCGTCCAAAGCTAGTGTGACCCATAATCATGGCGTATGGTTTTTTAAATGTACAACAATGAAAACATTATAGGGGATCAGGTCCTTTGGACCTCACACACAGTGGCGCCTCATGATGGTGCAACTACCCTCTCATTGCCTGTAGCGGCCGCTACAACAATCGCAAGGTAATCGACATCAAGTTGGAAATTGAAAACATTCAATTAATGATTTGCAAGAGTAGACTTAACTCACTTAATATTTACAGGTATGGTCTTTGCACTTTGGAGGTGCACATGTTGGGTTTCAAACACCACATTAGCCTTTTTCAGATAGGGAGGATGCGATATAGATGCAGAGGTATTTGTCTTTCTCTAGGTGAGTGTTTCTCCTCAATATTTTGCAGAGAGATTGGAACGATGCTCAACGATTGCAAGGAAACATCATCCCTCTAGTTGTTTGTTCACTATTTCCATGCAATTGAGGTAGATCAAATGTGGACCAGGGGAGGTTTGCGAGAATTTTTAGGTGTTCAACATGATATGGCAAGTCTTCTTATTTTTTTGGCAAGGTGTTGGGGTGTATAATTCTGACGATCAATTTTTTAACACAGGAGTGACACCTATTTTCATGCAAGTTGCATTTTAATGGATGTGCTACCTCTCTTCTTTGCATGTGCATGGCTACAGCTTGCAACTCATGCTTTCAAGCATGTATCAGATCATTGTATTTCCAGATTTACTATGACATGAGCTTCTCTATGAAGATTTGTCAATTGTACTCTTTTTTGCAACATTGTTCTGCTTATAAGTTGTTATCATGGAATGTGGAAATACAAGATTCGATTGCATTTTTAGTATTGTTCAAGGTGGACTAGGCAAATCCTTGTCTATCTATTAAGGCCCTTCACAAAACCAAACAAAAAAAGGGTTCTCATCCAAAATAATTCAAATGGAGAGTAGGGGTTTGGGAGGATATGCTACACTCTACTGATAAGATGTCATGACAAATAGCACTGCCTGAGAGTTAGAGAGCAGAACAAAGAGCATGGAGAATGCTCCACCAAATCTAGCCGTTATGAACCCCCCATTCAAAACCTTGCTCGAAATGTGAATGACTTGTGAGGGAGTTTCCATTGTGTATAACATGCAGAACACCCAATTCCAATGTGGTGCAGCCTCATTGGATATTGCAGACGGTTTTGGTGAGTGTTGACATAGTGTATAAAGGCCCTAGTTATGAATATTCATCTCTTGGATTAATCTATGAACATTGATATGTGGTTTATGTGCTCTCTTGTTATTTGTACTTCACCTAGAGGCTTCAAGAGGTTATTTGGGCTATTGGGTTTCTTACAGGTATATTAAGTTATGAATTCTCATCTCTTGTATTAATCTAAGAAAGTTGATATGTGGTCCCAAGTGCACTCGTATTTGTGCAGCATCTAAACTTGAAGAGGTTTGTTGGCTATTGTGTTTCTTACAGGTATAGAAAAAACTTGCTCAAGATCATAAAAATGACTAGTAGTAATGTTGAACCGACATTGAATGATTTGCACGAATTCGGATTCAAGCTAAAGATTTGTATAAAATATGTCAAGTTGCCATCCACCACATTTGTCAAAGACGTGTTGCTGATGGTGGCAGGGCTTGGGTCGTGGCTTCCTTGAGTCCCGTTCTCCGACCATTGGAGGGTGCTTAGCCTACCTTGATGGCATGTTTCCTTGTGGTGGCGGACAGGAGGATATAGTGTCTCGTGATCTATTTGAAGTTCTACTTGGTGGTTACAGTGGAAAGATCTGTCTATACCGGTGGTCTGGATCTAGTATAATGGAGTGTGTTAAGCAATACATGTGTATGCGATGCTTTGGTTTCATGGCTTTTGGATAAATTATCATCGGGTATGATTGAGCTTTTGTGTCATGTTTTGGGATCCAGTGCTATCTTGATCAGCTGTTTGTTTATTCTATGGATGTAGGCATTAACATTTTAAAGGAGTTTACAAGAATTGTTAGCTCATCATCATCCCTTTAATTTCATGGATGCTACTGAAGTTCTTGGAGTTGTTTTTAAGCTATTGAATTTTTTGTACATATAGGTAGGGAGGTCATGTTAATACTATAGAGATCGTATGTAGGGGGTTATATTAGCGCTTCAATATCTATAGATAGGGGGTTGGGCTACCAAGTAAGGACCGTATAGAAGGGTTTTTCCTAATGGGATGCACACAAGTGGCATCTCCTCCCTGATATTAGTGAATCCCCCATGGAAATACCCTATGGAAGCACGAGTACATAGTAGGATTATCAATAGCTATAATAATTTATGGAAGGTAATTGTACAATCACACAATCAATTAGAACCTAGTGTGTTTGGATGCTCTAGCTATCAATCTAGCTCTATTGTACTCCTAACCTTTTTGGGAATATTATTCAATATTTGATTATACTCTTTCAGTTCAACTCTCTATCTAATTCTCCTTTTATTCATTTAAAGGCGGATTTTTCTTTTCCTATGTGATTTGATTTTATCTAACATTTGACTCTGAAGTTCTAACATGGAATAGCTATTCAAGTGGTACTAGTAATCCTACTATGTATTGGCTCTTCCGTACATGCAATTCTTGCTATTTGGTTTTAAGTCTGATTTGAATGCTACTTTCAAGATAAAATATTTGGGGTTGGGATCATTGTTGTCAGATTTAGATGCTTTTTTCGGACTCAAATCGGCCTGGTTGTTTTGACACGTGAGTGTCCACACAAGTGGTTTTTGTTCCATGGTTGTCAATCCATGCACATCATGGTTGAGCAAGTAGCAACCTACTGTGACCACTTTCAGTTAAGAGGCTGAGTATAGGACAATCTTCATAGCTACGATTGGGTGTGTATGGTTCATATGCCTTATGGTGGCTGATTTGGGTGTTGGACAGGACACTACCAACATCATCTACATTGAATGTTAGAGCGCATTAGCAATTGCAAGAACCCCAATTTTTCATGCTCTCACAAATCACATTGAGGTGTATTACCACTATTTCAAGGAGAGACTCTCAACATGAGATATTAGCTTGGCTTATGTGCCAACTCAGGACAACCTTATAGATTTGTTCACAAAGGAATTGCCTTGTGAGCAGTCTAAAATTTTCAGCAAAGCTTTGGACTTACTCCCTTTGTGGATTGATCATGTGCTCAAGGCATGTCACTTCACTTTACATTATGTGCCATCTCTTGTTCACTGCATCACTTCCATGCATCGCTTCCAAGGGAAATTTGTTAGCATGCATATGTGGTAGTGATGTGCATGAACACAATTAGGACTGTCAAAGGATTTTTCCCTCACTAGGAGGTTTCCCCCCCTGTGCATTGTATATGCACGTATCATTCTATGGCTAACCGATCTTTCCATTGCACAATAAGTAATACTACTCTTTGTTGTGTTCCTTGAGCTTCTTCATCTTCTCCAAGATGTGCATGTTTCTTTGCAACCCTATATTCAATTATTTTTTTTGGCAAAAATCACTAAAGATTTTCATCATACATGTCTTAAAGGTTGTTGGAGCGTTACATAAACCAAAAATATGGAAGATCCCCATTTAGTGTAATGAATGTCGTCTTTTCTCGATCTTTTAGTACTATCTTTAGCTGATTGTACCCATTGTATCCACCCATGAAGCTGTACATTTCATGGCATGATATCTCATCTAGCATCATATATATGAATGACAAAGAAAATAGATCTTTGATGGTTTGAGCATTCAGCTTTCTACAATTTACACAAACCCTTAGTTACCCATGAAGCTGTACATTTCATGGCATGATATCTCATCTAGCATCATATATATGAATGACAAAGAAAATAGAGCTTTGATGGTTTGAGCATTCAACTTTCTACAATTTACACAAACCCTTAGTTACCCATTCTTTTTTGGGACTACCATTATAGAAAACAGCCAACCGCTAGTTGCCACCTTAGGATTGAATCCTATCTTCGGTAAATTGTTGATTTCTTAACCTTCTTGGCATAGTTCAAATTCATTCTATATCGCTAAATTTGTACTGGTCATGCATCTTGCTTGTTGATTTTTACCATCTTAGAAGATGCTTATCGAGATTTTGTCCTCTATTTCTTGGTTGTTTTTTAGTAACCACTTTGACCTACCCCATCTTTGTTTTGCCAATGATTCAGCTTTCTTTTCTATATATATGCCTACTACATATTTGTTGAAAGGATTATCCATAATAGTTGAACTTTTCTCTTGATTAGATTGTGTCCTACTATACCCAGGTATATCCATGTTTTGTTGCTTATTACCCACGTACTCTTCATCTCGTATGGATACTTGTAGTTTTCTCGTAGCCTTGCTTCTTGGTTGACATCCTACCATCCAAATTCACTCATTAAATTTTTTTCTTTGTTGCTCTACCCTCTCATGATCCTGAAGGACTTGACTCATTAATTTTTTTGGATATTTCTATCTTTGTTGCTCTACCCTCTCATGATCCAGAAGGACTACATTTAAGTCTACCTCAACTATGGGTAATATACTCATGCATGCCAACATTTAAGTCTACCTCAACTATGGGTAATATACTCATGCATGCCAACATTCTTTTGATGTTCTTTGTTCCATATTCCCTACATAGCTCTTCTGGCCTCATTGCCCTTTTCTAGCTACTTGTATTGCTTGTCTTTACCTGAATTCTCATATTGGATCCTTGGATTGTTAGCATTTGGCTTGCATAGTTGTGTATGGATCATAATAGTATGCTATATGCCCCTTACATATCTAATATGAAGAAACTATCTTTGAACTTCTCATAGCCTACCCTAACTTGAAGATTTTCAACCAAAACAATTGGCCTAGACTATTTGTTGGTCTGCCATTCTAATTCTAAAAGGAGATAGTTTCATTTCTTGAATTCCCAAGTTCTATCTCACATGCTCTTCCAAAATTTTTGATGCCAACACCACTATCTGGTATGATTCTTGACAATGGCTCCCACTCTTTTTTTATATTATAATCAATGTGGATGATCAACAGTTTGTCATCTTTGATTTTAGACAACTCCACCACAAATGAATTTGATTCTTTCTTTGCTTCATGATAAGACTCGTAGCCTTTGGAGAAAAGAAAATTTGATGTCATCCAATCCAATTTTTAGCCTTTGAAAGTGAAAGATCTACTCCAACTCATTTCTCAAGATACTATATGAACTCGATGATCTCACTTCTCGATAACTATCATTGTTGTGCCATGTCTCTATTGGCCTCTTGTGTCTTTTAGGTGATGGATCCTTTTGTAAGGAATTGGATTGTTGCTTCTAAAATTTTTTCATCCCCAGATCCGACTTATCAACCTCATCCAAGTCTACCTTCACTTGTCGGACATCCTTCTATAGGTGCTCCTCTGAGCCCCCTTTGTTGGATTTTTATTCTAGCATCCCCCTTACTAGATTCTTTCTCTAGAGCATATGGAAAAATCTGTTATGTAGTTCTAGCCTCCGAGCATTCAGGAGTCTCAGACATCTTCTTTGCCAGATCCTCAGTAGCCTTGGTGGTCAATATCATCTGCTCTTTCCATTCGTCCACCTCCTTGATCTTTCCCTTGTCGTTCTAGGTGGCTCTTTACTTCTCCCACTTTTGAGCCTTCTTAGTGTGCTTCATTTAATTGACCATCTCATCTTGTAGCTCCTCATGACAACCCAAGCACTCCTGGTGATCACTTGTATTGAAACTAGGTCTGCCATCTTACCTTTGGACACTTCAGCTTTAACATTATCCAGAATTGAGTTGCAAAGTGTTTATACTTGCCTCAAGTATAACTGTTGAAGTTACACCTTGTAAAGTGAGCTCTTTTCTGACCTCTATAGGAAAGTTCTAATATCCTCCTCTTCCTATCATGTTGTTGGTATTGGTCCCATTATCCATACTTTGTTGGTTTTGGGTTTGCCAATGCTATCAAGGACACATTTTTGCCTTCTTTTAAATGGTGCATTCTGATTTTGCAGTTGTTCCACAAATGCATTCATTACATCATATAAGAACAGCATTGGAAAAGTAGAGAATTACAAACATTTGTCCCGGTTGGTGCTCTAAAAACATGTGGTCCCTTTGCTAAAGCTCTACACAAACATGTTGTCCAAGGTAACCATACACTATCTCACTTGACGATTTGAATGCTATGCAATGGGTGTGATTGTTATATATAGATATGAGTGCTGGATATTGAGTAGGAAATGATGCTCGAGATCATTGTGCTATTTGATAATAAAATGTATTTCAAGAATCATGTATATATTGTATATAGGTAGATACTTGAATTGTATTGCTTACAACTAGCAAACAATTGAGACTCGCGTATAACTATGAAAAAAATAGGATTAAAAGTGGGTGGTAAAGAAAGAATGTATGGGAAACTCTCGAGCCTCAAAAAATATTTGCAAAATGATATCAACCACAATGGAAGCAACTAACTAACCACACAAGCTTCTTTATCAAGACAAGATATATATATTTTTTAATACTTCAAAACTAGTTTATAAGAACCTAAATATAATTGTGATCATATGAATGTTTTTGTATGCTTAAAATACAAATTTCTGGCTCAAGCTATAATCTCTTCTATGAGTGAGAGAGAGAGAGAGAGAGAGAGAGAGAGAGAGAGAGAGAGAGAGAGAGAGAGAGAGAGAGAAGAGTATGTCTAAGAATACTATAGCAATTCATCTCCAAAGCTTAACTAACCAACTTAAATTCTAGTTTTAGCATCTTGTGTTGATAGAGAATCGGTCTTCTTATGAAAATCCACAAATATTTTTATCTTTAGAGAAATTTATAATCACAACTAGGGGTATTCTGAGAATTTTGGAAAATTTGAAGGGCATTTTGAGAATTAAGGACAAAATAATGGGGTTTCTTTTGGAAGTCTTGAAATTAGAGGGGTATTTTGGGGGGAGAGAGAGAGAGAGAGAGAGAGAGAGAGAGAGAGAGAGAGAGAGAGAGAGAGAGAGAGAGAGAGAGAGATTTTATTATCGTCCTCGGAGGTCAAATATGACCTATTGGACCAAAGTTACATGTGATGTAGTATGTGTATGGCTGATGAGTGACTTTCGATGCTCCAAAATTGTAGTGATGAGAGTCGCAATGGAGAGCCCACACTTTGGATGGGAGAGGAAAGTGTGTAGGTCTCAGTTATGGCTGAAAATGTGAGAGAAGCAAGTTCGGATGTGATCAAAAGATGAGCACTCTAGTAGTGTGTGGTACTCCGACTCTTGAACTTGCAGTGAGCATAATGTGCACAATCGATTTGACTCTTCTCCATTGCCCCAACGCCCTATCTCGCATCGAAGGAAATGGGAGGGAGCTAAGCCGAATTGCTGCGATAGTGCGTATCGCGGACAAGGGAATAGGCTCAAGCATGTAAGTGTGAGTGCGGTTTCCTCTCTCAGCGAAGAACATGGTTTTGTAGTTGGGGGCAATATAGGTGGTGTAATGTATGAAGCGTGACCCACCGGATTTCTCCCAAGCCGTAATACATTGGCGTTGTAGAAAAGCTTCATTCACTTGAGAGTCAATTGAAGCATCATGTATCAAGTGTAATGCATCCCATCTCCCAAACCACTTCTTTATGTCTTGCATCCATCCCGTGCTCAAGATCTTGCTTTTATGTGTCTTTTGAACTTTTTTGCTTGCTTCCCATGCAATTGTAGGAAGTCGATGTGAGGGGTTTTGACGCATCTTTATCATGTACTCCACAACCCTTTCCATGCCCATAACTTCAATTGGAAGAGATCCCGACTCAAGAAGTAGGAGCATATATGATGTTTGTGTCTTAACTTGGAGAAAGTTTGTAAGAAAATGCTTTTGGACATTCTCAAACTCTTTCCAAGTAGACTTTGAGATGCTCCCGCCCCACACTTCAACTCCATAAAGAAGAACCGGTGTCACCAATGCATCAAAAAGATACTTCTTGAGAACCCAACACTTGATGTTTCCCGCATTACACATGTTCTCAAATGCATAATATGCTCTCTTTCCCGCTTCCAAACGACGCATAGCACATTCATGCCACTTGTGATTGGATGGAACCTCAAGGCCAAGGTACTTAAAGCTCTCAACAACTTCAAGTGTCTCGTTGTTGTACACAATGCATGGCTTCTCCTTATGGTTGGTTTTCACAAGCATAACCTTTGTTTTGGATTCATTTACAATCAGCCCACTATGCAAGAAAAAGTTCTCAAGGACAACCATAAGCTTTTGTGCATCTTCTAAAGTGTGTGCTAGAAGCACTACATCATCCGCATACAACAAAAGCATGATTACCGCATTGCAAATAGTGACCTCTTCAATGCCTTCTTCTTGCATAAAGTCAAGTACCATTTGTTCCAATTGATCGATTCATAGACCAAAGAGAGTTGGTGACAATGGACATCCTTGTTTAACCCCAATAGTGCTTACAAAAATTTCTGAAATTTCTCTTCCCATGCGCAATTGACAAATCACCTTCTCATAGATTCGAGAAACCGCAAGCATAAACTCACTTGGCACTTGGAGTTCTTCCATCCTTCTCCACAAATTGTTACGTGGAATCATATCAAAGGCTTTCTTAAAGTCCACAAAACAACAATACAATCGCTTGCCTTTCAACCGACTTTCCTCCATGAGAACATGAAGAGTGACAAGATGATCAATGGTGCTATGGCATCGACGAAAACCCGCTTGTCCCTTTGCACGCTTGTCATTCTCTTTAGCCCAATCACTCAATTTCATCTCCATTATGCACCCAAACAACTTTGCCATAAGAGACCCAATCATTATAGTCCGGTAGTTGCTTACATTCTTTACATCCCCTCCTTTATGCAAAGGCTTAACCCAATTAGTACTCCAATCATAAGGCATACCATGTTGAAGTGCAAGGTTGAACATATCACACATCCACTCATGGGTAAAATCTCCCGTCCATTTGATCATCTCCGGCTTGATACCTTGAAGATCTCCCGCTTTGCCAGTGGCCAACTTTTCAAGCCCACCGCATACATCCTCAATAGTAAAAAAAGACGGCATACATGGGAGTGAACCATAAAATGGCATTTTTTCAGTATTTGCTTGCTCATATAATTGCGTACAATGTGTGTACATATCCACTAGACTCAAGTTACCAAAATTCTCAACCCGCTTGTCTCTCAAGTTTCTCCAAAATCTTCCACATGCATGTGCCTTTTCTTGGACTTGAAATTCTTGTTGCTTTACTTCCCATCTTCTTCTCTTCTTTTGAATCAATGCCTTGTATGTATGCAAATGACTTTGATAGTTGTCTTTGTCCATAGTTGCATCAAGCTTTATCAAGGACTTTCGAGCATCTTGACATTCTTTATCAAACCACCTTTTGCGTGATCTATCTTTGTTGATACCATGGAGATGCTTTATGGCAAAGCATTCTTCCGCATAAGAACAAATAGCTTTCTTGAAAGCTTCCCATTTAGTTTCCAATGGTGCATCACATTGAAGCTTTGTCATCCATAATTTTTTCTCAACCATTTCAATGTACATTGGTGTCCGTTTGAAATCCATACACAGTGATAACTTCTCTTTCCTTTGGCTGATATTATCATGCTTAGTTGCTTCTCCACATGAAAGGTCAATACATAAGGTGCGATGGTCGGATTCCGGGGTCCATTGACCAAACATAAAACTCTTTATGCGATACATAATGGCTTCAGAGAGTAGCATATAGTCAATCACACTATCCCCATTATGTCTCCTACATGTAAATCCATTGGTTCCACTCCACAAAGATACACCATTGGCAATGAGCATACCCGTGCTATTACACATGTGTAAAAGTAACTTTCCATAGTGATCTGGCTCTTTCTCATCCATTGAATTACGATCATACAAGTGAACTTCCTCCAACTCCCTTGAAATGTATGGCATATCAAATTGTTGAGTATCATGTTGCAATGTTTTTGTGCAAGCATTCATATCCCCAAATACAATAACATCACCTTCACCTCTGAAATAAGCAATGTCCTCTTCCAAATCAAAAAATGGTTGATCTCTATCCATGCAAGCATAAAAGGGAGAATCATGATGAGGAATGTAGCAATCGGCTACAAAATTGGGTGCTCTTTTTGGCGTCATAATTTTCAGCCATACATAACGTTTGTACTTGTCATCTTTCACAATTGATACAAAATCTTCCAATCCTTTCTTAACCATACATGCTAACCCTCCTTGTCCTCTTCGTTGCTTGAGATTCTTTGACCACATCAATGAATGTACATTGTAATCCTCCAAGCCGTTAATACTTTGTGTATCATGCTCCCAAGTTTCAACAAGAAGTACAACATCGGCTTTGCTTGTTAGTTCATCAATGCCAACCCCCGCATTCCATGGGTATCCATTACAATTCCAAAAGCATATTTTCAATTGTAACTCGGTCTCATAGGTCACGCATTCCTATTTGCTTGAGAGACTTGCCTCCTCCTTGGGCACATTTTCTTCATGAGAGATCTCCTTGTTTTTATTATTCTTTTCCTCATATGCCTTGCGACGCATATTTTGTTGCTAAATAGTGCGATCTTCACATACAAAACATTTTGTATCCCTCAAATAGATCCAACTATTATCAAGGATAATCTTTCGCTTGGTCTCATCCGGCATGGTGCATACAATTGGCCGTTCTCCTGAGCGAGGAGCTCCTTGCTTCCCCACTCTATGTGCTCCATAGACCATAACTCCGGACATGCCAAAGTGGGTTTTGAAGAAATCTTCAATAACAATGGCAAGAGAAGGAGGTGTCTCTAACTTCTCTTCGGGAATTCCACGAATAACAATGTTCTTGGAACGTCGCTCCCGTTCCTTCAACTCCTCCACATCCACATTCTCAACATTCTTTGTTTGAACCATAGCTTGCATGAGTGAGGAATTAGAAACCACATTGCTACCACATACATCAGCCCAAGACTTAATTGTGCATACATTTTTCATGTCGCATACATCCCGGCTCATAGTGTCAAATTTCTCCTCTTTCAATACATGGTCATGCTCTACTTTGCTCATCCGCTCCTTCAAAGCATTCAAGTCCACAAGAGAGCGTTTACATTCCTTGACTTCCTCTTCAAGTTGCATCAAACGTGTTGTTTGCATCTCAAGTGTCCTCTTGAGATTCTCATTCTCAACCACAAGTACCCTTAGTGTGCCATTCTCCATTGCAAGTGCTCGTAAGTCTTTGCCTTGTTTGTTTACAGTCTCTTGCAATGATACCAAGTACGCCATGATCATGGTTTCCGATGTCGTTGGTTGGGTGGTTGTGTTGCTATCTCCACACTTAGGAGATTTTGGATCATTTTCCACAATGGTTGTGGACCTTGTTGAAGAAGAAGAACCCTTGCGAGTGCCGGAAGACATTGTATGTAAAATAGGAGATGAGAATCAATTTTGTTGAACCTGCTCACTTCGGAAATGTTGCTACAGAAACGCCTTCCATAACTCTGAAAATTTCTGTCTTCACATCAATGTGTAGAGGACTTCGTGCTCTTCGATTGAGGCTATAGATCACCCAAATCGGAGTTCGGATGAAGAAGTTATGATCAAAAGAGTGGACTACTGTCTACTAGGTCAAAAAACGGCTGTGTTTTTTGAGAGAGAGAGAGAGAGAGAGAGAGAGAGAGAGAGAGAGAGAGAGAGAGAGAAGTATGTCTAGCAATACTATAACAATTCATCTCCAAAGCTTAACTAACCAACTCAAATTCTAGTTTTAGCATCTTGTGTTGATAGAAAATCGATCTTCTAATGAAAATCCACAAATATTTTTATCTTTAGAGAAATTTATAATCACAACTAGGGGTATTCTGAGATTTTTGGAAAATTTGAAGGGCATTTCGAGAATTAAGGATAAAATAATGGGGTTTTTTTTGGAATTCTTGAAATTAGAGGGGTATTTTTGGGGGGGGGGGGGGGAGAGAGAGAGAGAGAGAGAGAGAGAGAGAGAGAGAGAGAGAGAGAGAGCGATGTTCTGAGAATTTTTATTAGAACTTCTCAATCCTCAAGAGTGGGACACTCTCTCTATATGAGTCCTAGTCACTCTGCAACCTTTAACTTTTAGAGAGAGAGAGAGAGAGAGAGAGAGAGAGAGAGAGAGAGAGAGAGCAGTGGGAGTCAGGGTCTGAGATTGGAAGTATTTTTTATTCTTGAAGCCTGCAATGCAACACTAGGGAGGGCGAGAGAGAGAGAGAGAGAGAGAGAGAGAGAGAGAGAGATCTTGATGGTCGCAACCTCCTGCAACCATTGCCTCACATCTTAGCTGCCACACACCCTATGTGTATGTGTTCTTTCAATCGATACCTTGGGTCCTCTCTCTCTCTCTCTCTCTCTCTCTCTCTCTCTCTCTCATCGAGGCTATCTCTTCTCCTCCTTGGCGATCCAATCCCATGGTGGGGGAGTAGGCATTTTCCGTGTTGTGAGCCTTTCAAAGTTGAGAGCTTCCATCCAGTGTGTGTGTGTGTGTGTTATCTAAGGCAAGGCAAAGGCGTTGAAGGTTGAATGTGAGACGAGTTCCCGTTTTGAGGCTTGCCTGCATGCTCACGCTCTGCAGCAGCAACAACAATAGGGGGCATGCTATAAAAATATTTGAAATCCCAACATGCGAAAATAGGGCATGCACATCATGATATGTGAGTATAACCATGATGCCTTTTCATGATTCACCCTTGAACCTTGTCTTTGCAATGAGTATCCTTTGTGTGCTTGGCCAATCAAAAATTTATGCATTTTTGGAAGGCCAAACAATTAAAATATATATTTCAATAAATATCATCTTTTTCATTAACAAAAAAGGGAAACCATCACTAAGGCCTCCCCCTTTGCGGTAGGCCAAAAAGAAACTAACTCTAGCCTATGCCCGAGCTGGTGCCTACAAAAAGCGCATAATTTTTGTTTCGATGTAATAGAAGCACATAACTTCACTAATTTCTGTATATATAAGGATCTCTTACTTAATATCTATTTCTGGTAAGTCAAGCACCTCTTCAAAAACCTAAACCTATAATCTAGCCTTAAATTTGGTTAATATACAAGAACATACTTAATTCTCATTGTTAAAAGAGGTTGAGCTAGTAACAAGACTACCACAAGATAATTTGATAAATAAAGTCACTTGAAATACTTCTTTTCTTTTGTCTTGATTTGACATGGATGCAAGACCGGATTTACCATTTATAACTTATTGAATGACCACACACACGCACATGCACACACACGCACGTATGCACACATAGGTCTCAAGGTGGTTCCTACCACTTAAAAATTCTCTCTTTCATAATCTTCTTCTTCCTCCAACTCTCCTCGTCTAAGGTCTCTTGGGATAGTTTCCTAGGATGTTAAAATTCTCTTCTTCTTCTCCTCCCCTCTCTCTCTCTCTCTCTCTCTCTCTCTCTCTCTCTCACACACACACACACACACACACACACACACACACACACACACGACATCCGGATCTTTGAATGTTGTTCCACTGGCTTTGGCCTCCTAAGTGTTCTCTCTCTCTCTCTCTCTCTCTCTCTCTCTCTCTCTCTCTCTCTCTCATCGAGGCTATCTCTTCTCCTCCTTGGCGATCCAATCCCATGGTGGGGGAGTAGGCATTTTCCGTGTTGTGAGCCTTTTCAAAGTTGAGAGCTTCCATCCAGTGTGTGTGTGTGTGTGTGTGTGTGTGTGTGTGTGTGTGTGTGTGTTATCTAAGGCAAGGCAAAGGCGTTGAAGGTTGAATGTGAGACGAGTTCCCGCTTTGAGGCTTGCTTGCATGCTCAAGCTCTGCCACGGCAACAACAATAGGGGGCATGATATAGAAATATTTGAAAGCCCAACATGCAAAAATAGGGCATGCACATCATGATATGTGAGTATAACCATGATGCCTTTTCATGATTCACCCTTGAACCTTGTCTTTGCGATGATCCTTTGTGTGCTTGGCCAATCAAAAATTTATGCATTTTTGGAAGGCCAAAAAACAATTAAAATATATATTTCAATAAATATCATCTCTTTCATTAACAAAAAGGGAAACCATCACTAAGGCCTCCCCCCTTGAAGTAGGTCAAAAAGAAACTAACTCTAGCCTATGTCCGAACCGGCGCCTACAAAAAGCGCATAATTGGGCACGCCTACTAGAAGCACATAACTTCACTAATTTCTGTATATATAAGGATCTCTTACTTAATATCTATTTCTAGTAAGTCAAGCACCTCTTCAAAAACTTAAACCTATAATCTAGCCTTAAATTTGGTTAATATACAAGAACATACTTACTTCTTATTGTTAAAAGAGGTTGAGCTAGTAACAAACCTACCACAAGATAATTTGATAAATAAAGTCACTTGACATACTTCTTTTCTTTTGTCTTGATTTGACATGGATACAAGACTGGATTTACGATTTATAACTTATTGAACGGGCACACACATGCACAGGCACACACACACACACACGCACGCACGTATGCACACATAGGTCTCAAGGTGGTTCCTATCACTTTAAAATTCTCTCTTTCAAAATCTTCTTCTTTGTCCAACTCTCCTCGTCTAAGGTCTCTTGGGATAGTTTCCTACGATGTCAAAATTCTCTTCTTCTTCTCCTCCTCCTCCTCCCTCTCTCTCTCTCTCTCTCTCTCTCTCTCTCTTTTGCGAGGTGATTTGCGACAAATTACATGCTAAGCACTAAAAAATGGATCTCAATTGTCGAAAGGGAATAAAGATCAAAAACTTGTGAGCAATCCAACCAAAATGTGTACAATGGTTTGATGGGATTAATGAAATTGGAAGGTATTTTGGTAAATTTTTCATATATACATATATATATATATATATATATATATATATATATATATATGTATATGTGTGTGTGTGTGTGTGTGTATACATACATATATATATATACATATATATATATATATATATATATATATATATATATATATATATATATATATATATATATATATATATATATATATATATATATATATATATATACTTAGGTCATGAAAGATGCCATGGCTGTGTCAGCACATAGTGACTGGAAAAAGGTGTGAGATCAAATCTATAGTGGCGTGCCCTTGAAGATTCTACCTAAAAGCTAAAGCCACTTTAATCCCTCTCCACTTGTTAAGTCACTTTAGAAAAGTGATTCCCTCTCCACTAATAACTCAGTGCTAACTCAGTGCGCATGACAAGTTACGTTCCTTTGAAAGGCACCTCACCTCTCTATATAAAGGAAGCTCTCCTTCATTGTAAATCATCTCAAGTTGACCACCTCAAGTCAAGCCTAGCCTTGTATACAATCTCCATATGGATCCCTTGCACACTTAGTGAAAGTTTTTGTTTTAATTAAAAAAATCTCTCCTTTTTCATTAGCAAAAAGGGGACATCACTAAGGCCTCACCCTTTGGGATAGGCCAAAAAGGATAGCACTTGTGCACCCTATAGTATTCTCTACCCCTCCCTTCCCACACACCCCCCCCCCCTTTAAATATACGGTATGTGTACGAAATTTTTGGGACGCTACCCCTATTATATATGCTTATGCACACTGCACACTTGTCAAAAACCCCCTATTGTACACTCATGTGGTACCATACAAAATAGACTATTGAATCCCCCATGGGTATTTCTCACTATCCGAGTGCTCCTCAAATTTTTGCATAATTCCAAAATTCTAAATTTGGCTATGATGTTACCATTTGTGTTTTTGTTTATTCGGGGCATTTTTTAGTGTGCCCTTCGGTACATTCTAAGGTAGCATCTAAATGACTCCTAGTTGAACTTGACTTGTAGCACTAGAATCAATGTTCCCATTTTGAACAAGTCTGTAGATGGATTCTTGCTCTAATTGATTTCTTTGCATTGTCATCATCTGTTGGGTCCCTTTGCTTTCCAAGTCAAACTATCTTATTGTAGAGATAGAGAAAACCATACACATAAATGTCATACCATGGGATGAAAGTGATCCAACTAGTGCATGGAGGCTACAAGAGATTTTGAGTCTCTTGGAAAACACATTCAATCCCTACTTACTCAAACAACACTCAGCCGCATGTCAGGCAACCAAAACTAGTCACGACGCCAAAAGGAAATCTCATAATTTCACCAAGAAAATGAAGTCCAAACGCAACCAAGCATATATAAAATTGGCAAAAACTAAAGGAGTGTGCCTAAGGTTTCAAACCCCACTTCCAACAACTTGCAAAAAATGCAATTAATACCTGGAAGGCAGATTTGACCTAGCTGTTTTTGGTCCTAAATGCACCTACTAGCTTAGCAATGATGCCCCAACAAAACTTCTATGAATAAAATATAGTTTTGATACATAAAATGTGAGTTTTGAATAAATTTAGAAGGAGGTTTGACACAGTGAAAACGTAGATTCTTTGCAAGAAACTTACAAGGCCGCGTAGAGTTTTCACTTTCAAATGAGATGGAAGTAACAACATTCCAAGAAGACCACTTGCAAGAGAGTTACGAGCTTCATAAGAAAGAGGGAGAATACACAGTGTTCTCTGTAATTGTAGGTAGCTTCATTATCCAAAATGAACTTACAAAAATAATACAAAAGTTGGCTTTTATACCTTGCCATAAGGTTTTAGGTAAAAAATAAAGAGATATGCCACTTTGGCTCAGCATAATGATTATGGAATACAATCTGGAAGCTTATGGCCCTGATGGATCTAGCTCATAATTACATATGCACTTGCTTCAAGAATCAATAAGAGACAAAGACTTGCAGCTATAATTGTCCAGATCGAGAAAAAAATAAAATATTACATCATTGGCTAATTTCTAGAGCATCTTGGTTAGGTGGGCTCCGAACATTCCACCCCTCCTAATCTGGATCATCTGCAAGACAACTTTAAAGAATTGGGTAATGGTCATGTTTCCTTGCTTTTTGTTGCTTCTTTATAGCCTTGAGGGCATCATAGTACTTAATTTGTAGTTTCTTATCTGCCTCGGTCAAAAACTGCATGTCAATGGGGTGATTGAGCTCCATGGTTGTATATGCCACAAATTACACTCGTAGATTTTCCACCATGGGACCAAAAATGCGGGAGTAGAATGTAAAGAAGCTAGTGTAGAATGCTTCTTTGAAATTTTGCATATAATAAGATGGCAAAAACTTGACTCTTGCAAAGAGTCCATAAAGCACCTCACTGGGCTAACTGGATAGGTTGTAGCATAACACTTGGTTGCCCTCCAAGAATGCCATCCATGGTGCATCACTTTGTTCTACATGATGAAACATCTACATGCAAGTGAGGATCATTTTGGAAATCTTAATGAACATTATACATGACAAATTTGGGATTCTCTCAAAGATTTCCACTGCCTCACTAAGCGTCTTTAGCATATAATCTTTAGTTGGCCGACCCTTGGGTGGAGTAAGCTTGGGGTGATTGAGGCACATAGGATGTTTCTTGAGAATATAATGATGACTTCTTCAACTTTTGATCCTTGACATTGGGCAAATGGTCGGTTCTTTTTGGATCTCCAATGGAGCTTGAATATACAAAATAGTATACCTAGGATGTCGCGTGAGCCATGTCTTTCTCCAAGACGAATGTGGATCATTAGCATATCGATCTTTGCAATTCTTTCTTTCACCTTGAGCACTTCATACTTGATTAGAGGATATGGTAGAGACTGATGATGCCATGTAGCTATTATCTTCAGAGATGTGAGTTGAGACACATTAGCTGAATTCAAGATCATCTATTCCCATTGCATGGCTTCTTTATAGATGTCTTTTGTTTCTTGAGCAATCTAAATCTTCAACTCCTTTTTTGCTTCTGCCGTAAAACTATCCACCAAAGGCACTTGAGGCATTGGATCTATTGTTTCTTCTTCTTGGATTGAGGTGGAAGTTTCTATTGGATCTATACTTTGAAAGAACTGGACAGATTCTTTTTTTGGTACAACTAGATTGACGATTCCTTCTTCATAATTATCTGACTTCTCTTTAGACTGCAGTTTTGCCACGTCCAGATCACCTTGGATTTTTTCTATTTGCTTTTGATACTCATCTTCTTTGTTCATGAAGCAAAGCAAGAGTTCACTCCTTTGCATCCGCTCCAACTTAAACTTGGTTTCAAGATCTTTGCATCGCTTTTCCACTGCTTGCTAGGCAAGATCTGAGCCCTGAAGGTAAGCACTGTGGGATTGGCTTTTATCTTTTCTAGCAACTCATTTTGATGTTTAAGTCCTACCTCTACGTGTGCCACTTGCATATTGGAAACATGTAGTTGCATTTTAAACCACTATCCATGTGCGCTTGTATCAAGAATGATAGAATCCAATTTTTTGATCTTCTTTTCCTATGCTTCCCTTGCAATTGTCATTTGCTCTATGAACTTTGTCATCTTAGAGAGATCTGCTAGATGCTTTGCATTTGACTCTTGGAGTCTTTGAATCTATGCCTGTAAAAATTCATGGAGAGCTTTGTACTCCTCTAAAAATACATCTGCCACTTGGAGTCGTCCTTCCAACATTTCTTGACTGCATTTTGCATGCTGGACTTGCTTATGGCAAGTCCAGCGTGTAAAATGTACCATTGCTTATGGCAATGGTACACTTCAATTTTTATCTTTTCCAATATTTGATGAGCTTAGTGAGTGTATTTGCCGATATCTTCTAAGCCATTTATCCCAGATGTGGAAGCTTCGGCCTACTCTTCCCCCCTTGATTCTGGTGGTTTCCTCCTCGATTTCCTTCAATGTATTTAGCTCTACTTTGGTTTCTTTCTCTGTCTGTTTTGATACCTTTTGAAATATTTCAAGAGGTTGTGATTCAACTTCTGCTGTCATTGCTTGGCCATCTTGATCCATCTCTTGTTTTGTCTTTTTATTGGTGGTTTCTTCTTGACCCGCTGGTTTGAGCTCTTGATTGTTCTTCGTAGGTGCTTGTTCATGTGTTTGTTCCCGATGGATGGGTGAAGGGGATTTTGCAGTTTCATGAACTTTTGGTGAAGGTGAAGGAACATTGGTTGTCTTAGCTTCTCTTTCCTCTCTTTCCCTTTCTACTTCTCCATATAGTTGTTTAATATCGGCAAGGGGATATTTCCCAGCTTGGTACATGGGATGTTTTGTGTAGCTTGGTCAGTTTTGGCTTCCAAAATTCTTCAAAATCACATTCTAAATCCCTTTCCCTCTCAAAGGCCTCCCTTTCTCTTTCTAGGCGGGTTGCTCTATGCTGGTTCATTAATAATGATAGGTGTTGGCACTTTTCTTCTTTTAGTAGAAGGTTCCTTCATTTTTTGATTTCCTTTGGCTTTCCTCTTCTATTCTTCTTTTGTCTCTGAGGGCTTTGATGCACTTTTGAAAACTTTGTCCCCTTTGGATTCACACCTTTGTTTCTCATCACTTTCATCACTATCTCCTTCAGGTAGAACCTTTCTTCTTGTAGATAGTCTCAATTGCAGTGATGGTGCCTCTGATTCTTCTTCTTCCTCCTCCTCCTCCTCATTTTTCACTCCAGTGAGAAGCTAAGAATTTTGGTCGGGGACAGGTGATAAGTTATCTATCATCCCTATAGCATGATATGCAATTCGTGTAAGGACTTTTGGTAGTCCCAAGTAATTGATGATTGTGCTCTTCTTTGTACTCTTAAGTGTGTTGATCACATATTGGGCATGGTTGAGTGGCATCAGTAGCTTGGTTTTTAGAATTGTTGTAAAGGTCGATGCAACCGCATGGGTTGGAATGGTATATTGGTTGGGATTCTTTGTAGTAAAGTGGAAGTGTTGGGTGAACAAAAGGACATGATCTGCTATCGGTTATGAATCATAGCTAGGTGAACAGGTGGACATGATCTGCTATTGGTTTATGAATCATATCTAAAAATGTGGCTATCAGCGTGTTCCTTGCAGATACACCCACCCTTTTCTTTTCTCTTGACCTCAATGATTCTCTTGTTGTGGAAAAATTTAGGGATTTGGCAATGATCTCTTTGGTAATTTAGACTTCTATTTCCTAGTCTGTTAGTCTAAAAGCTTGGTTGTGCCATCCTCTTGGATAGAGTTTTGAAGTTTGTATGCTCTTTGTAAATCTACTCTGCATGGCACCATTTTGTAGTAGGCTAGTAGTCCAGTTGCATGTTTGCTTCTGCCAAGTCCTATTCTTTTGCCACATCATTTATTTCTTTGTATTTCCATTGATTTTTCATATGATGTCTTGAACTTCCCATGGAAGATGGCCACATGGATTTCTAGGAGCTCTTGTCATGCATAGGTCTTCTTGGCTACCCTTATAGATTCCTCTTGCAGCTGGTAGGAAGGAGCTCTTGTAATCTTTGCTTCATTGAATTATTTTTAATTGGGACTGGTGAACTTTGCATTGAATCTAGTTGCAAGCATACATAAATCCATGATTGGGTGCAATTCAGAGTCGAAATACAACATTTTGCTCCACTGACCGGTCGTTTTGAAGTAGAAAGCCATATGATCACTACTAACAACTATAGAAACAAAATGTGTTCATTGCAAAACAACTCCAAGCAAAAATTCCATGCACAAATATTAATTGTGATTAATAGCTTGACGCTCATTCTAGATTCATGTTTAAGTTTTGCATGTGCACTTGGGTTACGGACATTAAATATTGATAGGATTTCACTTTTGGAAGTATTTGGATGTAAAAACACCAGATTTTGACCAATTCTTGGCTAGAAAGCTTCTGGAATTATTAAAGTGATCATGCACATTTTTGAAATTTCCATTTGGCTAAAAATTTGGTGTGTAGGCTAGTAAGAGTGTGCTTAAGCTAGTGGTGACCAAAATTTGCCAAAGTCAAATCATATTCTACCCTAGGGATATTAATAGTCGTTAATACCTTTTTCTACATTTGATGGACTTTTTGGCATTTTGAATTTATGGGGTGTTTGGTCATAGTGTCTCCAAGCCCTAAATGTGACTTGCTACTTTTTTGGACACATGAGTGTTATTTGGTGTCAGATCTTGTTTTTGTGCAAAGTGAGTGAATTTTTTGGTCTTGGAGTCAGTTAATAAGTGAACTGCACCACATGGGTTTTTGGCTTGAACACAAACATCTAGAAGGGTCGTAAAGTGAAAAAATACAAGCAGGTGCCAGTTTGAGCCCTTGGTGTATTAATCGATTAATACCAAGCCTCTAATAATGTAATTTTTACCAAGGTAGCTTTTTGATGATCCACACTTGTCCGATACCCTTAGTGAGTAATGCTTGGCCTTTTTCTGGAGCTGCTACCACCATTTTGGCACTTGATACTGTGACTCAATTGGTTTTTTTTGTTTTTTCACTTTGTGGCAGCCATTTTTTTCACTCTAGGCATATGGGGGCATCCCATAAGCTATCTAAACCTTTTCTATCAAGTCTTCTCCATTTTAGAGTTGATTTGTGGCTATAGTTCAAAAATGACTCTTTGTCGACCATCGAGCCATTTTTGGCTACCATAGGTATTAGATGATGGTTTCAATTTTCACTATAATACATTAGTTAGTTTACACTTGGGGAAGCTCCTTGTGAAGTCAGAATTGATATCTGAACTTGTACCAAAATTGAGATTAATACCTATAGAACCCACCCCCCTAACCCTTGTCAAATGGTCATCTAGTCACATGGGGAAGTTCTATTGGTCTTTTCTATGTCCTCTATCAAGTTTTGTAGCATTTGGTGGGCTGAGCCAGTTGGTACAATCACTTTTGCGCTTGCTTTTCTGGAGGAGATTCTGCTAACCTAGGGTTTTTCCGGCCCCTCCCCGAACTTGAAGACGTGAATGGAAACATTCCTTAGTAGGTTAGGAACTCATACCTCATGTCTCATGTGAGATGATGTATTGTGGTGGTTGCTAGAAACTGCAAAAGCTGTGTGCAAGAAGATCGCCGCAAGAGCTCGCTCCCAAAGTGGACAAGTAAACGAGACTACTTTTAGCCTACCTTGACTACACACACTTGGGCTTCCCAACTCATTTCTTCTCAAACCCCTCAATAAGTCCTACTAGATTGAAAAATATACTTTCCTTCTGAGAATTGCTTGATTTGAATATTGATTGCTCCATTTTTGAAGGTTTTGCAGAATTAGGCATTGTGGTCCTAAATTAGGCTTTCTGTCACCAACCTCAGAATCACAGAAGATTTGACCTGGTTTTTTTATCTCTGCTTATTGATCATCATGGTCTCTTATAGTTCTCCATCTACACTTTTTTGGTCTTTACTTATTATTTTTTACCTTATTATTAAGAAAATTATAGACTCACTCCAAAAAATATAATCCCAGACCTAAAATTATGAAAACCTACATAACTTTATAACTTGGCCATATTTTGGTGGATTGATCCATTTTGATCACTTTTCCGGCCAAAAAACATGTGAAAGCAGTAAAAATTAGAGTATTTTTGAAGCTTTTTTGGTAAAATTACACTATATACACACACCTAGGGATTGCGTGTTACATATTCCCTATTGTGTTTTCTTGTAAGGGCATTTTAATCTTGAGTATCAAAAAACTCCACACATTAACATTCAAACACTTCAAAACATTGCCCTTTTCTTAATCTGTTGCAAATATCTAGGTCTACATTAAGAATGCCTCCCTCCCTCCTTGCCTGAGTCCTTCAAGATGACAAAGTGTAGCCCGGGTTGTGCATTGCATGGTTGAAAAATTTATGTCTATGCATGGCCATGATTGGTGCAATCATGCTCTTGAGGTCAATACAATTGGATTATGATATGCAAGAGGTGGGTCTAGAGAGGGATACTCAAGGGTTGCTGATGGCAAAGCATCCTATTGGTTAGCTCTCTTATAGTGCAAATCTTCCAGTAGTTGAGCGTGATCCTTGATAGTGCTATGCCCACTTTCCACAACCGTGGTGCTGGAATCGATGGGCACTGCTATGGATGGTGGTTCTGGCAACAATTGAATCTTTGGTGCCCATCTATATAGAACTGCTCGTGGATTTGCCCTGATTTTATTTTTACACTCAGTTTTTTGTTTGAGCTTGGATTAATGTTTTTTCTTAGGTTTCCATACCCATTGAGCTGGCGTGAATTTGGTGTCCATTCTTGTGGTTGAAATGCAGGTGTAATTGAATAATTTTTCTTAGTGTTCAATAGTTGTTTAGGTATCCATGTCTGCTTAAGATTGTTGAATAGTTGGGTTTTAGGTACCCAAAATTGCATGGTTCCTTGCATGCCGATATTATGAGGATGGATTTGGTGGCAAATAGTGAGCATAGGACTTGAGTTTTACAACTTTCTGGTAGCTCCAGAGTCTTGAGAGTGGCTTTCCACTCTTCAAGACTATAAGAAAAGGTACCCTTAATTTTCCACCCTTGAGTGCTAAGACTAAAACCTTTTCATCTCAGTCTTGAACAACCTTATAGGTTCACATCTAGGGGACTCCTAGAACCATATCCTCAGTCATATGCTCATCTGGAATGCAAATAAAAGTATGTGGACACAAAAATCCATGCAAAAAGATATTGAGATCAATTAGCCCCAATGTTGGTGTGTACTTATTGTGATAACCCTTAACTTTAGCTCTGGAATATTCTAACATCTAGGTGATGTCTTTTTTGTACGTTGAATAGTTGACACCATTGAGTCGCGCACCTATGTCGGCTAGTGCTTTGACTGTGAATCTATCTTTTAGGGTCACTGTTATCTGCATGTCTAGTCTATCTAGCCATTCATCATTTGTCTCCACCTCATTGTCAGCTAAGGATTGAGTAAAATAGTGATGGTAAACTTGAAGGGTATTGAGTGGCAACACTTCAAGGATTGGTTGCATTGCCTCTTTTTTCTTTAGAATCCGAATGCCTACCTCTTCTTGTGCTTCTTCAATCACCTGCTGCCGTTTTCACTTGCGTTCTTTTGTTGCAAGAGATCATTAGTTAAGTGTAGATGGTATTTTCAAAGACGACATCCACTAACCGAGTCTTCCATAACCTCTCCATCTAAGGTAGCTAGTTTTAGAGTCCCACTCGGTGAAACATTCTCAATGACAAAAGGACCATATCCCTTCTTCTTGCCTTTTGGAATGTGTTGTTTCAAGGAGTAAGCTAGTACCAAATCCCCTTGTTTGAAGATATTTGTTAACAAATGTGAATCAAAGAACTGTTTTTGTTTCCTTTTTGCATATATATATGTGCTATGGCCACTAGCCTTTGTTCATCTAGCCGCTCTAGTTCCTCTGGTCATTCTAATAACTTGTGTCTGTTCCATTCCAATTTATGCACAACTCTAAGAGTGAGTAACAAGAATTCCATGGGTAATATTGCGTCTAGTCCATAGACTAAGTTAGAAGGAGCTGCATTCAAAGTTGTTTTGAATGATACTTTGTCTGCCCACAAGGCTGAATAAACATGCATTTCCTAATCGGTTCTTCCTGTACTAACAATCTTGGTAAGAACACAGCTCAAGATCTTGCCTGTATGTTTGGCTTGACCAATTTCTTGTAGTTTCATGAGAGAAATGAACTCCTGCAAGACTTGCATGTGCTTGTTCTAAGATAGGAAGTTATTCATCCTCATTGGTACATACTTTGAGTTGTTGGTCTTTTTTATTGATAGAGTTGACTTCCAATCATAACATAGTTGGTTTCTTTAGTCTCAATTTCTCTCTATCTTCTCTTACTCATATCTTCAAGGAATGTCCTATTGTTCATATACACTAATAGAAATCTACTCCATTGTGGTATCACAGAGACTTGGAATAATGTGGCGTGAGGTCAGAAGCCTTTTTCTTACACTAAGAACAATTGTTCACATATTCATGAACGTCTTTCCTCATCATAGTCCAATAGACCCCTAGATAGGTTAATTATCATAAGGTTTGGTCTTCTGCAAAGTGGAGTCCTACCACTGTCTTATGAGTTTGACTCAAATAGTTTTCATGTTTCTCAGGGACAATGCACATCTATAGAATCCCATCCTTGTTTCTCTGATATAGCCTTCTAGCCAACAATTGATTAAAAGTTGATTGCTCATTTAATCGTGGTGTAATGGGAAGTGGTGAGCTATGGTCACTAGAGATACAAGGTCCTCTGACCATCTAGGATTCATCTCTATGAAAAATTGATAAGCATCTGGAAAATTGTCATCTACTCCTTTTGGTGCTTCTCCCAAATGATCCTTGACAAGTGATTTGCTCTTTGGTGTGTGATGCCCTTTTTGACTACCACTCTGGAATTCAAACTCAAGTAGGATGATAAACCATCTCACGATTCTTCCTATATTGCATGGCTTATTCACCAAATAGATTAAGGCTTGGTGGTCTACAAACAAGCAAACTCATGGCCATGCCCCTCCTCGCTCACGACCCCTCTCATGCATCCTTCATATACAGGCCACCCTCTCCTCATACATGCCTCTCTTGTCAAAGGGTGGTGGCCCTCATGCCATTTCAGAGTTTCTCCTCTTCACATTTCAATTCTTAGCTGGTCCGGCTCATCTGCTTGGTGGCCTCTTGACAGCGTCAAACTTCCTTACCAAAGGTTGTCAGCCTCTCAATTTTTGTATGGCCATAAATTGAGGTCATCAACCATAGCCCAAATAAATACTCAAGGTTTTATCAACACTCACACTCTTATCTCTGAATGTGTTCCTTGTATGGAGTTGATAGTCCATACCACTTGTTTGTCCAGTTCAATGCATACAAGGCTCCGATGATTATTTGATTCGTATGGCAACACCAGAGTTGTGACCTGAAGCATTGGACAGTGGAAAAACCATCTCTGCAATGTGCCATGAGGGGTGTTTTTTATTTGGAGTGGCACAGACAACTGTGGATCTAAAACATATATTTCAGTATGGGTTTGTTGAGGGAGCTGGCTCTTTATTAAGCTTCAATAGAAAACAAGGTATTAATTAGAGACCAAGCACAAAAAAAGGGTCTTAAAGGTAGAGAAGAGCACTTACTTTAGGCATAAATAAACAATAGAGTCTGTAATTTGTGCATTGGGATCTTTCAAAATCCCAATATCAACAGAATCCAGAGCTAATTGCCTAGTACCATCAGCAAGGGGAATGGTTGCTAACAGTCCTTCTTTCATGGAATGTAAAATATCATTGTTTCTTTCATTTAAGTCTGTGGTAACTTGCCCATAATTTCTCCTCTAGGCCTCTTCATCAGCAGCAGCAGTCTGTATTCTCTTTAATTTCTCTGCTTCCATGTGACGTCTTTCTTCTTGCTCAGCTCTGTCTTTGGTGTTGACATCATGAGTAACCTCATGAATCTTAACCCCATGATCCCGTCCGCCTGGTGGTATTAGCAATATATCCTTCATTTTAGGGTCAATAAACTCATTAGCGATAAGGAGCTTATCGTATCTCCAATGTACTCTCTTGAGCGTCTCACTGTCCTTGTCCATTATTGTCACCCGGTGAGCATGAGCAGCAACAATGGTGATATCATTAAAATACTCCAGTAAAAAATCTTTTGCTACTTTTTGAAGACAGAGCAGGGCAACAGCCTTCCATCTCATTGTACCAGCACATGCTTCCTCACAAATTTTTCTTACTGCTCTTTGGAATGGAAGTGACCATACCTTTTCTTAAGTTTAAAGATGTTTGTTTGCTAAAAATCTGCTTTTAATGCTGATTATAAGACTTGCTTTAATGATTTTTTGTATGGGAAAGCTAAAAAGGAAACTATTATTTTAGATGGTGAAAGATTGTGGTAGTAATTAGGTAACAAAAAAATCATCTGTGAGGGCGCGATGGCAAGTGTGGGGATTGACTAAGGTTGTCAATTATTATCGGGTGGACCTTATTAGTCAGGTAACTATCCATCCCCACATATTTGAAAAAGCTAGAAGACTTCTTCATTAGAAGAGGAGTCCACCAATGGTTGTGCCCTCACTCTTATAGGGGGGAAAAAGCATTGGATAAAGATACCTTAGCCCAATTGCGGAAGTTATAGGGCTGTAAAAAGTTTTTGAACTTTAGGATTTTTGTCCCATTTTCATTGCAAGACATGTCTAGGTCTTTTTCTAGGGCTATAGTCACACCAATGGTAAAGTTCTATTCCTTGGATCCTACTCACTTAGAGACTCTGAATTTTAGTAGAACTAGAGACCTGTCAAGGACCACTTCTCAACCTTGATGTCGGCGGGTTGGGGACCTCTAAATATTAGTTTTCTCTTTTGCCATTATTTCTACTATTTCATTCCTTCTAATATCCTTTTCCATTCTAATTATAAGTGACAGGGATGCAAAGTTTACTTCCATGTTTTGAAAGGCTCTATTTGAAGCTAAAGAAACACAACTATGTTTTAGCTTAGCATACCACCCATAGACAGATGGACAGACATAACGGGTAAATCAAGTGATTGAAGACATCCTTTGAGCTTATTTCAATAGTGAACCTTGCAAGTGGACTCATTGTCTTTCCTTGGTAGAGTTTTCTTATAGCCCCTCTTTCCATAAAAGAATTGGAATGTCACCTTTCAATGCTCTCGATGGGCATGAATGAACATCACCTTTGAATTTCTCTAACCCTACTATAAGGGTAGAGGCCTCAAAGAGAATGGTGGAAGAAATGGAAGAACAGACCAAGGCCATACAACAAGATATTCAGACTGCTAAGAACCGTCAAAAGCATTATGCGAACCAAAAATGGTCCGATTGAATCTTCAAGCAAGTAGACGAGGTAATTCTTTGAGTTCGTCCAAAAAAAACAACCTATCCCTGAAAATTTTCAAAAAGCTCGGTCCCAGGTAATGTGTGTATGAGGTAATCAAGGTCCTCACCAATCAATCCTACAAATTAAGCTGTCTAAACATATCACAAATCATGATGTATTTCACATTAGCCTACTAAAATCCTACATCCCAAATCTCAATCATGCATTGATGATGAATAGATTGTAATGCAAAAACAAAGAGTGCTTGAACTCCAACCAGATTGTATCCTTGAAACAACAAAGAGAACTCTTAGAAATAGAGTAATCAAGGAACATCTGGTAAAGTGGAGAGATTATCCCATAGAGGATGCCACTTGGGAAGATGAAACATGCGTTCTCAAAGAGTTTTCAAATTTTAGTTGAAATGAGGACATCTCAAAATTCTTAAGTTGGGGTGATTGTAAGGTTTCCAGCTGCTAAAAATGAGAGGAAATGTACAAAGATTAAATAATTAGATTTGAGTTCTAGAAGTTAAGAGAAAACTTACCCGATTCAAGTAAAGGTTGGCATTTTCAAAATTTTAAGCACGACAAACCTATAGCTAGGAACTTTCAAAACTAAATTCGGATAAAATCTAACACCGCTATCCCCTCCTGAAGATTTCACGGTCAGATTAAAGTAATAAAATTTTGAAAACTTTAAAAGATATTATTCACATGGACTAGAAAATAATCATTAAATAATTATGAAAAAGTAGAAAATACACTGAAAATAGCAGCATTGGTCCTCAAACTGGGCAAGTGGACTCATGATGACTCCAAGCCAAGTCCATGACCCCTTTAGTAGCTAGGGAGTGCCTCCTCAAGGATACGGGCTGAATTGGAGATGGGGGGGGAGGGGTGTTCACACTCAACCTCTGCCTGCCACAAAACTATAAAAAGGGCATGTGCCCTCATAATTTAGACACTTGGGGGAAATTCCTCTCTAGCTTAGAGAGAAGCACCAAAGACCACTAAGAGAGCAAAAACTCTTTGATTGGACTAATCCAAGATAATAAGTATGGCTCCCAAGAGGACACAAGCAAACCAGCAAATTGATGAATAAGATAGTGTTCCAAAGACAACCAGGCTCTCTTACGACCATGAGGCACGACCGAGCAGTAGACCTACGGACGAGAGTGTCTAGGTCCCAAAAATCCAGTAGATACTCGACCTGTACCATGTGGATCTTTGTTATAATCTAAGTTTTAATAAATTCACGTTATTTTTAAAAGTTGCAATAATAACATTGCATACACTAAAGGATTAGGAAAGATAAAATTGATCAAAAACCGAAAGAGTATCTTCTAAGAAACCAACATACACTTTTTGTAAATTAAGAAATAAATTTTTGGGTTAAGGTTGGTTGATCTAGGAAAAAAATGATTGGTTATCCTTAAGATAGCTTGTCTCCTCTAATTTCTTAGAAGATTTCACTACAGATGATGAGTAACGATGGCTTTTCAGCCACGGATGATTCGGTTGTCCCCATGTACGAGGAGTTTTTACCCCCTATATGTGTATGCTTGTTTATACTTCATTTTTATCTTAGGGGAACCGCCCGGTTGTATGGGAAACTGGTTTTGGCGTATGGGAGCCCCGAATCTTGGGTGATGGGTTTCCACCCAACGGTTTCCACCCCGGATTATGATTAAGGAGAGGTGCCATTTTTTCACCCATGTATAGGTGTGTTTGAGACAAGTGGAGTACACTCAAGGTTATCAAAAAATATTTAATTAGAGATTTTAAGTTTTAATAGACCTAGAGACTGTCAAGGACCCCTTCTCAACTTTAATATTGTAAATGCAATGGTTGGTTTCTCCTACGTCCACCATCTATAAATTATATAGTGTTTGTAGGAAAGATTAACTTTAGATCCATCACTTTGCCATTCAAACCAAGTATTGATAGGTGGGTGAATCATGATCCACCACTTGGCCATTCTAACCATGTCTTAAAGTTAGGTGCATTCAACACTTGGCCATCATAATACTTGTAATTTACACAAATTTTGTGGGATGAGTAGACCCTAGATTTACCACTTGGCCATTTTGACTAAGATTTGAAAAGTTGGTGCATCCAAGATCCACCACTCAGCCACTCTAACCAGGTCTTGGAAGGTGGATGCCATCAATGGTTGGTTTCTCCTACATCCAACACCTCTCAGTTTTCATTATAACCAAGTTTTAGAAGGTAGATGCAATGGTAAATGTTTCCTAAATCTACCAGCTTCTAATTTTAAACCAAGCGTGTGGGATAGGTAGCCCTTAGATCCACCACCTAGCTATTCTAACCAAGTCTTGAATGTGGTTGAATCCAAGATCCACTACCTGGCCATTGTAACCAGGTCTTGCAAGGTGGATGCAATGGTTGGTTTCTCCTACATCCAACAGACCCACCAAGCCTTGGGAGGTGGGTGCATTTCCAAGATCCACCACTTGGTCATTCTAACCAAGTATCGCTAGGTTAGTGCATCCAAGATCCACCACTTAGCCATTCTAATGATGTCTTGAAGTTGGGTGCGTTAAAGGTCCACCACTTGGCCATTTTAACCAAGACTTGAAATGTGGATGCATTCTTGACATTTCAATTAAAGTGTGTAAAAATGGTATATCCTAGATCCACCAGTCGGCCATTCTAAGCAAATCCTAGAAGGTGAGTGCATCCAAGATTCTAACCAATTTTTTGAGGGTGGATGCAATGGTTCGTGTGTTCTAAATCTACTAGATTTCAATTTTAAACAAAGTGTGTGGGATAGGTAGACACTAGATGTACCATTTCAACACTCTAACCATGCCTTGGAAGGTGGGTGCATCCAAGACTCACCAGTTTACCATTCTAACCAAGTCTTGCAAGGTGGATGCAATGGCTAGTTTCTCCTACATCCTACATCTTGCAATCTTAAACAAAGTGTGTGGGATAACTAGACCATAGATCCACCAATTGGACATTCTGACCAAGTTTTTCAGATGACTGATCCAAGATCCACCAATTTTCCATTCGAGCCAAGTCTTGAAAGGTGGATGCAATGGATGTCTCCTAGATCCATAACTTGGTCATTCTCGCCAAGTCTTGAAGGTGGGTGCATCCAACATCCACACCACTTACCCATTCTAACCAAGTCTTGGGAGATGGTTGCAATGGTGGGTTTCTCCTAGATCCACCACCTTGCAATTTTTAACGAAGTGTGTGTGATACATAGACCTTATATCCACCACCTAGCCATTCTAACCAAGTCTTAAAGGTGAATGCATCCAACATCCATCACTTGCCCATTCTAATCAAGTCTTGGTAGGTGGTTGCAATGAAAAACTAACCATTGTATCCACCACCTTGCAATTTTAAACAAAGTGTGTATGATACATAGACCTTAGATTCACCACTTGGACATTCTAACCAAGCCTTGAAGCTAAGGTCTACCACTTGGCCATTCTGAATCAAGCCTTGCAAGGTGGATGCAATGGTTGGTTTGTCCTACATCCATCACCCATCAATTTTAAATAAGGTTTGTAGGAAAGGTAGACCATAGATCCACCACTTGACCATCCTAACCAAGTATTAGATGGTGGGTGTGGTAATTCTAACCATGTCTTGAAGTTGGGAGCATTCAACACTTGGAATTTTAAATATAGTTTGTGAGATGAGTAGATCCTAAATCCACCACTTGGCCATTCTAACTAAGTTTGAAAGGTAGGTGCATTAAAGATCCACCACTTGGTCATTCTAACCAAGGTTTGAAATGTGGATGCAATCATCGATGTCTCCTAGATCTACCACCTTGCAATTTCAAATAACGTGTGTAAAAAAGACAAGAGTCTAAATTTATCTCTTTACCATTTTACACAAGTCTTGGAAGGTGAGTGCATGCAAGATCCAACACTTGAACATTCTAAACAATTTTTGGAAGGTGGATGCAATGTTTGGGGTCTCCTAAATATATTAGCTTCCAATTTCAAACAAAGTGTGTGGGATAGGTAGACCTTAGATCCACCACCTAGCCATTCTAACTACGTTTTGAATGTGGCTGCACTCACAATCCACCACTTGGCCATTCTAACCATGTCTTGCAAGGTGGATGCAATAATTGGCTTCTCCTACATCGAGCACCGTGCACTTTTAAACAAAGTGTGTGGGATAAGTAGACCATAGATCCACCACATGTCCATTCTAACCAAGTCTTTAATGGTGGATGCAATGGTTGATTCTCCCAGATCCACCACCTTGAAATTCTAACCAAGAATTGAAAGCTGGGTGCATCAAAGATCTACCACTTGGCCATTCTAACCAAGACTTGAAAGGTGGGTGCATCCAAGATCTACCCATTGACCATTCTAACCAAGCCTTGGAAAGTGGATACAATGGTTAGTTTTTCCTGGATTCATCACCTTACAATCTACCACATGAACATTCTAACCAAGTCTTGAGAGGTGGATGCAGTCAAGATCCACCATTTTCCCATTGTAACCAAGTCTTGAAGTTGGGTGCATCCAACAATTGGTCATTCTAACACTAGCGATTCTAAACAAAGTGTGTGGGATAGGTAGACACTAGATCCACCATTTGGCCATTCTAATCAATCCTTGAGAGGTGGGTGCATTTAAGATCCACCACTTCTCCATTCTAACCAAGTCTTGAAAGGTGCATACAACTGTTGTGTCTCCTAGATCCACCACCTTGCAATTTCAAATATAATATATTGGATAGGTAAACTTTAAATCCACCAAGTGGTCATTCTAACCAAGTCTTGGTAGGTTGGTGTATCCAAGATCGAGGAATCCGAGACTCCTAGCGAAATTTTTTGAGCAATGATAAAATCGAGCGAGTTAATGAGAGGCACTTTATCAAAACACACATAGCCAATTGTTTATGTAAGTCACTCATTTCTTTACTCAAGAGACTAAATAAATTGTCCTTCAACCTCCTATAGATGGCCATTAAATATAAGAATGGCTAAGCTAAGCAAGAGATACATGCTAGCAAGCTTGACATTGGATAACTCTTGAGTTTGTTTTTTCCTATCAAGTACAAGAAACCTCCTAGCTTTTCCATTGCCCAAAGAAATTTTGTAAGTTCATGAAGATGATTTTTCCCAAACATTGGTCTAACAGTGATAACATGTTGTCTACAAGTCTTCCTATGATGGAGGTCTTCATATATGCATGCTCGACCTTGTAGGACCCCCCCCCCCCTCCTTAATTTTACACTATATTTGAGTATTTTTCAAGTCTTTGCAGGCCTTAGTACTTTCCAGCTCTTTGCTCATGTGGCAACCTTAGTAGTTGACTATCGTGAATATTTTAGGGTGGTGCAAATTGAGACCATAACCTATTTGTTGCTATTTGTTGACCATCACCAATATCCTCATTGATTTTTATTTAGCTTTTATGAGAAATCTACCAAGATCCCAAAAGAAAAATTGATCGTTGCGAATGTAGGCAAGAAGTTTGTGTTATGTAACCTAATCCATTCTTGTCTAATTGCCTTTTCTCTCTCTCTCTCTCTCTCTCTCTCTCTCTCTCTCTCTCTCTCTCTCTCTCTCTCTCTCTCATGTTATCTTGAAGGCTTCTCCCAACATTGAGAAGTTGACATGAAAAGTAGCTTTAGGCTCTGTTCGGTAGATGCAATTTAGAGGCCTTTTGTAGATGTTGTTGATGTGTAAGAGCGAAGATGCCTTTGTTTGTGCTTAAAAAGGGAGGAAGAAATAAAGAGAAAGAAATCAAACTAGAGCTTGAAGAAAATAACCCATAATATCTTTGATAAACTAGAACCAAAAAATTGCAATGCTCTCTACTCCAGCCCCCTCACAAAACTAGTAGATCTTGAGCGTGGCTCTCTTTATTGCCCTCTATATATGCATCTAACCAACAACAACACGTGATCCTAATGACAATTCTATATCCATATACATCAATGTGATGATGAAGCCATGTGTAGAGAGCTAAAGAATGTGACTTAGGTATCCTTGTGCCAGTGGGAAAAGGGAGCCATTCTCTCTCTCTTTCTCTCTCTCTCTCTCTCTCCCTCTCTCTCTCTCTCTCTCTCTCTCTCCCCCATAAAAACTAATATCTAATACTCCCATATGATTTTCTCATGTTAAACTGGTCATTTAATATGGGGAAGTACTAGGAGAGTAAAAGCTAGAATATTGGTAAGGTTGCAGACCGGTCTCTGTCAGGGATCCAAAGGAGGGAAAATAGGGATCCAAAGGGGGATAGCCTGCAAAAGAGCAATGTAGTTCAATGGGGCTTGAAAGACCTAAGGTTCATCTCCATTAAGACTTCCATAGGCTAAGGTTCCAAAAATGAAATCTTTTATCGAGTGGCCAAAGCATAGGGGAATTGGATGGTCATGGGAAGACTAAAAAGTCTTCCCACATCCGTAGAAAGGAGCGGGCGAGCCCATTTTGTAGGGGATGAGAGAGAAACACACACACACACACACACACACACACACACACACACACACACACACACACACACACACACACACACACACACACTCCAAGGCTTCCCATTTACTAGACACATGTCAAGCTCCTAGGCCAGTTGCCCCCAACCTCCCCTCAAATCCTATTGGATGGCCATAGAGGTGGACCAATGAGAATTAGGCTAGAGTAAATCTAGTCTAATCAATTTAAAAATTCTTGATAAAAGAGCTCCCTAGAAGACTATTAGTCAGTCTACCAAGGTGTCCAATGAGCATCCAACAGCCCAATGGCTTGCCTGATTCCTATTGGCCAAAAGACAAAAAGGTCCAATGAGAGTTTAGATTAATTATTTAAATACCTAAAGCTCTCACAAAAGGGGAATAGGGGACACTTGTCAAAAGGCTATCAACTATGCTTCTAATTTGCAATTGGCTAAGCTTTACAGGGCCCAATGGGAGGCCATCATGAGCATTTAGCAAGAGGGGTCGACCAAGATGAGAGAAGGGGCTGCATTTTACTCATACACAATTCTACACACACACACACACACACACACACACACACAGACAACTCATGTGTGCAAGAAGAAATTTATCCCCTTCTCCAAGCATTGAGAAGTAGAGGCCTACACCAACAACTCTTGGCTTTGGAATGCAGATCCAACCAAGAGCCAAGCTTCAATGGCATGCTCATCTCCTCTACCATGCTAATTACTAAGCTAAGCTATGCTATTAGAGTGATTATGTGAGGACAATACTTCTTTCTCTTAAGTTACCTCTCCTTCCTCCTAATCTATCCTCATTCCCTTCTAGCTCTCACCATTTTTGAAGGTGTGAGGTCTTGGGATTGAGGCTAGAGACACTAGGTGTTTTTCAAGCATAATTTGGTGTATGAAGCTTCCATCTTCATTACACCAACTATTTTTATCAAGGAGCACAAAGATTGTATTGTACAAAAGTCTCCTTTGATGGGAGAAGCTATAATACAAAGCCTTTATGGAGGGGGGACCGCGGCTTCATGTAAATCCGGTCCTCAACTGTTGTCAATTGTTCTATTTCTCTCTCTTTTCAAGTCTTATCGATGCGTGTAAATTGCTATGTTGCTTTCTCACTTAAGTACTTTCTCTATGCTCATTAGGAACTTGTGTTTTCAATTTCCACTACATGCAAGTTACTAGTGCATTAAATGTTACATAGGTATCAGAGCTATTGGTTTCTCTTTTCTTGCTCAAGAAAAGAGGTCCTCAAGCTTGCTAGAAATGGTTGATGTTATCAATTTCAAAAGAATAAGTAGAAAAGGGATCTTTCATCCTTAAAGCATGTCTGCTTTATGCAGACGACAGTAACACCATCGAGAGCTATGGTCTTAATAATGGAGTCCTATGGGGCTTGCTTATGGATTAACCATTATTGAGCTAGTAGAAGCGTGACAGGAACCGGTGCTCTCTTGGCTCTGTTGAACACTCTCTTCTATTCCTTGAAATTAGTAATATTCAAGCCACGGGTATAGATGCTTGAGTGCTTATCTTTGAAGGTAAAGAGGAGTACCAACTAGGGCTTGAAGTGCCAAAGTAAAAGTAAAAGTTTACACCTAAAATTTGCTAATATGGTTGAAAAAGGAAAAGAGATTGAAATGAATGTTGATAGCTTTGATTTTGCTAATGAAAGAGAAACTAGTGATGCCCCCTATGCTTGTAAACTATCTTGTTTCTAGGCTAAAACAAGCCCTGGGCAACCCATCTCTCCAAGGTGAAGTGCTACAACAATTGCGCACCCATGGTATTCTCCAAACTCCCCACCAAGAAGAGAGAGGTACCTAGGAAGCCTCCTAGTGAGAATTCCAAAATAGGACTCTCTCCGATAAGGGAAGAAGAAGTGAATCCGTACGAAGGGCTCAAAAATCTACTACTCGATGATGCATCTCCTTCCCAAAGGAGAACTCAAGTTTCAATGGTAGAGCCCCCACCAAAAGAATGAAAAAGAAGTGATTTTCCTACCACCTTGGCGGAGATGGCTCCACAAAGACGGCGAAAAAAAAACTCTCCAACACCCCCTAAATGGAGAAGACCATCGCACACTTCTCTACACCATAATTCAAAGAGGGATGAGAGAAAACAAGAGAAGAAAAAGGCGAGAAAGAGATCACCCCCTTCTCCATATTCTTCATCCACTTCCTCTTCTAAAGAAAGTGATGGTGCAGACAAGGAGGAATAAGGGAAGAGAAAGGCGAGAAAGAGGTCACCCTCTTCTCCATCCTCCTCATACTCTTCCTCTTCTAAAGAAAGTGATGGTGCATCTCTTGAACCACCTAAAAGGGGAAGCAAAGGACACGCACCATATCTGCGGTCATACACCATACCATGGTGGCTTCACAAATCAATTTCCAACAAGGGGCTAAGAGAAATCTTAAACCACGGAAAATACGGACCGTAACGAACCTCAAGGGAAGGCAAATGTCCAAAAGTCTCCCAAAGGCAACACCAACAACAACAAAGCTAAGGAGAAGGGAATTTATAAAGGCAAAAATAAACTCTCCTTAAGAGCTAGAGCTTATCGGAAAGATAACCGTTGTTTCAAGTGCGGGGAGCAAGGGCATGCCTATCGTGCTTGCCCCCACAAGAATACATGTAATGAGCCTCCTAGAGCTACCTTGGTTGATATTCGAGTAGAGGATGCTCATCACAAAGGATCTCCTCTATGCCTTGCTTGAGGAAAGGTAAGAGAACATGATGATTTTATTCTCTTTGACCCTGGGTCTACTCACAATTTCATATCCACAGAGTTGGCCACCAAGCTAGGCATCCAAGCCTATGAGATGGGAGATGTCCTACCTGTCGATGGTGCTTTCAAGGGGCAAGAAGCCCCAGTCTCTCCCTTAATTGAGAAATCGAGGCTCCATGTCCAAAGCTATCTGGACAAGGAGGATGTCTTTATCTCTCCTCTCAAGCATGAGGATGTAATCGTAGGGGCACCATGGTTTGATCGCATGGCTGCTAATGTTAAATTCCCTGCAAGGCAAATCTACTTTAGGTTCAGGAAAAAAGATATGTACATAGATGCTAAGGACTTGGGTAGTACCATACCTCTTTGTTAGAAGCTGGACACACTCTACGGAAATTGACTGTGTGGCAGATTATTATTTTTTGTAATTATTCATTTATTGAGGAAACCAGACATTTTGCCTTGTAAATATTGGGGCTTACAGAAGTTTCTAGATTGTATCCCAATTTTGACATTTAGATTGAGTAGATGGTTAAATTGGAACATTAGGGTTTGAGAATTGTAAGGCATTTATACCACTTTTTGACCTTAATGAAAAACCTTTCGTTAGTTTAAAAAGTTTGAAGTCGACCTTAGGGAGAGCGACCTATTGGTGTTAGTAGGGTCTCCTTCAAGTTCTGTGGTGTTTCGAGGTTGTTTGATGGGTGTTCGGCTCTAGAAAGCATTGTAGGAAGTTTCCTCTTATGCACTCCTGAAGGCTATATCTTTGACATTGGGTAGAGACCTCTGTAGGAATTAGTTAGGATTCGGTTGAGTGTAGGTTGACACCCTATGCTTGCTTCACGCGCCTGCGGGTCGAGCAGGTAGGACATCTCCTGCGGTAGAAGGTAGGTTTTACCCTATTTTAACCTGGAAAGTGGATATTTGACCATATCTTGACAGGATAAGGCCCGATACATTGAAATTGCTAGACATCCTATCCAAATTGTGCCAAGGCATTATTTTAAGATCAAAACCATAGGATGGCTGCATGAACATGATTTGCATGATATATTGAGTGACTGAGAGAGGTTTCATCTCATTTGGGTGAGAAAATTGGGTTCTAAGCAGACTTTAGCACGTTTGACTGAAAAAGGCTAGAACAGCTAAAATTGGGGACTTTTGAAATCCAAACCAAAATCTAAGCATACCACTGGGTTGCTGACATCAAGGGGAAGCTGTGGGTCAAGTCTGGGGTCAAACATATCAAAAATACATCCTACGCGTAGGATGTCATCTGTGTGATTTTACACCCTAAACCTAATTTTGAGCATACCAAAGTGATCAGCATCTCAAGGAGAGTCTGTGCTTTTCATTTGAAGCTATTCTGAGCAAGAAGATATGCTACGTGTAGGATGTCTAAAGCAAGAAATTGAAGCCATATACTGATTGTGGGCATAGCAAGGTGTTGTATAGCCTGAGGCAAGCCTCCTAGTCAATTATGATCCAAATTGGGGTTGATTTGACTGATCAAGACCAACAGCAGGCTGTCATAACAGATTTCTGATCCATTGACCATCTTATAGGTGTGCAAATCAAAAAGTAAAAACAGCTGTGGACTCAGCACATCAAGGGGAATCCATAGTGCAAGAATCTAGGCAAAATAGAGAAGGAGACATCCTATGCGTAGGATGTCTATTGGGGCTTAGTGAAGAGAAAATTTGACTAAGCTTATACAGTGAGGTTCCATTTGGCTTAAGGGTTCCAGAACTTCTTTCAGAAGTGAATTTGGACCTTGTTTGACCTTTTGACGAAGCAAAGACTGACTGAATTCAAACTTTTCACGTAAATTGACCAACATCCGAGAGAAGTACAGTTCCAGATTAGCAAACCTAATCCAGAACATCAGTAGTGTATAAAATACAGTAGTGGTTGAGGTTAACTCTCCAGTTATACCAATCATTAATAAGAGCACCTCTAGCGGATTAAATGCTGTGATTCGATTGCCAAAATTAAACGCTTGTGTACAAGTATATTCAGCAGCAAAGCAAGAAGTTGTGCGGAGACTGATCCTTTGCCAGGTGAGTGGTTGGATTTGTGATAAGTTGCATTGATAAGTTTGATGAATTTAAGATCAGGAAGATACATTTTTAGAGACCAAAAGGTGGCAGGTGACCAAGGTAGCTTAGTGTCCACCGAGGAGAGTGTAACTCAAGCAAGGTTAGATCCACTAGCACCGATTATTGAGGAGGGCAGTGATACTGACACCTCATCAGACAAATCCTTCTTCATGATGGGTAGTCAACAGCCAGGAGGTTTCACCTATGACGGACAAATGCCAGGAGGAAGCACCTCCCTAAATCCTTTGAATGATTCCAAGTTGACTGTGATCTTCTTAGAAGGAACAAACTCGAGGGGAGCCCTAGTTTATTCTGACTATTGAGGACGCAAGTGTATTTGTATTGAAGAAAGACCGGCTCATAGACTGGATATAATCCGAGTCTATGATGATGGAGTTATATTCCGAGACGAAAAGGGGAACCACTATCTGATAGTTAGTAACCCTGAAGATTACAATAGATATGGAGATAACGTAGCGAAGGGAAAAATGGTTTCAGAAACTCAAGAACCTCCTCCAAACATTGATCGACCTGGAGCAATTTTTATGTATGATAAGAAAACAACCAGGGTTTCAACTTACAATGAGAATGTGAGAATTTACAAACATGAGAACGAGGGAATAGTCTCTTACTTTCGTTGCAAAGAACCATACCCAAACGAGTTAAGCAAAGACAAGGTTCTTTACTTATTCTCTTATGAAATTTCTATGGGGAAGGATATAGTTTTTGTTGATAGGTACAAGCGAAAATACCAACGTATTCTCCCAGAGGAGGTAGAAAAGGCATCAGTTCCAAGAGCATCAACATATACCCCCGAGGAAGTGCCAAGAGCCACCTACACCCCTAGCAAGTCGACAAATCCCTTTTCAAAAGAGTATGATGCGACCTCACATTCTACCAGACTGCAGACACTCAACAACCAAAACCAACCAGCAACTCAGCCATCATTGCATGCATGGCTTCGACAGACTGCAACATTGGAGCAAGACCGAAACTGAGATGATTATCAAGCCACACGAGGGCTAAGGGATTTACAAGAACCACCACTCTATTCAAGGTATCAAGGAGAGAGTAAGCCAAAGATTCAAGGGTCAACAAAGCCTGGAAGACCACCCATAGAATGAGTTCAAAGAGATGAACCATCTCTTGCAAGAACTGTTAGAAATTATGGCTTAGGAGCACCATTGGAAGAGGAACCAGCCTACTACAGAAGACCAGAGGAGGTATATAGATTGGGACGAGGAGATCCAATGATGAGATTTGTAGACCATCGTAGAATTAGACCTTCTCAAGTGCAAAAATGGGTAAACAAGAAATAGACGAGAAACAGGGATCCTAGAGATCATGTAGCAACCTTTGTGCGTGTAATTAGAGCGGAAGAGGTGTTAGACTTCCCTACCCAATTTGCAGGATTTGGACTAACCCTAGAGGATGATGCTGCTACTTGGTTTGACTCTAAGGAGTGTAGAGACTTTGAGTCTATGGAGGAGGTGTTTGACGAGTTTATTGAGGGATTCTCACAAAGGGGGATAGCTCATAATACGGTCTCACAAATCCATAAATTCAAACATAAAGATGGGGAATCTGTGCGTAAGACAGCCCTACGACTAAAAAGATATGTTAAGTTCTGCCCTGTGGAAGAACTGCCAACTCAGTCCAGACTTATTCTTATATTTATCCAAGGACTAAGGAATGCAAATCTCAAGAAGGACTTAGATATGAAGAGGAGCACGACGTTGAATGAGTTAACTAAAGAGGCTCTTTACCTTGTAGACAATTGTGCGGTCTACAAAGAGGGTGAGTTCAAGGATCTTGATGACGATTCATCCTCACAACAAAGTGGAAGCAAGTCTTCTAAGACAGCACCGAAAGGAGAAGTAGCTGTAAACCAAGCGCAGCTTGTAGAGGAAGTGCTAAAAAAGAATAACTTCTACGCCAAACCCCAGGCTAAACAGCCCAAGTGGTGTGCTATTGAACAAAAATGGACAAACCATGGGACGGAGGAATGTTATTATAATAAGGGATATGTGAGAGAGAGACCTTACGCTCCCCAAGCTCAGGTAGCATCTCCTCAAGTTCCACCGATGCCTAGGTATCAAGTAAGCAACCTACCAGGACCTATAGGTGTAGAAAGACCACAACCAGTGTTGGGGCAACAACCATACCTACCAGGATTACGACCATTTGGTATAAGATACACACTAACATTAACCAAATCAGAAGAGAAGGCTGGTGCCTATGCATGCATATTATGAAGATCACAATGGATATGCGGCAAACCCTGTCTATTATCCATCGGATGAACCCTCAACACCAGAACCATGGAGCATGATGGGAGGTGCAGGACCACCGACATTGCAGACAGCAAGAGAAGAAAGATATAGCTTGGATGAAAAAACATTGTAATTCATAGCCAACGGAGGCATGGGCGGGCAGAGACATGCATACCAACAAAGAGAAGCTCAAGGAGCACCTCAACAGCCTAAAGGACCCTGCTACAAGTGTGGTGGAGACCATTGGCTAAGAGACTATCCTCATGATGAAATCATTAGAGTCAACGCTTATTGCACCAAGTGTGGAGTTACTCATTTGATTCTTGATTGCCCTAAGAACCCGAGCAAAGGAGCAAAAACTACCTTGAACATGCTAGAAGTAGTGCCTTCCAATGGAGGGTCAGAAAATGAAACAATCATACCTATTCAGACAGTGACACGAGCCCAAGCTCAAAGAATGACGAACAAACCCATAATTGAAGAACCAAAAACCGATGCCCCAAGTTCAGAAACAAAAAATCAAAGAAGCACTTGGAAGGCTAGAAAGGTGCGTATGAAAGCCAGGAAAGAACGAGAGCAAATTGCTCTATCCAAGGAGTTAAAACACACAAAGGATAGATTAGAACGGTTAGAGGATCTAGCCGGCCTAAGCTCACACACTGCGGCAACCATAGCACCCAAGGAAATAGTAGAACCCAAAAGTGCAGGATCATGAGGATCAGTACTGACAGACAAGGTAAATGAGCAGTTAGATGCACTTCTAAAAGCTTATGAAGCCAGACTCAAAAAGAACCAAACCCAAGATAAAAGATGGTAGACTTATCCATATGCGAAAATAGAAAAACAGAGGTTGGAAATGTGTAGAAAGATGATTGAAACAACTCAATCTTTGATAGAAAACCCGCTTGGTAAACCTGCAAATTAGCATGAAGTACTAGCTCCAACCCCTATCAAACCAACTTTAAAGGAACAAGTAGAAATGAAGGAAAGACTCGCGAATGCTTATGAGTCTAGGAGAAAACCTATCATAGTGCCAAATACAACAGATGAGGCAAGTGACGGGTTCCAACCTAAAACATTGACAGAAATGGGCAAGGATTGTAACGGTCTAGATGATCTGTGGAAGCAAATCCGTGATGCCAACGAAGCTAGCAGGGTGAGTCACCACATGAACAGAACAAAAAATGAGATCTTACCTCCTATTGAAGAATTTGAGGCAAGATCACAAATGAACTTTGATATACATTCACAAGGGGCAGACCAGGGGTCAATTAGTTCGGGGCACAGCCAACCAGACTCGCTAAAAACTCTACCCTCTTACCTAGGAGAGTATGAAGCCAAGTCTGAGGTGAAAGCAATCCCATCTCAAAGACTTTCTTCTAACAGAGTGATGGATTCACAAGGGTTGATTGAGTTAATGTTCACCTCGGTGGCATGCACAATCACATTAGCCGAACTCCTAAGGTTACGACCAAACATGTGGACCACAGTAGGAAAATGTCTAGAAAAATTTGGAGTGAAAGACCCCACCTCGAAGCTTCAGGAAGAGATCAAAGAATTGGACAGGCCTCAACTAAACACTAGGCCAGTACCTTTAAACAAGGTTGGAGAGTATTGTGAGGGAGAAGATGGAAACACCACTCTACTAGTCGAATTCCAAGGAGTAGTTTCCAAAGCTATTCTTGACAGTGGAGCAGGAGTTGCTATCGCCACCAAGGAAATCTGGAAAAAATGGGGAAAACCAGCTTTCAGACCTACCAGAATGAAATTGCAATTGGCTAATGGGTTCATGGAGAAGCATCTAGGACTCTTAGAAAAAGTGATTGTAACTTTGTGCGGAATCAAGTATGAGCATACATTTGCAATAGTCGATTTCGACAAAAAGAACAATTATGAGATCATCTTAGGAAGACCATTCATGAGACAATTAAAGATGGTCCGGGATTGGGGTTACGACCACATATACCTCAGACATGGCGAGACAACAACCAAAATACACCTGAAAGACCATAGTTACAAGGATGTGAACCAGACACCAGTGGAAGAGTTTGATTCAACTACAGTCGCAGGATCGAAACTCCCAAAATGGTTAGGGCAACAAAAAGAGCTATGGATGTGCGGAGCTGCACATTGTGAGAGCTTAAAAAGAGAGGAATGCATCTTAGAAAGAGCGATTGAGGACAAGATTATATTCCGAAACCTTTTCCTGAAGATGCCTTGGAACCTTTATAATGGGAACACATAGTAGCAACATTGGATGTCTGTACCATTACAGATAGTCCAACAACTAAATTTTGCGATAAGGATGGCTATGATGTGCTACCCTATTACATGGTAAGCCTTACCAGGAGGAGATGAGATGATAGAACCACCAGAACAAGAAGAGTTTTATAACTCCTCTGAGCATTTGGAGATTAATAAAGATACAGATAATGAGTGTTCAGACAACTCAAGTGAGCGTGGCGAGAAAACAGAGAATATCAAGTTTTATGATTTTGCTAATCAACACCCTAGACGCCAGGAACACTATAGGAGAAAACGATCAGGAAACAAAGCAAGAGAGAACCTGATGCCCAGGATAAAAGGTAAAACTCACTATCTGATGCTTGTAAAAGCAGGGGATTGAGTAAAAGATCAAATATCAGGAAGATTCTCAAAAGTTCGAAAGGAAAAAGCGCGAAAGGAAATAAGACAAGTACAGAAAGCTAAAACAAAAACAAAATCACAAAAATCAAAAAAATCGAAAAAAGAAACAACAAAAGACCCAGAGTGGACCAAACTGGAGCGTAAACAGAAATACCAAGAACTGAAACGGTCTTTGCGAGAGGTATGGACTACTGAGAGAGATAGTGATGGTAAAGGGGAGTCAAAAAAAGGGAACATGAATGTACCATCACACTATCAGAAATTCACCATCCAGAATAGAAACATCATAATGACACCACCAGTCAGGGAAAGAACAAACTAGGAATCTTATGATGGACCGGAAAATGAAAAATGGATAGACCTTGCAGAACCAAGTGAGAAGCCTCAGTCGGTCTATATAGCAACTGATTTAGAGCCTGAAGAAGAAGAACTGCTAACACAACTTCTCAAGAAATATAAAGATGTGTTTGCATGGTCCTACAAAGACCTCAAAGGAGTTGATCCATTGATATGCCAACATAAAATTCCTTTGAAATCAGATGCAAAACCTAGCAAACAGCGTCCTTATACATATAATGACACATTTTCTAAACGAATCAAAGAGGAGATTGACAAGCTGATGGATGTTGAATTCATCTATGAAATCGAACATACAAATTGGGTGTCACCCATTGTGGTAGTCCCCAAGAAGAACGGAAAACTACGGGTGTGTGTAAACCTCAAAAAGGTAAATGCATCCACCATAAGGGATAATTATCCCTTGCCAATCACAGAACATGTACTTGAGAGGGTGGCCGGGAAACGGGCTTATTCCTTTCTAGATGGGTTTTCAGGATACAACCAACTGGCAATTGCAATAGAGGATCAACACAAAACAACGTTTGCCATAGAATGGGGAATATATGCATATCGAGTTATGCCTTTTGGCTTAACTAATGCCCCAACTACCTTTCAAAGGTTAATGACGCATGCATTCAAAGAATACCTGAGAATATTCTTAGAAATATACATGGATGATCTTTGTGTACACTCTCTTCTACGAGAGGAACATATTGACCATTTGCAAAAGGTATTTGAAAAGTGCAAAACATATCGAATCTGTCTTAACCCAGAAAAGTGTTTTTTTATGGTTAGGCAAGGCCGCATCTTAGGACACATTGTCTCAAGAAATGGCATAACCACAGACTAGACAAAATCAAAGTCATAGTAGACGTGCCCATGCCTACTAATGCGAAACAAGTGCAATCCTTCATGGGACACTGCGGGTATTATCAAAGATTCATATATATGTATGCAGTCATCGCACAACCTCTATATCGTTTGTTAGTCAATTTTGACTGGACTGAGGAGTGTGAAACTTCATTCCAAAAGCTGAAGGAAAACCTTGTATCAGCACCTGTAATTAAAGCACCGGACTGGGAAAAGATATTCCATGTTCACATTGATGCATCTGCATATGCAATTGGGAGTATTCTGGCTCAACCTGGAGAAGGAAAAATGGATTTTCCAGTTTGTTATGCGAGCCGACAGTTAAATAGTGCGGAAAAGAACTACACAACCACTGAAAGAGAGGGGTTAGGAATGATTTATGTTGTAAAGAAATTTTGGCATTATTTGCTCGCAAACAAATTTGTGTTCTTTACAGATCATCAAGCTCTTTTGTATCTGGTAAATAAACCATGCAATACAGGGAGGATTGTACGCTGGTTTATTATATTGCTAGAGTTTGATTTCACAGTGGTAGTCAAAACGGGTAAAACTCATCTACGGGCGGATCATCTTTCAAGGATACACAACAGGGAAGCTCCTGAGGGAGTAGATGATGACATACCAGATGATTATCTTTTCGATATTGAAATGATACCCAAATGGTCTCTGGAATGTGTTAGCATTCTTTCCTGTGGAGGCAGGTTTGATAACACAGAAGACAGATCCAAACAACAAACAATTCGACAAACCAAAAACTTCCAATTGATTGCAGGACGGCTGTATCATCGAGGATCGGACCAAATTCTATGATTATGTATAAATCCGGAGAAATTTGAGTGTTATCTTGAAGAAGCGCATGTCCAGGATTGTGCATTTCATTGTTGAGTAGTAGTGAAAACACACTAGAGACTGAAACAGTTAGGGGTTTATTGGGCGACTATGTATGCCGACACACATGCTTATGTTAACAAGTGTACTATATGTAGTGCCAACCGACTAGTGGATCACATGACATTGTTTTAGGTAAACATTGCATCTGCATGGAGTCAATATGTCATTGATTTCTTAACCACAAGGACTTTTCCTAAAAACATAACAACAACACGGAAAAGGGCTATAGAGCTGGAGGCTCGTGACTTTCAGTTAATTGGGAACCAACTCTATAAGCGAGGAAAGGACAATCAACTTAGAATCTGTGCAAGTGAAAGTGAATACCTGCTGATTCTAGAACACGCACATGGCGGAATAAGTGGAGGCCATTTTTTATGCGATAAGACGGCAAAAATTTTCTTAACCGCAGGAATATGGTGGCCTACATTGCATATGGATGCTGACAAGTTTGTAAAGCATTGTGACGCTTGTCAGCGCACCAAGGTGCCAATAAAGAGAGATGAGATGCCACTATGGCCAATGATGGGAGCAAGGGTATTTGCAAAATGGGGCATTGACTTTGTGGGGCCTATTTCACCCCCTGCATATCGCACCCATACCCAATATATCATTGTGGCTACGGACTATCTCATGAAATGGACGGAAGCCAAGGCAACACAAAAAGCAGATGCACGAACAACTGCACAATTTTTGTATGATAATGTTTTTGTACGATACGGCTTACCAATAGAAATTGTCAGTGATCGAGGAACACATTTTCTTAATGAAGTCATTGAATATCTGCTAGAGGAATTCATGGTCATACATAGAAAGTCTGCTCCATATCATCCACAGGCAAATGGACAAGCAGAGGCCACAAATAAAACACTATGCACGGTTCTCACTAAAATTGTATCAGAGTCAAGAACAAACTGGGATCAGCAACTACACTCAACACTATGGGCATACAAGGTAGCTTACAAAACATCGATAGGAACGACACCGTACAACATGGTGTTTGGCCTAAATGCTATATTACCCATAGAGTTTTTAATTCCAACTCTACAAGTAGCGAAACGCTTAGAATGGACAGGGCATGAGCTCTCTTCAAGAATAGATGACCTTGAAAAGCTAGATGAACTCCGCTTGAGAGCTGTAGCTTTGATCTATGCTAAAAAGAGAAGACAAAAGGAGTTTTTTGACAAGCATGTGCGCACGAAGGAGTTCAAAATAGGTGATTATGTACTTGTTTATACATTGAAGCAACATGCCAAGAAACTTAAAAGGCGAGGGATGGGACCCTTTGTGATTAGTGACCTAGCACAAGGTGGAGCTGTCAAGCTTGCTACATTAGCAGGTGAAGAAATGCCAAATTGGATTAGTGGGTGTCGATTGAAGAAATATCGTTTACCACTAACACAAGATATGCTTCAACAAATCCATCAAGCAAAACAACGAATGAAGGAGAAACAGAGGATAAGAGAAGAAACTCAAGTAGAAGCAAAAGAACGCATTGTAAAAAGAAGACTTCTATGACAACAACAACAATGTAGATCACCATTGCGAATCAATGCCATTCGACTAACGAATTCTGATGAAGACACAGTGGAGCCAATAATTGCAATCAAAGTGGGTAGCAATCAAGTTGAATCGATGGCGTTGCTTGATTCGAGAGCTCAAGCAAATTTGATCTCTTACAGATTATACAAACAGCTCAAGTCCACAGGCCAACTTCATCCTACTCCACAAGTGCTGGAAAGTAGTACATCACATTCACTAAAAACATTGGGATGGATTATATTGCATGTACAAGTACATCAATATATTTACCCACACAAGTTTTATGTGGTCGGGGATGAAAGCACACAACACCCCATGTTGTTGGGACAACCTTGGCAAAAAGAGTACAATGTGCAAATAGATTGGAATGCGAATGAAGTCAAGATTCAGCATGCACAAGAACAACAGGTAATATCCTTTGCTCAGCAACCCCGGAATAATCCGCTGCCAGCAATGCAATCACTGGATAAAAAGCCAAAAGGAAGGGTGCCACTAAAGACAACATGATATCCAAGGCTAACAAACAGGGAACTGCCAACCATGTTCAATACGGGTATAAGAAGTCATCGACCGCAGTGCAACGATCAAAGTTAGCAACACGAGAACAACAAGTATGGGTGCGGAAGGATAGATGTGACATGGCAGACAAACATCCATACAAGAGAAGAATTCAACAGGCGCAGATAGTTCAACCAAAAACCAAGGGAACAAAACAGATATGGATACCAAAGAAAATACTCAGCAACAACTCAAACGCGACTCGCATCTGGATCCCGAAACCGAAGCAAAAGGAACTCCCTTCAGTACAAGCAACATCAGAAGACAAACAGCTGCATATGCAACCGGCAAACCGACTTATGTGGATGCCCATCAGCATCAAAACAGTGGCAACCAATGCAGTAGCAATAAACCTACAAAAACCGGCAAAGAAACGCTACCAATGGAAAGCAAAAGAGATAAGGTCTACGGTCAATTCCGCCACGAAAATTCTCTCCAAGGAGACAACTACGGCCATATCGACAGTAGCGGCAAAGCAAGCGACTTTTGCAAGAAAGACAATCAAACAAAGAGCAGTAGAGTTAAAGCTTCTACTTGCCAAAAAAAAAAAGGAAACCTCGATGGCGAATGCCAATAAGCATCTTGCTTATACCCTTCTCTTGCACATCATTAATTTTTCCATGCATTGACCGAGTATGCATAAAATAGGGCTACATTACACGGCCAAGCATTAGCACAAATTTTTCAACCTATGCATGGACCATACTCCGAGGCGATACCTTGTCGTCCGGGAGGACTCCGGCTAGGAGGGGGGGTGGCATTCTCAAATGCGGACCCAATGGCTGAAAGAGCAAAAAAGGGCATGTTTTTCGACTATTTTTAAAGGTTGTTGTTTGAATGGGAAATTTTCTGGACTAACCCAAGTACATATGCCCTTATACAGCATGAATCTACAAGTATATAGGGCCGAACACCAAATCAAGCCCCTAGGTGTGTGTATATAAGTAAAAATAGCCATTTTTCGAGCAAAATATTGATAAAAAGGAGAAATCCGGACATAAAAATTGCATGTGAGTGTATATAATGTTTTGCGGTGATATTTTTGATTTATTATTATTTTGGGGATTTTCTGGGTTTGAATTTCTATTTCCCTTTTAATTTTGCTAATTTTCGACAGAAAAACTTCAAAAATACAAAAAGCAGGTGAAAAACGGTCGTAATGAAAAACAAAAAATATGGGGATGATCAGTGACTATAGGAAACCTATGGTACAGTGGGAGTGCAATTATGAGACTGGAACGAAAAGCGTGATTTGGCCAGATTTTGACCGAAATGTCAAATTTCTTGTAAACTGGGCAAATGAAGTCCAAATCAAGAAATTTTTGAGCCTAAACCACATCTCTCAAGAAGATGGGAGCACATGTCAAATTTCATGAAAAGTGGTTCAGGGACCCCCATTATAAGAATTTTTCACTTCATTTTTAGCTCATTGCCACTATTGACCTTTGAGAGAGAGCTTTAGCCACCTAGAGCGAACAGAGCTTCCAGCAGCTTCTACAATGTGCACAACTACCCGACGGGCTTCAAACATGAGAGGTAGGCTCACCACCTTGAGCTTTTCGTGCATGTTTGTCGTTTTGTCGCGAAAATTAGCGTAGGGTTCACAGAGAAAGCGGGCAGTAGGGACCTACAAGTAGAAGTGGCCACCTAACGACTAACCCAAAAGCAACAAGAATTCATTGGCAGCTTACCCTAGCATAGAGAGTAGTCTTGGATGTCCAAAGGCAGTAGAAAACCATCAGGAAAAACCCTAATTCTTAGAACCCCGCAAGAGACCACCAAATGGGAAAGCGGCGGAGAGGCGCCCAAATGCTACCAAAATTCATGGGTAGGAGCATCTCGACATGCTCGACAAGTCTATATAGCCCACATGACCAAAAGGTGACCCAAAGCGGCACTAAACTTCAGAAACGGCATCAGACACACAAAGCGTCAAATAGCTCTCGCGGCCAAACCGCATGTCCATTTGCCACAAAACTTCACGAGCGGCTTTCCTAGACCATTAACAACCAAGTCCTATGGTGGTAGACCACCACAAGTTATCGAAAACATGTAAACGCAACCACGGGTGCTTCTAGAGCGACAAAGTGCCAAATGGAGCTCTGGTGAAGCCAAAGTCGACAAAAACCATACGGCAAGGATCCCCAAGGGATCAGGAAGCTATGGAGACCAACATCAAGAAATTTCATCGCCGAAAAGCACTCCAAAATTCAAAAAACGGCTCAAAGGCTCTGAAATCCACATAGGGAGTTATTTTCTATCTATTTGACTTTTTTTGTTGAAATTAGGCTTAAAAGGGACTGAAGGGGACTAAGGGCAGGCACCAATAGCAGTTTCCATTAAAAAATCATCAGGAGACATCCTACGTGTAGGATGTCTCAAGGCCATTTCTAGGCATAGAACCCAACAACTCTCATCATACACATTTTTTGAATATCCTTTACATGCTAGCCACCAAGTTTCATCATTTGGGCCAAACTTGACCTCATATGCAGGAAAAAATGCAAAGTCAGGGCATAGAGACAATAATGGGCCATAGAGCTACCAAAACTTGTCCAAATCACATGAACCTTGCACAATACATTCATGAGCACATTGCCAACAAATCTGTGTGGTCACTTGCAAAAATTGATGAAGTAGACATCCTATGCGTAGGATGTCTATTTGACATTTTTGGCTTACAAAGGATGTTTTTTCATTCCAGATCTATTCATATCATCTTCAAGAGCTCATATATCAAGTTTGAAGCCATTCTAATCATTTTTTACCCCCAACACCTTCAAGATACACTTTTTGAGCCCAAAAACACTACACCTAACCATAGACCCATCAAATATTATCCAAATCAAAATCCAAGAGTATGGCCATGTTCCACATACCAAGAGCTACCCACAGAACAACTCTCAAGCTATTTGATGAAATAGACATCCTACGCGTAGGATGTTTCCAGCATGTTTTTGACCTTCTGTGCAAACAATGACATCATGGGAGCCATTACCATGGTGCAAGGAGCCCATATATCAATTTTCAACCCATTTGGATATCATTTGCCACATGTTGTGGACATTCTATCCAATTTGTGAGCATAAAGCCTGAATCTGCCCAAAAATCCACTTTTTGATGCCCAAATCCAATTCCAATCATATAGCCATGTTGCACAGGCCAAGGACCACCAGCATGTCAAGTATCACCAAAATCTGATGAAAAAGACATCCTACGCGTAGGATGTCTAGATGATAATTTTTTGCCAGAATTGCACTGTGAGCACATGCACAGTTTCACAAGTTCCTTTTAAGTTTTATTTTCAATTTTCAATTCATTTGGATAGTTAAAACTCAGTTTCTCAGCTGATATGGAAAAAACGCTAACTTCGGACTACTGAGTGCAACAGGATCTATGGCAGCTGCAAAGTCATCGGCAAAGAAGAAGAGGATGACCATAAAAGATTACTTAGAAGAGGTGGAGCCATTTGTAATCCCAGAAGGAACTCTAAAGCCAACCAGCACATGGATCCAAGAGGACCTGCTAGAGTCAAATGATCTAAAGATCTACCAAGGCGTGTTCAAAGACACCGAAGGAAATGTAATAGAGCTACCCATGCTACCGCGAGAGCTCAATGAGTTCGTCAGAAGAAAGATGGCAGAGTATCTGGAGAAAATAGATCTCCACAATTATTTTGAAGTTGTGCCAGTAGGAATCGACATAAAAAGAGTATGGAAATTTGTGACGACAATCAAAGAAGATGGAGTGGCCCGAGTTACAGATCTGCAGGGCAAGCCAGACACGGAGATTATAATCATAGAGAGAGTAGTGGTAGCTACACTAGACCTCTCCAACAAAGGGGATAGTGTAACCAAAAGAAGAGACGAAGTAAAGGTGTACACAAAAAAGAAAGGCAACTACACATTTGAAGACATTGCCAACCCTAAAGTGGCAATCATGAATCAGCTGTACAACCAGTATTTCCATATGTGTACAAAGTAGCCACAAAAGTACAGAATGCCGCCTGGAGCAATTGCCACAACATTCACCTGGGCAATGCAAAAATGCAAGCCGAAGGTAATCAACTATGCAGCTTATATACATGACAATCTGGTGAAGATGTGCAACAAGAACCCCACATACATTGTGTCGGGCAAGCTAATCACGAAAGTGGTTTATGGGGCATTGCACGCCAAGGGACGATGGCCGGACCCTCCGTCACAAAATGACTGGCTACGGCTCAAGGAAGATAAGGAAGAGGAACAACCCAAAGCACCAAGGGTTGCCACTAGGTTGAAACACCGGTTAGAGACCGTGCAAGAAGAGTAGCCAGAGCTGAAGAAAGGGAAGAAAGAGAGCATCCAAGTGCCGATCAAAGAGACAAAGTCACAGAGAGCGGCACGGCTAGAGCGGTTAATGGAAAGTTTCAGAGCCGAAAGAGCCCTCAAGGGAGATTTGAATGAGCTATGGAAGCCATCTCTAGAGGCAATGTCGGGATCATCCCAAAGGGTGCACAGAGACAGATTTGATGACTGTATTAAGAATTTTGAGATTCTGGATGCCACGGCGGAAAATATCCCACATGTACCATTTACAAAAGCAGAAGTGAAGCAAGTCCGACGGCAACTGCTAGAGGAGCAGGAAGGCCCAGAGAGAGAGAGGAAGACAAAGGCAGACAGGGATTTCAAGAAAAAGCCGACGACTCCACTGTCCAGCCCTGAGTCCAGCCCACCGCCCTCACCACCTCCTCGTAGCCCTCCACAAACTCAACAGAAAGAGGAGCAAGACAAACCTGAACATAAAGAAGATTCAAAGCAAGAACAGAGCCAAGAGCAAGAACAAAAAGAAGAAGCTAAGCCTAAAAGTGAGCAGCCAGAGCCAAATGAAGAAAGGTATAACTCTTTTCTTGATCTGGATATTCAAAAGAAGAGGCTGCCATAGTCGCATTTGACTTGGCAAGCAAAGGGCCCAAAGAGCAAATGCAGAGCCTGCGCGGTTAGTGGAGCTAAAGAGATGGCCACTGATACAGTGGACCTGCACCCACCCACCAATGATTGGGATGTGGTGATGACCAAGCTAACCGGGCACAATCATTGGCCATAGAAAGTGAAATGGCTAATCTCAAAGCCACTGAAGTGCATATCAAGCTTGATGTCAACACTTTACAAAAACAAAGCCGAAGGCAAATAGAGAGAGAAGCAGAGTTGCAAGCCAGTCTTGCAAAGGCATTGCAAAGATTCTAAGAGATGGAAAGAGAGAATCAAGAGGTAGATCAAAGACTGCAAGGAGCTGAAGAGGAATATAGAAAACTCAGCAAGTCATTGACAGATGCAAAGAGGAAAAGGGATAACCTAACCCTACAACTTGCTGAGGAGTCCAAGGAAGTGGAGGCCATGCGGAATGCCAAAGAGAAGGCAGAAATAGAGCAGGAGGCTAGCTAGGATGAGGTCATTGAGCTCAAGGACCAGCTTAAAGTTAAAGATCAAACCATCCAGCGGCTATAGGCATCTCCTGCCAGAGTCAGAGCTACTAGCTCGACTCACACCACTTCAGAAAGTCTGATTTATGAAGAACAAATGAAAGAGCTCCAGAAGGAGTTGACTTTCGAGAAGAAGCAAAGGCTGATGATGGCCGAAGGGTCAGTGGTCATGCAAACACGCATGGAAGAAGAGCACAAGGCAATGCAGGATGAGCTGGAAAACATCAAGAGAAAGCTCGAGGAGGCGGAGAAGGTCAATGCCGATTTGAACGACCTCCTCGTGAAGATGGGAGAACAAGCTGAAGTAGAGAAACAGACATTCCAAAAGCAGATAGAAGAGCTGAGAGGCCAGCAGGCAGAAGAGCAGGCAAGCACAGGGCCAGCAGCCATGGAAGGAATAGACCTAGAAAATGTGGCAGATCCTGTTGACACACCCATGCAAGGGGAAATCCTTGTAGGAACCTCTCAAGAGCCACAAGATCTGACACAAGAAGAAGAAGAGAAGCTGCGAAAGGCAATAGAAGCGGAAATCAAAGAAACGGCCAAAGAATCCTTGGAATGGGAGCAGAAGGTTTTTAAATCCATGACTATTCAGAAGATAGACACCAGCAACCTTCGGCGTGAATGGCTACAGCCCTCTCTCCCATATCCTTTGCTAAAGTACGAAGCCTCCACAATCAACAAGAGAATCAGAGAAGAGCCAACAGTGCCACTCTACACAGCAGACATCTCCAAGCCTGAAGGGGTAAAGTTGATAGTCGACTCCCAGCCCAGGTGGAGAAAGGCATGGCTAACAAAGTATCCACAGTACCTAATCCATTTGGTAGAGGCACCCAAAGTCATCAGAGATAACCTAAGCTTCTGCCCTCTTTACGGACGTGGAAGGCCTAGGAGTTACTGCAAAGAAGACAACCTACTTAGCTAAACTATCCGAAGCTGCCAGGCTTGAAGGCAGGCGAGAGAATAAGTGTTCAATACATGGTGAAAACCCTAACAGGAGCCATCAAATTGTTCACTGGCTTGCCTGACCTATCTTGCATTATGATGAGGAAGATTTGCAAAACCCTTTTGGCAGTCTTCGAGACGTTCAAACCGGGCCACGCGACAGACAGTATCTTCTTCTTTCAAGATACTTACATATGTGCATATGATTTGTCTGGTCAGCCTTCCAAGGAGGTGATACATGCATTGTATCAAAGGATCATGTTTTTGCCTTCCTATCACCTCCAGGCCTTTGAAGAAGCTTTCTACACTGGCTTCTTCACAATCAACTCTGATATATTCGGCCCAACACTACTGGCTCAACGTGCAAGATACGAGTCACTGCTCAAGATGCGAGAAACCCTAAGATGAAGAAGCAGCTCAACAGCCATGTCGGGGATAACATGAGCAAGGAGGGGGGGAGTGTCTCACGTAGGATGTCTGGCCGAAATTTGCAGGTCTTTGTTTCCGAAATCTAAAGTACCTAATGTGTAGCTCTACTCAATGTGAATGCATGGATATGCTGCAATGCAAAATCGGACAACGTATACTCATCGAATCACTAGATGAAGCTTGTAGATGGAGCTCGCAAAACCAGACCGTACGCGCGCAATGTAGGTATTGGCACGTAGCTCTCATTGAGGGCAACACGCTACACTTCTTCGCACTCGATTTTGACCATAGGTGCGCACGTAGCGTCAAGATGAAGCTCTCACTCTGTCTCGTACACAGTACGCTCACTCACAGACTTCAAACTTTTTAAAATGACAAAAGGTTTTTCATTAAGGTCAAAAAGTGGTATAAATACCTTACAATTCTCAAACCCTAATGTTCGAATTCAACCATCTACTCAATCTAAATGTCAAAACTGGGATACAATCTGGAAACTTCTGTAAGCCCCAATATTTACAAGTTAAAATGTCTGGTTTCCTCAATAAATGAATAATTACAAAAAATAATAATCTGTCGCGCAGTCAATTTCCGTAGGGTGTGTCCAGCTTCTAACACTCTTGTACATAAGCAAGCTTTCAATAAGTCAATAAAGGGCTCTATTTTTGTGTACATGATTTTTGTTAAAGATCCTCAAAATGAATCTAATGCACCGCAATAAGGATGAAGTGAATATCTTTCTCAGCAAGTGGGATGGAATTCACGCCTTATGGCGTACTCCGGACGCAGTCAGAGCACTGCAAACGAGCTTAACTCTGGAAGGCAAGGCCTACAAATGGTGGATGTCTCTCAAGGAGAAGAATATCATACCACAGAGTTGGACCTCTTTTGAAGCTATGTTTCGCAAAGAATTTTTGCCTACAAATGAGGCAGATCAGAGTTGGACGGCTTGGGACACGTGTTCCATATGCCAATACCCATCATTACTTGAATATATATCTCACTATCGGGATGTTATCCTCAAGTTGGAAGGCTTAGCAAGTACGGGGGTTTATACATGGTCCGACACTAGAGCTTAAGAAGCACGTCAAGACACAAGAACCTAAAACACTTGAGGAAGCCATAGTGAAAGCACATATTCATGATTTAGAAAAAGAAAATATACACAACCAAAAGGAATTAGAGTTATCCAATTTTCTCAAGGGGTTTCAAGGTGTCTTTATTGAAGACATTCCTTGTGAGCTACCACCTAAACGAGGCAATGATGACCATGCAATTGAACTTCTTCCAGGAAGTTCACCGCCTAATAAACTTGCTTATAGAGTTTCCCAATCTCAAAAAGAGGAGATTATTCGGCAAGTGCATGAGTTATTTGAGAAGGGCATGGTTAGGCCTAGCTCATCTCCATTTTGTTCACCAGTGTTATTAGTGCAAAAGAAAGATGGCACATATCGTATGTGTGTCGACTATAGAGCACTAAATAGGATCACTATCAAGAATAGGTTTCCCATTCCACGGGTAGAAGACCTATTTTATAAGCTACAAGGGTCGACCTACTTCAATAGGATTGACCTAAAAAGTGGCTACCATCAAATAAGGATAGTTGATCAAGACATTCTAAAGACCGCATTTCGCACTATGTTGGGTCTTTACGAGTACATTGTCATGCCTTTTGGCTTGACCAATGCACCAACCACATTTAATCGCTTGATGGAGAAGCTATTCAGACCTCACCAAACCATTTACTCGAGTGTTCTTTGATGATATAATCATCTACTCTAATTCACTAGACGAACACAAGCAACACCTCTGGGTAATATTTCAAGTTTTATGAGAGAATAAACTTTATATTAATCGAAAGAAAAGTGAGTTTTTCTTACAAGAGATTCAGTATTTAGGTCACATTATCTTTCAAGATGGCATCCAAATGATCCATCAAAGCTAGAGGTAATAAAAAGATGGCCTAATCCAAGGAGTCTACATGAACTAAGAAGCTTTATAGGTATGTGTGCATACTACAGACACTTCATAGAAAAGCTCTCACAAATAGCGGGACCATTACATGACCTAACAAAGAAAAATGCTACGTATATATGGTCCACCAAGGAGAACAATGCTTTTGAAAAGCTTATCTCTCAACCTATGCTTACGCTACCGGATCTCTCAAAGCCATTTGAGGTCCAATGTGATGCATGTGGTGATTGCCTTGGAGCTGTTTTGCTCCAAAAAGGGCACGCCATAGCCTATGAAAGTCAAAGGCTCAACCCAATTGAGAAATTTCTAGTCATTTATGAGAAGGAACTCTTAGCAGTTCTGCATGCTCTAGACTTGTGGAAGCACTATTTATTGGGGACTCCTTTCATTCTGCGCGAACGAATCACCAAAGCCTTAAGTACTTCATGACACAGACCAAGCTCTCTGACAAACAAATGAGGTGGAAAAATTTCCTTTCGCAATTTCATTTTCATATTGCTCACATTGGTGGCAAGGATAATCAATTAGTCAATGCACTCTCAAGACAACCGAAAAGGAATGTGGTTTCCATAGCAACTCACAATGATCTATCTTCTATGATAGATGAATCGCTATTGATCCTGATTTTAGAGATGTGATTTCAGCCCTTGCACTAAGGAAGAAAGAAGAACCATTTACCCTACAAGATGGTTATCTTCTCTATGGCAATAGACTATGTGTTACTAACTCACTAAGTGAGAAAGTAATGTATGAATCTCATGCTCTTCCTTATGCGAGGCATAAAGGGATTCAGTCTACCCTAAAGGTGATAGAAACATATTTCTCTTGGCCTACCATGAAAGCAAACATACAAGAGTATGTTTCAAAATGTGTGGTATGCCAAAAGACGAAGTTTGATAGAGGGAAGCAACCTGGATTGCTTCAACCTTTGCCAATCCCTAATTCACTATGGGAGAGCATATCCATGGATTTTATCTTTGGATTGTCCAAGTCTATTCATGGAAATACAAGAATATGGACAATAGTAGATAGATGTAGTAAACAAGCACATTTCATACGTGTCAAAAAACCATCATATCCCATCAAATGGCAACCCTCTTTCTATCACAAATCTTCAAGTACCACGGCTTGCCAATGTTCCTAGTATCGGATAGAGATCCTAGAATAACAAGTAATTTCTGAAAGGGTCTCTTTGAGAATTTAGGTACAAGGCTAAACTTCTCTTCGGCCTATCATCCCCAAACGGATGGCCAAAGTGAAATAGCTAACCTAACCATTCTTGATCTACTAAAAGCTTATTTCACAGAAGTAGATCAAAAGTCCCAATAGGAGAAGTACTTACCTTTAGTGGAGTATGCTTACAATAACACTATACATACTTCCATAGGAAAAGCACCTTTTGAAGTGATAGAGGGAAGATCAAAAAGTCCCTTGCTACTCAAGGTACATGGGAAGATCTTCGTTGTAGATGAATATAGCCGAGACCTGCAAGAATCTTTCCAAAAGATTCAGGATGCTATATCCATCTCTCAGCAATGGCAAAAGGTTGTTTCTAATAATCATAGAAGAGTCCTAGCCTAGAGTAAGCAAATGTAAATATGTATAAATGAACAAAGTTTTTGTCTTATAAGACTTTCTTTTACTTTATTGTGCACAATTTTTAATAAGTATGCATGCTTAGGATCATGTTTGTGGAGACGATGTCTCCCAAACACCAAGTAGAGCTTGTCACTCTACTATAGAAGATTGATACGGAGTAATGTACAGATATGATTGCGGCAGTTAACGCTCTCAAGCACCAAATGGACTAGCCATCCATTCTAGGACAATGCCATAAGGTAAAATAGGGGTCCCTCTACCCACTAGCAAACGAACTAATGACTAGGCTTTATCTTCTCTACCCCATAGTTGAGGACGATTATGATTTCAAGAGAGAGGTAATGTCATAAAAACTAATATCTAATACTCCCAAATGATTTTCTCATGTTAAATTGATCATTTAACATGGGGAAGTACCACGAGAGTAAAATCTAGAATATTGGTAAGGTTGCAGACCGATCTCTGTCAGGGATCCAAAGGAGGGAAAACAGGGATCCAAAGGGGGATAGCCTACAAAAGAGCAATGTGATTCAATGGGGCTTGAAAGACCTAAGGTTCGGCTCCATTAAAACTTCCATAGGCTAAGGTTCCAAAAATAAAATCTTTTATCCAATGGCCAAAGCATAGGGGAATTGGATGGTCATGGGAAGACTAAAAAGTCTTCCCACATCCCTAGGAAGGAGGGGGCGAGCCCATTTTGTAGGGGATGAGAGAGAAACACACACACACTCCAAGGCTTCCCCTTTGCCACACAAAGGGAATATTGGACACATGTCAAGCTCCTAGGCCAAGTGCCCCCAACCTCCCCTCAAATCCTATTGGATGGCCATAGAGGTGGACCAATGAGAATTAGGCTAGAGTAAATTTACTCTAATCAATTTAAACAATGCTTGATAAAAGAACCAATAGAAATTAAGCTCCCTAGAAGACTATTGGACAGTCTACCAAGGGGTTCAATGAGCATCTAGCAGCCCAATGGCTTGCCTGATTCCTATTGGCCAGAAGAAAAAAAGGTATAATGAGAGTTTCGATGAATTATTTAAATACCTAAAGCTCTCACAAAAGCGGAAAGGGGGACACTTGTCAAAGGCTATCAACTATGCTTCTAGTTTGTGATTTGCTAAGCTTTACAGGAGCCAATGGGAGGCCATCATGATCATTTAGCAAGAGGGGTCGACCAAGGGGCTGCATTTCACTCATACATAGTGCTACACACACACACACACACACACACACACACACACACACACACACACACACACACACAGCTCATGTGTGCAAGAAGAACTCCATCTCCTTCTCCAAGCATTGAGAAGTAGAGGCATACACCAACAACTCTTAGCTTTGGAATGGAGCCAAGCTTCAATGGCATGCTCATCTCCTCTACCATGCTCATTACTAAGCTAAGCTAAGCTATTAGAGTGAATATGTGAGGAGAATACTTCTTTCTTGTAAGATACCTCTTCTTCCTCTCAATCTATCCTCATTCCCTGCTAGCTCTCACCATTTTTTAAGGTGTGTGAGATCTTGGGACTGAGGCTAGGGACACTAGGTGTGTTTTTTAAGCATAATTTTGTGTATGAAGCTTCAATCTTCATTACACCAACTAGTTTTATCAAGGAGCACAAAGATTGTATTGTACAAAAGTCTCCTTTGATGGGAGAAGCTATAATACAAAGCCTTTATGGAGGGGGGACCGCGGCTCCATGTAAATCCGGTCCTCAACTGTTGTCCATTGTTCTATTTCTCTCTCTTTTCAAGTATTGTCAATGCCAAATTAGCTAGGTGTAAATTGCTATGTTTCTTTCTCAATTAAGTACTCTCTCTATGCTCATTAGGAATTATTCTTAATGAAATGCTCACTATGTTATCAATTTCCGCTACACACACGTTAAGTTAGTGCATTAAATGTTACACTCTCTCTCCAAAATCTTCTCCCTCCCTAAATCTACCAGCCAGATAGTATCATACACATTGCAATACAAGCACATGAAATTACTATCTAGACTATGACACCTATCTAATAAAATCTTGAACTTCCATGATCTTGGACAGAGGAGAAACACAGGTCGCATGTATGTCATATAAAAGCAAAACCACTCTCCTCATACGTAAGAAACTAGTGAAAAAAAGGGGACCCTAGGGAGCAAGGGATTCCAATGATGATGGGGTGGGATGTACCTACGGCCATCGCATCCATTCATGCACATGACTTCCTCAATTCACCTCCTACCTTGTTCTCCCTGTAGACTATTAAAGAAAAGAGGTCGATTGGCGTTGGCCTTTTTCCTCTTTCTGCCTCTTTCCAATCAAGGAACGAGCCATCTCAAAGAGGATCCCAACTAGTGGATAATATTCCATATGTGATACTCAATGCGGCTAAGTCATAGAGGAGCTCAACTTATCCATCCCCCCCCCCCCCCCCCCCCTCTCTCTCTGTCTCTCTCTCGACCTCCCCAAGCCCCATTCACCATTGCGAGGGACTGAGGAAAAAAACCAAAAAAGAGAGGGTGGGGAGCTTCCCACAAATCCACACGATAACTTTGTGTGTGTGTGTGTGTGTGTGTGTGTGTGTAGTTAACAAAAAGGAAAACCCTTTGATGGAGTTTTTTTTTTAATCCATAAAGAGTATGTGTTAATGGATTTTAATGAAAGGGACAATCTTAATAAAATCCATTATTCTTTTCCCCACTTTTTATAATCCCCCCCCCCCCCCCTCTCTCTCTCTCATTGTGCATGCAATACACAAAGTCTCTAAACTCTGTCTTTGCATTTTAAAAACCTCTCTCTCTCTCTCTCTCTCTCTCTCTCTCTCTCTCTCTCTCTCTCTCTCTCTCTCTCTCTCTCACACACACACACACACACACACACACACACACACACACACACACACACACACACACACAAACACAAAATGTGCAGCAGGTTGTTGGGCGCATTTCGGACACCCCGCTTTTTGTAAATTTGTACATACGAACATGACGCCTAATGTCAAAAGTGTGTGTGGGCTTTCTTTTTGTGGGGTTTTTAGCTTGCTATATCAAGCACATGTACATGTACTACAAGTCGCTAGTCTAGTGACAGTTGTCGAGCTATTGTAAGTGTCCGTGAGTGAGTTTTTTGAGGTGAGACTTGTATATAACTTACACTCCTGTAGAAACTTGAAAAATTTCAGCCAAGCTCCAGAAAATTGCAGGTTTGATCTCGTTGTACCTTCTTGATGGTTTCTGTTGCAGTTTTTGCCCTTGCCTTGCCTACTCTACGTGTAGTCATGTTGGGACAGCTCCCTGTTCGCATCAATTTTTCATGTAGCGGCATGTAGATTCAAATTTTGTCATATTTTTCTTTCTTGCCATTCATTTTTTAAGCTTTCTCTCAAGCTTTGAAGTGCCCCAATTGGAGCTGTGCTCTTCAGGTTACGACTAGTTCTCTGCAGGGTTATGGCTATGGCAGCCTAGTGGCAAATTGTGCGCTGACAAATTGGGAGGGCATGTATCTATGACTTGTGAAAATGATGTTGAAGTTGTGAGTTTGTGATGTTCAATGGTGAAATGGGAGGCCCTTGTATTCATATGCATTGGTCGGCGTGTGTTGTAAATCCATCCTTTGGTAGGGTTTTGCTCCTACGTGACATGGTCTCTTGGGTGGGTGACGGCCTGGGTGACGGCCTGTAAATTCCCAAGGGGACTACTCTTGTTGGACTTGTGGTGTTTCAAAGGGATTTTCCAAAGCTTTTTGTGCTCTTGTAGTGCTCTTTCAACTCTCTTGGGTGACATCGCTATAGATGTATTTCAGTTTGCTTGTTTCCCAACAACGTCTCTGATGACTCTATGACAATTCATGTGATGCGGCCTACACAAAAAGAACTTGCCCCTTCTCAACAAGACTATTTACCACCACATCCACATCCAAAAGTTCCACCACCATCCTCAAGTGCAAAAATTGCTATGGGTAGGGTCTATAGCTTTTCTTTTGAGAGGCAAATCTCTCTCTCTCTCTCTCTCTCTCTCTCTCTCTCTCTCTCTCTCTCTCTCTCTCTCTCTCTCTCTCTCTCTCTCTCTCTCTCTCTCTCTCTCTCATCTTGCTTCTAGAAAACATGCGATGAGCAAGTGATAAAAAGTGTTGCCACCCAACTCTTAATAGTGCATGGTCATATTAGAGAGGCAAGGTGAGATTTTTAATGTTGTGAAGCAGACAAGGTGAGTCATCGTTTGTGCCCTTCACAGGGCTTGGAGGGGTGGCCTCCACCATTTCCAAAAAAAAGGGCATGGCAAAGGAAGGCCAAAAAATAGGGGTTAGAGATGCCCAATGGCTCACTTCAGATCCTATCGCCCTCCAAGCATCCAGCACCCTCCTCCAGCTGGCCCCACCCATGCCCCGACCTACTGCAGAACCCTTCTTTTGCACCCTCAATGACATAGACTTGCAAGCAATAGAGCCTTGAGCAGAGAAACTCTAGAAACCCTACACACACACACACACACACACACACACACAGATAGAGAGATGAAGAGAGAGAGAGAGAGAGAGAGAGAGAGAGATTTTTTAAAAAACCTCCCTCAAAGGATATGTGCCGGTGTAGATCCTTTGAGGAAATTTTTTTCTTTTTTTAAACTCTCTCTCTCTCTCTCTCTCTCTCTCTCTCTCCCCCCCCCCCCCCCCCCCCCCCCCCCTTTTGTACCGAATCCAAAAGTGAGTAGGCGTGCCAAGATGCTTAAATAAAGGGAATTTGCCAAGATCTTGTGGTGCTTTGGGAAGGAAAAAGGAGGAGGAGAGGTGGAAGCTCACACGTGGAAGAGGGTTGCCAAGCAAAATTCAACGTTGCATAGAGGTTGCATGCAGCGTGCTTGCACACATGGACAACAAGGCAATGAGAGGGCAACACTACAAAGCCAGAGAAGCTATAGATGGAGGGAGGGCAGGTGAGCATCAGGGCCAAGGCATCATGAGAGGAGCTCAATGGCAAGAGGACTTGGATGGCAAGCGAGAAAGGACGGAGGGCTTGGCAGAACATAGGCACCAAAGATCGAGGAGAGAGGCACTTTTGTTTTTTAAATATAAGATGTCGCTTGCTAAGAAGCGAACCTAGTGTGGCATGGTGGCTTATAGCAGACGACATAATTTGTAAAGGATGATGTCGATCTTGATTTGATAGAATAGCTTGGGTGGGTTTTGTTTAGACGATGACTCAGAGAGGTATCTATGAAAATTCCATGTAATTGAGTGGACTTAGAGCGAGTATGTCAATTATATGTCGGTCTATTTTTGCAAGTAGGTCAAATTAGGGAGAATCTTCACGGATGCTCGCCGAGGTTTGAGGGGGGAGAGAGAGAGAGAGAGAGAGAGAGAGAGAGAGAGAGAGAGAGAGAGAGAGAGAGAGAGAGAGAGAGAGAGAGAGAGAGAGAGAGAGAGAGAGAGAGAGAGAGAGAGAGAGAGAGAGAGAGAGAGAGAGAGAGAGAGAGAGAGAGAGAGAGAGAGAGAGAGAGAGATTATTATCGTCCTCGGAGGTCAAATATGACCTATGGGACCAAAGTTACATGTGATGTAGTATGTGTATGGCTGATGAGTGACTCTTGCTGCTCCAAAATTGTGGTGATGAGAGTCGCAATGGAGAGCCCACAATGTGGCTGGGAGAGGAAACTGTGTAGGTCTAAGTCATGGCTGAAAATGTGAGAGAAGCAAGTTCGTATGTGACCAAAAGCTTAGCACTTTAGTAGTGTCTGATACTCAGAATGTTGAACTTTCAGTGAGCATAATGTGCACAATCGGTTTGACTCTTCTCCATTTCCCCAATGCCCTGTCTCGTATCGAAGGAAGTGGGAGCTAAGCCAAATGACTGCGATAGTGAGTATCGCCGACAAGGGGATAGGCTGAAGCATGTAAGTGTGAGTACGGTTTCCTCTTTCAGTAGAGAACATGGCTTTGTAGTTGGGGGCAAGTGACCCACCGGATTTCTCCCAAGCCGTAATACATTGGCATTGTAAAAAAGCTTCATTCACTTGGGAGTCAATTGAAGCATCATGTAGCAAGTATAATGCATCCCTTCTCCCAAACCACTTCTTTATGTCTTGCATCCATCCCGTGTGCTCAAGATCTTGCTTTTGTGCATCTTTTGATCTTTTTTGCTTGCTTCCCATGCAATTGTAGGAAGTTGATGTGAGAGGTTTTGATGCATCTTTATCATGTACTTTCCATGCCCATAACCTCAATTGGAAGAGATCCCGACTCAAGAAGTAGGAGCATATATGGTGTTTGTGTCTTAACTTGGAGAAAGTTTGTAATAAAATGCTTTTGGACATTCTCAAACTCTTTCCAAGTAGACTTGGAGATGCTCCCGCCCCACACTTCAACTCCATAAAGAAGAATCGGTGTCACCGATACGTCAAAAGATACTTCTTGAGAACCCAAAACTTGATGTTTTCCGCATTACACATGTTCTCAAATGCATAATAAGCTCTCTTTCCCACTTCCAAATGACGCATAGCACATGCATGCCACTTGTGATTGGATGGAACCTCAAGGCCAAGGTACTTAAAGCTCTCAACAACTTCAAGTGTCTCATTGTTGTACACAATGCATGGCTTCTTCTTATGGTTGGTTTTCACAAGCATAACCTTTGTTTTGGATTCATTCACAATTAGCCCACTATGCAACCAAATTTCTCAAGGACAACCATAAGCTTTTGTGCATCTTCTAAAGTGTGCGCTAGAAGCACTGTACATCGCCCGGATACAACAAAGCATGATTATCGCATTGCAAATAGTGACCTCTTCAATGCCTTCTTCTTGCATAAACTCAAGTACCATTTGTTCCAATTGATCGATGCATAGACCAAAGAGAGCTTTTGACAATGGACATCCTTGTTTAATCCCAATAGTGCTTACAAAAATTTCTAAAATTTCTCTTCCCATGCGCAATTGACAAATTACCTTCTCATAGATTTGAGAAATCGCAGGCATAAACTCACTTGGCACTTGGAGTTCTTCCATCCTTCTCCACAAATTGTTACGTGGAATTATATCAAAGGATTTCTTAAAGTCCACAAAACAATACAATCGCTTGCCTTTCAACTGATTTTCCTCCATGAGAACACGAAGAGTGACAAGATGATCAATGGTGCTATGGCATCAAATAAAACCCGCTTGTCCTTTTGCACGCTTGTCACTCTCTTCCGCCCAATCACTCAATTTTATCTCCATTATGCACCCAAAAAACTTTTTTATAAGAGATCCGATCATTATAGTCGAGTAGTTGTTTACATTCGTTACATCCCCTCCTTTATGCAAAGGCTTAACCCAATTAGTACTCCAATCATAAATGCATACCATGTTGAAGTGCAAGATTTAACATATCACACATCCACTCATGGGTAAAATCTCCCGTCCATTTGATCATCTCCGGTTGATACCTTAAAGATCTCCCGCTTTGCGAGTGGCCAAATTTTCAAGCCCACCGCATATATCCTCAATAGTAAAAAAAGACAGCTTACACGGGAGTGAACCATAAAATGGTATTTTTTCAACATTTTCTTACTCATATAATTGCCTACAATGTGTGTACATATTCACAAGGTTCAAGTTACCAAAATTCTCAACTCGCTTGCCCCACAAGTTTCTCCAAAATCTTCCACATGCATGTGCCTTTTCTTATACTTGAAAGAGTTGTTGCTTTACTTCCGTTCTTCTTCTCTTCTTTTGAATCAATGCCTTGTATGTATGCAGATGACTTTGATAGTTGTCTTTGTCCATAGTTGCATCAAGCTTTATCAGGGATTACCGAGCATCGTGACATTCTTTATCAAACTACCTTTTGCGTGATCTATCTTTGTTAATACCATATAGAGATGCTTTATGGCAAAGCATTCTTTGGAACAAGAACAAATAACTTTCTTGGAAGCTTCCCATTTAGTTTCCAATTATGCATCATACTGAAGCTTTGTCATCCATAACTTTTTCTCAACCATTTCAATGTACATTGGTGTCCGTTTGAAATCCATACATAGATAATTCTCTTTCCTTTGGCTGAGATTATCATGCTTAGTTGCTTCTCCACATGAAAGGTCAATACATAAGGTTGGATGGTCGGATTCCAAGGTCCATTGGCCAAACATAAAACTCTTTATGCTTCTCCACATGAAAGGTTAATACATAAGGTCCAATGGTCGGATTCTGGGTCCATTGGCCAAACATAAAACTCTTTATGAGATACATAATGGCTTCGAAAAGTAGCATATAGTCAATCACATTGTTCCCATTATGTATCCTACATGTAAAGCCATTGGTTCCACTCCATAAAGATACACCATTGGCAATGAGCATACCCGTGCTATTACACATGTGTAAAAGTAACTCTCCATAGTGATCTATACGATCATACAAGTGAACTTCCACCAACTCCCTTGAAATGTATGGCATATCAAATTGTTGAGTATCATGTTGCAATGTTTTTGTGCGAACATTCGTATCCCCAAATACAATAACATTACCTTCGCCTTTGAAATAAGCAATGTCCTCTTCTAAATAAAAAAAATGGTTGATCTCTATCCATGTAAGCATAAAACGGGGAATCATGATGAGGAATGTAGCAACCGGCTACAAAAATGGGTGCTCTTTTTGGTGTCATAATTTCAGCCATACATAACGTTTGTACTTGTCATCTTTCACTATTGATACAAAATCTTCCAATCCTTTATTAACCAACATGCTACCCCTCCTTGCCCTCTTTGTTGCTTGAGATTCTTTGAACACATCAATGAATGTACATTGTAATCCTCCAAGCCGTTAATCCTTGTGTATCATGCTCTCACGTTTCAACAAGAAGTGCATCGGTTTTGCTTATTAGTTCATCAATGCAAACCCCCGCATTCCATGGGTATCCATTACAATTCCATAAGTATATTTCTAATTGTAACTCGGTCTCATAGGTCACGCATCCCTATTTGCTCAAGGGACTTGCCTCCTCCTTGTGCACATTTTCTTCGTGAGAGATCTCCTTGTTTTTCTTATTCTTTTTCTCATATACCTTGTGACGCATATTTTGTTGCTTAATACTGTGATCTTCACATAGAAAAAATTTTGTATCCCTCAAATAGATCCAATTATTATCAAGGATAATCTTTCATTTGATCTCATCCGGCATGGTGCATACAAATTGGCCTTTCTCCCGAGCGAGGAGCTCCTTGCTTCCCCACTCTATGTGCTCCGCAGACCATAACTCGGACATGCCAAAGTAGGTTTTGAAGAAATCTTTGATAACAATTGCAAGCGAAGGAGGTGTCTCTAGCTTCTCTTCGGGAATTCCACGAATAACAATAGTTTTGGAACGTCGCTCCTGTTCCTTCAACTCCTCCATATCCACATTCTCAACATTCTTTGTTTGAACCATAGCTTGCATGAGTGAGGAATTAGAAACCAAATTGCTACCACATACATCAGCCCAAGACTTGTTTGTGCATACATTTTTCATGTCACATACATCCTAGCTCATGGTGTCAAATTTCTCCTCTTTCAATACATGGTCATGCTCTACTTTGCTCATCCGCCCCTTCAAAGCATTCAAGTCCACAAGAGAGCGTTTACATTCCTTGACTTCCTCTTCAAGTTGCATCAAACGTGTTGTTTGCATCTCAAGTGTCCTCTTGAGATTCTCATTCTCAACCACAAGTACCCTTAGTGTGCCATTCTCTATTGAAAGTGCTTGTAATTCTTCTCCTTGTTTGTTTACGGTCTCTTGCAATGATACCAAGTATGCCATGATCATGGTTTTTGACGTCGTTAGTTGGGTGGTTGTGTTGCTATCTCCATACTTAGGAGATTTTGAATCATTTTCCACAATGGTTGTGGACCTTGTTGAATCAGAAGAACCCTTGCGAGTGTCGAAAGACATTGTATGTAAAATAAGAGATGAGAGTCAATTTTCTTGAACCTGTTCACTTCAAAAATGCTGCTACAAAAACGCCTTCCATAACTCTGAAATTTTTTGTCTTACATCAATACATAGAGGGCTTTATGCTCTTCAATTGAGGCTATAGATCACCCAAATCGGAGAGAGAGAGAGAGAGAGAGAGAGAGAGAGAGAGAGAGAGAGAGAGAGAGAGAGAGAGAGAGAGAGATAGCTATCGTGTGTCAATAGGAGACCATAGAGGAGACATATGTCGTATGGGAGGGCGATGGGGGGAGAGAGAGAGAGAGAGAGAGAGAGAGAGAGAGAGAGAGAGAGAGAGAGAGAGAGAACACATTTAGGTGTGTAGTCTATGCAATGTAGCCTCAAGTGTGTGAGACTGTGAGCGAGTCAATGTGAAGGTGTTTGTGTGCGCCACTATGGAGGCCGGAGAAACCTAATTCCAACAACTCAACGAGTGGGTGCGGAGGCAAAGAGAGACAGACGATGCCAGATGGATGATCGGTGCTCACTGCAGCGTGTCCTGTGCACCATTGGACATGGGCGATGGCAGACAGGAGAGGTGAGGTTACTTAGGTGGATTATAGGATGCTCGTTCCCATGCTAATTCCCAATCAGCTCTAGCTGCAGTTAAGTTTCTGCTGACGGTGCTCCCATGGCCGATCATAGTGCCACCCCCAAGTGGAAACCACCACAAGTCCCCAAAAACGCATGGTCCACTGTGAACCACAGCCTCAAGAGTGCAACGTAGATAGGCAAAGAATTGGTGCTCACTAAGCTCCTCATTAATTAACCGAATGCTAGATTAGGTCTTGAAGGTTGTGATCCACTTAAATTTGCGATGGTGGGGTGCGATTTTTTGCCCCAACCTCACCTTGAGCACCATAATCATCGTGGAAAGCCATCCAGCCTCAAAAATGCAGCTCTTTGTGACGTCTGTGGACATTCATCATACCATTTTTTCCCTCTTGCAAGGATGCATGCAACCTCCATGAGCAGGCTTCTCATGGGAAATCTCCTGCTCATGATGTTGATGACAATGAAGGTAGACTACATGATGCAAGCCCCCATGATGGCAACAAGAAATCACAAGCTTTCAAGTTGGCAATTATAATACTGACATGGGTGCAAAAGACCCGAGCAATCCATCGATCCAAGCTTTCCATGAAAGCAATCTACAAGAAAGTTTATAAACAAGTCACAACGACCGAGACTAACAACAATTGAATCCATTTGACAACAATCTCCTTGCAAGGACCGGACATCCATACACCCGGTATCACCTCCCAAATTACCCAATGTCAAACACAAGAACTTCCCATTGGGGGGATGTGTGTGTGTGTGTGTGTGTACACTCTATGGCAAAATGCAGTATATAAGCCCATGAGGGTCTATTGATCTTATTGGTCTCAATCTGTTGATGGTTTTCTTGATCAATCTATCAAACATGGAAAGGGAAATAAATCATGGGGGGATGTGTGTGTGTGTGTGTACACTCTATGGAAAAATGCAGTATATAAGCCCATGAGGGTCTATTGATCTTATTGGTCTCAATCTGTTGATGGTTTTCTTGATCAATCTATCAAACATGGAAAGGGAAATAAATCATGGGGGGATGTGTGTGTGTGTGTACACTCTATGGCAAAATGCAGTATATAAGCCCATGAGGGTCTATTGATCTTATTGGTCTCAATCTGTTGATGGTTTTCTTGATCAATCTATCAAACATGGAAAGGGAAATAAATCATTGTCTATCAACCAACATGCAGAAGACAAGCAAGATCACCTTGATGCATGATAACCAACAAGAAGCACGGCCCATATATTGAGGTGTAGGAGCCCAAAATTATAAGGGGAGTGACCGAGTTGAGCACCATGGACACCATAATAGGAAATAGGAGCCCCTTTCAACATGATTGTTGCCATCCTTGCTCTCTCTCTTATTTCTCCCCTTGACGACCCCAAGCAATCACGTAAACCTTGAAGGCATTTGGAATTACACAAGATACAGATATGGGCAAAGGAATTCATGATAATATGGCTCGCTAGGGGTTATTGAAAGAAAATGGTGTGCTTGGCAGCAAAACGTATAGGGGTTCAAAGCCTCAATAGTGGAGCAATACAAACAGGCACAAGGCTGGGCATTGGGCAACATAGAAAGTAGAGGAGGCAAAAGCACAGACATGTGTAGGGTTGGACATTGAGCAATGTAGAAAGGAGAGGAGGCAAAAGCACGGACATGTGTAGGACTGGCCACCGAGTAGCATAGAAAGGGGAGATGAAGGGAGGAGGTAAAAGACAAGGTGTTGACAAGTGATCAGCAGTGTTCATGGAAAAATCATTTTCACAACCAAGCGCGAATCCTTTTTATGGATTTTCCAAGAGGAAATATTAAAAAAATAGAAAAAAATATTATCTTTACCCTTTTTCTCAAAATCATTTTCACAACCATTCATGACTCCTTTTTTTGGATTTCCAAGATGAAGTATTGAAAAATGAGCGAAATTTTAACACTATTTTTCTCAAAATCTAAGCGGTGTTTTTTCTTTTCCTCTTCCTCTCACAAATCATTTTCAAATTTCAAAGTGACGCAATTGTAAAACACAATTTCCCCAAATATACTGGAGCAACTTTTGGCAACCAAGCAAAGTCGTAGGCTTCATGCAATTGAGGGACTGACTGAGGAACAATGCACACACACACACACACACACACACACACACACACACACACACACACACACACACAGATGCTAAGTAAGAGCAAGGGGTTTGAGGGTAAGAGGGGCCATGCCGCCGCCAAAGGCGACGCTGTTTTACTAGTTATTATAAAACCACACAACAAGCTCCTCTCCATAGATCTAGGAAGCTTCTTAGGGAGTTTCCTCAAATGATTCACCTTTATGCAACTTTCAAGGAAGTAGGTCAACCCTCTCGGGTTGTTACCCCTCCCATCTACCTATAAAAAGATGCCGACACTTGAGAGTGTGACTAAAGTCAACGTAAGATCTCCCATGTGCATCAAACTGCCTCTCTCTCTCTCTCTCTCTTGTGCTCTATCTCCTACACTCTCTATACTTTCTATTACATACTCTCACATACATTACTACCCACCCGCCATGGTATCAAGAAGCTACTCTGCAAGAGCATGGCAACGCTAGCACGCATCAACCCATGGAGGAGATGCTAGACTCTCCTTCCGACTCCACACACATGCACATGCATCTACCACTTTACACGCATGTCCCGTTTTTTCCTCGTGATCAGGCGTCTTTTGTCCCTTCAAACTTGTCTGGACCGCTTTTCAGGACTTGCCAGTTCGAAGTGACCACCATGAGCACCTGATTGGCAAAATGGATGGCCTTCTTAGGCTTATGCATGGTGGGTGTCACAAGACAGGCACCACGTGCCAATAGAAAAGAACAGATTGAACAGACTTTTAGCACTTCAATAACAACTGAACTGAGAGAGAGAGAGAGAGAGAGAGAGACGACACGCGACACGGAGTGGCGAAATTCCACCCCAGAGAGTATTGGCCCCAAGCCTTGGCGCCCCTTTCAGTATTTCTTTATATTGCATCAACACAGTACAAGCCGGTACTCGAGACTCTGCACCTTCTTTGGGAAGCATGCCAAAGAATGAGCCCTTAGCACATATTTAAAGGCCCTTGGCCTATGAAAAGCGGTTCACATGAAAAGCCTTCAAACTCAAAATCTTCTGGTCCCAAAAGCAATGCCAAAAGCTGCCAACGTAATTTACAGAAATCCGTATAGCCTGCCACGTCATCAACCAATGCAAAACGCAGAAATCCGTACAGCCTACCATGTCATCACCCATCATATTTTTTGAAAATCTACCACGTCATCAGTAGCTATGCAATTTGTGTGTATGTGGGTCCTGCTTTATTTCCTTTATCACTTGGGGCCCCATCGGACGGGGTTCCCATAAGTGGGTAGGACTTCTTCTTCTGTTACTTGTTCTTCTTAGGGTTTAGGCTCCTCGGCCGACATCTGCACGTTGGCTCCCTTCTTCAGGGCTTTGACACGGTAGCAGTATGTGACATCTCCCCTTCTTGAAAGAGAGTAATCATCCGTGATTACAACATATCTGCAAAGCAACTCAAGTTAGCTCAAAAATTTCCGAGGGTCATTCCGAGGGACAATCAGTTTGCTCTTTTTGTTAAGGAGTTAGATTCTCCTTTTGCTCTTTTGATCAAGGAGTTAGCTTCTCCTTTCGGCTCTTTTGATCAAGGAGTTAGCTTCTTCGTTCATCCAAATCAAAACTCTTGATATTTCGGAATTGTAAAATTAGCAATCACACCCAAACCGTACTGATCTGCCATGGGTGTCTTGATGCACTAAAATTACATACCCACGCAATATCATCCAATTAGGAATATTCAGTAGATGGCACATCACAATGCAACACAAATGCTTACATATGCATGTTACAAGACACAACAAACAACGTCGTTGAGCACTCCCTCAAGACAAACGGTCTGCAGTATGAAGCTACTCAATGACTACCTCGTCACTCCCCCCACAAATAACCTAAAAAGGTTCGGGCCATGAGCTTAGAGGACTGTACAACCAAACGCTCCCTGTGGGACGGGTGTCTAACCTCACCCCTATCTTATTGCAGACGTAGCGAGAACCACGAATAAATTGTCAATCCATGGGACGAAGCTGACTCGACTAGTGCATAAAGGCTACAAGAGGTTGTCAATCTCGTGTGAAACAGTAAACAACTCGCGTTTAACTCAGGCTACACTCAAATGATAGAAATCAAGAAAAGTCAATCGCTCATCGACAAACAAATCACATCCGTTACAACATCAAACGACATCCAAATGTATCAAAACTTCTAGGACATGTTTATAAGACCTAAGCACACATGCTTATGGTCTCAAATTTCACTTTAGGTCAACAGCACTGAGTTTTTGACCTAGTCGTTTTCGACCCAGAATGTATCTAAATGCTTAGCAATGATGCCCCAATACCCAGCCTATACTTAGTTTTTCATTTTGAAGTGTAATTTCCTACTTATGATGAGATTAGATTGCGGATCGATGATGCCAAAAGCTACAAAATACTGTGAAATGACTGCGTCAATGCGTAGAGCTCTTACTTGCGGTTGCAACGCAACAGACGCGACTGCAATGTGACAACCGGGGAGGGAGTAGGAAGCGCGATAACGAGAGAAGTGAGCATCATTAGCTCACGTTGTGTATTTCATTATCCAAAACGTATGAAAACTTACAAAAAATTGGCTTTTATACCTTATCTAAGGTTTTTGGTGGTCAAAACTAATAATCTGGGAGCTCTAACTAACGACGACAGGTTGATACAATTTGGAAGCTTGTAGCCCCGGCTCATCAATTACAAAGTTTATCTGAAAAATAAGAGTTACAATATTCCCGATTCATCAAAATAATAAATGTTTTTACAATGAAAGCTCTAAAAAATGGCATCCGGGTTAGCTTGCTCCTAACATTCCCCCCTCCTCGCCTGTGTCGTCCCTTGACACAACTTTATGGGCTGAAGTAATCTTCGGGTTGACGGCTGGCAAGTCGGTCTTTAAGTGCATGGAGTGCCTTCTCATATCTGATCTTTCTTTCTTTGTCTGGAACCTGCAAGAACTGCATGGTAACCCTATTTTTTAGCTCAATGACTGAGTAGCCAACAAATCTGGAGGTGAGGTTGTTGATCACTGGCCCAAAAATCTTCATTTGCCAAATAAAGAACCCTGTATAAAACACTTCCTGAAATGCCCACATATTGCTAGATGGCAAGCACATACATCGGGCGTAGAAGCCATAAAGGGCTTCTTCGGAAGGCTGGCCACTGAGGTCATAGCAAAGACCCTTATTTCCCTCGAGGAATGGCATCCATGGTACTCCTGCTTGCTCTGGATCATGAAAAGCTTCAATGCATGTGAGCAGCCTTCGGTAAATTTTTTAGAGCATAGCACATGAGAGATCAAGGAGACTTTTGAAGAATGTCATGACATCCGTTAGGGTTTTCACCATGTATTCCTCTATCGGTGTTCCCTGCTGTGGTGTTGGCAATGTTGGATAATTCAGCCATGTAAGCTGCTTCTTTGTCAATGCTTCATATGCTTGCCATGTCTTTACCCTTGGTACAAGACAAAAGGTCGGGTCTTTCTGAAGTGTTGCAAGTGCTCTTATGAACAGAATCAAGTATCATGGATTCTTGTTCAGCTAGCTCTTTCTCCACTTGGGGTGGACTTCCTCTGCATCTTCTTCCTGTATATCTTTGTATAATCTTTCTTTGACTTGTAAAAGTTCTACCTTGATCAAAGGATATGGCAATGATTGTTGATACCATTGTGCATTGATTTGGTTGGGAGTGAGTTAAGTAATGTTGACTGAATGGAGAACCTCAACTCCCAATCCATGGTTGCTTTCCATTGTTTATTTGTCTCCTAAGTAACCTGCTCCTTGAGTGCATCTTCTTCAGCTTTTGATAGCTGGACCATTGACACTTGCTCAACATCTATTATTGGTACCTGGAAATCTTCCTCTCCACCTAGCCCTTCTTTCGGCCGTGTTTCCATCTCAACGAAAGAAACTGAGGGAATTTCAATGTGTGATTGCTCTGATGTACCAGCTTCTTTTTGTATCTCTGGCTGACCATCTCGCGGCAGTTGATTAACTCGCTTGAGCTCTGCTATCTCCTTCAACAGCTGTTCTTCTATTTGTACCTGCATCAATGCAAGGTCTCTTCGTTGTGAATGTTCTAGCTTTAGCTCAAGTTCAAGATCTTTGTTCTTATTTTCTAAAGCTTTGTATACTTCATCTGTACCTTTGATCGAGGAAACTGTGGGATTTTTCCTTATTTGTCGCAAAAAGGTTGTCTGATCATTGATCCTTTTCTCTGAATATTGCAGTGAAGCATTCGCTACATCGAGCTGCACTTGGAGCTTTTGTACTAACAGAGTTGTAGTTAAGAGTTCATTGGTAACCTTTGTCAATTGTTCGTCTTTGGTCTTACAGGCATCTGCTAGCTTTGTGAGAAGTTCACCCAATTCCTCCATTTCCTTTTGCTGCTTCTCTCTAGCTAGCTGGTGTTTTTCAGCTTCATCTTTCAGCTCATGGATTTGTCTCTGCAGATTGGAGATGACATTCATTCTGTCCTCTAGCTCTCCTTAGAGAGCGTCGATGACCATCTGCAGCTCTCTAGCCTTAGCATTGTGGCTAAGTGCTGATGTTCGCATTTTATCTGTCATCTCCTAAATATGCTTGTCATATTCATTAACTTGCAAGATGAATTTTTCATTCATCTGCCAATCTTCATGCTCTGTAGGCTGCCTAGATGTTTTAGCAGTCTCTATGTGTGGTTCTTTGGCAGTTACTTGCGGTTGCAGAGGGGTTTGTACCTCTCCTTGAGGCTATGCGCTTGCCTCGACTGCTTTGTCTTCATGAGGCTTTGTGGATGCCTCGGTTGTTTCCTATTGGGTGGTTGTAGAAGGAGTGATTTCAGCTTCTGTTGACTTGGGTTGCTCAAACTTTGTTGCCTCTTCTGGTTGAGGGTCAGGCTCTTTTTCTTTGGCTTGCTTGCCCTCAGTGGGTCTAATCGTTGGTGAAGGTGGAGGGCTTGACATAGGTTGGTCTTCTTGTTCCGTATATGGTGATGATGGTTTGGGAGACATCTCACCCTGTTCGTGTTGGGCTTCCCTTTGTTGGGCCACTTCAGCTTGTTTCTGTTGCTTCGCTGCATCTTCCCTTGCTTTTCTTTCTGCTTCTTGAGCTTCTTTTTGCTTTAAGGCTTCTGCTTTCTCGTACATGCGTTCAAGAGAATCCTTGGGATCTTCTGGTTCTCTCCTAGCAGGATTCTTGGTTTGGGGTTATATCTGGGAACCCACCGTGATAGGTCCTCACCTACAGCTTGGCGGCTTATTTCCTAGGTTTCTTTTTCCCTTTCAAACCTCGCCTTCTTTTACTGAAGTTCTTCTTGATGTGCAGCCACTGCCTTCTTCTTCATCTCCTCTCTTCTGGCTCTCTTCTCTTCATTGTCTGAACTTTCGCTGCTATGTGTTTCATAAGACCTTTCTACTGACTCTTCATCAGATTTCTAAACTCTCTTTGCCAAGCAGGAGGTTCTTGGAGATGGCTGTGACGACACGATCCATGTGTCCTAATCTGGGACAGGCGGCAAATTGTCTGCTATGCCGATAGCATGGTATGTTATTCTTGTCAGTACCTTAGGTGCACACAGATACGTGATCTTATCCTCTTTCTTGGTACCCTTCAACGTTGATAGCACATACTGCGCGTGATCAATGGGTTGCCTGGTTGTTGATTTCAACACTTGTGTGAATGTAGTCGCCACTGCTTGATTAGGGATTGTGTACCTTGGTGGTCTCTTTGCTAGAAAGTGGAAGTGCTGGTGATACAACCGTACTGGTTCTTCCACTTGCTTCTAGATGAGGTTGGCAAATGTTGCTGCAGTAGTCTCCTTCGGGAAGGTACCTGTTGTCTTTCTATCTCGAGCCCTCATCGTTATCCCTTCTCTTGGAAACTTGAGAGCTTCGGCCACAATTTCTTTTGTTATTACCACTTCTATCTTCTACCCTTGTTGTTCAGTTATTTGGGCTGATCCATCTTCTTTAATTGTAGACAAGAGCTCATAAGCTTTCTGGATATCTACACCACACGGTTCTTGGTCGTAGAATTCTTTGAGGCCGAGCCTTCTGTTGGCCTCCTTTGTTTCTGGCTTTGTCGTGACATCATAGATCTCTTTAGACAGCAGTTTCATCTCTACTTGGTGTCCTTCTTCACTTTTAAACCTGCCTGTGAAAACTGTGGTGTTGTTTTCCTCAAGCTGTTCTCGGGATAGATATGTTGCTTTGTCTTTACTGAACTGGGGTTTAGTTGGTAGGGTGGCAGCTCTTGCAGCTTCTCCTTTTGAGAGACCTCTTCTTGGCCTTTTCCGCAGCTTGCATGGCTCCTGTTAAGTGAATAGAGTGCAAAGTTGAAAAATTTATGCCATTTCCGCTCTGAAATGTCCTTCAATCTAAATTGCTGACAAACTGAGTTCAATTTGCTTCAAATCAATTTTTGAACATGCATAGATGCATAAAAACATGTAAAGGTCAAAATCATGAAGTCCAAGCAAAAATTCGAGATGAATTTTTTCAACTTTTTACAATTTTGGCATCATAGGATTGAAATATATATCAATTAGATACTCTAAGTAAGTGTGGGCTCATTTGAGTGCACGGGGTACCATATTCAGGCTTTCCATTCTTTGAAACAGTAGATATAAGGGAATTTTGAGATTTTGAGCTCCAAATTTGTTTAAACTTGGTCAATGGGCTAGGGTCATCATGTGCTTTGGTCCCATAAAGTCAAAGTTGGCTTTTTTTCCTATCTTGGCAAAAAAGTAAATAATCACGATTATTAACTTTTTCATCAAAATGAACATTTTTTGGTGCAACTTGGTTCTATGCATGATGTAAACTCTTTGTATGAGATATGAGGTGATTTGGATTAAAAAATGTGATAGATAACTCAAAATTTGGAGTTTGAAGGACTTCTTTGAGTTTTTTGACAATTTTCAAGTTGTCATTGATCATTTTGGCTCATACTTGAAATGTGGCATGCAATGGGTGTGTACAAGTGATAGGTGAGGTGATGGTACCATTTCAAGCCAAAAATTTACAGTGAAAATGTGCAAAAGTAAATAATCGCGATTATTTACAGCAGTCAACTTTTTTACTAAACTTGACAAATTTTGACCTAAACATATTCAATACACCTAAAACAAGTCATAAATTGAATTCTGTAAAGTTTTTTCTTGTCGGCATCACTTCATGATTTGTCGACTCTGAAATCTCTGATTTTTTGTGACTACATGGCATGTGGAGTTGGTTAGTCACTAAGCAACTCATCCATTTTTGGCCCATTTGGAGTCAGTTTGACTTCATATGTCAAATTTGACGCTTTGTAGCCTTCGAGCTGTTTTCTGGTTTTCAAGAGCTTGCCTTGATTGATTTTATGAAACCAACCATATACATTGTATATAGACACAGTCTATAAGCTGTCTGTGGAGTCAGAATCCAATTCTGGCATCTGGTAAAAACCTAGCTTTTCTATTTGGGAGCCCCATCGACCCCTGTCGAATGGTCAACTATTGATGTAAAAATGTTCTAACAGTTCAAGTTTCGTCCGATTTGGTTGAGCTGACAGGCCGCTATGGTCAATTTTTGGTCGTAGGACTTCGTGCACTACTCGGATTCTAGGGTTTTTCTTGGGGTTTAGACTAGTTACCGGCCATACAGAATGGATCATTGATAAGTATAGAACTTACCCCTCATGTCTCATGTGAAACGGCGCTATAAACGGGTGACTGTGGACTCTGGAAAATGCGCGCGAAGAAGATCGAAAGCTCTCTCTCCAAAGGGGACAAGTGGAAATGAGGTGGTTTTAGACTACCTTGGATATCTATACTCGGACTTCCCTAACCATTTATTTTTCCAAATTCCCCTGTTACTCCTACTAGGCCGTAAAATCTATGTTAGACTCAAAAAATTTCTCAATCAGATTTCTGTAGCTTATTCTGCAAGAATTCAGCAAAAGTAGACCTTGGCCGCCTAATTTAGGCTTCCCGCTTCCATCTGCCGATTTGAATGAAATTTTTTATGCCTGTCTGCCTTGTCCTTCTAATCATCAGCATATCTTTAATTTTTTCATCTGAGCTCATTTGCTACTTATTATTAATTTTTGACATGTTTATTTGAAAAAATCAAAGAAAATAACAACATGCACTAAAAAAGCCAAATGAAAATCCAATAATTAAAAAAATCCATTGAAAAACACAATTTTATGATTTTTTAGTGAATTTCTTTATTTTAAGTCCCAATATCAAGAAAAATGATGAAAAATAACCAAAAAAGACTATTTTTTAATGATTTTCTCATAGCATAAACAGTATTTACACTCATCAGGGAGATGTTATCAGTTAAATTTTTCCTATTGATGATTTGTAAGAGCATTACTAGGTAATTTTGCGAAAGAATCACACGTTAAGATCAAACTTTTTCCTCCCTCTTCAAACATTGTCCTTAACTACTTGGTTTCCTTCCACCCCTTCTAGATGGCGTACTTCGGGACAACTATGTGCATCGGTTGAACAATCGTGTCTATGCATAGCCTTGGTTAATCCATCATTTTAAGATCAATGCAGTTCAAACCATTATGCTGTGCAAGAGTTAGGTCTTGAGTAATTAACTCAAGGGTTTCTGATGTCGAGGTTTTCTTTTGCTGTCTTCCAAAGAGAAAATCTTGTAGCTTATGTGCTCTTTGCTTTATTGTACCATCAGGATGCTGTGGTATACTGATTTTTTGAGTTGTCGGTATCAATAGTGATTGTTGTCGAGCTTTTACCCGCCATTGGTATCTTGGTTTGCTTGGGTCAAAATGATGTAGTTGAGTCTTCTGAGACTTAACTCTCCATTGCTTGATTGGTTTTACACTTTACGGAGAAGATAAGTGCTCCTTTTTCTTCCAAATCCATTTTGTTTTAGGTTCTCTGCTCGAAGATGATCTTCTTTGTGTTTTGAACCTAGGGACCATCTTTGCTACAACAAATATTGTTTTGGGCACCCAAATTTGAATTAGCTTGTGCTTAAGTTGTCAAATTTGCTTGACTACTTGCATGCTACTTGTAGCATTTGTTTTCCTATACGATGGAGAAGATTGATTGCTTCATGGTTTGCTATGATGGTAACCTTCTTTCCATTCCTCCTTTCTTGGTGCAATTGGAACTATGAGTTGTTCACCTTTAGGTGATAGTTTGAGATGATTGATATCCCAATCTGGTACTGCCTTGTACGTCCGCATCCATGAGATTCCAAAAATTATTGCTTCATTCATGTGTTCATCTGGTAAGCATACAAATTGATGAGGGCACGAATATCCACGTACCATCACATTTAAGTTGACTACTCCCAATGTTGGTATTGGGTTCTTGTTGCATCCTTTAATAGTCGTTATTCCTGCTGTCAAAGACTCACTTGTTGCATTCTTGTACGTGAATTAATTGACTGCATTTACTCGAGCTCCTGTGTCGACCAATGCATTTGTGCTATGATTGTTCAGTTGTACTTTGATGCGAAGGTCCATTCCATCTAACCATTCATTATCTGTTGATACTGCATCTTTGTGTAGTTTCCATTGTCGATCATATGGTTTCAGAGTGTTGATGGGAATAGGTATGTATTGATTCTTGAGAGCAGCTTTCCTTTTGAGTACCTGAAGTCGAGCTTCCTCTTGGGCTTCATCAATAACCTGCTATCGTTTTATCTTTCGTTGCTTTGTTGCATGCATCCTTTCTAGCAATTCATTGGTTAGTGAAAAATTATACTTCTTTAAACAACATCCACTAATCCAATTAGCCATTGGTTCACCATCTAGGGTGGACAACTTAACAGCTCCACTTGGAGATACATCTTCAATGACGAATGGTCCATTTTTCTTTTTCTTAAACTTGGGAATGTGTTGCTTAAGGTAATAGATTAAAACTAAGTCCCCTTTTTTGAAGATTTTTGTAATTAGATGGGAATCAAAAAACTGTTTTTTTTTTTCGCTTTTGTGCATAGATGTGAGATACATCAGTTAGCCTTTGCTCATCAAGCTTTTCTAAATTTTCAAGCCTCTCTGACAATTCATGTCCAATCCACTCAAGATCCTTAGCTACCCTTAGTGTCGGCAATAGAAATTCTACCGGCAGTATGGCATCAAGACCATAAACAATGTTAAAGGGTGTAACATTTAAAGCTGTTTTGAATGAAAATCTATAAGTCCATAGAGCAGCATGGAGATTCATTTCCCAATTTGTTTGTTCTGAACTAACCACTTTAGTCAATACCGAGCTAAGAATTTTATTCGTATGCTCAGCTTGTCCATTTGCTTGTGGGTGATAGGGAGCTAATTTGTTATGGATGACCATAAATTTATTGAGTAGTTACTCAATTACCTCATTGAGGAAATGAGTTCCCCTATCATTGACAATCTCTATTGGCAGTCCATGTCTTGTAAACACGTACTCATATAAGAATGCGGCTGTGGTTCTGGTATCATTCTTTTGAGTTGCTTTAGCCTCGGCCCACTTGGTCAAATAGTCCGTAGCTACAATGATATATTGAGCTTGGGTTCTATAAGCAGGTGGTTGTATTGACCCAAAAAAATCTATACCTCATTTTGCAAAAGCTCTTGCCCCCATCATTGGTCTTAAGGGCATGCTATCTACACGGGTTGACATTTTTGCTCATTGAAATGCATCACATCTTCGAACATATTCTTTGGCATCCACAAAAAGTGTTGGCCACCATATGCCTACCATTAAGATTGCTCTTGCGGTGGTCTCACTAGAGAAGTGACCTTCAGCTAATCCAGCACGTACTTGTTCTATAATGGGAATATATTCGTCTTCATTTGCATAAAGACGCAAGGGTTGATCCTTACCTCTCCGATACAATTGGTTTCCAATAAGAGCATAGTCTCTTGATTCCATTTCAATTGCTCTCTGAAGGTGTTTACTCATATCCTCAGGAAATGTTCGGCTTGATAAGTAAGTAACTAGATAGTTACTTACTCCACTTAGGAATAAGTGATATTTGGAACAATGTCACATGAGGTATGGGTGCTTGTTTTTGACATTGAGGACAATTTTTCACAAAATAATGAACATCATTTCTCATAGTTGGCCAAAATACTCCAAGTCTCAAGATCCGTCGCGTAGTTTGGTCTTCCGCAAAGTAAAGTCCTACTATGATAATATGTGCTTGACTTAGGTATTGGTTTTTCTCCTCAAGGGTAATGCATAAAAGCAATATTGCATCTCGATTTCTTTTGTACAACCTTCCAGCTAGTAATTGATACATAGCCGAATGCTCAATTAATCCGTTTGTAATAGGAAGTGGTATTTGCGAATCCACTTGAGCTATGGTCATCAAGGATACCATATTTTCCTACCATGGAGGTATCATTTCCACAAAGAACAGATATGCATCTGGTAGATCATCATCTACTCCTTGAGTGGTTCTCCTGAAACAATCCTTGACAAATGATCTGCTCTTTGATGAAGAGTGTCCTTTTTACAACTACAGTGAAATCAAATTCCAAAAGAATGATGAACCATCTCACTATTCTTCCTGTGTTGCATGGCTTGTTGACCAAGTACAATAAGTCTTGGTGGTCCACAAAGAACACAAATATATTTGCTAATAGGTAATGTCTATACTTTTTGATGACATAGATAATTTCTAATCCTTCTCTTTCGGTGGTTGTATAGTTTTTCTATGCCATATTCAATTGTCGGCTAGCCTAAGAAATAGAAAAATCACTTTTCCCGTCTCCTGGTTGAGCTAGTATGCACCCGATGGAAAAATTGGAAGCATCTACATGTATGTGGAATATCTTATTCCAATTTGGTGCTTTTAATATTAGGCTTAAGCTTCATGAAGGATTCTTCGCACTCATCAATCTATTCAAAGTGTGTAATCAAGCTATACATGGGTTTTGCAATTATAGTGTACATGTAAATGAATCATCTGTAATGTTCACAATGTCCCATGAAGGCGTGAATCCCCTTGACTGTTGTCGGTCTAGGCAAATCAACAATAACATGAATTTTATACATATCAGTAGCTATGCCATTTTTAGACACTTTATGTCCAAGAATTTTTCCTTGTCTACCCATAAATATGCACTTTTTAGGATTTAAGCAAATTCTATAAAGTCCACATTTTTCGAATACCTTTTTGAGGTGTTCAAAATGATCAGCCCGGATTGATGAATGTACATATAGATCATCCATATATACTTCTAAAAAATTCCAAAGATATTCTTTAAAAGCATGGCTCATCAAATTTTAAAAGGTAGCAAGAGCATTAGTTAACCCAAAAGGCATAACCCGATAGGTAAAAATACCCCATTCAGTTGCAAAGGCAGTTTTATGACGATCATTGGGATCAACCAAAAGTTGATTATATCCCAAAAATCCATCTTAAGGGCTGTAAGCTTCTTTTCTTGCAACTCGTTCTAAAACATGCTCAGTGATTGAAAGAGGAAATTTGTCTCTAATGGTAGCTGCATTCACTTTATTGAGATTGACACACACCCTTAATTTTTTTTTTCTTGGGTACTACTACAATTGGAGAAATCCAATCTGTGTGTTCAATTACATAAATGAATTCGGCTTCCTTTAGCTTTTCAATCTCTTCTTTGATCTTCTTGGCAAATGTCTCATTATATGTGTATGGCCTTTGTCTGCTTGGTTTATCATCATCTCTCATGGGTATGGTATGTTCACAGATTTCTGGATCAACTCCCTTGAGATCCTTATAAGACCAAGCAAAGATATCTCGGTATTCTTTCTTCAAGCTTAACAAAAGATCTTCTTCTTCTTTCATCAAATCATTTGCAATGTAGGCAGGTCTAGGCTCTTCTCCTGGTTCGGCCATATCTATCTTTTTTGCGTTTTCAGGTCCTTCGTAGGACTCACCCTGTTTTCGTAGTTCCTTGACAAGTTGTTCGACTATGATTTTTCGATCTTGGAGAGTATATTTCTTGTAATCGGACGGAACACTCGTTACATCTTTACCATCCCCTTCAGTGGTTTCCATTTTAGTTGTATATATCTCCTTTATAGTTTTTTTCAACTCTTGATATTTCTTTTTTCGCTGAACGCATGTCATGGTTGAATCCTTGTCCTGGTATTTTGGTTTTGCTTGAGTTTCTTTTCTCGTTTTCTTTAATGTTTTGGATTCTTTCTATTTTTCATTTGAAGGATATCTACCAGTGATTTTGTCTTTGACACAATCATGTACATCTATCTGCATCAGAAATTGTGTTCTACTGGAGACTGATGGAATACGTCTAGCTTTCAAGTTTCTTTTCTTCTATACCATTTCTGTTTCTCGGTCTTTGGGTTGGAAAGTCAAAAATCTTTTTCTCTCCTTCTTTCATGAGTAGCTTATCTCTGACATGTTCTTTTTCCGACCCCGAATCATCTGAGGTAGCTGAGTGTCCTTCTAACTCATCTGTTGTATCATAGTAGAGGTCTGAAAAGACTTGTTGAGCTTTCATCAAGTCCTTGGATTCGTGAATTTCGTCTTCAATGTGAAGTGTTGAGATCATTTGGATGGGAATTATGGCATAGCCGTCCTCATTGCAAAATTGAGGAGGCATAGATGTATTTACACATACATCCATTGTCACTAAGATTTGAGTCCACTCAAATGGCTCAAACAAATGCTCTGGAAAAGGTTCAAGTACATACGCTTCGTTTGTGCAATCCCTTTCCAAGATACAGTCTTGTCATTTTAAACTCCCATTTTTAAAGGCTCCACACATCCAAATAGGTGTGTCTTTGTTCAACCAAGATGGAAGCTTAGTTTCAGCCAAAGAGACTGATCAAATTCTTGTATGGGTGTTTGCATGACATCTCTATAAGTGTGATCTTTTAGATTAACCCTCGTTATTGATCCCACTTGCTTCAAGTATAGATAATTGTTTTCCCAATCCTGGATGAGTTGTACTTGTCGCATGAAAGGTCTTCACAAGATGATTTCGTAATTAAGTTTCTTTCCAAAGTCTACGATGGCAAAAGTGTGTTGATATTCAATCCCACAAGAATTAACTATCACTTTTTCAAGCAGTTCTAAGGGTCTTTCAAAGGGTCTTTCAATGTATCCATCAACCAATTGCAAATTCATTTGAGTTTGTCTAATGGCTGGTTGTTCCCATGATTCTCATACTACTTTCGTGGCTTTGGCTATGCCTACCCCACTATACAGTATTGCCATGGTTTCTATATTATTATACTTCACTGAAAGGGTTGTGTTTCCTTCTTCCCCTTCGTAGTATTCTCTGACTTTGTTCATTGGAACATGTCTAATCTCTTTGGTATCCATTTCATGTTTCAATTTTTTCAATTTTTTTGAGATTAGCCTTGTTACCCCACCTTCTCCAAAGTTTTATGTAGATCATTTCATAAATATGGTTTGATTTTTAACAGTTCTCCTAAAGTAACAGTGCATTGGATGGGTATAGACATGATTGAATGGATGTTGTCTACCTCTAGGGTCTGTCCGCTCTTTTTATCTGAGTGGTTTTACACACTAGGATTCATCATCGTTACCTCCCAAGTAAGAGGGTAGTGTTTTCAAGGTCAATGGTTTCAACATTCCTGAAGCTTCACATACGCAATCCCCATACAACGATTATACATCCATATCCAAATCAGGAGGTAGATTGTCTAACCAAACTTCCTCTATAGGGGTTGACTTCAAAGTTAGGCTCCCATCATTAATCCCTCTAACTTTTTTCCATAAGTGTCCTGGCCAGTCTTCTTCTACGAATGGAATTCCGTCTGAGGCATCTTCGTTGTCCGGCACTATAAGTTCTGTCTCTTTGGTTTCAAGATGGGGTTCTACCACCACTTCGGATTTTTCTTTATTGGTTCCTACCACAAGCTCCTCAGGTTTTGCCATACTCTTGAGCTTTGATTTTTGTTTTTCCAGCATCTCTTGAGTGATTCTTACCAAATTTTGATAAGCTTCAAGCTTAGCTGCTTCCATGTCTGGAGAAGGATAGTTTTTCCATTTGTTTTTCATGTTTTGGCATGCTTTAAGTCCCGCTTGGTAAGCTTCCAAAGTTGCATTAATAGGCTCAAAAATTTTGTCTACCAAAATTGATCCTCCAGATTTCACGATGGTTTCCTTGATTTCGCTTCCAGTTTCTCTTGGAATCGTTTCTTTGTGTTCTCCTCGATTTCAGTCCTTTGTTTCTGTTTTCTCATCTCATACCTTTTACTTTTGCTTCTTTTAAAGAGAAAATTTTAGTATTCTCCGAATCATCAGAGGAGTTATGTTTCTTTTTCTTAGCCTGTGCTCTGGTGATTACCTTGATCGGTTCACTCTTCGATGAGCTACTAGGTATCACTCATGGTTGGTCCATTTATCCTCGATTGCACACCATTTCTACGGCCTAATTGGTTGTCCCTGTTGAGGTATCCCTTGCCTTGGTTCCCTCATAGGTGCTTTTTGCATGTTATTCATCATGTCATTCATCCTTTTGAGCATGTCTTCTATGGCTGAAAGCGGTGCTACAACAACCATTCCCACTTGTGCTGGTTTGGTGGATGATGTTTTTTCGTTTTGGTTATCCTTAGGGACATCTTCTTCGCTGAAAATATCACAATTGTCTCCTAAGTCAATAGCATCTGACATACATTTTTCTAGGGTTGTATGCTTCTTGCTATACAATATACCATAAAGTTCTTTGTTTAGCAATCCCTCTATTTACTACTTTGTTATGAGTCAATAACCTAACTCGTATAAAATGAGGATGACAACCACCCTACTTTTATGATGTTTGCCACATAGGCCGTACAGTTTTAGGGTTTTACTGCCACATCATCTTTCGCAAAAAATTAGGAACACTTCAAGTTTTGGTCACTTTTGTCCACAGTAAGAGTACCTTCCTTCTCTACTTTCATGCCACATCATCACATCTGTAACACGACACGTGGAAGGACTACAACAGGTATCAAGACCATTGCCAAGTGGTCTTCTTGTGCGGGAGGACTTAGAATATCATAAGTATCTTATTTGTAGAAACTACTTTAGATTTATCGGCTTGTCCGACCAGAGGTGTTACATCTCCCTCAAGGGTAGCAAGAGAAACAGTAATGACGGCGGATGTATCTTTCAGAGATGCATTTAAGGCTTGAAGGTGTTGAGACCATTGTTGAGAGGGCTTCCATAATTATATCCGGAGTGGCATGGTGCTGCGAAGGTCATCTTCTGTATGGATGACCTGATCTTGGGAGGGCGAGGAAGCCAAAGCCAGGCCGTCTTGGTGTGCACACAAATTAGCAGATTCTGCTGCCTAACCAGGTCTAGAAGTCTAGGGAGTTTTTGACGACAAACTGGTTGTAGCTCATTTTGATGATATTGTGAGTTGCAGCACTGAGCTCACACATGTTGTAGGAGCAAGAAGAGGGTCAGTTGACAAGAACAGGAATGAAGAATGGATTCATGCATTGAGCTGCTTAGAACACTCAAGAGGGTAGGGTGTATCATCTCCGGTTTGGTATCATCTTTTTTTGTTTACAAGCCTCTGTTGGACCCCTAGCCGCCTCAAGTGCCCTTGAGGGCAACTGTATTCTTTTCGAGTTAATATAAATTCTCTCAACTCACAATTGCAAAAAAAAAAAAGAGCACGTGGAATAAAACTCACTAACATTTTAAGTACCTAGCGAGATCCGGCTCTTATTATCACGTGTGACATTGTGTCTTCGTCTTGTGCGCAGCGTCCTGAGCTCAAAACCTCGCGGGATATACCTTCTCTTTCTTCTCTGTCGTGAGTCCTTCTCGGACGGTTCTGTGCCTGGAACCCTAACACTCGCTTGATCGCTCGCAAGCTGTGTGGGGAATAATATTTTCGCTTTCTCTCCATCGCTTGCAAGCTTATTGCGAAGGAGCGGCCATGGCGCAAGCCGTGGATCGTGCAGGCACGGGATCCGCAACTATTACACTTCAGGAAACTCCACCGTCCCCTCCGCCTGCCACTGTGGTTGCCCCCTCGGCGCCCCAGGTCCTCACATTACGGCTCGCCCCTCGCAGAAAGAAGACCGTCTCATGGCAGGATGGGACCGTTGACAACGAGTTCCTTAACAGGCGCAGCTCTAAGAAGTGTTGTATTTTCCACAAGGAAAAACCTTTTGATGAAGATAGCAGTGATGCTGAAGATGAACATGATGATGACTGTGCTCATGCCAAGGGCAAGGAGGCATGTGACGATTCGCAAAATCCTGGTGGTGCAGAGGGCCCTTCATTTACAGATTGTACCTCACACAACCATTGTGTATAGTCTCTTGGCACTGTACCTCATCTGGGAGTGTGAAATTTGAGAAAGCTTTGCCATAATGTGGAGGTTTGGTTGATTTCGATTCTTCATGTATTATAGGGTTTTCGCCGGCGGTGGGCACACCCCCCATCTGCTGGATCACAATTCTATTCAGCAGGGCTATATTTTCCGAGTTATGAACTTGTAATGTACGGTGAGGAAATGGACCTTTGCATGTAATTCCCACAAAGCTCAGAATGCTGACGTTTCCACACATGGTGCCAAGACAGGAAAGGCAAAGTGCAGCATTTTCTGTGCCATGGCATTCTTTGGGATGAGATATGGATAATTTGTGCACTTCCATCATAATTCAGGTATGTAAGCATCTAGGGACTTGTTTGGGCTGTTTTGCGATTGTGTGTGTACTAGTTGTTTCTTGCTGCTTGGATGAGGCTTTTTTGTGTTGTCTCTCTCAGGTGGGCTCTTCCCTTGGCTTTCTTGCTAAGAAGTTCTTAATCTCTTTAAAGGGGCTTGCTTGTGCGCAACTGGACGGTCATGTGTTCGTGGGTACATGACAATCTCAGTTTGCCAGGCATCATATTCTGTTGTTAGGTGTCCTTTTTGTTGGTACTCCTCAACAACCTAGTGGTGCTTTTGTTTCTTAATTGCATTTCTGTTTACCTTGTTGGATAGCATTCTATTGAGTCTTATAAGCAGTAGCACTAGGGTTTCTGTAGAGTTTTCACGCTTGCTGGGACTGTTGTGAGCACCGATTTATTGAATACTATGATGACAATGTTTGGTGACATATCAAAGTTCAAAACCATTATGGTAGTTTAAGATATCACTTTCATATTGTGACCATTGAATACTCCTTTCTTGTGAGAGTCCCTTGCATCATGTAATCAATTGTATGTGCGTCAATCTTGGCGTGCGCATAGTAGTAAGGATTGCATAACTTTGACATTGAATATACAGTTAAAACTTCTTGGACACCATTAAGATTTTGGCATATGTATAGTGTGAGCTAAGAGTTTCTCATTTAAGGCTTTTGGGTTGTTAGGCCTTAGTTCTCGGCGTATGTGGCACTGCTGGGGGTATTGCTGTAGCATTGCTTTGACTTTTACTACAAAAGTGTGGCCTTCATTAATGCTTGCTTTTGTTGAATTTTTTTTTTTGTGGAAAATTTGGTGCTTCAACTGAGAGAGAGAGAGAGAGAGAGAGAGAGAGAGAGAGAGAGGTTCTTCTCAAGTGCGTGCACTGTAGCAAGTTAAATTGACTGGTTTCATCAACTTGAGCAGGTATACGTTGGTTGCTTTCTACTCGGTTGACCTTTAATATTTGCTTTCTTTTCGTTGCTGCTGAGAATATCCTGCTTGCAACTGTATACATGTCCCAACTATGTAGTGAAAGCCTGTTCTGTAAAGGAGTTGCCTATGTTATGATTGGAATAACGATCACTGGGATCAATTGCCTCAAATCTTTGTTGAAATTGCACAGAGCAAGTACTATTGTTACCTTTGTCCCTCTTGAAGGCTATGCCCAACCTAAACACCGTTGAATTGTAAACATAGTGATCACGGTCAATGAAACCGGCGCGTAGGGCGGTAGACGTAGGCTTTCACTTGAAACTTTACTTTAGACTTTAGGACACAAAGGAACTTCACGAATAAGATTGTGACTAGAATTCATTACTTAAAAGGCATTTCACGACTTGGTAGCTAGAGCGCTCCCAAGCAGACAGCAACACTCGTTGGTCTCAAAGATTGTCGTCCCTTTCGGTATTTCTTTGTTTTTAATATACTCGAGAAAAACTTGTAAACTTCTAGAAGCTGTCCCACTTTTATCAGGTTGAGATTCTTCTACTCTAACCGACTTTGGCAACATAACCACAGTAGAAATATTTTGGACAAAATCCCAAGTAAACATAGACTTTCCACGCACTTCAGAGCACTTTACAAAACTTGGCGAGAAATTATAGCTCGTTGAGTTCTCTGTTTTACGCTCCGAGGCGCGTGCCGATCACTTCTATGGATAGCCCTTCAACTCCACTTGTAGGGTCGTTTGCCCTTTGAATTAAACGAGATTCCTCGCGGGAAATCTCTCTAAATTGTCTTGTAGAAGCACCCAATGCTTTCTTGAGGCTCCCTAACAAAATAAACGATCCAAACGCTTCCACCTAACCCACACCAAGTTGTCCAAACTTGTTCGTGTAGCTAGAGTGCTCCCAAGCAGATAGCGACACCTTGTTGGCCCCAAAGATTGGCGCCCCTTTTGGTATTTCTTTATTCTTAATATACTTGAGAAAAACTTGTAAACTATTACAAGTTCTCACTTTTATCGAGCTGAAATTCCTCTACTCTAGCTCGATTTTGGCAACATAACCACAATAGAAGTCTCCACGAACAAAATCCCAAGTAAACATTGACTTTCCACGCACTTTAGAGCACTTTACAAAATCTGGTTAGAAATTACAGCTCGTTGAATTCTTTGTTTTGTGCTTCGAGTCGCGTGTCGATCACTTCTGTGGATAGCCATCGAGCTCTTGCACGTGTAGGGTCACTTGCTCCTTGAATTAGATGAGATTTTTTGTGGGGAATCTCTTTAAATTGTCATATACAAGCACCCAATGCTTTTCCGAGGCTCCCTTAGCAAAATAAACAATCCAAACGCTTCCACCTAACCTTTATCAAGCTGTCCAAACCTGTCCATGGTTGTAATTGCAAGTTTTTGATCCAATTTCGCCAGCATAACGGCGCAAAACTCCATGTAGGTCAAAAGTACATGTCAAGGACACTTTTCCTCCCGATATGGAAGCTTTTAAGTGAGCTGCAGGTCAATTTTAGCATGTTGCAATTTTTTGTTTTGCCACTGTTAGGTGTCTACTGTGTTGTAGATGCATTCCAAGGCCTTCCTGAAGCTCCCCTGGCGATTCCCTGCAGTTTGGGTACAAAACCCTAAACCTGCAAAAAAAACACAGCAAACTGTAATTCTCTGTTTTGGATCGTTTCGAGCGGAGCGAGCATGCCTATGTGTCTCTCAGGTGCTCCCGTCCACAAATAGGACAGTTCCCTTGTATATCGGACTAATCCCCTCTTCATGCAGATTGGGAAAGCTGCTTAGGAGCTGCCATGTGTCTAGATTGCCTCTTTCGAGTTAATTCCCTAGTACCCACCAACTTATAAGTGTAGCTGGGGCTTAAATGACTTTGAACTGAGCCTAGACACCCTTTTACTGCTCGGATTTCAGTGTCGGTTGGCCCGACCAACTCGTGGTGACCTCCCCTTCTTGATTGCGGGTGAAACTCTCGATCGTTGGCCGTTTCACATTGGCCATACAATGTCTGGCCATTTGAAACTTCAAAAAGAGGGTCTAAAAAATTAAACAAAAATCATCGAAAAGAAAGCAACAACTCAAGTTAGAAATTGCCACGTCCTCGTGATAGTCAAATATTGAGAATGAAGGGCCCATCGGACATGATTGCTGAGCTACAGACTGAAGCATTCATGGCACCAGCCTTTTTGTTGTGATTTTAACCTGGTCGACACATATACCAACATGGATAGTAGAATGTCTACCTAATTCGTGACAAATCAAGTTCCCCTTGCTTTCACTGCTAAACAAGGGTCATAGCTAGGAGAAACACGACATTTTCTCACATTGCTTCAATGCGGGGTTCTATGGCATGCTTCCAACATAAAAGTATCCAAATGTGGGCAAAGCTTGTGGTTGCCTTGAGCATGAGCAAGGCTCCCTCCATCATTAGATAGGACCAAACCCTACTGGCATTACCATGATGAGGTAAGAGGCAGGGACCTTCATTTTACACGTAGAGCAGGAGGGAGGAGCTGTCTCATTTTACGAGTTAGTAGGGTTGTGGGCTTTGGCTTGTGTAAGGGTCAGGTTTCTTAGGCCACATTGCATTACCATAGCCATTAGTTTCTTTGGTTTCTTAGCGCTCAGTTTGCATGGTCAAACTGTGGGTTCCTAGAGAGCTGCTGAGAGTGCTTCTTGGACTTTACTAGAGAGAGGTAGTGCTCAATCTATGGCAAGCAGATCTGGTATGCGGTGGAGGTCTTGCAATCAGCTATGAGGCAGTGGTAGAGGAGGGAGCAGGCAGTGACTATGTTATGTGGGTAGCTGCACTGTTGCTCCGAGATGAAGGTGGTGACTTTCAATGCTGCAGGTTGGAACTTTATTCATCCACAGAAAGCTGCATTCAGTGGATTGAGTATCTACCAGTCGTAACACAAAGAGATGTCTTTCCTTCCTAAGGCTTTCAAGGGAGGGATTCTTTGCACAAGTTCTCGAGAAAAGTCTCCCTCTCTTTCTTCTGAAGTTCCTGAAAGAGTATGAGTCGTCGTCTTTCTCGCAGTTGCTGCTGCTCAAGCTTCTATGAGGCTAGTGTTGGAAGCGGGCTTGCATGGTATTTCATTTGCAAGGGATGCATGAGGAAGCTGTGGGTTGTTTCATTAATGCAAAGTGATGGATTCTCTCATGGTGCAATTGTGTATGATTGCAACTAGGGTTTCAATCTAAGCTTTGCAATGCATTTGTCACCTCTTTAACATGTCCAGCAAGCGGAGGACAGGCCGGAGAAGCCCTCTCTTTAGATGCATTGATTATTGATCACAACATTTTTAGAATGAGAAGAGTGAAAAATCTGTGGGCTGTTTTCGTTCGATGTGAAGGTTATTTTCTTGGGCTAATCGGATGCAAAGCGAGCGCTTCTCTCCATATGCAACCACCTATGCTTGTATTAACACTCTTTTGTCAACGTTCTTTTGACCAATTTTTCTTCCAGATTCTGTAGAGTGGGGCAAACCAATCCGCTCTGTACACTAGCACATTATAGGTACTCTGGGTCCTGGGAAGCAAGAACACTTTGTCTTTCAGCCAATGCCAGTCTCTCCAATCTATTCTAATCTGCAGATAGGTGGAATGGGGATGTCAGCACTTCTAAGAGTCTACTGATCAGAAGCCTTTCATGTATCCTCAAATTATGTTGCAACACGATGAGCTCCACATCCTTCCAGAAAAAGCTTATGTCATCCCAAAGATGAGAAAGTTTAGAAATTCCTTTGTTGATTACCAACTGTGCAACTTTCCTCCAAAAGGGGATAATGCTCTTAATACAAAGGAGTTTTTTAGTATTAAGTGTGCAAATAGCAACACTTACAAGTTGATTGGATGGCCTTTATTGTAGGAAAATGTTTTTTTTTCTAAGTATTCAAAGTCAAAAATACCTCCTACAAACTTGGCTTTTCACAAGATAAATTGTACTAAACCAGAGTCCTTGGCATGGGGACTATATATTTAAATAAAATCTCACTAATATTCTTCATGCCCAATGCTACAACGGGAAGCCTGGCTGTCCTGCATAATGTTTGAAATAGCACACTGCAAACCATTAAACAGAATAATTGACATACCTAGCAGTTCTCGTAGCATAGAATCGAAGCCATACGCGAACAGAGAGAGACTGTGAGCGAGAGAGTGTAAGAGAGTGCGTGCAGACGCACCTCCTAGAGTGGAGTGCTACGTCGGTACGGCGAGAGAGAAGAGAGGAGAGGAGAGAAGAACGACACGGACACTGGGTGCAATCTCTCCCCGTGCAAGAGTGACCATTTCTCTCTTGCACGTATTTGATTTATAGATTTCGTGAATGGTCAAAGTGAGTACAAACTGGTCGGCCGGTCATAAATGGCCAAAGCTCATAAGAGCACTTGAATAATCAAATATACATAAAATATAATATCCTTTTGCAATAGCCTAGCTCGGTCAAGCCTTTTCCACCTGTCAGCTGCAAAATAGTAAAATATCAATTCCATAACATACCTCTCCGTTGGAAAGCATCTGTCCTTAGTTGCGAAGATAAGAATCTGCAAACAATACTTGTCAAAAACAATGATTAGAAATCTGTATCGAAACTATCACATAGTGAAAGAAAAATCCATTAAATTAGATAATATTGCTTATGCCTGCCTTCATCCACATACTACCCATTCTAGTGTCCCATACCACTAGAATAAGCAGTATTTGTCATACCCTGATGAATCAGGATATCATTGTTCACATTCATCGTTCAATAAGTCAATTTTCATCAATATCAATTGCAATTCCATAAATATTGTCGCGGTAGAAATCATCATATACCCTTTCCAAATTCAAATCCAAATATCTGGCAACATATATACATTTCAAATACAAATCCAAATATCCTTCATTTTGTATACCCGGGTAACAAAATCACACCAGTGACAGTGGTGGCTAGCCACTGCAGCGTGATTTTGTGATTGGTGTTGCATAAATCGGCGAATCTACACCAATAAGACCTGCTGCCTAAACCAGCAAATTTACACTAATGCTGCCTAGATCGGCGAATCCGCATTTGGTATTGGTTCAAAAGTGTGAATCTGTAGTTTTTTGTTGTGCTGCCTAGATCGGTGAATTTGCACCAGGATGAGCATTTACACATTGCCTAAATCGGCGGATCTGTGTGTTGGTGACTAAGGGACTAGGCTAGACATAAAAAGACAAAAAAATGTACTATCTGTGTGACACTACATTGAAGTATAGTTGAGTAGCAGAGTACTTACAAATTGTTGTTCACTAACTCAAAGCATCGCAGCTCATATGAGTAGCTGCATAGCTTTATGCAAAATCCTCTCAATAGAAAGTACATGCAGTGCAAGCACAACCCATAACTTTAGGGATGCTTAATCTCATATGCCATAAGAAAATACAAAGAAGTAAAGATCTTTTTGCTTTCAAATTGTCCAATGGTATTATCCCTATTGCTAATTGCTTGATTTTGTGTCCTTAAATATATGCACCAACAAAATAAACTTCCAAGCAAGTAGAGAAAGTAAGTAATATTGTAGGAGTATATTAAGGGATGTCATTGTAGTATAGGCAGATGAGATATTGTTGCGTAATTGATGAGATCTTGAGAAATATGATAGCCATAGATATATATAGATAGGAATGGATTCATTAAGGAGAATTAAAATACCGTGGAAAACAACGATAAATGACGTACCTGGAGGTGGTTTGAAAAAGTGACTAGTATACAAATGGTCAAATGTTGAAAAATATCTTGAAAATAAAGGTCAACAAGAAAATTCATCATTTGAGTAATGTTATACAAGTTAGAACAAATCAAAGTACAGATGCCATAAAGTTTAAGTCGTACAGATGGATGTCAGATATCGGTGAGGTGGATTGTATATGTCAGTAAGTTTTTAAACCATTGATTGTTGTCGCAAGGAAATGAATTGCTAGTAAAATTTCACCAGTGTTCTGGAAACTAGCTAAAATAGCAAAACATCGACTAGATTCCATGCTTTCCTTCAAGTAAATTGGCAAAGTTTGACAAGTTTTAGTGTGAATACCTGAAAATCTTCCAAAAGAGCTTTAGGTGTGCCCTTATTTTCTTCAGTTAGGAAAATTGTTTTTAGCAAGCCCTAACTCAATCAACAAACATTGCTATGATTACTCTGATCCAAAGTTTGATTTCCACCATTACTCTCTCAAACAGAATTTTGCGTGAAAAATTTCGTAGGAACTACTTTCGATGGTCATCGTTGAATGGATACAACAAACTCTGAAATACCAAGAGACATAGCAACGCTTATCTCCACCTTAAATATGAACACACAAATTTCACATCGCATAGTCACGAACATTAACTCCAAGCCATGAAGGGGGAGAGGTGGGGAAGAGAGATAGAAATGTTATGAAATTTTATATTAACCGTCTTCAAAATGCCATGAGAATACAATCGTTGTGGATCTAAACCAATGCTTGGGTACAAAAATAAAATTTAAGTAAATCGAAAGACTGAAAGTAAAAGTCAAAAATTGTTGGAGTAAACCATTACCATCATCTTCACTGCGTGAGAATGCTCGGCAAGGATGTATGTCGGATAAAATATGGCACTCAAGAGCGTCGTCAATGTCCACCTCTACAGGTGGGCGTACTGGGAGGGGAAAGAAAGAGCGAAATGAAATGAAATGTTATATGACCCGTTTTTCAAAAAGACTACAGGACCAAAGAGATACAATCCTTATGAATCTAATATAACGTCTGGGTACAAAAAGAAAATGAAAGAAAGTGAAAAAAATAAATTGAAAGCCTAAAAACACATCAATATTATCGTCATCATCAATGCCCAAGGATTCGGCCTAGTCGGAGAAAATATTACAGTCGTCGCGTTGAAGAGCTTCGTCACTGTCCGCCTCTGTAATTAGCCTTACTGAGAGGGGGGAAAGAGATTAAATGAAATGAAATGTTATATTAAATGTCGTCAAAAGGCCAAAATTTCCTATGAGACCAAACTGAGACAATTCTTGTGGATCTAAACCAATGCCTGGGCACAAAAATAAAATGAAAGACTAATATCAAAACCCTAAAACTGTGATAAAAATCAGCATCATGATACGCGGATACCAGAGAACTCGATGAAAAGTACCCTACATATTCATATTAGAGAAAAATCCGGCGTCCGCTGCTGCTGCGCACCTGCGAGGCTTCAAAAACTACTGGACACCTACGAGGCTTGCAAACGATGTGTTGTGTAGCACACTGCTGCTACGCACTTACAACCTGGGAGGCTTGCAGTTGTGACTCGTGGGGCTTGAAAACCTGCGCACCTACTACAAACTGTGTTTTATCTATTTATCTACAGGGTTTGGTGACGGAGTTTTGAGTGTCTTTTTGGAAGCCAGGAAATCCGGGCTGCATGTGCTTGTAGACAGGTCTATTGGAGTATGTGGCTTTGAAACCGTACACTTCTTCACTTGAATAAATGGCAGCGTTAGTCAATGGGTTGCCAGATGCGGTTGCCTTGTAGTGCCTAGCACGAGTGCCACTAAAATTAGCAGTCTAATCCCTAAACTTGATGGCATCGGTGAGCGCGTCTGCAAGGAAGCGGAGGCTCATGGAGGAGGGGGAAGTGAAGTTGTCAGCGTTAAGTGATGATATATAGAGAACAAGTTCCCAGATTGAAAAGCTTAAAAGCCGATTGCAAGCTATGGACCAATCCTCCCTTCCAGAACTCACCGCTAAAGCCTACTTGGAACAAATTGTGGAACTGGGTCCACCTTCAGCTGTGGAGAAAGAGGGACTGCTTTACATTCAGATAGCACATGGGGAGAAAAAGTCCGTATTTCTTTGCTGCTTTCCAGCTATTGCACAATCACCGCTTCCGCTCACCTTAATGCACCCTGTGTTTGGGCAGTTTGTTGACGACTACAACTCTAATGACGAAGCTCTATCTCCTGGTGTTTGCAAATTGGTTGAATGCCTTTGCTATGAGGTGCTGGGAGGGGCGAGATATGTTACTGAAGTAGAGATGAAACCCGGATGAAACAGGCTTTCAATTCGACAATCGCCAAGTTGCTTGAGTTGCAGTGGGCGAAAAGAAAAAAACAAAAACAAGAAGTCATTGGTAGTTGAGAAGGGTGGTGAGCAGAGGAGAGGGAGCCGTAGTATCGGGTCGGTAGAGACAAAGCATCAGTAGTAGGTGGTATAGAGATACGTGGCGGTTAGCGTGTGGACAGTTGCACAATGATCAGTAGCCGCCATCACGAGTGAGAGAGAGAGAGCGGGTCTGCATGCTATGCATTGTAGAGGACTGCAGTGTGTCCGAATACGGCTACTCGCAGACGTTAAGGTCTACACAACGGCGCATACCAACTAGAAGTAATAAAAAACATTGTTAAATAGAGGTGCTCCTATCTGCTAACTAAAGCCAGCATGGCAAGAAAGGTGGCGCCTACATAGAGAGGGAGAGCCTTATCCACGCTTTGTGGGCATGCAATGGTCTGTGTTGCATGGCCACTGGCAGCTAAGTTGGTGCAGTACGTGTGGTTCGTAATTTGCATGGCAGGGGTTACTTGCTGTAGATGGTTGTGGACGAATAGTGGTGGCAGTTGAATGCATTGACGCACAGGCAGGCTCATGATATGGATGAAGTTTTCTTAACGGGAATAGCATAAGGCAGCAATAGGAACTATTGTCAAAGGTCACGCAGGCACACCGCCATGCAGTATTCCTGCATTATCTCCCCCTTCCTTCTTCATTGTGGGCTGCTCTCATGCCCTTCATATGGCGTGTTGTTTGTCAGCTGTCATAGCTCTTGTCTCATGAGCTTCTTCACACACCCCCTTCCTTGTGCTCTCACGCTAAGCTTCTCTGTTGCCAAGCTTCTCACCCCACTGAGATTGCAACAGAAAATATTTATATGTATATATATATATATATATATATATATATATATATATATATATATATTTTCAAAGCTTTCAACTCGTGTTTCCCACCTCTTTCCCACAATGGAGTTCACCCGATTGTGGTAAATGGGTTATCCATTGGAGCTTGAGTCGAGAATTAGTGTGCAGGTCTACGAGCTCTCTTAGAGGCACCCAAATCTTAATATTCCACTTGTGACCTCAATTTCCTCGGTCTTCTTGAATAATAGGTCATGAATTCAAAACTCATCAAACAAATTTTGGACGCCTCTCTTCATATCTTCATCTGATGTCAAAACTTCTCTACTTCTTCGTCACTTGAGATTGTTCCTTTGATGTTAAGGATTTTCTTATTCTTCGCTCCATGCTAATTTGTATTAATTAAACTCCTAATCACGCAAATCTTATTTTGATTGAATCACATAACCATTCTATGCACCTATGGGAATAAAACAGTCATGCTAAACATCATGCTAATATAATAAGTAAAGTAAGAAAACTTAGCTATGGGATGTGATTCATCACCATGCTCATCGTGAGCATGTTTCTAGCACCACCAGGAGCATTTTTGCAAGCTCTGATACCACTGCTACAGCCGGAAGCCTGGCTGTCCTGCATAATATCCAAAATAGCACACTACAAACCATAAAACAGAATAATCGACATACGTGGCAGATCTTGTAGCACAAAATCAAAGCCATACGCGTATAGAGAGAGAGACTGTGAGCAAGAGAGTGTAAGAGAGTGCGTGCAAACGCACCTCCTAGAGTGGAGTGCTACATCAGCACGGCGAGAGAGAAGAGAGGAGAGGAGAGAAGAACGACACGGACACTGGGTGCAATCTCCCCCCGTGCAAGAGTGACCATTTCCCTCTTGCAATTATTTGATTTATAGATTTCTTGAATGGTCAAAGTGAGTACAAACTGGCCGGCCGGTCATAAATGGCAAAAGCTCATAAGAGCACTTGAATAATCAGATATACATAAAATATAATATCCTTTTGCAATAGCCTAGCTCGGTCAAGCCTTTTCCATCTGTCAGCTGCAAAATAGTAAAATATCAATTCCATAACACCTAGGGGGACTCAACTCTAGTTGTTCCTTAAGCCACGAATGACCTTTTAGTATTGAGAAGCGTATTGCACATCAAAGAATGCATTTTGTAACTTTGCCAAAATCATTAGAGTTACACCAACAAGGCATAGTATGTTGAAGTCACGTGGGCAAAGGTAAACCGCTACCTGTGTGAACCATCTCTTAAGCAATCAATGAAAAGTCAAAAAGTACACATGATTGCCAAAAGATGGAGTATGCATTGGACCCCATATGTCATTCAGGTTAAGTTGCAACTTGCAAGTAGCCCACATAGAACCCTCTTCTGGAAACATAGAATGTTGCTTTCGTATGCATGTCCATATGGTGTCTCAAGAGGGGGCAACAAAGCAACAATCTTATATTTCAACAAATGTAGTAAATTGCCAAACTTTAAATGACCCGTATGCATGTTGGTGCTGCCAAAGTTGGTCAATGCTACGAGGAGTGCAAAGCATGGCTATGTGTGCTCACAGGGGCATGCCAAAGTGGTCAAGCAGATTTGAAGGTCAAGGGCAGGTAAAGGACAACGGATGTGTAGGCTTTATGTGATTTTTTGGGCAAGAGTGCTCTGCTATGGTTCTTATCAAGGGTGGTTGATCAAAGAGTCCAAAGTGTTCTAATGGAAGTGCCTGAGGCAGCCTTCAGTGTGTTCTCCAAGCTGGTCCAGACGGCTCCTCAATCGGAGCTACGGAGTGCAAGTTATGGAAGATAGAAGGTAAAAGTGGTTTGTAGATTGCCAGACTGGGCAGTTACAGATGATTGGTCAAAGTGAAAGAGAGTGCATAGGTCTAGAGTGCTTGACTTACGGTGCATGTCGGTCCTTCCGGATTGGCAATCCGAGTTCAAGCAGTCATGAGCATTTGGAGTTTGATCGAGGGCTAGTTATGTACCAATTTGATCACCTTGAAAGGCATGCCATCAGGTGTTTTGCCGAGCTTGCCAGAGTTTTCATTGGTACTATGTGGCATATGAAAGCCACATGAAGTTACAAAATCTCAATCGGAGTTTGGAGTGTAAAAATACGACTAGTCGAAGTCGGAGGATCACCATAGAGACTTTTTGGCCGTTTTTGGCTTACAATTTGAGGGCACGGGAAATCCGAAAGAGGGAGCCGATGATGCAAGTCAAAGCCAAGAACAGGGACTATCGATGGGATTAAGCAAGTGTTCCATCCAAAGTGTGAGTAGAAAATGAGGGCAATGGAGCAAAAAAATAAAATGGAAGTGCTTTAAAAGGAGGTTTTTCTTGGAAGTCCAAAGGAGAGTTAACCAAGTACTGCCATGTGGCACTACCACTTAACCCACATGCGATGAAGAGAGTTGGGGGTGTGGGTTATAACACTTAGAAATGGGTCATTCTCTTGAGCATAGAAGTGGTCTAGAGGAGCTCTTGGGAGCTCATGCCGGCTATGGCGCCCGTCGTGCATGTTAGTGTGCGGGCTTGCCTTTGATGTGTTGGTCGGGGCACCTGCGGGCGTTTTGATGATGCTTATGGGCGGCTAAGGCAGCGCGTTGGTTGTTAGCGGTGCCCCTATTGGCAGTGTTCTTGAGGCCCTCCCCTTTTATATTGAAGCCAAATGGGAGCCTATGCTTGGGCCAGTGGGACCCAACTCTACTGCCTTACATAGGGAGGCCTCCCGCATGGTGTGGCATGCAAAAGATGGTGATTAAAAGCATTGGTTCACATGAAAATACGCTAAAAATAGTGGAACAAGTGTCCGACAAGAAAAGAAGTTGCCAAAAATAGACTACTCGCCCTAATAAGGGGCCCTCCTTTTGGCTTTTTTAGGGGGGAACTTCTGAAGAAGGAGGAGAGCCCTTTTGAGAATTGGAGAGAGCTCCGAGGAGTGTTGTACTCCGTTTTTTGAAGAAGAAAGCTTACACCCCCCCCCCCCCCCCCCCGCCCCCTTTTTTTGTTGTCAATTGCCAATCCTCCCTTATGCCCTCTACTATTCTCTCTTTTGGTGTCGGTGCCGGTGTACGTGTGTTCCCCGAGCCGTTCTTTTGGGTGGTGCAAAGAGAGAAGTGTTGTGCTATGGTGGTGTGTGAAATTGAAGCAGTGCAGGTGTTGTGTGTGTTTGGATTCTTTGAAGTGCATGCAAGATTGTTGGTTAGCAGTGTAAAGGTGTAAATTGTGCCAAGTGTGTCGTTCTGAAGGTGTTTTCGAGAGGAGTGGGCTGTTGTGAGTAACATGGGCTATAGAGAGGCATTCCAATCATGTTTTTGGGTTTGTTCCGATTCTCCCTCTCCATCTTCTGGTGCCCCTAGTGAGGAGCATCTGATTGCTCGTTGGTTTGATCAAGAAAGACGGTTTTTTCCCAAAAAGTGATGACAACATGAAGCTATGGGCTGATTTTTAGCAGCGAGGAGGATCCAGGGGAGTGGATGGCCGACTTGAGCTATACATGTTGTCGTTGCGTATGCTGGATGAAGATAGCAAGATGCAGATGATTCCACTAATGATGCAGGGAAAAGAAAAGGTATGGTTTTTATGCTTTGGTAGGAGAACCAAGGTTGATATGGCTGGCCCTTTGGGCTTGTTTTCTGTAGGATTTTTGTAAAGAGGTGTCACATGTTGATTTAGATGCGAAGTTAAAGGCATGATGTGAATGAAGAATTTGGTGTTTTTCTTAACCATTTTGAAGAGTGTTGGGCAGAGTTTGCAGCCGCCATGCAGTTGGCCAATAAAGAGTACTTAAAATCCGAGAAATTTATGGCGTGTTTACATCCCAAGGTTTGAGAGAAGGTGGATTTTTAGAGGCCAAAATTTTATAATGGTGCGGTTGCGATTTCATATGCGAAGAGCAAGAAAATCAAGAAGAAAATTGAGCAAGGTGTGTTGGGGTATGAAGCTATTGTTCCTATCCCACTCCAAAACCTTCATGAAGGAAGAGGTCCAAGCGCATCAAGTAGAGGGTAGGTGCAGTTTAATGGTCAAAGAGAGCATTAGACTGTTGAGAGCCCGATACAACCAGCTCCGTCAAATCATGAAGAAGTCCCTAGGGTTAATATCATTGGTTTGGATAAGATTGGATGTGGATGTTATGGCAAACAAAAGAGGACGAGGCAAAAGAGAGACTGAAATCAAAAGAGAGACCAGGGATCGAAAGGGCAAAGAGAAGGTGAATTGTAACATTTAATGGTCTAGTAACTTATGTGTAGCGCAAAATAACATAGACATAATGAGCATTTCATTAGAATAGATTCCTAATGAGCATATCAAGAGTGCTTGGATGGAGAGAGCAATATAAGCATAACACCTAGTTAGATAGGCATGAACAATACTTCAAAAAGAGAGAGAAATTAATCTATTAACAACAGTTAAGGATCGGCTTTACACAGAGCCGGTCCCCCCTCCAAAAGGCTTTGGATTATGGGTTCCCTCCCCGTCAAGGGAGACATTTTACAATACAATACTTTGTGTTCCTTCAATAACTTGCTGGTGCAATGAGATGGAAGCTTCAAGCACCAAGCTCACACTTATAAAACACAACATCAATTCACTCACGGTCTTAGACCATAGACCTCACACACCTTCGAAGATGGTGAGAGCTAGCAGGGTATGAGAGTAGATTGAGAGGAAGAAGAAGTATTCTTAAGAGAGAAGTATATATTCTCACATAATCACTCATAATAGCTTAGCATAGCTTAGTAATTAGCATGGTAGAGGAGATGAGCATGCATTGGAGCTTGGCTCTTGGTTGGATTTGCATCACAAAGCCAAGAGTTGTTGGTGTAGGCCTCCCTTCTCACAAGCTTGGAGTAGTTGATGAGATTTCCATTAAAGCTTGAGAAGGAGATAGTCTTCTTTACTCCACACATGAGATTGTGCAAGTGTGTGTGTGTGTGTGTGATAATGCCTTGCCAAAATCAGTCCCCCTCTCTCTCTTGGTCCACCCCTCTTGCTTTTTACTCATGCTGGCATCCCATTGGACCCTGCAAAGCTTAGCTAATGATAATTAAGTAGCATAGGTGATAGCCTTGTGGCATGTGTCCCCCTTTCCCCTTTTTTGAGAGATTTAGGTAATTAAATAATGTAATTAAACTCTCATTGGACCCCTTAGTCTTCTGACCAATAGGAATCAGGCAAGCCCTTGGGCTGCTGAATGCTCATTCGACCCCTTGGGAGAATGTCCAATAGTCTTCTAGAGAGCTTAATTTCTATTGGTTCTTTTATCAAGTGTTTTTTAAATGAATTAAAATATATTTAATCTACCCTAATTCTCATTGGTCCACCTCTATGGCCATCCAATAGGATTTGAATGCACCTTGAAGGCAACTGGGCTAGGGAGCTGATATGTGTCCCCTATTCCCTTTGTGTAAAGGGATCTTGCTAGAGTGTGTGTGTGTGTGTGTGTGTGTGTGTGTGTGTGTTTCTCTCTCATCCCCAATTAAAAGGGCTCGCCCCTTCAAGGATAGGAATGTGGGAAGACTTTTGAGTCTTCCCACATGCATCCAATATTTCCTAGGTTTTGACCATTGGACCTTACCTTTGAATTTAGGAACCTTAGCATTTTGGAAGTCTTAATGGGCTGAACCGTAGGGTCTTTGAAGCCCATTGTTGCACATTGCTCTTTTGCAGATGGCCCCCCCTTTGGATCCCCATTTTCCCTCCTTTAGATCCCTACTGTGAACGATCTGCCAGCCTAACCAAAAGATCCCTACTTTAGATCTGCCAGCCTAACCAATATTCTAGCTTTTTCTCCCCTGGTACTTTCCCATATTAAATGATCAGTTTAACATGAGAAAATCATTTAGGAGATTTAAATATTAGTTATTATCACATTACCTCTCTCTTAAATTATAGTCGTCCTCGACTATGGGGTAGAGAAGATAAAGCCTATTCATTAGTCCTTTTTCTAGCGGGTAGAGGATCCCTATCTTACCTTACAACATCGTTCCAAAATGGATGACTAATCCATTTGGTGCTTGAGAGCCCAAGCTGCCGCAAGCATGTCTCCGCATTAGTTCTATCAATCTTCCATAGTAGAGTGACAAGCTCTACTTGGTGTTGGGTAGACGTAGTCTCCACAAACTTGATCTTAAGTATGCATAGTTCTTAGCATTTGTGCACAATAAAGAAAAAGGGAGTCTTATAAGACAAAAAATAATTTGTTCATTTTAAACATTTTTACATTTGCTTACTCTAGGGAAGCATTGTAAGCATTGACAAGGTTTAGGTTATCCTTTTAAACATTTTTACGTTTTGCTTACTCTAGGGAAGCATTGTAAGCATTGACAAGGTTTAGGTTATCCTTTAATTGTATGCCTCGCATCCATCTAGCATCTTCAAAAGGATAGTTCTTAAACTTAATAAGATATCATCGTCCTGTGGGTCTTCAATAGTTGGCTCTTGAGGTGGTTCTCCTTTGTAAGGCTTTAGTAGGCTCACATGGAAATCATTGTGTATGAGCCAATGACTGGGAAACTTGAGTTGATAGGCCATCTCATTGATTGATCTAAGAATTTGGAAGGGACCATAGTACCTTTTTGCTAACTTAGCATACTACTTTTGGTGTTCCGTAGGATTTTTGCCCATCGCATGCCTTAATTGAGCCTTGGGAAATTTAATCAAGACCCAATCATTTTCTTTAAAGGCTTGGGCTCTTCTATGTTTATCAACAACATCCTTTTGCCTTTGTTGTGAGATAGAGATATCATCCTTAATCTTTTGGAAAGATTCTTGTAGGTCTCGGCTATATTCATTTGCAGCGAAGATCTTTCTGTGTACCTTAAGTACCAGGGGACTTTTGGATCTTCCCTCAATTACCTCAAAATGTGCTTTTCCCATGGAGGTATGTACAATATTATTGTAGGCATACTCCACTAAGGGTAAGGACTTCTCCCATTGGGACCTTTGATCTACTTCCGTTGCGTAGGCTTTCAGTAGATCAAGAATTGTTAGGTTAGCTATTTCACTTTGGCCATCCGTTTGCGGGTGATAGGCCGAAGAGAAGTTTAGCCTTGTCCCTAAATTCTCAAAGAGACCGTTCCAGAAATTACTGGTCATTCTAGGATCTCTATCCGACACTATAGACATTGGCAAGCTATGGTACTTGAAGATTTGTGATATGAAGAGGGTTGCCATTTGATGGGCTTTGATAGTCTTTTGGACAGGTATAAAATGAGCTTATTTGCTGAACCTGTCTACTATCATCCATATTCCCATATTCCAATGGATAGACTTAGGCAATCCAAAGATAAAATCCATGGATATGCTCTCCCATGGTGAATTAGGGATTGGCGAAGGTTGAAGCAATCCAGGTTGCTTCCCTCTATCAAACTTCGTCTTTTGGCATACCCCACATTTAGAAACATACTCTTGTATGTTTTCTTTCATGGTAGGCCAATAGAATTATGTTTCTATCCATTTTAGGGTAGACTGAATCCCTCTATGCCCCGCGTAAGGAGGAGTGTGAGATTCATACATTACTTTCTCATGTAGTGAGTTAGTAACACATAGTCTGTTGCCATAGAGAAGATAACCATCTTGTAAAGTAAATGGTTCCTCTTTCTTCCCTAATGCAAGGTCTAAAATCACATCTCTAAAATCGGGATCAATAGCGTACTCATCTATCATAGAAGATAGATCATTGTGAGTTGCTAGGAAAACCGCATTCACTCTCCGTCATCTTGAGAGTGCATCGACTACTTGATTATGATTGCCAGCAATGTGAGCAATATGAAAATGAAATTGCGAAAGGAAATTTGCCCATCTCATTTGTTTGCCGGAGAGCTTGGTCTACGTCATGAAGTACTTAAGGCTTTGGTGATCCGTCCGCAGAATGAAAGGAGTCCCCAATAAATAGTGCTTCCACGAGTCTAAGGCATGTAGAACTGCCACGAGTTCTTTTTCATATATGCCTAGAGCTTGCTCAACAGGGTTGAGCCTTCGACTTTCATGGGCTATGGCGTACCCTTCTTGGAAAAAAACAGCTCCAAGGCAATCACCACAAGCGTCACATTGACCTCAAATGGCTTTGAGAGATCCGACAGTGTAAGCACGGGTTGAGAGATAAGCTTTTCTTTAAGCTTTTCGAAAGCATTGTTCTCCTTGGCACACCATGCAAAACTAACATTTTTCTTTGTTAGTTCATGTAATGGTTCCGCGATCTGTGAGAACTTTTCTATGAAGCGTCTATAGTATGCACACATACCTATAAAGCTTCTTAATTCATGTAGATTCCTTGGATTAGGCCATCCTTTTATTACCTCTAGCTTTGATGGATCCATTTGGATGCCATCGTGAGAGATAATGTGACCTAAATAACGAATCTCTTGTAAGAAAAACTCACTTTTCTTTTGATTAATATAAAGTTTATTCTCTTGTAAGACTTGAAATATTACTTGGAGGTGTTGCTTGTGTTCGTCTAGTGAATTAGAGTAGATGATTATATCACTTCAGTAAAGGTTTGGTGAGGCCTGAATAGATTGTCCATCAAGCGGTTAAATGTGGATGGTGCATTGGTCAAGCCAAAAGGCATGACAATGTATTTGTGAAGACCAAATGTAGTGCGAAATGTGGTCTTTACAATGTCTTGATCAACTATACTTATTTGATGGTAGCCACTTTTTAGATCAATCCTACTGAACTAGGTTGACCCTTGTAGCTTATCAAATAGGTCTTCTATCCGTGGAACGGGAAATCTATTCTTGATAGTGATCCTATTTAGTGTTCTATAGTCGACACACATACGATATGTGCCGTATTTTTTTGCACTAATAACACGGGTGAACAAAATGGAGATGAGCTAGGCCTAACCATGCCCTTCTCAACTAACTCATGCACTTTTCGCATAATCTCCTCTCTCTTGTTGAGCTTGAGAAACTCTATAAGGAGGTTTATTAGCCAATGAACTTCCTGGAAGAAGTTCAATTGCATGGTCATCATTGCCTCGTTTAGGAGGTAGTTCACAAGGAATGTCGTCAATAAAAACATCTTGAAATCCCTTGAGAAAATTGGATAACTCTAATTCCTTGTGATTGTTAGCATTAGGTTCATTTTGAGAATCTTTAACAAAAATCATGTACATGGAAATAGAGCTCTTTATTGACTTATTAAAAGCTTGCGTATGTACAATGGGTATGGTGTTACCCAACTCCTTAGCATCTATGTACATATCTTTTTTCCTGAACCTAAAGTAGATTTTCCTTTTAGGGAATTTAACATTGGCAGCCATGCGATCAAACCATGATGCCCCTAGGACATCCTCATGCTTGAGTGGAGAGATAAAGAAGTCCTCCTTGTCCACATAGCTTTGGACATGGAGCCTCAATTTTCCAATTAAGGGATTGATTGAAGCTTCTTGCCCCTTGAAAGCACCATCGGCTGGTAGGACATCTCCCATCTCATAGGTTTGGATGCCTAGCTTGGTGGCCAACTTTTGAGTAGAACCAGGGTCAAAGAGAATAAAAGCATCATGTTCTCTTACCTTTACCCAAGCATGGCATAGAGGAGATCCTTTGTGGTGAGCATCCTCTTCTTGGATTTCGACCAAGATAGCTCTAGGAGGCTCATTTCATGTATTCTTGTGGGGACAAGCACGATAGGCATGCCCTTGTTCCCCGCACTTGAAACAGTGATTATCTTTATGAAAACACTCAAGCTTTTCAGGAGAGAGTTTATTTTTGCCTTATAAAATCCCTTCTCCTTAGCTTTGTTGTTGTTGGCATTGCCTTTAGGAGACTTTTGGACATTGTCCTTCCCCTTGGGCTTGTTATGACGGTCCTTGTTCTCGGTGGGCTTAAGATTTCTCTTAGCCCCTTGTTGGAAATTGATTAGTGAAGCCACCATTGTATGGTGTATGATCGCAGATATGGTGTGTGGACTTTGGAACTTGACATACTCTGGCCTGTCTCAGTTAGACCCGCAAAAAGTTATTGTTTTTGATCTCCAAAATCCATCTTTTTGAAGACAGTGGCATTGAGATGTAAGTCCCAAAACTTGTCTACATATCTGTGAATAGATTCGTAGGGAGAGAGCTTCAAGCTTCGCCAATCGGTGAGTACTTTGTCTTTGGCATCGGTGGCCAGAAACTACTTCATCATGGAAGCTCTTAAAGCTTTCCATGTTCGTGGAGCTTCACCGTTTGCTCGTAGGCTAGACCACCATTTCCTGGTGGACTTTTGAAAATGCATAGCTACATGGCATAGCCTAGAGGACTCCGTAAAGCCCTCATCTCCAAACGCCGCATCGAATTGTTGAATGAAGGCCAAGACTTTGTTCGTAGCACCAAATGTGCCATTGTAGGTAAGGAAAGAGATGTTTTTTCCTCCCTCTTTGAACTTTTTGAGCTTGGATGACCTCTTCCACGCGGCATAGGATTTCCTATGGCCTCTTTTTTTTGGACCATCACTTTCTTTAGAAGATGAAGAATTTTAGGAGGATGGAGAAGAGGGTGAACTCTTTCTCGCCTTGTGTTCCCTTGTTCCTCCTTGTCTGCACATCACTTTCATCATAAGAGGAAGAGGATGAAGAAGATGGAGAAGAGGGTGACCTCTTTCTTGCCTTTTTCTTCTCTTGTTTTCTGTCATCCCTCTTTGAATTATGGTGTGGAGAAGTGTGCGATGGTCTTCTCCGTTTAGGGGGTGCTGGAGAGCGTTTTCCCCGCCATCTTCGTGGAGCTACATTAGGAAATTTCGGAGGTCATTTGGAGGTCCATATGAAGAGAGAGAAAAATAGAGCGCGTCCAATGAGCATGAGGGCTACGTTACGTAGAAAAGTACGTGGAAAGACTCAAAAAATAGGAAAATAGCCTAAAAACTTGGATTGTGGCATCATAATTTCCTTGCTTTTACCGAGCTGTTAGGTGCTTGCCAGTGGTCCCACTGCTGATATTCTCTTATGGTCATTAACGTACTGGAGGGTGACCATTAAGCCCGCACAAGATATTGGAATTCTAAAACACTTTCCCTCCATTAGAATGCTTTCAAAGTGAATCTCCCTCCACTAAAGCTTTTCTCTGAGAGCTATGGCTTCCACGTTTTCTCACCCAAGAAGCTCTAGGTGTTTACTGTCTCTCACACCAACAACCAACAGCTGCACTTTTCCTAGAAGGCCAAGTAGTAGCATATCCTCAATTACAATATCAACTTCAATAAGTGCAGAGAACCAATGGGTTGGACAAAGGATAAACAAAGGTTCATGGGTCCTCATGCAACCAAGAAGACCCAAGAGGTCTAGTGGTATCAATGTTTACCGCTCAGCATGGAAGGCCAGAGTGTTGGATTTCAAAGTTGAAATCGGCAAAAGATCTGTAAAGGAAGTTCTTGTTCAGCATGTGTTTACCCATCCAAACGTGATAGAAAACGGTGGAAATGTATCAGATATACATCAACCACGTTGCAATTGTAAGTACTCTTGACATCTGAACTTCGTTTGATTTGTCATTTCACTTATTGATACTCTCATTATAACTTTTCTTATATATTTTGCAACGTTTATCCCTCTTCTTATGAGCAATGTCTCCATTCTTCACAGCTCAACTACATTAGATTTGTCATTTTTACTTATTGATACTCTTAGTTTAACTCTTCTTATATATATTGCAGATGTTTATCCCTCTTCTTATGAGCAATGGGAGCCTGTGGAGTGCATAATAGGCCTCTTCCTTGTTGTTCATGCCCACATTGGTTCTCTACAGTATTCAGGGAGGAGCAGCAAAAGCCTGGCTGATGAAGGAATATTTTTTTATGACCACTTCTACCAACTCAGCTCATGGAATAAGAATGGCATGTTGGTGAAACTGCCTCTATCAACCGATTGGAACACTGTGGACTGGCCAGTTCCCGAGGAAAAAATGGTGGAGGCAATGCGAAGTAATCTCTACAAGGATATACAGAGGTCTCTACGTAGCTCTATTCCCACCAAACTGGTTAGAATTGCAAACTTTTGTCCTGCTGCACTCTTCATAGAGTTGTTTCATAGCTACAATATCCGTGTTACGAAAACTATGTTCATGTGCAAGTCATTTCAGCAATCATCCTGTGACAAACTTCTTGACAGAGGATGGTATGTAAAGGAAGAGATTGGCTTACGGTGCGAGGTCGCGCTTGATACTCTAGTTGTCAAGTACATGATTGCAAGGCAATCACTGTTACTCTCCTTTTGGTAAATGCGATCACAAATGCTCAATGGTAAGTACATTCCTATGGACCAGGTTTCTGCAGGTTTGGAAGATAATCCTGCCGTGGATGTAGAAGTGATTGATAAAGAGCATGGCCTAATGTTGGTGTTTACAATAAGGGAGCTATGCAGTCTTCTGCAGTTGCGGCATGACATAATTGAAGAGTCAATGGACAGGGACCTGTCAGATTTTTCCTTTTTCCTAGCTGGCCGTAAGGTGATGCGGTGAAGGGAAAAAGATATTTTGTGCAAAGAGTTGGATGGTCGGGTTGAAATAGTGTCAATGTAACAGAGATTCTTGTGAACCCAAGTGTATACGAATGACTTTCAATACATGAAGTTTTTTGAGCTCATTTGTCAATTGTGCCCTGTGAATATAAGTGTGCTTGAAATACATTTCTTTAGTATGTCAAATCTCTCTCTCTCTCTCTCTCTCTCTCTCTCTCTCTCAATGTTAGACAAGACAAAGGCATAATAGAAGAGTCATCTTAATTCATTAGAAAGTACAAACTCGTCCGTGAACAATGGACTGAGATACAATTTCTGTAAGTATGGAATCAGAATGTCTTCAAGGTAAAAATCAAAGGAATGCCCTTCGAAAGAAGGTGGTGAGATAGTTGTTCCCGGTGGATTTAGTTCTCCCTTTTCAAGAGTATCATCAATTAGTAGTGTATTAGTTGCATCAAAGGGTACACCGATTTGGCTAAATGGTTTGTACAAAAGAGGTAAATGTGGGTTTTTAGGGTGGTAGTGGCCCTCGACGGTAACACATTTTCTTTGATCATACAAAAAGGCAAAATCTGATGTGTGAGCGCTGCATACACCGCAAACTATTGTAACTAGTGGCGACAAGTTTTTCCTTTGCATTGAAGACCATATGGCAACTCTGAAGCGCGGAAGAAGAAACTGAATAAATTCCTTGGTTCCTGGACGAACCACGACTCGACAAGTTCCCATCCGAAACGTTTGCAAATCCTCAAAGGGTTCTGTGTCACCGAGAGGCACGCACATCAGCAGCAATCCATTGAGGTCCAAGATAATCAACCTCTGTAAAAGTTGACAAGTACATATAAGTAGTTAGAAGCTGAACATATTTTGCCATACTTGAATAGAAATTACCGGAACAACCGTATCTACAGGTAGCAAGGGTCCATACTGGGTCTCTGTAGTGTTGTTGTCATTGTTGCTCTCCTCTGCTTTAGCTTCATCATTCACATCTTCATAGTCATCATTCACATCTTCATCAAGGGTCTCCCCCATGGCTCTTTCTGCCTCATTCAAGGTTTCCTCCAAGGTCTTTTCCTCTACCTCGGTTGACCGGCTTGCATCATCCATCCTTGCCTCATCCATCCTTGCCTCATCCATATTAGTTTGCTCATCCCTAGGCCTACTTTCCTCATCCATATCCTTTTGCTCATCCATTGGCTTGCTTTCCTCATCTTGGGTTTCATCCATAGGCTCTTTTGGCTCCTCCACTGGCTGACTTGGCTCTTTCATTGTCTCCTCCATAAGCCCCTCTGGTTGTACACTAGCACCTTCCATATGCTCATTTGACCTTTCCTCATCCTTGGCTCTTTCATCTTTAGCTGATATGACCCCCTCGGCCCGTTGTGATTCCACTGTATCGGATGCAGGGGTTTGTCGTGGTGGCACGTCATGTATTGTCATATCAATTGTGCGGTCATCCAAGCCGCTATCTTCAGGTTCTCTGGGGCTCGACATAGTAAGAAGGTGTTGTATTAAACTTACCCGGTATCTTTGCAAATAATCATATGTGTAGTTTTTTAAAGCACTCTGCAAAATTGAAAGACCACATGGTGAGAATTCTTGTATAAACTAAACCAAAACTGACTGAATGCATTGCCAAATGGTTACCTTAGTCATGAAAGGTTTTAAGGCAAAGTAGCTTTGCAGGACATATTCTGCATGGAGAAGACATCTCCAGCCGCAAGAATTTCCATCGGTTTGATTTGGGACAAGTACATCTTTGATTGGGGCCTTGTATAGTTCATACCTTCCACATAGCTTGCCATAGGCAAGCAACAACCTCTTTATACAACTGCACAAAGCAGTATCAAGATATTAGCTCGAGGCATTCAAATTTACATGGATATCTATAAGAAACACTTTTTGATACATAACACTTACAGCCTAATTTCAGGGTGGGTTCCTTTTATTGAATTGAACACCCACACTGCTGGTTGGTCAACATCAAGGCATATGAGACTCCAGTGATGGTTGTTCTCATATGGAAAGATGATGACAGTTACTTCCAGCATAGCATAGTGGAGAAACCAACTCTCAAAGGTCCCAGATGGACTATTCTTCTGTCGAACAATCACTGACATTTGTGGATCAAGAAGAAACACCTCCGTGTGGGTGTGCGGTGGGAGTTGACTTTTGATCAAGTTGCAGAGAGTATACCTGAGTTAGTAAACCTATTATCTGAGTTTTCAAAGTTAGAAGATAGTAACACTTACTTAAGACAAGCATAGATAATTGTGTCTGAGATCTGAGCATCTGGATTCAGTAATAAATTAATGTCCACTTTTTCCAGAGCTAGCTTTCTGGCTCCATCTACAAATGGTATCTCTGCAAGCAAACCATCCTTCATTGAAAGTAGATTTTCTTGATTGCTTGCCTCTATGGACAGGGTCACATTGCATTCTGTTTGCCTCTGGGACTCCACTGCTACTTTTGCTTTCTCTCTTAAGCTCTGCTTCCCTCATGTCCTCTGTTTGGCGAGCAATAGTTTTTGCCCTTGCCCTTGTATTCACATCATGTGTGACATCTACAACTGTGAGTTGTGGCAATAGCTCAGGGGGGTATAACAAAATTTCCCTCATTTTCTTATCCCTGCAGACATTGGGGACCAGTAGTTTGTCATACCTCCACCTTATTCTTTTTAGTGTCTCACTATCTTTGTCCATTACAGTAACCCTGTGGGCATGGGCTGCTACAATGGTGATGTCACTGAAGTACTCGAGTAGGGAGTCCTCTGCTGCTTCTTGTAGAGCCATCAAAGCCACCACCTTCCACCTTTTAGTGCCCCAGGTAGCTTCTTCACATATGGACCTCACCATCCTCTGAAAGGGCAGCTTTGGTATGCACAAATCTATACATTTCTGTGCCTTTCTGATTTCTCTGAAAAGTCCCATGCAGGTTTGTAACTTCTTCACCCTTGGACCTTTCAAAATTTTATTTGGTTTTCCAGGTCTCTTCTTTGGGGTTGCAAATCTGCTACTTGCCTTAGGTGCTAATCCTGGTCCCTTGCCTGCCTTCCTTGCAGTTTCTTTTGTTCTAGCCATTTCACTGTATAAAAATAGAGGAGTCTCTCTCTCTCTCTCTCTCTCTCTCCCTCCCTCTCTCTCTCTCTCTCTCTCTCCTTTCTATAGCTTAGCATATTTAAAGAGAGAGAGTGAGAGACTCCCATTACTAACGGCGCGCGTGGAGCATGTTTCACTGTATAAAAATAGAGGAGTCTCTCTCTCTCTCTCTCTCTCCTTTCTATAGCTTAGCATATTTAAAGAGAGAGAGTGAGAGACTCCCATTACTAACGGCGCGCGTGGAGCATGTTTTGACCCCAAAAAACACCTCCGCGCGTCGTTAGTATAAGGATACAGAAAGACTCTCTCTCTCTCCTTCCCCAGTCTCTACACTTTCTTCCTCTCTCTATAACACACACACACACACACACATACACAGACAAACACACACACACACACACACACACACACACACACACACACACACACACACACACACACACACACACACACACACACACACACACACACACACTCGTGGATACACTCCATCTCTCTCACTCGTGGATGCACAATACTAAAGGCGCGCAAAGAGACATGCAAACCAGATGTGCCTCTCTACGCGCGCCTTTAGTATAGAGAGAGAGAGAGAGAGAGAGAGAGAGAGAGAGAGAGAGAGAGAGAGAGAGAGAGAGAGAGAGAGAGAGAGAGAGAGAGAGAGAGGCTGTGTGTGTGTGTGCTGTATTTGTGTGTGTGTGTGTGTTGTATTTGTGTGTGTGTGTGTGTCTGTGTGTGTGTGTATGTTATATTTGTGTATCTGTGTGTTTGTGTGTATGTTATATTTGTCTCTGTGTGTGTGTGTGTGTCTGTATGTGTGTGTGTGTATGTTATATTTGTGTGTGTGCGTGTTTGTGTGTGTGTGTGTGTTGTATTTGTGTGTGTTTGTGAGTGTATGTGTGTGTTGTATTTGTGTGTGTTTGTGAGTATATGTGTGTTGTTTGTTAAGACAAAGCTAGATATGGAATATACTCTGACAGAAACAGAGAGAGAGATAGAGGGAAAGGTAGATGGACATTTCAGAAGCAGAGGGAGAGAGAGAAAGAGAGAGGGAGAGGGCCAAACCTTCTAAGGACGCAGACCTGCGTTATGTCGAAGATGGGTCGGCTTTCTGTCGACGACGCAAACGACGGATCTCTCTCTCTCTCTCTCTCTCTCTCACTCTCTTTGACGCGGTGTGGTTTTTCTCTCTCATGACCTTTATATGTGACGTACAAAAGTATACGGGCTCAATAATGACCGCACGTGCGACAACATGCAATTATATTCTATTTTATAGTAACACGTGGGGCGCCGCCGTGTGTATCCGTTATAAGTGTGATTTTGAGAGAGAGAAAGAGAGAGAACCATAGAAAGAGAGAGAGAGAGAGAGAGAGAGAGAGAGAGAGAGAGAGAGAGAGAGAGAGAGAGAGAGAGAGAGAGAGAGAGAGAGAGAGAGAGAGAGAGAGAGAGAGAGAGAGAGAGAGAGAGAGAGAGAGAGAGAGAGAGAGAGAACCACAGAAAGAGAGAGGGAGAGAGAGAGAGACAGATTGAGACAGAGATAGAGAGGGGGACTCATCACTGTCAGAGAGAGAGAGAGATAGAGAGAGATTGACAGACAAAAAGCAATGGAGGAGACACCTCCCATGGAGTTTTTGTAAACTCCACCAACAAAAGGTGATCTCTCACTCTGTCTCTCTGTATTTCCAACAGTTGGTAGCAAATTGTGTGTGTGTGTGTAAACAAAGAAAAACCCATACTGTTGTTCAACACACACACACACACACACAGACACACACACACACACACACACACACACACACACCTCAACACATACTTACATAGACAGACACACACACATACACACACAGACTCTCTCTCTCTCTCTCTCTCTCTCTCTCTCTCTCTCTCTCTCTCTCTCTCTCTGTCCTCGTGTACTAACGGCGTGCAGAGCCAACGAAACACTGGCTGCAGCTCTCTCCACGCGTCTATAGTAAATTTATGACTCTCTCTCTCTCTCTCTCTCAATTGTACTTAAGGCGCGCGTAGAGAGTTGTAAAAAGTATGTTTTTGTCTATGCGTGCCTTTAGTACAAAGACACACACACACACACACACACACACACACACACACACACACACACACACACAGAGAGAGAGAGAGAGAGAGAGAGAGAGAGAGAGAGAGAGAGAGAGAGAGAGAGAGAGAGAGAGTGTCTATGTGTGTCTTTGTTTGTGCTTTGGAGAGAGAGAGAGAGAGAGAGAGAGAGAGAGAGAGAGAGAGAGAGAGAGAGAGAGAGAGAGAGAGACTTGTTATGTTTCCTGATGAATAGGATTAAGGTCGAGTAGGCAAAAGAGGCTGAAACCAGACCCAGAGCTTGTGCCAGGATTTCAGCCTTTGCAGGCTCAGTTGCTTAATGTTTCTGCCAAAAGAACTGTTGACTTTTGTCAGGACATATATGAAGAAGAGTCAATTGGTGAAGATCAATCAGAGAGGTCACCAGGCCAAGAGGATCCCTCACCCTACAAGGGTCCCTCACCCTCTACAATACTTGTCAAGAAAAATACAAGAAAGAGGAATATAGACTTCTCAGATGATGCAGATGTGCCAGAAAGCAGTCCCTGTGTAACTAAAGGTAAAGCCAAAGAGGATGTGTCTTCTCTGGAAGACCCAGCTGCAACTGATGAGAGGCTGTTCAATTTTGCAGCATCTTGTGGTGGTGGGGACAAATTTGATCTAGTTCATTCTATGTTTAACCCAAAGTTTGACATTGAAGACCTGTTAGCTCAGCACAGTGAATTCTTGCAGTCCTACAGAGATAAATTTGAAGTGATGGTGCAGGTAGGGAGGGTTGTTCTGTCCACTATGACTGTTGTGCATTTAAATGATTGTGGTAGAAAGGGACAGGGACTGAAGAAGTATAGGGAATTACCACCTGCTTGCCGACATTTAGCCTGCCCTTTGCACCAAAAAGAGTGCAAACTTATTCAGGAATCCTTTGGCTTTTTGCTTTACCTGAACAACCTGTTTGGATTTCTCATGCAGAATCCTGATGAGGTGTTAGAGGAGCAGGATGTAGCACCAGATGAAGAATGCGAGGAGACAACACATATACAAGAAGTCGAGGAGGTTGAAGATACAGTCGACCTTGAGGTTGAGGCAATTGAAGTACAAAGAAGTAAGATGCTCTCTGTGAAAACCACAAAAATCAAACTACCTTTGGATGTCAGTAACTTCACTGAGAAGCATGCTCAGATGATGCTGCCTGCTGTGCCTGACTTCAGGATTGGAGACAGGACCTATATCTTTTTACATGATGTGCAAAGCATCTTTTATTTAAGGGAGGACTTCTCCCTGGCTATCATTTCCAGAGTCCAAGAGGAGAGGAGTGGATTTGTTTCAGAGGATAGTAGTGATGATGAGGCAATGGAAACATCCAGCAATCCAATGGAATGCCTCCGAAGATGCTTTGAGAAAGCTGAAAAATACAAGGAGACACTACCTAATGAAGCCACCTTCCAAGCAATAAGACAAAGCCTAAGACCATCAACAAGTAACAAAGAAGTGGAGGATTGGTTTAACCATTCAAGTCAAGGGTCAACTACATCTGTAGACCTGTGGTAGGAAAACCTCTTTCTGCAGGATGAGAGCTTCATGGTAACTCTCTCTGTGTGTGTGTGTGTGTGTGTGTGTGTGTGTGTGTGTGTGTGTGTGTGTGTCACTTACTCTGACATGATATGTGCAGTCTTGGATTGTTGACAATGATGACTTCCTTCGGCGGCGGACTCGAGAGTATCGTGGAAGGGATGCGGCCCTAGCGCAGTACCTTTCAAAGCTTTGCAAGTCACCGATAGTAGTTTTTCACAATTCCATGTCACAAGAGGGTTCAATAGCAACTTACACATTCAAGACACTATCACGCTTATTGGGTGGACCCGTGCTGCCCAAAAGTGCAGATAAAGTCATTCTTGTGGACAAAGTGTTTGCTAGAGATTGTTTTGGTTACTGCCCGGGCTATACAGGTGGTCGGGCAGCGTATTACTACACTTACACAGCAATGGCACTAGCTCTTGGTAGACAAAACCCAGATGAACTTTTAGAGTATGGCAAACATCTCATGATTCGTTACAAGGGTGATGTGCCAAAAAACAAAATTGAACCTTCAAAATCTTGATACACTTCAAGTAGCAATTGTATAAGATCATGTATTACATAAATTTTGTACAATGTCATCCACTCAGAGTATCTTTCTTCACTTGTGGTTCACATACACCATTGTCTCTCTCCACCTTCGTTGACTTTCACGAGCACCGGAGTTGTTGTATGCCATTGATCTTTTAACTTTTTGTTGTTGTAAATGTTTGATGGCTTGTGTTGTTGCTGAAGAGGCCAAGACTTCTTTTGCCTACATTCGATGAATTATTCTACGATAGAACCATTCAAATAGTTCTCTCAAACTGTTAGCCTTAATTCGAGAGCCACCATGTCGTGTGTGCCTGAAATAAGCATTTCTCGCCATGTAATGAGACTTTTCCATCTCTTGGGTATTCCATATTGCCGGGTTCCCATACTTTTGTATAAAATATGGTAAATGATTGAAGATGATGTGCTGGATATGAAAACAGATTAGTTATAATGTTTTACACTCACATAGTTGCACATAAAATAGAATCAAATACACGATAATACCATGTAGTGAGTAATTTGGGTGTCTGTCCATGCTGTCTTGAATGATTTTTTGAGAAGGTTGAGATTCTCCTTGAACTTGTTCATATCACCTTGTGACCAGTCATCTTTGTCGCACATCAAAAATAGGATGTCTATTGATCGCCAAACCTCAGCCTTCGCGTTACGAGTAGTTGGTTCTTGGTCTTTGACTGCAATATGTAGCTTTTTCCAGCTCTGATACTCTACATTGCTAACATAAGATGTGTTATATATTTTTCCATGTTTTGTTAGCTTCGGATCTCTTGTACCTTGGGGTTTAGATAAAAACCTCCGTGCCTTCACCCCACCGATGGATGGTTTGCATGGGACATCCTTCTCAGCAGTTGATCTCTTTTCATCCCGCTGGATTTTCACATTGCCACCATGAAGCCCCATATCCGACAGTACCAATTCTAAGCACTACAGGGCTACTTGTCGCTCTGCTGAGTTCTTAATCTTCCAAGCAAACCCGATATATAAGTAGACCAATTTCTCCACAATTCTACAAAGGGCATGCATTGTACAGATGTGGACATTCACAAGTGGGATTTTCAAAACCGGTCGAAAAGCAGGGTCCTCAATGTGATGTGTTGGAGCTTTTCTCCACCACTTTGGATCCATGACCTTTGCAGGCTCCATGCAGAACAAACACGGCGACTTTGCCATTGCACCCATTCCACAATTATACATGCATTTTAATGTTTTGAGGTCACCTACAAGATGCCACTGAACTTGAAAGTCTCCCCTTCCATCTAGACGTAGTACCTCTCCCTGGTTAGTCTGTCTATCAATCACCTCCGGAATATTAGTTCGATGGAACACCCAATATAGAATCTCATGATCTTCTTTCTTTACCTGCAACACAAAATAAATGAGACTTAAGTAGATGTGAACATTTGAGCTTACCTGAGAATCTCGCTAACCTCAAACACACCAAGCCACCATATGTTAGATTCTGATTGAACACTAAAGTACAAAGGATCATCACTGGGACACTTTGAGAGGGATCTATTCATTAAAGTAATCGTAACACACTCTAGCTTTTTCTCTTTAACAAGCTCACACTCATCCAGTTTTAACACAAAATGTAATACCCCTCGTGACTCTTCAAATGTGATGTTGTAAAACTCCACCATTCTCTTCTGTAACATCTGCAGGTCCATAAAAATATTATTGAACTCATCATATGCCATGTTTGCTCCATGGCCACTGTAAGTTGCTTTAATATGAAAGGGATGTCCAAGATAGTCTCCCTGTGCCTCGTTAAGCTGAAGCCTCTCTTTCCAAACACTTGAGGCTGATGGTAAAAGTTTGGATTTTATACCCTTCTTAACAAATACGGATGAGACAGATTGTTGTATAGCCGAATATCCTCTTTAAATCTTACACCAAGTGAATCAAGTGTGCCTTGTATCTCTTTTGCAGGCACTGAGTTCTCTGAAATAAAGCGGTCCACTACATTTCGTTGTAGGACCTTAAACTTCTTGTCATGTACTATATCTGCTGCCAAGCTTCTACTTATGAGTGGCTTCAATCTCTTTCCTATATTGGCTTTGGGGTCAATGTTTTCCTTGTCAAGATAGATTGAATCTCTACATGAAGACAATGCATAAGTAAATAACAAAAAATTTGCTTCACTAACACTATTTAGGCACATGAAAACAATGCATAACAAGAAAAAACAAAAAGATTACTTAACTAAGACAATGTAGCCAACCAAGAAGCATCACCTTAATGCTTGGATTCTTTTCTTGAGACCTCCGGATGCAACCTGCAATGTTTCAAGATTGCGCAATTTCTTCTTTCGGATACGACCACCCAAAATGGTGTCCTTCATTTGACAACTTCGTACCTTTCCTTTCAGTTCTTGTACCTCTGTTTTGTGTTGCAAAATGGTAACCTGATCTGTAGAATGTAAATGTGAAAGGCAAACAATCTCACATTGTTGAGCTTGGAGAATGCCCTTAGAAGTTTCAGCTTCTCTTGTAAGAGATTTACAATAACCCAGAAGGCCCTTTTCTCCATCACCAGCAAAGGTCAATAAGCTTGTAGGATTGACAAACGGTGGAAACGCATTAGTCATTGGATTTTTAGGGTAGAGAGAGCCTCTCGTCCAGATATCTATGTGTTTATCTCCCTTATAGTTATCTTGAGGACCTCCCTTCTTGAGCAAGAAAAGAGAAACCTTCTGCTCTGATATCAATGTAACATATAATGGTCTAGTAACTTGTGTGTAGCGGAAAATAACATAGAAATAGTGAGCATTTCATTAGAATAGATTCCTAATGAGCATAGCAAGAGTGCTTGGATGGAGATAGCAATAGAAACATAACACCTAGTTAGATAGGCATGAACAATACTTCAAAAAGAGAGAGAAATTAAGCTATTGACAAAATTGAGTACTGGATTTACATGGAGCCGGTCCCCCCTCCAAAAGGCTTTGTATTATAGGTTTCCCCCATCAAGGGAGACATTTTACTATACAATACTTTGTGCTCCTTCAATAACTTGCTGGTGCAATGAAGATGGAAGCTTCAAGCACCAAGCTCACACTTATAAAACACAACATCAATTCCCTCACGGTCTCAAACCCAAGACCTCACACACCTTCAAAGATGGTGAGAGCTAGCAGGGTATGAGAGTAGATTGAGAGGAAGAAGGAGTATTCTTGATCACTCATAATAGCTTAGCATAGCTTAGTAATTAGCATGGTAGAGGAGATGAACATGCATTGGAGCTTGGCTCTTGGTTGGATTTGCATCACAAAGCCAAGAGTTGTTGGTGTAGGTCTCCCTTCTCACAAGCTTGGAGTAGATGATGAGATTTCCATTATAGCTTGAGAAGGAGATAGTCTTCTTTACTCCACACATGAGATTGTGTGAGTGTGTGTGTGATAATGCCTTCCCAAAATCAGCCCCCTCTCTCTCTTGGTCGACCCCTCTTGATTTTTACTCATGTTGGCATCCCATTGGGCCCTACAAAGCTTAGCCAATGATAATTAAGAAGCATAAGTGATAGCCTTGTGACATGTGTCTCGCTTTACCCCTTTGTAAGAGCTTTAGGTAATTAAATAATGCAATTAAAGTCTCATTGGACCCCTTAGTCTTCTGACCAATAGGAATTAGGCAAGCCATTGGGCTGCTGAATGCTCATTGGACCCCTCGAGAGACTGTCCAATAGTCTTCTAGAGAGCTTAATTTCTATTGGTTCTTTTATCAAGTGTTTTTTAAATGAATTAAACTAGATTTACTCTAGCCTAATTCTCATTGGTCCACCTCTATGGCCATCCAATAGGATTTGAATGCACCTTGGGGGCAACTGGGCTAGGGAGCTGACATGTGTCCCCTATTCCCTTTGTGTAAAGGGAGCTTGCTAGTGTGTGTGTGTGTGTGTGTGTGTGTGTGTGTTTCTCTCTCATCCCCTATTAAAAGGGCTCGCCCCCTTAAGGGATAGGGATGTGGGAAGACTTTTGAGTCTTCCCACAAGCATCCAATATTTCCTAGGTTTTGACCATTGGACCTTACCTTTGAATTTAGGAACCTTAGCATTTTGGGAGTCTTAATGGGCTGAACCTTAGGGTCTTTCAAGCCCATTGTTGCACATTGCTCTTTTGCAGATGGCCCCCCCTTTGGATCCCTATTTTCCCTCCTTTGGATCCTCACTATGACCGGTCTACCAGCCTAACCAATATTCTAGATTTTTCTCCCCTGGTATTTTCCCATATTAAATGATCAGTTTAACATGAGAAAATCATTTAGGAGGATTAGAAATTAGTTATTATGACATGAATGAAGGTAGAGAGCAACACAATAGAAGGCATCATCAAAGGATCAAGCAATTGGATTTCCAACTGTAATGGGGCTATCCGGACTATGATTTAGTGACGTTCAAAATAAAAAATCTAACAATACATTAAATCAATTGCTCTCATTGAACTAGGATGGGACTATCCGGAGTATGATCTGATGAGTGATGTTCAAAATAAAAAATCTAACATTACATTTAATCAATTGCTTGCATTGAATCCCAAGTTAAGGAGGCAATGGTCTACCACTATTAGCACGAGGCTTCCATGGGCTACGGGTGATGTCCATGCAATGCATAATTTGGCTCTAAGGGTAGGAAGCCCGACTGGCGTGTTCAAATTGTGAATATATTTATTAAGAGGAAGAAGCAGGTACATGCATACATTGATGGAGGTTGTGCTAACCGAGGTTGTATGGGAATTGAATTCCTCATTGATTTCTTTGTGATAAAAGCATGTGAGAATTCTTACCCTTTCATCTTGGGGAGACCATGGTTGCTTGCAATTGGAGCTAAGTAGGATTGGGAAAAGAGAGTTTTCACATTGCCAGACCAAAAAAATGGTGGGCAGGTAGTTGAAAACCAAGGAGAGCCATTTTCATATTGTGGCAAAAGGTGATGAAGAAGATTTGAGCACCAATGCGAATACGAAATAGAGTCAACCTATGATGATGGATGTACTAGCATAGGAGAGGAGGAAGAGAGAGACGAGGATCAGCTAAAGCTGAATACATATATGTTTGGATTTACAATAGACTCCCCCAGTCCAAGTGAAGGTATGCAAGCTCCAATTTGCGGTCTAGATGTTAAAGAAGTAGAAGGCATGCTGGGTAAATATGACCAAGCGGCTCTTTGGAGTTGTGTGCATCATATCCCAATCTATTTTCCATGAAGTATAAGGACTTGCAAGATGCTAAAGGGGTGAAGCATCTGATTCTGCTCATAGAGGGATACAAGCCAAGAGCACTTAAGCTGCGGAGGTTGGGATAAATTAAGAAGGAAGCTCTATGGTGGGAGATCAACAAGCTACTCAAGGATGCATTATTTATCCAGTGAAGGAGCCCGAGAGGGTTTCACATGTTGTCATTACACCAAAAAAGAAAGGAAAGTGGAGAGTATGTGTAGATACAAGCCATGGAATGCTACTTCGAAGCGGAATCATTACCCTTTGCCGTTTCAGGATGAGATTTTGAACCAGCTAGCAGGGCATGAGCAATATTTCATTATGGATGTCTTTTCATGGTATTTCTAGATTAGTATTGCTTTAGAGGATCAGCTAAAGACTACCTTCATCTCACCATGGGGCTGGTTTGCCTATCTCAAAATGCCTTTTGGTTTGGTGAATGCTTATGCAACATTTCAAGATTGGATGAATAAGATGTTTGGGTCATACTTGGATAAGTTCATCAAAAATTTTATGGATGATATTGGGTGTTACAATTCTAGGGTTGAGCATTTGTCAAAGTTAAAGCTATGTTTCCAAAGGCTGGATGAAGTGGGTGGGAAGTTGAACCCCAAGAGTGCAAATTGGCTCAATCATAGGCTCATTTTTATTGAGTCATTTTGTCTCACAAAATTGGATAGAAGCATATCCAAAACAGGTTGGTTTTGATGGAAACCCCAACCAATGCAATCGGTTTGTCTTTGCTTGTATTTGTCCACATTCTTTTGAATGCTTTCATAATATATATACCCTCCTCAAAAGTTAAGTCAGCAGGTTCATGGTTTCTAATGGATGGAAGGTGCGCATGTATTTTTCCAGTTGCCAACGGTTTGCCCTCCTAACAAAAAGGATGGTTTCTATGTGTCCATGATGGTGGGTATTATTGCCATTGGTGTTGTATTGATGCAAAAAGTGGGTAAATGTTATAATCTAATCTATTTTGATAGCCGTGTGATTAGTCCAGGGGAAAGATCATGCATGGAAGCTGAGCAGTGGGTGATGACTCTAGTGTTTTCTTGTCACAAGTTTAAAGTGCATCTAATCATTTGAAAGTTTTATGTGCTCACATTTAACAAGTTGTTGCCTGAAGTGGTGCTTCATCTAAAGCCAAGGAGGTGTATTGGAAAGTGGGTGCTTGAGTTGCAATAGTTTGAATTGACTTCAAAATTGACCATAGAAGGAGGTCACAGTTGGCGGACATTTTGGTTAATAAGGAAGTAGATTTGCCAGTGTATCCGAGGGTGGAGAAAGAAGACATTAGAGAGGAGCCTAATCTAGAGCAGGCTTTCACTATGCGGTTTGAAAGAGCTTACATAAGGGTTGTGCAGAAGGTAGGAGGAGGTGTGATCATAAAGAACCCACAAGGTAAGGCAATATTTTCCAAGGCTTATGCTTTGGAAGGTGTTCACATAAATAATGAAGCCGAGTACTTGACTCTCCACTTGAGACTAAAGAAATGTGTGGAGTTTGGGATTTCCAAGCTTGTGATTAAGGGTGATGCACTCTTAGTCATAAAGCAACAACTCTTGGGTCAGTGGCAAATAAAACGGGATTTTTTCATGAATTGATTTTTTTCCATAAAGAAATTGTTAAAGTTTTTTTGAAGTAGTGCAATTTTAGCATGTTAAAAGAGAGCAAAATCAAGAGGCCGATGTATTGGCTAGCCGGCGTGTGCAGACTCAAGTAGCTGGTTTATATGTGGCACTTGCAATGCATGCAAGTAGAGAGACTATAAAAGAGGTTGATGATTTTTTGAGCACGCGCTAATGTTTAGAGGGCTTGTCCAAGCTGCAAAAGAGAAGGAATGTTCAAAAGACTCGTAAATTCACCTTGGTTGGTGAGGATTTGATGACGTATGGTCGAGATGGAGTGCTACGGAGGGTCCTCTACAAAGAAGAAATTGACATGGTTTTGGAGCAGTGTCATGAGGAAAGTGGACATCAAGGAAAATATAAGGTACTTTTTTGTGTGCTTAGAGCTGGTTTTTGGTGGCCATCTATAGTGCAAAATGTGCATTATTGGTGCAAGACGTGCCATGAGTGTCAAACCATGGGTGAGACTGGTAGCCGAGTCGTAAGTCTAAGCCCCGTGGGCACTGTCCCCTATAGCATGCAGTTAGAGTTGAGTGTTGCATGGAAACTCCTCCTTTAAATGTAAGGTCATTTGGCTATTTTTACATGCAATTCAATATAGCGTGTCTTTTGTTCTACCGATCTCTCTCTCTTCCTCATTTGCTGCACCACAGCTTCTCGCCATGCCTCCTTAGGCCTGCAACCTAGCATAAGGGGCTATCATGGCTCAAATTGCATTTGAGAAGTGGGGTTTGGATGTTATTGGTATGTTACCCAAGTTGGCAAGTGGCGAGAAGTACATAGTGGTGGCTATTGACTATCTTACCATGAGTGTCAAACCATGGGTGAGATTAATAGCTGAGTCGTAAGGGGCTATCATGGCTCAAATTGCATTCGAGAAGTGGAATTTGGATGTTATTGGGGCAAGTGGCGAGTAGTTCATAGTGGTGGCTATTGACTATCTTACTAGGTGGGTTGAAGCTAAATCTATAAAAGAATTAAATGCAAGTGATGAGAAATACATAGTGGTGGCTATTGACTATCTTACTAGGTGGGTTGAAGCTAAAGCTGTAAAAGAATTAAATGCTCACACAATGGCTTAGTTTGTTTTTTATTACATTTTTTGTCGGTTGGGGTGCCTTGGGTGCTCATTTTTTTATCGTGGTCAAGGTTTTTGAAGTAAATTGGTGCGTGCACTAGTGGAGAAGTTGGGGATTCAACACAAGTTTTCTTCTCCTTACCCTCCACAATGCAATGGCTTGGTTGAGAGTGCAAATGGGCAGATTGTCAAAATGCTCACCAAATATGTTTACCAGCAGGTAGAAGAGTGGGAAGCTAATCTTGATAAGTGTTTGTGGGCATATGGATAGGGGAGCGGCAACAAGCTTTTATGTGAAGCAGTGGGAAAAAAGAGTTGCCAAGTTCAACCAACACTTGCCAGAGAAGTAGATAGCGAAGGGTGACTTGGTGATGAATGTTACCATATACATGTGGTAGTGACGTGTGTGAACACAATTAGGACCACCGGGGCATTTTTTCCCTCACTAGGAGGTTTTTCCCGCGTGCATTGTATATACGCCCATCACTCTAGGGCTATCAATCTTTCCATTGCACACTAAGTAATACCCTCTCTATTGTGTTCCTTGATCTTCCTTCATCTTCTCCAAGCTGTTTGTGTTTTCTTGAAACCCCAATTCCAACAATTGGTATCAGAGCAGGTTGCGTTCTCTCGGGCTTAGTCGCTAGCAGCTCCAGCATACGCCTGCTCACTTTCTTCGATTTCAATGAGCTTTAGTAAGTGTTCGCAGGTCGACAAAACTTTTGGGAGTACTCGTAGAGCTTAGTCTACTCAGATTTATGATTCGGGCTCATTTCGACCTCCATTTCCACCACAGGCAGTACTGCACAGGCTATTTTGCCATTTTGTGCAAATTTTTGTTAGTGCAGTTTTCTGCATAACAGGTCCCGTACAGTTTTCTATGGTTTGTGCTATGTAGCATGTGTTGTTCTTGCTTTGTTTCTTATCTTTTTGGGTAGTTTTCACATTAGGTGCAACATTTACCATGGCTGACAACAACACAGATGTGTTCAAGACGTTTGCTACTGCTGAGGACAGATTGGATGGGAACAATTATCTTGTGTGGGATTCCATGATGCAACATGTTCTTGTGTCAAAGGGCGTCTGGAATATTGTGCAAGGCATTGATGTACGTAAGAACAAGCTCGTTGGGATGTAAAGGATGCGCACGCTCATGTGTTGATTGCATTGTCTATGAAGCGTACCATTACTCCTTACATTTGTTCAGCCAAGTCTGCAAAACAGGCTTGGGATATTCTGCCTGGTATTTATGCAAGCCGCAATAAGGCAAAAATTGCATTGCTGCGTAAAGAGCTGGAGTCAAAGATTATGCATGAGGAAGATGATATGGACACTTTCCTTGCTGGTGTCAAGGATATCAATGAGAAACTTATATTTGCAGGTGAAGTCATTTTAGACAGTTACCTTGTGCAGACTGTTCTTGATGCCTTGCCAGAATCTTACCAGACTTTTGCTAGTACTTGGAGACTCATGACCCAAGAAAATCTTGAAGTTGTCAAGTTTGATGCATTGTGCACATTGCTGTTGCAAGAGTCACTTTCTAGAAAGAAAAGGACTAGACAACATGCATTTGAATAATCTTTTATTGCTGCTCAAAGAAAGGGTGGTAATAGTAATGCAACCACTTCTTATGGTTCTTCTACGAGTGGAAAATTACATGTTCCTAATGCTTCTTCCGTCAGCAATTCATCTGGAAATTCTGGTGATAAGGGAAAAAAGAAGATGCATTTCCATTATTGTAAAGCTAATGATCACTTGATCAAACAGTGTCCTAAGTTGAAGGCCAAAGAGGCTAAGAAGAAAGAGGGTGGTTCCACTACAAATGCTGGTTCCACTACAAATGCAACTAATGTTGAGTCTTCTGTGAAAGAAGACTGTGATGCTGATGTTGATGCAGAATGGGCTTTTAGTACAGAGTGTACCTATAATCCTACTATCCATGATGCATGCAGGTCAATTGCTACAGATTCACATGTGTGTCATTTTGACAGTGGTGCTACAAAGTACATTACCTCACATCATGATTTGTTCACCTCTCTTGAGTTTGTCCCTCATGGGAATTCAACTACTTGTGCCAACAATGCCTCTTATCTGGTTCAGGGTGTTGGAAATATTGTTCTTACTATTGTTCTTTCACACTTGTTGATGCACTTTATATACTTGGGATCAAGAAGAATCTTTTGTCTGTGTCTGCACTTGCTAGACTTGGTCTTGTAGTCAAATTTGTAAATGACAGATATACATTACACGATCTCAGTTTTGGTGATGAAATTGTTGCATCTGGCATATTATGTCGTGGGCTGTATAAGCTCACTTTGTATGACAAGTGTGGGTAGAAGTTTTCGAATGCAATTGTGGATTCAAAGGCTATCATAGATGCAAAACTTTGGCATGCACATTTTGGTTACCTGAATTTTGCCAGTTTGCTGCGTTTGCAAACATTTGATATGATTGCTTCTTTGCCACCTCTTGAAGAACCTGTCAAACATGTTTGTGAAGGCTGTATTTTGGGTAGATGCAATGTTCTAAGTTTCCAAAGGATGGTTCAGTTAGGGCCACATGCAGGCTGCAACTTGTGCATAGTGATGTTTGTGGGCCCATGCAAACTCTGTCCTTGGGCAATTACCTTTACTTCATAAATTTCATTGATGATTACTCTAGGCATGCATGGGTATTTCCGCTTAAAGCGAAGTCCAAAGTATTTATGTGCTTCAAACAATTTTTGGCTATGGCTGGAAATGTTTGAAATGTCCTATGGGCACCCTCCATTCCGATCGAGGGGGGAGTATATGTCTCATGAATTTAATGCATTCCTGGCTAGTCGTGGGATAAAACACCAATGTACAGTGCCTTATATGAAGCTTTGCCGCATTCTTTTTGGCTTGAGGCCATCATGTGTGTCACTTATGTACAAAACATGTGTCCTACAAAATCTTTGCAGTCGATTACTTCATATGAAGCATGGCATGATAGAAAGACTTCTATTGAGCACATGCATGTTTTTGGCTGTTGTGGGATGTGTGTCTAACCTCACCATCGTATCTTATTGCAGATTTAACAAGAACCACGATTAAATTGTCAATCCACGGGACAAAACTGACTCGACTAGTGCATAGAGGCTACAAGAGGTTGTCAATCTCTCAGAAAACAACTAACAACTCGTATCTAACTCAAGCTACACTCAAGTGACTGAAATCACCAAAAGCCAATCGCTCATCAACAAACAAATCACATCCGTTAAAGCATCAAATGATATCCAATCGTAACAAAACTTCTAGGACAAGTTTATAAGACCTAAGCACACATGGGACAAAGCTGACTCGACTAGTGCATAGAGGCTACAAGAGGTTGTCAATCTCTCAGAAAACAACTAACAACTCGTATCTAACTCAAGCTACACTCAAGTGACTGAAATCACCAAAAGCCAATCGCTCATCAACAAACAAATCACATCCGTTAAAGCATCAAATGATATCCAATCGTAACAAAACTTCTAGGACAAGTTTATAAGACCTAAGCACACATGCTTATGGTCTCAAACCTCACTTTAGGTCAAGTGCCAAAATCGCGATTATTAACAGTAGTGGATTTTTGACCTAGTCGTTTTCGACCCATAATACATCTAAATGCTTAGCAATGCTGCCCCAATACCCCGCCTGTGCTTAGTTTTTGATTTTGAAGTGTAAATTCCTAATTATGATGAAATTAGGTTGCGGATTGGCGACGCCAAAAACTACGAAATACTGTGATGTGTTTACGTCAATGCGTAGAGCTCTTACCTGCGGCGGTTGCAATGCAACAAATGTGATTGCAAGGTGACAACCGGAGAGGGAGTAGGAAGCACGAGAAGGAGAGAAGTGAGCGGTTTTAGCTCATGCTGTGTATTTCATTATCCAAAACTTAATAATAACTTATAAAAATTGGCTTTTATACCTTAGCCAAGTTTTTTGGTGGTCAAAACTAATAATCTGGGAGTTCTACCAAAGATGGGTAATAACAAGTTGATACAATCTGGAAGCTTGAAGCCCCGGCTCATCAATTACAAGGTCTATCCAAAAAATAGGAGTTACAATATTCTTGATTTATCAAAAGAATAAGTGTTTTTACAATGAGAACTCTGAAAAATGGTATTCGTGTTAGCTTGTTTCTGCTAACATTCCCCCCCTCCTCGCCTATGTCGTCCCTTGACATAGCTTTATGGGCTGAAGTAGTCCTCGGCTCATGGTGGCTTGCGAGGTGATCTTTAAGCACATTGAGTGCCTTTTGGTATTTGATTTTCCTTTCTTTATCTGACACTTGCAAGAACTGCATGGTGACTTTGTTTTTCAGCTCCACTGTTGAGTAGCCTACAAAGCGTGATGTCAGGTTGCTAATCACTGGCCCAAATATTTTCGTTCACCAAGTGAAGAATCCCATGTCGAACGCTTCCTTAAATGCCAACATATTGTGAGAAGGTAGAAACATACACCTAGCGTAGAAGCTATAGAGGAATTCTTTGAAAGGTTGGCCGCTGAGATCATAGCACAACCCTTTGTTACCCTCGAGGAATGACAACCAAGGGGCACGTGCTTGCTCTGGTTCATGGAACACTTTGATGCAGGTAAGCAACATTCAACAGATTTTGTATAGCATTGCACATGACAAATCTGGTAAATGACATGGTGCCCTTTAGGGTTTTCACCATGTATTCTACAATCGGTGGTCCCTTTTTTGGAGCAGGCAATCTAGGTTAATTCAGCCAAGTTGGCCGCTTCTTTAATAGTGCCTCATGTGCTATCCAAGTCCTTACTCTTGATACAGGACAGAAGGTAGGATCCTTTTGCAGGGCCGCATGTGCTCTTATGAACAGAATCAAGTACGTTGGATTCTTGTTCAACCAACTCAGCCTCCACCTCGGGTGGTCTTGATTTGCACCCTTGACTTTCATGTCAGTGTAAAGCCTTTCTTTTACTTGTAGCAGCTCCACTTTAATCAGAGGGTAGGGCAGGGATTGTTGGTGCCACTGCACATTGATTTGATTGGGAGTGAGCTGTGTGACATTGACGAAATGAAGTACTCTCAGCTCCCAATCCATTGCTGCCCTCCACTACTCATCTACCTCTTGTATAATCTTTTCCTTCAGTGCATCTTCCTCAGCCTTTGAGAGCTGGACCATTGGCTCTGTGTCTGCTTCCATGATGGTTAGTTGAAACTCCTCCTCACCACTTAGCTCTTCGGCTGGCTGCATCTCCATCTCAACGAATGACACTGAGGGGATTTCTATCTGAGGTTGCTCTGAAGTGTCTGCCTCTTCTTATGTTTCTGTCCGTCCCTCTCGCAATAGTTGGTTGACTCTTTTGAGTTCAGCTATTTCCTTCAACAACTTGTCTTCTTGTTGGACCCGCACTGAGACTGCTCCAACTTTAGCTCTAGCTCGATGTCTTTGTTTTTCTTCTCTAATGCCTTGTAGACCTTTTCTGTGCCTTTGATTGATGCCACGACTGGATTCTCTCGTATTTGCCGTAAGAATATAGCATGATCATTTATCCTTTGTTCTTCTAAGTACTATAGGGAATCATTGGCTACATCTAATTGTACTGAAGGGTTGTGGTTAGAAGTTCATTTGTAACTTCTGTCAGTTGCTCATCCTTTGCTTTGCATGCATCTGACAATTTTGTAAGCAACTCACCAAGCTCCTCCATTTATTTCTGCTGCTTATCCTTGCCAGCCGATGTTGTTCAGCTTCTGCTTTCAACTCCTACACTTGCCTCTGTAGATTGGTGATGACATTGAGTTGGTCATCTAACTCCCCTTGGAGTACGTCAATCACCATCTCTAACTCTTTGGCCCTTGTGCTACAGCCAAGTACTGCTGAGTGAAGTCGTTCAGTTATGTCCTGCATTTGCTTAGCATATTCATTGACTTGCAAAATGACTTCGTCATTTGATTGCCAGTCTTGATTACGTGCCAGATGACTTGATGTCTCTGCAGCTTCTTGTGTATCCTTTGGCTGCGTCATGGCTAGTAGTTGATGATGCCCTTGTGGCTGTGGCCGATCCTTTTCCGTTGAGGTAGAGGGTGGTACCTCAGCCTTCTCTTGCTGTGTTGAGGTAGAGGGTGCTTCCTCGGCCTCTTGCTCTCTTGGCTGCTCAAACTTCTTATTGTCCCCTGATGGTGCAGAATTGGCTGTCCTTTCTGGCTCTTTGTTGTGCTCCTTTTCCTGTTCTTGTGTAGACTCAGCTGCCTTTTCTTCTGATTCAGCTGCCTCTTTTTGTTCAGGTTCCTGTGAAGATTCAACTGCTTTTGTTGTTCAAGCTCTGTTTTCTCAATTGCCGTGGTTCTAACTGCTGGTGATGGTGGTGGACTCGGCATTGGGTGATCTTGGTGTTTGGAAACAGGAGAAGAGAAGCGGGGAGACACATCACCTTGAGCATGTTTTTCTTCTCCTTGTGCAGTGGCTTCCTCTGCTTGCTTTTGCTGTTCTGTTGCCTCTTTAGCTTTACTTGCTGCTTCTTGTGCTTCTTTCAACTTTAAAGCTTTTGCTTCTTGATACATCTATTCCAGGGATTCCGTGGGGTCTTCAGCCTGCTTCTTGGTGTGATGTTTGGTTCTTGGTCCTTTAAGCCCAATAGGCACCCACTTTTTCGGGTCCTTTCCTTGTGCTTGGCGCCTGCGTTGATAAGAGTGTTTTTCTCGTTCAAACGGGGCTTGCTTTTGTACGGATTCCTCCTGGTATGCTGCCACGGCTTTTCTCTTCATTTCTTCTATCCATGCTCTTCTTTCCTCGTTATCCGAGCTTTAACTACTGTGCCGTTCTAGCGAGCTCTTAGCAGTCTCTTCATTTGACTTGTATGATCTCTTGGCAGATCTTGTAGGTCAAGGAGAAGGTGTTGACACTATCCAAGTGTTATGATCGGGGGCATGCAGCAAGTTGTCGGCGGCCATGCCGATGGCATGATATATAGTCCTTGTCAAAACCTTTGGTGCACCCAAGTATGTGATTTTTCCTTGTTTCTTTGTCCCTTTCAATGTGGACAAAACATATTGGGCGTGGTCAATTGGCTGCCTGGTCGTAGATCTTTGATCCCTTGAGGGTCAGAGATCTACGCAGTTCCATCTTCTTTGATCGTGGACAAAAGCTCGTAAGCCTTTTGGAAGTCCACTCCACAAGGCTCTTGTTCATAAAAATCTCTGAGTCCTAGCCTTCGGTTGGCTTCTTTGGTCTCCGGTTTTGCGGTGACATCATATACTTCTTTGGGTAGAAGTTGCAGCTCTACTTGATGTCCCTCCTCGCTCTTGAATCGGCTAGTGAAAACTGTGGTGATGTGCTCTTCAAGCTGTTCCTTTGAGAGATAGGTCGCTTTTGCATTCTTGACTGAATCAGAGTCTAGTTGATATACTGGTAGCTCTTGCAAATTTTCTTTTTGGTTGAGCTTCTTCTTGGTCCTCTCTACTGCTTACATGGATCCTATTCAGTGAGTAGAGCGTCAAAGTTAGCAGATTTGATAGTTTTTTTTCTGAAATGTCCTTCAGTCTGAAATGCCGACAATTTTGGTCCAAATCAATTTTTGAACAAGCATAGATGCTTAAAAACATGCAAGGAATCAAATTATAAAGTCCAAACAAAAAATTGCAACAAAAAGTAAATAATCACGATTATTTATAGCTGAGTAAATTTTCAACTCTTTGCAAATTTGGCATTACAGGCTTGAAGTATATACCAAATAGATACTCTGAGTGAAAAATGGACTCATTTGGATGCATTGGATGAAAATGGTACTAGATTTTTGCTTTAGATCTTTGAAACAGTAGATATAAAGGAAATTTGAGATTTTGAGCTCCAAATTTGTTCAAACTTGTCTAGTGGGCTTAACACATCATGTACTTTGGATGTGTGATAGCAAAATAACAAAAATCTCCCATTTTGGCATGAAAGTAAATAATCGTGATTTTTAACTTTTCTACCAAAATCAACATTTTTTGGCACAACTTGATTCTAGGCATAGTATAGACCTTGTGTATGGGATATGAGGTGATTTGGATCAAGAAATGTGTCTCATAACTTAGAATTTGGATTGCAAAGACTTCTTTGCGTTTTTTGGTAATTTTCCAAGTTATATGTGATTATTTAGGCTCATACTTGAATTTTGGCATGTATTAGGTGTGTACACATGCTATGTGAGGTGATGATACAACTTTCAAGCAAAAATAGTACAAAAGTAAATAATCGTGATTATTTACAGTAGTCACATTTTTTTTTGAAAAATTTAAATTTTTTGACCTAAACACATTCTATATACCTAAAACAAGTCCTAAATTGAATATGGTAAAGTTTGGTCTTGCCGGCATCACTTTGTGCTTTGTCGACTTTGAAATCACCAATTTCTGTGACTACGCTGCTTGTTGAGTTGGTTTGTCACTTTTGAGGCTTTGGACTTGTCCGCAACATAGTTGTGAAGCAACTCATCCAATTCTGGCTCATTTGGAGTCAGTTTGACGTTGTATGTCGAATTTGACGCTTTGTAGCCTTCAAGCCTTTTTCTGCTTTTCGAGGGATTTGCTTGATTGATTTCACGAAACCAATCATATACATTGTATATAAACCTCGTAGGCAAGCTGTTTATGGAGTCAGAACCGAATTCTGACATCTGCCAAAAACCTAGCTTTTCTACTTGGGACCCCCTCGACCCTTTCCAAATGGTTAACTGATGATATAGAAAGGTTCTATTATGTTAGGGCATGCTACAGTTCAAATCTCATCCGATTTGGTCAAGCTGACAGGCCGCTATGGTCAGTTTTTGGTCGTAGGTCTTCGTGCACTACTCGGATTCTAGGGTTTTTTCTAAGGGTTTAGACTAGCTTCCAGCCGTACAAAATGGATCGTTGATGAGTAAAGAACTTACCCTCATGTCTCGTGTGCGACGATGCTGAAAACGGGTGACTGTAGGCTCCAGATTGTACTCGCAAAGAGGTCGAAATGCTCTCTCCAAGGGCAACAAGTGAAAATGAGGTGATTATAGCCTACCTTGGGTATCTATACTCGGACTTCCCGAACCAATTTTTTCCAGATTCCCCTGTTAGTCCGTGAAATCTATGTTAGACTCAAAAATTTTCCCGATCGGATTCCTATAGCTCATTCTGCAAGAATTTTGCAAAAGTAGGTCTGGCCGCCTAATTTAGGCTTCCCGCTTCCATCCTCAAATTTCATTGAAAATTTTTATGCTTGTCTGCCTTGTCTTTCTGATCAGCATCGTGTCTTCAGTTTTTCCATATGAGCTCCCTCACTCTTTATTATAAATTTTTGATCTGTTTATTGAGAAAAATTAAAGAAAATAACAAAATGCGCTAAAAAAGCAAAGTGAAAATCCAATAATTAAGAAAATCCATTGCAAAACACAGCTTTATTGTTTTTTATTGGATTTCTCCATTTTTAAATCTCAATATCGAGAAAAATGATGAAAAATAAAAAAAAGGACTATCTTTTGATGGTTTTCTGATAGTATATACACTATTTACACTCATCGGGAAGATTTTATCAGTGAATTTTCCCCTGTTGATGATATATAAGGGTATTATTAGCTAATTTTACAAAAATCACATGTTAACATCAAACTTTTTCCTCTCTCTTCAAACATTGCTCTTAATTACTTAGTGCCCTTTCACCCCTCCTAGATGACGTACTCCGCAACGACTGTGTGCATGGGTTGAACAATCTTGTTTATGCATAGCCTTGGTTGGCTCTACCATGCTTTGAAGATCAATGCAGTTCAAACCAATATGCTGTGCAAGAGTTGGGTCTTGAGTAATTAACTCAAGGTTTTCTGATGTCGAGGCTTGTTGTTGCTGTCTTTCAAAGAGTAAATTTTGTAGCTTGTGTGCTCTTTGCTTGATTGTACCATCAGGATGCTTTAGTACACTGATCTCTTGGGCTTTAGGTGCCAGTAATGGTTGTTGTCGAGCTTTTTCTCGCCATTAGTAGCTTGGTTTTCTTGGTGCAGAATGGTGTGGTGGAGTCTTCTGAGGCTTAACTCTCCATTGCTCGATTGGTTTTGCCGTTTGTAGAGAAGATAAGTGCTCCTTTTTCTTCCAAACCAATTTTATGTTAGGTTCCTTGCGCAGAGAAGCTCATCTTTGTGTTTTGAACTTTGGAACCGTCTTTGGTGCTGTCGATGATGTTTTGGACACCTAGATTTGAATTGGTTTGTCCTTAAGTTGTGCTTTCAGTACCCAAATTTACCTGACTCCTTGCATACTACTTGTAGCATTTTCTTGTCGATAGGATGGAGAAGATTGATTACTTTGTGGTTTGGTATGTTGATTGATTCCTTTCCATTCCTCCTTGCTTGGTGCAATTGGAACAATGAGTCCGCCTTTAGGTGATAGCTTGAGATGATTTGTATCCCAATCTGGTACTGCTTTGTATGTTCGCATCCAGGGATCATAATCTCATTCATGTGTTCATCTGGTAAGCATACAAACTGATGAGGACATGAACATCCATGTACTATCACGTCAAGTTGACTACTCCCAATGTTGGTGTTGGGTTCTTGCTGCATCCTTTGATTGTCGCTATTCCTCTTGTCAATACTGAGTTGTTGCTTTCTTATACATGGAATAACTGACTGCATTTACTCTAGCTCCTGTATCGACCAAAGCATTTGTGCTATGATTGTTGAGCTGTGCTTTGATGCAAAGGTCCATTCTATCTAGCCATTCATCATCTGTTGACACTGCATCTTTTGGCAATTCCCATAGTCAGTCCTCTATATCCAGAGTGTTGATGGGAATCAGTATCTGTTGATTCTTGAGAGCAACTTTTCGTTTGAGTACCCGAAGCCGAGCTTCCTCTTGGGCTCCATCAATAACCTGCTGTCGTTTAATCCTCTTTTTGCTTGGCTGCATGCATTCTTTCTAGCGATTCATTGGTTAGCAGCAAATTGTATTTCTTTAAACGACATCCACTAATCCAATTAGCCATTGGTTCACCATCTAGGTGGATAGCTTAACTGCTCCACTTGGAGATACATCTTCAATGATAAATGGTCCGTTTTCCTTTTTCTTAAACTTGGGAATGTGTTGCTTAAGGGAATAGATTAAAACTAAGTCCCCTTTCTTGAAGACTTTTGTGATGAGATGGGAATCAGAAAACTATTTTTGTTTCTGCTTTTGTGCATAGATGCGAGCTACGTCAGTTAGCCTTTGCTCATCTAGCTTTTCTAGATCTTCCAGTCTTTCTGACAATTCATGTCCAGTCTACTCAAGATTCTTTGCTACCCTTAGTGTTGGCAATAGAAATTCTATTGGCAGTATGGAATCAAGACCATAAACAAGGTTAAAGGGTGTATCATTTAAAGCTGTTTTGATGAAACTCGATAAGCCCATAGAGCAGCATGGAGATTCATTTCCCAGTTTGTCCTTCCTGAACTAACCACTTTAGTCAATACCGAGCTAAGAATTTTGTTCGTATGCTCAGCTTGTCCGTTTGCCTGTGGGTGATAGGGAGCTGATTTGTTATGGAATGACCATAAATTCATTAAGCAATTACTTGATTACCTCATTGAGGAAATGAGCTCCCCGATCACTGACAATTTCTCTTGGCAATCCATATCTCGTGAATACATACTCATATAAGAATGTGGTAGTGGTTCTGACATCATTCTTTGGAGTTGCTTTAGCCTCGGTCCACTTGATCAAATAGTCCGTAGCTACAATGATATATTGAACTTGGGTTCTATAAGCAGGTGGCTGTATTGGCCCAACAAAGTCTATACCCCATCTTGCGAAAGCTCTAGCCCCCATCATTGGTCTTAAGGGCATGCTATCTACACGTGTTTGGATTTTTTCTCGTTGACAAGCATCACACCTTCAAACATTTCTTTGGCATCTGCAAAAAGTGTTGGCGGCCATACCATCAAGATTGCTCTTGCGATGGTTTCACTAGAAAAGTGACCTCCAACTAATCCATCATGTGCTTGTTCTATAATCGGAATATATTCATCTTTATTTGCACAAACACGTGAGTGTTGATCCTTACCTCTCCTTTACAATTGTTTTCCAATAAGAGCATAGTCTCTGGCTTCAATTTCAATTGCTTTTTGACGACGTTTTTACTCATATCCTCAGGAAATGTTCGACTTGATAAGTAAGTAACTAGATAGTTACTCCACTTAGGAACATGCGATATTTGAAACAATGTTACATGAGGTATGGGTGTTTGTTTTTGACATTGAAGACAATCCTTTACAAAAGAGTGAACATCACTCCTCATAGTTGGCCAAAATACTCCAAGTCTCAAAATTCATCGCATAGTTTGGTCTTCCGCAAAGTGAAGTCCTACTATGGTAACATGTGCTTGACTTAGGTACTGGTTTTTCTTTTCAGGATTAATGCACAAGAGAAATATTCCATCTCTATTTCTTTTGTATAGACTACTAGCTAGTAATTCATACATAGCCGATTGCTCGATTAATCCAATTGTAATAGAAAGTGGTATTTGTGAATCTCCTTGAGCTATTGTCATCAATGACACCATGTTTTCCGACCATCGAGGTATCATTTCCATGAAGAATAAATAGGCATTTGGTAGATCATCATCTACCCCTTTAGGTGATTCTCCTGAAACAATCCTTGACAAATGATCTCTCTTTGATGTGTAATGCCCTTTTTTACAACCACAATGAAATCAAATTCCAAAAGAATAATGAACCATCTCACTATTCTTCCTGTGCTGCATGGCTTGTTGACCAAGTACAACAAAGCTTGGTGGTCCACAAAGAACACAAACTTGTTGGCTAATAGGTAATGTCTATACTTTTTAACGACATAGATCATTACTAATCCTTTCCTTTCTGTGGTAGTGTAATTGTTTTCTACCAAGTTCAACTGTCGGCTAACATAAGAAATAGGAAAATCGATTTTCCCGTCTCCCGGTTGAGCTAGTATACAACCTATGACAAAATTGGAAGCATCTACATGTATGTGGAATATCTTATTCCAATCTAGTGCTTGCAATATTGGAGCTGAAGTGAGAGTTCGTTTAAGCTTCATAAAGGATTCTTCACATGCCTCAATTCATTCAAAGTGTATAATCAAGCTATACATGGGTTTTGCAATTATAGCGTACATGTAAATGAATCGTCTGTAATATCCACAATGCCCCATGAAGGCTTGAACCCCCTTGACTGTTGTTGGTCTAGGAAAATCAGCAATACCATGAAATTTATCCATATCAATAGCTATGCCATTTTTAGATACTATATGTCCAAGAATTTTTTCTTGTCTACTCATGAATGTGGACTTTTCAGGATTTAGGCAAATCCTATAAAGTCTACATTTTTCGAATACCTTTTTGAGGTGTTCAAAATGATCAGCCCGGATTGATGAATGTACGCATAGATCATCCATATACACTTCCAAGAATTTCCTAAGGTACTCTTTAAAAACATGACTCATCAATCTTTGAAATGTGGCAGGAGCATTAGTTAACCCAAAGGGCATAATCCGATAGGCAAAAATACCCCATTCGGTCGCAAAAGCAGTTTGTTGTTGATCTTTTGGGTCAACCAAAAGTTGATTGTATCCCGAAAAGCCATCTAAGAAACTATAAGATTCTTTTCCTGCAACTCGTTCTAACACATGCTCAATGACTGGAAGAGGAATTTTGTCTCTAATGGTAGCTGCATTCACTTTTTTGAGATTGACACACACTCGTAATTTCCCATTCTTCTTGGGTACTACCACAATTGGAAACACCCAATTTGTGTGTTCAATTTTGTAAATAAATTCGACCTCCTCTAGTTTTTCAATCTCTTCTTTGATCTTCCTGCCAAATATTTTATTATATGTGTATGGCCTTTGTCTACTTGGTTTCGCATCATCTCTCATGGGTATGGTATGTTGACAAATTTCTGGATCAACACCCTTGAGATCCTTGTAAGACCAAGCAAATATATTATGGTATTATTTTAGTAAGCTTAGTAAAAGATCTTCTTCATATTCTGTTAGGGCATTTGCAATGTAGGCAGGCCTAGGTTCTTCCCCTGGTTGAACCAAGTCTATCTTTTTCACGTTCTTAGGCCCTTCATAGGACTCGCCTTGTTTCTGTAGTTCTCTAATAGGTTGTTCTGCAATGATTTTTTGATCTTGGAGAGTATACTTTTTGTAATGGGATGGAACACTCATTACATCCTTACCATCCTCTTCTGTGGTTTCCATTTCGATTGTATATATCTTCTTTAGAGCTTTTTTCAACTTTTGATATTTCTTTTTTCACACAACTCGGGCTCCTTGTCCTATTTGTTTGGCTTTGCTTGAGTATCCTTCCTTGTTTTTCTCGATGTTTTTGACATTTTTGGATTTTCGTTTGAAGGATATCTGCCAATGATTTTGTCCTTGACACAATCATGTGCATCTATCTGCATCAGGAATTATGTTATACTGGAGACTGATGGCATAGGTCTAGCTTTCACATTCTCGGTGTCCCTTTTTCGTCTATACCATTTCTGTCTTCTCAATTTCTGGTTAGGAAAGTAAAAAAACATTTCCCCCCTCCTTTTCAAGAGTAGCTTAGCTCTCACATGTTCTTTTTCTGACCCCGAATCTTTTGAGGTAGCTGAGTGTTCGTCTAACTCATGTGTTGCATCGTAGTAGAGGTCTAAAAAGACTGTTTGAACTTTCAACAAGTCCTTGGGTTCCTCAATTTCATCTTCAATGTGAAGGGTTGAAATCATTTGGATGGGAATTATGTCGTAGCCATCCTCATTGCAAAATTGAGTAGGTATAGACGTATTCACACATACATCCATTGTCGCTAAAATTTGAATCCACTCAAATGGCTCAAGCAAATGCTCTGGAAAGGGTTCAGGTGCATAGGCTTCGTCTGTGCAATCCCTTTCTAGGATACATTCTTCTCTTTTTAAGCTACCGTTTTTTGAAGCTCCACACATCCAAATAGGAGTGTCTTTGTCAACTAGGAAGGAAGCTTACTTTAAACCAAAGAGACTGAATCAAACTCTTGTATGGGCGTTTTCAAGACATCTCTATAAGTGTGATCTTTTAGATTAATCCTTGTTATAGATCCCACTTAGTTCATGTACAGATAGTTGTTTCTCCAATCTTGAATGAGCTGTACCTGTCGCATGAAAGGTCTTCCCAATATGATTTTGTAATTGAGTTTCTTCTTAAAGTCTACTATGGCAGAAGTGGTTGATATCAATCTTACAGGAGTTAACTATCACCTTTTCTAGCAGTCCTAATGGTCTTTCAATATGTCCATCAGCCAATTGCACTTTCATTCGAGTTTGTCTAATGGTTGGTTGTTCCCAGGATTCCCATGCTGCTTTCGTGGCTATGGCTATACCTGCTCCATTGTCCAGTATTGCCATGGTTTCAATGCCATTATATTTCATTGGAAGGGTGGTGTTTCCTTCTTCCCCTTCGTAGTATTCTCTGCTTTTGTTCATTGAACAGATTGAATCTCTTTGTTATCCATTTCGTGTTTCAATCTTTCCAAAATTTTTACGATGAGCCCCCGTTATCCCCACCTTCTCTAGGGTTTTCTATAGGTCATTCCATAAATATGGTCTGATTTTTAACAGTTCTCCCAAAGTAAGAGTGCATTGGATGGGTGTAGACATGATTGAATGAATATTGTCTACTCTTAGGGTCTGCTCCGCTCTATTTACTTGAGTGGTCTTACACATTATGGATTCATGTTGGGTGTCTCCCAAGTAAGAGGGTAATGTTTTCACGGTCAATGGTTTCGACATTCCTGAAGCTTCAGATCCGCAATCCCCATACAAGGATTGTACACCCACGTCCATATCAGGAGGTAGGTTGTCCAACCAAACTTTCTCTATAGGAGCTGACTTTAGAGTTAGGATCCCATCATTGATCTCTCGAACTTTTTCCCATAAGTGTCTTGGCCAGTCTTCCTCTACAAATGGAATTCCGTCTAAGGCATCTTCACTCTCCGGCACTACAAGTTTTGGTTCTTTTGTTTCAAGGTGGGGTTCTACCACCACTTTGGATTTTTCTTTAGCGTCTCTTACCACAAGCTCTTCAGGTTTTGCCATACTTTTGAGCTTGGGTTTTTGTTTTTCTAGCATCTCTTGCGTGATTCTTACCAAATTTTGATAAGCTTCAAGCTTAGCTACTTCCATGTCTCGAGAAGGATAGTTTTTCCATTTGTTTTTCATGTTTTGGCCTACTTTAAGTCCTGCTTGGTAAGCTTACAAGCTTAGATACTTCCATGTCTCGAGAAGGATAGTTTTTCCATTTGTTTTTCATGTTTTGGCTTGCTTTAAGTCCTGCTTGGTAAGCTTCCAAGGCTGCATTAATAGGCTCAAAAATTTTATCAACCAAAATTGATCCTCCAGATTTCACGGTTGTTTCTTTGATTTCGCTTCCAGTTTCTTTCACCTTTTCCTGGAATAGTTTTTTTGCTTTCTCCTCGATTTCAGCTCATTGTTTGTGTTTTCTCAATTCATATCTTTTGCTTCTGCTTCTTTTGGTCTTTTGAGAGGCAGCTTTTTGTTACCATATACATGTGGTAGTGATGTGTGTGAACACACTAGGACCGCCGGGGCATTTTTTCCCTCTTTAGGAGGTTTTTTCCCCCGAGCATTGTATATACGCCCATCACTCTAGGGATATCTATCTTTCCATTGCATACTAAGAAACACACTCTCTATTGTGTGCCTTGAGCTTCCTTCGTCTTCTCCAAGCTGTGTGCGTTTCTCTGCAACCCTAATTCCAACAATTGGTATTAGAGCAGGTCACGTCCTCCCGGGCTTAGTTGCCAGCTGCTCCAGCACACGCCTGCTCACTTTCTCCGATTTCAATGAGCTTTGGCGAGCGTTCGTAGGTCGACAAAAATTTTGGGAGAGCTCAAAGAGGTTGGTCTGGTCAGAATTTTGATTTGGGCTCATTTCGGCCTCCGTTTCCACTACAGGCAGTACTGCACAGGCTATTTCATCATTTTGTGCAGAATTTTTGTCAGTGCCGTTTTCTACATAACAGGTACCTTATAGTCTTCTACGGTTTGTGCTATATAGCACAGGTTGTTCCCGCTCCATTTATCCTATTTTTGGGCAGCTTTCACATCAGGTGCAGCATTTACCATGGCTGACAGCAACAACACAGATGTGTTCAAGATGTTTGTTGCTGAGGACAGGTTGGATGAGGACAACTACCCTATGTGGGCTTATATGATGCAACATGTTCTTGTGTCAAAGGGTGTCTGGAACATTGTGCAGGGCATTGATGTACGTCCTGGTTCTGAGGATGTAGGCGATGTTGAGGATGTTGCAGGTTTGCTGCAAGGATTGCAGCTGTTAGAGTTGTTTTGCCTACGGCAGAACAAGCTCGTTGGGATGTTAAGGATGCGCAGGCTCATGCATTGATTGCGTTGTCAGTGAAGCGCACCATTGTTCCTCACATCCGTTCAGCAAAATCTGCAAAACAGGCTTGGGATATTCTAGCAGGTCTTTATGCAAGTCGCAATGAGGCTAAAATTGCTTTGCTGTGTAAAGAGCTGGAGTCGAAGATTATGCATGAGGAAGATGATATGGACACTTTCCTTGCTAGTGTCAAGGATATCAATGAGCAACTTATTTCTGCAGGTGAAGTCATTTCAGACAGTTCCCTTGTGGAGACTATTCTTGATGCCTTACCAGATTCCTACCAGACTTTTGCTAGTACTTGGAGACTGATGACCCAAGGAAATCCTGAAGTTGTCAAGTTTGATGCATTATGCACATTGCTGTTGAAAAAATAGGACTAGGCAGCATGCAGTTGAACATGCTTTTATTGCTTCTCAAAGAAAGGGTGGTAACAGTAATGCAGCCGCTTCTTATGGTTCTGCTGCGAGTGGCAAAAATTATGTTCCTTATGCTTTTGCTGGCAGTACTTCGTCTGGCAATTCTGGTGATAAGGGCAAAAAGAAGATGCGTTGCCATTATTGTAAAGCCAATGATCACTTGATCAAGTCGTGTCCTAAGTTGAAGGCCAAAGAGGCTAAGAAGAAAGAGGGTGGTTCCACTGCAAATGCTGGTTCCACTACAAATGTAGCCATTGTCGAGTCTTCTGTGAAAGGAGACTGTAATGCTGATGTTGATGCAGAATGGGCTTTTAGCGCAGAGTGCACTTACAATCCTGCTGTCCATGATGCATGCTTGTCAGTTGCTGCAGATTCACATGTGTGGTATTTCGACAGTGGTGCTACAAAGCACATTACCTCACATCGTGAATTGTTTACCTCTCTTGAGTCTGTCCCTCATGGGAATTCAGTCACTTGTGCCAACAACGCCTCTTATCCCGTTCAAGGAGTTGGAAAGATTGTGCTCACTGCTGCTAATGGAAGTTCCTTCACACTTGTTGATGCACTTTATGTACCTGGGATCAAGAAGAATCTCTTGTCTGTATCCGCACCTGCTAGACTTGGACTGGTAGTCAAATTTGTGGATGACAGATGTACAGTTCATGATCTCAGTTTGGTAATGAAATTGTTGCATCTGGGCTTTTGTGCCGTGGACTGTATAAGATCATGTTGTATGACAAGCGTGGACAAAATTTTGCAAATGTTGCAGATTCAAGGGCTATTTCAGATGCAAAACTTTGGCATGCACGTTTTGGTCATCTGAATTTTGCCAGTTTGCTGCGTTTACAAAAATTTGATATGGTTGCTTCTTTGCCGCCTCTTGAAGCACCTGTCAAACATGTTTGTGAAGGCTGTATTTTGGGTAAGATGCAGCGTTCTAAATTTCCAAAGTATGGTTCAGTTCGGGCCACATGCAGGTTGGAGCTTGTGCATAGTGATGTTTGTGGGCCCATGCAAACTCCGTCCTTGGGCAATTACCTGTACTTCGTGACTTTCATTGATGATTACTCCAGGCATGCATGGGTATTTCCGCTTAAAGCGAAGTCCAAAGTTTTTATGTGCTTCAAACAATTTCTAGCTATGGCTGAAAATGTCTCGAAATGTACTATGGGCACCCTCCGTTCGGATCGAGGGGGGGAGTATATGTCTCATGAATTTAATGCATTTTTGGCTAGTCGTGGGATAAAACACCAATGTACAATGCCTTATACACCTCACCAAAATGGTGTTGCTGAGAGGAAAAACAGGTCACTGACGAAAATGGCACGATGTATGGTCAAAAGTCAAGCTTTGCCGCATTCTTTTTGGCTTGAGGCTTGAGGCCATCATGTGTGCCACTTATGTACTTAACAGGTGTCCTATGAAAGCTTTGCAGTCTATTACTCCATATGAAGCATAGCATGATAGAAAGCCTTCTATTGAGCACATGCGTGTTTTTGGCTGTTTGGCATATGCTTTGGTGCCACAAGTGCAGCGTAGAAAATTGGATGATAAGGCTGTCAAATGTATTTTTGTTGGTTATAGTGCTGAAAGAAAAGTTTACAGGTTGTATCATCCGCAAACAAAACGTATTCTGGTTTCTCGGGATGTAGTGTTTGTGGAAGATTCTGTTCAGCCCTTGCTGTCATGTACCAGAGATAGGACATTTATGACACTTTGTTGCCTCTTTTCAGTGGTGGAAATACAAATGTAAGTTCCAATGAGTCAAATGTACAGCCTATGGGGGTTTCTGAAAATGTTCTAGATCAACCTATTACTGATGCAGATGTACATGATGTACTTGATGAGGAAAGGGCTGAAAATGAGCAGGCTAGATGTATGCCAAAATGGCTGGTGCACACTTTGCGTGACAGTAAATTGGATGCACCTTTGTCTAGTCGTACTCGTTCAGGCTCTCGCCATGCATCTTATGCACCAGATTGTTATGCTTTGGCTGCGTCTAGTTTACATGATGTTGAGGAGCCTCTATCTTTTGATGAAGCACAGAATTCAGAAATTGGATGGCTGCCATGCAATCAGAATATGATGCACTTATAGAATGACACATGGACTTTATGTGATTTGCCTCCTGGAAAAAAGGCCATTGGTACGAAGTGGGTTTACAAGTTGAAACGCAAGCCGGATGGTGAGATCCATAAGGCTCGACTTGTTGCAAAGGGTTATGCACAGCAAAAAGGCATAGATTATGAAGAGACTTTTGCTCCCACTTGTCGTATGAATACTGTGAATTTTCTATGTGCATTGGCAGCTCATTTTGGTTGGGATGTACATCAATCAGACATTGTTACTGCTTTCTTGAATGGTGACATATTTGAGGAAGTTTATGTAACGCAGCCTCGCGGTTTTGTCATAAAAGGACAAGAGGAAAAAGTGTGCAAATGTAACAAAGCTTTGTATGGGTTGAAGCAATCTCCTCATGCTTGGTATGAGAAAGCTGACACTCATTTGGTCAAACAAGGCTTTCGTAACAATCCAACAGAAAGCACATTGTATGTAAAGCGTGAGGATGATGTATTTCTCATCGTGGTTCTTTATGTTGATGATTTGCTGATCACTGGACCAAATGAGAGACATATTGCTGAATTTAAGGCTGATTTGAATGCTACTTTCAAGATGAAAGATTTGGGGCTGTTGCATCATTATTTGGGCATACAGTTTAAGCAGTGTGATGGTGGTATTGCCTTGTGTCAGAAAAGTTACATAGAGACATTGCTATGCAAGTTTGGACTTGAGGATTGCAAACCTATTGCCACTCCCATGGAAACAGGTTTGAAGTTGAGTCTACATGATGCTGGCGATCCTGTTGATGTCACTCTTTGCCAAACTGATGTTGGATGCCTCATTTATGTATGCAACACGAGGCCGTATATTCAGTTTGCAGTCTCACAGGTCAGTAGATTTATGCATAGCCCAGGGTCTAAGCATTGGCAGGCTGTCAAGAGGATTTTCCACTATCTTAGTGGCACTTTACATCTTGGCTTGTTTTATCCCAAGGGGGGCTCATTGCCGCCAGACTTACATGCTTTTTCGGACTCAGATTGGGCTGGTTGTTTTGACACGCGAGTGTCCACAAGTGGTTTTTGTTTCATGCTTGGCAGTTCATGTATATCATGGTTGAGCAAGAAGCAACCTACTGTGGCCACTTCGAGTTGTGAGGATGAGTACAAGGCAGTCTTCACAGCTACGGTTGAGTGTGTATGGCTCAGACGCCTTATGGCTGATTTGGGTGTTGGACAGGACACTACCAACACTATCTACACTGACAGTCAGAGCACATTGACAGTTGCGAGGAACCCAGTTTTTCATGCTCGCACAAAGCACATTGAGGTGCATTACCACTATGTCAGGGAGAGGCTCTCAGCAGGAGAGATCAGCTTGGCTTATGTGCCAACACAAGACAACCTTGCAGATCTTTTCACAAAGGCATTGTCTTGTGAGAAGCTTGAAGCTTTCCGCAAAGCTTTGGGCTTACTCCCCTTTGTGGACTGATCCTGTCCTCAGGGCATGGCACTTCCCTTTACTCATGTGCCAGCTCTCGTTCACCGCATCACTCCAGGGGGGATTTGTTATCATATACATGTGGTAGTGATGTGTGTAAACACACTAGGACCGCTGGGGCATTTTTTCCCTCTTTAGGGGGTTTTTTCCCCCGAGCATTGTATATACGCCCATCACTCTAGGGCTATCTATCTTTGCATTGCATACTAAGAAACACACTCTCTATTGTGTGCCTTGAGCTTCCTTCGTCTTCTCCAGGCTGTGTGCGTTTCTCTGCAACCCTAATTCCAACACTTTTGTGTTCTCTGAATCATCAGAGGAGTTATATTTCTTTTTCTTAGCCTGAGCTCTAGTGATTACCTTGACTGGAACAATTGGTTCACTCTCAGATGAGCTACTAGGTATCACTTGGACTACATATACTACTGTTTTCCCCTTGTTTAAAGGATTTTTAGGACAATCTTCAAGAAATGTCCTCCCTTTTTGCAACTTTGCATACAAAAAGCTTCAACTTTGCAAACACCTTGATTAGCTACATAGTACATTGGTGCGAGTTCTGGTGTAGTATAAGTCACAGGTTCTTCCATCGGTGGTGGATGTGAATTATACCAATCTCCCTCTACCATTATTGTAGATGGACTAGGCTCAACATAGGGTGTAATTGACACTAGTGCTTGTTCATCTATTAATCCCTCTAGATGCATGTACTTTACAGGCACTCCATTATGTCTTGGATATGGAGGTTGTTGATCCAACATAGGTTGAGTTCCAGATCCATCAATGGTACTTGAGCTTTGGGCATATTAGGCTGATATCTGTACATGGGTTGTCCTTGTGGCCTCATGGGCACGTACTGAACATTCCCATCATACTTTGGTCGGAAGTAGCACTCGTTGGTCTCATGGTTGATCCATTTACCCTCGATTGCACACCACTTTTCTGGCCTATTGGTTGTCCCTGTTGAGGTATCCCTTGTCCTAGTCCCCTCATAGGTGCTTTTAGCATGTTGTTCATCATGTCGTTCATCCTTTTGAGCATGTCTTCTATGGCTGAAAGCGGTGCTGCAGCAGCCGTTCCTACTTGTGCTGGTTTTGTGGATACTGTTTTCTCACTTTGGTTATCCTTAGGGACATCTTCCTCGTTGAAAATATCAAAATTTTTTCCTAAGTCAATAGCATCTGACACACACTCTTCTAGGGTTGTATGCTTCTTCTGCAGCTATCTCTAGCCCTGGGCATCTAGCAATGTATTGCCTTATTCGAGTTGCACAATCCCTAACAGACTCACCATGTTTATGTTTAAAGCTATAGATTTGAGCTACCATATTATGTTTGATCCCCATTTTGGAACAAGCAGCTACAAATCCTTGAGTTAATGTGTTTAAGTCCATGATTGACCTTGGTGGAATGTTTTGGAACCATGTCAATGCTTTTTTTTCTAATGTCATTCCAAAACCCTCGAATTGCGTATGGAAATTGAATATACGTTCTGCTCTTAGCACTTGCTTAAAGCCTGCTAAGTGGTCGTATGGATCCCCTGATCCACTGTATTTTCTCACCCATTTTTGAAAATCAGATGGTCTGACGCGTCTGTTTGGTTCAACTCCCGGTCTCCTAGCAGTTGGTCCTGTTCCGAGTCCTTCAAACCAGTCTGTTTGAAATAGTGACTCATGTAGCTTTGGACTCTGGCCTTAGTGTCACCCAGTTTTCTGCGTGATGAGGTGGTTTCTAGTTTCTTAACATTACTCTCAGATGATCTCTCACGGTGTTCCTCTCTTGGAATTGTTTCTGGTCCTTTGCCCAATATCCAATCCCTTATGGAATACCCTTGATATTTGATTTGTTCGACCTCCTCAAGAGTCATCATAACAAAGTTGTTGCTATAACAATCCCTAAACAGGTAGGTTGGTAGGTCTGTTGATCCCTTATCTTTGATCTTGAAGATAGAGATGATATTCATGGCCGTTAGTTGTCCTGATTCGGCATGCGAAGTCCACAGAAGATCTTTTGCGTTTCTATTCTCCCAACAATAGACTCCGATCCTAGGATTATCAGTACTAAGCCGTTTCAAAGGCTTCAAATCTACTTGATTGTATGGTGGTCCTTCTTTTGCTGACATATCTGGGATTATGGCATTTACTTCTAACCCCCATTTGTCTATCACGTTAGGGTTTTCAACTTGTAAATATTGAGTTGCATTTTTGTCCATGTACATTTTTCCTTGTTTGTTTGCCCTGATTTCTTCTTTGAACTCAATACCATGGTCATCAATGCGAATAGCATACTCTTCATTGGGATCCAGGTAAACCTGAGCTCCATGGAGATTAGTCTTATAGAATGAGAGTATATGCTTATAGCACACTGTCGTTCCGGTCTCTGAGTGAGTCGAATAGGAAGACATTTCAGGGGTTGAATCTGAAAAAGTGTGAGACTTCTTCAAGGATAGTGTGCAAGGTATTGCCTTGATTCATGCTTTCTTTAGTGGATACTCTACTGGAGGTTTCTCCAAATATGCCATGATTTCCTAGTATACGACCATATCTAAGGTTCATAAAGACTTACGAAGCCCTGGGTAGAGTACTTACCTTTGGATTGACTTGTTGTCAATTTCCACTTGACTGGATTGCACTTTCTGTCAAGCTACCAATTCCTTGTCTGCAACCTGATTCCTATACAAATTTGATCAAGTTAGCTATCCTTTCACGAAGACTATATAATTTTTGGTAACTATTGTGGTTGGTCTGTGTATATCACTTCAAATCGAACTATGGGAGTCAGCAATTGACTTTTAGATTCGACTTTAGCAAAAAATCAAAGGATTAATCTGCAACTTGGAAACTGAGTGAACATGTACCAATTTGGATCCGATTGAACCCAAAATTACCCGGTGGCTTTGTATTATGTTGATCTAACACTGTACAAGTTCAAAAATCAAAACTAGTGTCCCTATGTAGCAGTAGTAACTAATCGCAATTATTTACTTTTGTCAGCCTTTTTGCAATTTTTGGCTTGGTTTGCCAAGTATACAACCTGTTAAGGTCCATGGACAAGTTTCAACAAGTTTGGACAAAATATGTTCAACTTTATCAACTGTTTCGTGTCTGTAGACTCTGATTTCAAGAATCTGGCTTAAGTCTCACTTTTGTGATCCAAATTTTTCCAAAATTGATTTGTGTGGTCTACTTGATATGCTTGACCTTGTGGTATACTCAAATTTGCAAAATTATCATTTTTTGATGGAGATGTAAATAATCGCGATTATTTACTCCAACTATATTTTTACAAATTTTGGTACAACTTTGACACAGATCTGCTAAGCACCTCAAGTTAAGGTCTCTAGCCAAGTTTCAACAAGTTTGGATAAGTTTTGGTCAAATGGTCATCAGTTTTCTGTCCGCAGAATTAACTTTGCAAATTTGGTAACAATTTCCAATCCAATGATCCAAATCTTACCAAATTTGGTTTGTAGGCTTATTACAACATGGTAAAGCTAGTGGTATGCCAACTTGGTCAAAAAAGTTGAAAAATGGGGCAGATATAAATAATCGTGATTATTTACATCTTTTTGGTCAACTGAGCATGTACACATGTTTATCACATTAATATAAGCCTATGAATCAAATTTCATCAAGTTTGGACAAATTTTTCCCCAATTTACACTCAAGATTCCGAAAGTCAGTACAAACTTTAGTTTTTACCCAGTTTTTTGCCAGTTTGGTGATCCAAATCTTTTATGCTACACTCAAGCTAACTCAAGCTACACTCAAGTGACTGAAATCACCAAAAGCCAATCGCTCATCGGCAAACAAATCACATCCGTTACGGCATCAAATGATATCCAATCATAATGAAACTTCTAGGAAAAGTTTATAAGACCTAAGCACACATGCTTATGGTCTCAAGCCTCACTTTAGGTCAAGTGCCAAAATCTCGATAATTACCACCATTGGATTTTTGACCTAGTCGTTTTCGACCCAGAATGCATCTAAATGCTTAGCAATGCTGCCCCAATACCCCGCCTATGCTTAGTATTTGATTTTGAAGTTTAAATTCCTACTTATGATGAAATTAGGCCGTGGGTCGGCAATGCCAAAAGCTACAAAATACTGTGATGTGTTTATGTCAATGCGTAGAGCTCTTGCCTACGGTTGCAATGCAACAAACGTGACTATAGTGTGACAACTAGAAAGGGAACAGGAAGCACGAGAAGGAGAGAAGTGAGTGTCGTTGACTCATGCTGTGTATTTCATTATCCAAAACTTAATAAAATAAATTACAAAAATTGTCTTTTATACCTTAGCAAGGGTTTTTGGTGGTCAAAACTAATAATCTGGGAGCTCTACCAAAGATGGGTAATAACAGGTTGATACAATCTGGAAGCTTGTAGCCCCGGCTCATCAATTACAAGGTTTATCCAAAAAATAGGAGTTACAATATTCCCAATTTCTCAAAATAATAACTGTTTTTACAATGACAAGTGCGAAAAATGGTATCCGTGTTAGCTTGCTGCTAGCAGCTGTTTGGTATATTCTTTAATGCCACAAACACAACGCAAAAAATAGGATGATAAGGCTATCAAATGTATTTTTGTTGGTTATAGTGTTGAAAGAAAAGGCTACATGTTGTATCATTCGCAAACAAAGCGTATCTTGGTCTCACGGGATGTTGTGTTTGTGGAAGATTCTGTTCAACCCTTGCTGTCATGTACTAGAGACAGTAATGTCAGCTCCTCGCAGGACATTTATGACACTTTGTTTTCTCTTTTTAGTGGTGGAAGTTTCAATGTAAATTCCAATGAGGCAAATGTACATCCTATGGGGGTTTCTGAAAATGTTATAGATTAGCCTATTCTGATGTAGATGTCCATGATGTACTTGATGAGGAAAGGGCTGAAAATGAGCAGGCTAGAGGTATGCCAGAATGGCTGGTGCATACATCACGTGACAGTAAATTGGATGCACCTTTGTGTAGTTGTACTTGTTGAGGATCTCGCCATGCATCTTATGCATCAGATTGTTATGCTTTGGATGTGTCTACCTTACATGATATTGAGGAACCTCTATCTTTTGATGAAGCACATAATTCAAAAAATTGGATGACTGCCATGCAATCAGAATATGATGCACTTATAGAAAATGACACATGGAATTTATGTGTTTTGCCTCATGGCAAAAAGGCCACTAGTACGAAGTGTGTTTACAAGTTGAAACGCAAGCCGGATGGTGAGATTGCTCGACTTGTTGCAAAGGATTATGCACAACAAAAAGGAAGAGATTATGAAGAGACTTTTTCTCCCACTTTTCGTATGACTAATGTGCATTTTTTTATGTGCATTGGCAACTCATTTTGGTTGGGACGTACATCAATCAGACATTGTTACTGCTCTCTTGAATGGTGACATATTTGAGGAAGTTTATGTAACACAGCCTCGCGGTTTTGTCAAGAAAGGACAAGAGGATCAGGCGTGGAAATGTAACAAAGCTTTGTATGGGTTGAAGCAATCTCCTCATGCTTGGTATGAGAAGGCTGACACTCATTTGGTCAAACGAGGCTTTTGTAACAGTCCAACAGAAAGCTTCAGGCCCGGGGGATTCACTGTGTTTCTGCATACGGTACCACGTGAGTGTACAATAGGGGGGTTTTTGGATTTTTTACATAAGCGTATACAATAGGGGTAGCCCCTCATTAGTTCATACTCATACCGTACACATAAGGAGGGGGGGGGAGGGGGTTACATTGGGGCTACATTCAACTACTTGAGCCACCTTAAATACGTTAGTATGCCTGTGTGTGTGTGTGTGTGTGTGTGTGTGTGTGTGTGTGTGTGTGTGTGTGTGTGTGTGTGTGTGTGTGTGTGTGTGTGTGTGTGTGTGTGTGTGCACGCGCGCGCGCATCGATGAATACTTTCATGGCATGGTGAAAGTAAGGGCAAACTTCAAATTCTCTCATTTTTGGTCAAAATTAGAAGTTTTTTTTGGTAATTACACTAAAACTTATGTAAATATCCTTGTTTTCTTAAAGCCAAGCTCAAACCCCTCTAATTTCTCAAAATTCCCAAAATACCCTTCAAATTTTTAAAATTCCCAAAGTACCCATGTATCTATTTTGGTCGGATTGATCAAGATTTTCTAATTTTTATTCCTTTTTGACAATTGAGATGCATTTTTGAGTGGTTAGCATGTAATTTGTCACATATTACCTCACAAAACAGGCGATTATGTCCACAAAGATAACACATAAGTGTAGTCATCAACAAAATGTCAATCATTGAAGAACAAGAATACATCCTAATTCCTCTTTGTCCTGCCACACATTGGCGAGAGAGAGAGAGAGAGAGAGAGAGAGAGAGAGAGAGAGAGAGAGAGAGAGAGAGAGAGAGAGAGAGAGAGAGAGAGAGAGAGAGAGAGAAGAAGAAGAAGAAGAAGAAGAAGAAGAAGAAGAAGAAGAAGAAGAAGAGAGTTTTAACGTTGTAGGAAACGATCCCAAGATACCAAAGATCTAGCCGACGAGGAGAGTTGAACTCAAGACCTGTTATGTGAGAGAGAGAGAGAGAGAGAGAGAGAGAGAGAGAGAGAGAGAGAGAGAGAGAGAGAGAAGAAGAAGAAGAAGAAGAAGAAGAAGAAGAAGAAGAAGAAGAAGAAGAAGAGAGTTTTAACGTCATAGGAAACGATCCCAAGATACCAAAGATCTAGCCGACGAGGAGAGTTGAACTCAAGACCTTGAACTCAAGACCTGTTATGAGAGAGAGAGAGAGAGAGAGAGAGAGAGAGAGAGAGAGAGAGAGAGAGAGAGAGGGGGGGGGGGGGGGGGGGGGGATGGAGAATGTTAAAGATGGTATTTATTATGCTATTTCAAATGTAGAAATGAAACATCGTGAGAATATAGATTTTCACTCTATATTTGTTTCACCACCTTTCATGGCAGCATGATGATGTTCAAGCATCGTCTACCTGCACTATTTGAACATAGGGGATGCACGAGATCTATATTTTCTATCATCGCCGTTTGAATATGGGGGCAGCACAAGATTATTCCAAGTATCTCTCAAGTGCACGATGTGAACATAGAGAAGGTCGAAGTCACCTCTAGCCCTCTTCTTTCGTTGCATCGTGTGAATCCAGCCTACTTATAGAAATCTTCATGCAAATTTGACTCAGCAACAAAAAGTTTTCCCCAATTTTTGAGCATTTCCTAGGCTTTGTATGAGTAGAGAGCATTATTTACACACACACACACAGTGTCACAGGCTGCTATTGGGCGGTTAGCGAAGTGGGCACTAGAGAGAGTGCAACTTCACACATAGCCTGGAAAACCACTTGCACATAGATATTCTCACAAGCACTTGCACAACAGGTTAGAGAGAGAGAGAGAGGGGGGGGGGGGGGAGAGAGAGAGAGAGAGAGAGAGAGAGAGAGAGAGAGAGAGAGAGAGAGAGAGAGAGAGAGAGTGGGTGCACATTGGGAAATACATATATGCAGCTTGAAGAATTGAGGTTAGTATGCATGACTAGGCATCAACGATAGACATAGCCGAGGTTTCCAAGGTTTCTCTTCGTCCTCGCTCTCTCCCCCCATGAGTCGCAGACGAGCTTCCAAACTCCATAGCCAGTCCTGCAAGGTATCTCTCCCCTCCCTCAAAGCCTCCGATCTAACAAGGTATTGTGCTTTACCTCCTTTTCCGTGCATGCTTCCGATCTATCATTTTTCCACCTCAGGGCCTGCTGCTTCAGCATGATCTACTTCGGCAAGCTCTGTCATTTAGATATTAGAGTTAATACTTTTTATCAGAGTTCCACCTTGGAGACTTGCCTAGTATTTACATATTTTTTTCTCCATTTTCTCACATCGTCAGTCTCAAGCTATTGGAAAGCGGTTCATGTCCTAGGTTAGGCTTTTGAATCCTACATACTGTGGTACTATCTGCCCATGCTCCTCGCTTGTCAATCTCTACGGCCCCGACTGCTAAAAAATGGAGCACTTTTCAATCGATGAGCCAATGAATATAGGCGCTCAGGAAATTGTGGTTCAGACTACGCAACGCCCATCTACCAACAGTGCCTTGTTGGCAAGCTGAGTCACGCCCAACTAGCTTCAACGAAGTTCCGACCTAGCAGCGTTGAGTGTGATGTCCAGTGTTAGAAAAAAATCGGGGTACAATGTATTTTAACCGGTTAAAATCATAAAATCCCGGTTAGATTTTGGGCTTGCCTTGAAGAAAACCGGCAAATTTCAGTTTTAGTGTAAATACCGGCAAAAGCTTCAAATTTTGACCTAAAAACCGGTAGAATTTCAAGTTTTCCCTTATTTTCTTCGGTTAGGAAAAATTAGCCCTGCTGTTGCTTTGCAAGTTGGCCTTCTGACATGGAAAGCATGGCGGCCAACAATCCGCTATAGTCTGAACAACTTGCGGATGTTGCTACTTGGGTGCCATTTTTGTGGGTTGGAAAAGTGTAGGTTGAGCGCAGGGGGAGGAGGGTGCAGTCTGAACCTCTTGCGCGCATATAGCCACTCTAGCATGGAGATAATTCCCTTGTTAGTCTTCCGTTCCGTTCCGCTCCTCTGATACTTCCTCTACACACCCTCGTATGGTCTCTGTCTTTTGTGCAAGTCCAAATACACATATGCACACATACAAACACATTAATAGAGAGAGAATTTACTAAATCTTGCAATTTGTGCAGCTACCACACGCTTCACCATGAGTCCCAAGACTCCAACTTCTACTTGTTCATCCCCTTGTACGACTACCTTGGAAATACCTTCAATCCGAAAAAAGGGGCCTTTCATGCCCAAATCCAACATGGTATGTAACCTTGTTGTGTAGCTAATAGTGATCCAATGGAATCTCTTCACATAATCAATGTGCTAATTGCAAGCTTTCATGCCACACTTCTCATGTGTGCATGCTGTAATCTATCTGAACGACGTAATCTCGTAGGTCGTAATCTCAGTGGAAGTGGTTTTTGTAGACAACACTGTCTCTTTTAACTTTATTTTGGTGTTTTAGGAAGAAAAACGTTAGGTACACATGGTCTGCCAAGGAGAAAAATGCTTTCAAAAAGCTTAAAGAAAAGCTTATCTCTCAACCTGTGCTTACACTACCGGACCTCTCAAAGCCATTTGAGGTCCAATGTGACGCTTGTGGTGATTTCCTTGGAGCTGTTTTGCTTCAAGACGAGCACACCATAGGCTATGAAAGTCGAAGTCTCGACCCTGTTGAGCAAGCTCTAGGCATATATGAAAAGGAACTCCTTGAAGTTCTACATTCCTTAGACTCATGGAAGCACTATTTATTGGGGACTCCTTTCACTCTGCGAATGGATCACCAAAGTCTTAAGTACTTCATGACGCAGACCAAGCTCTCCGACAAACAAATGAGGTGGGAAAATTTTCTTTTGCAATTTCATTTTCATATTGCTCACAATGCTGGCAAGCATAATCAAGTAGCCGATGCACTCTCAAGACGGCCGAGAATGAATGCGGTTTCCATAGCAACTCACAATGATCTATCTTCTATGATAGATGAGTATGCTATTGATCCCGATTTTAGAGATCTGATTTCAGCCCTTGCACTAGGGAAGAAAGATGACCATTTACTTTACAAGATGGTTATCTTCTCTATGGCAATAGACTATGCATTACTAGCTCACTACGTGAGAAATTAATGTATGAATCTTATGCTCCTCCTTATGCAGGACATAGAGGGATTCAGTCTACCCTAAAGGGGATTGAAACATATTTCTATTAGCCTACCATGAAACCAAACATACAAGAGTATGCTTCTAAATGTGTGGTATGCCAAAAGACGAAGTTTGATAGAGGGAAGCAACTTGGATTTCTTCAACCTTTGCCAATCCCTAATTCACCATGGGAGAGCATATCCATGGATTTTATCTTTGGATTGCCTAAGTCTATCCATGGGAATACGGGAATATGGACGATAGTAGACAGGTTCAGTAAACAAGCTCATTTTATACCTGTCAAAAAGACTATCAAATCCCATCAAATGGCAATCCTCTTCATTTCACAAATCTTCAAGTACCATGGTTTGCCAATGTCCATAGTGTCGGATAGAGATCCTAGAATGACCAGTAATTTCTGGAAGGGTCTCTTTGAGAATTTAGGAACAAGGCTAAACTTCTCTTCGGCCTATCCCCTGCAAACGGATGGCCAAAGTGAAATAGCTAACCTAACAATCCTCGATCTACTAAAAGCCTATGTAATGGAAGTAGATCAAAGATCCAATGGGAGAAGGACTTACCCTTAGTGGAGTATGCCTACAATAACATTGTACATACTTCCACGGGAAAAGCACCAGGTAATTGAGGGAAGATAAAAAAGTCCCTTGCTACTTAAGGTACATGGGAAGATCTTCACTGCAGATGAGTATAGCCGAGATCTATAAGAATATTTCCAAAAGATTAAGGATTCTATCTCTATCTCAGACCAAAGGCAAAAGGTTGCTGCTGACAAGCACAGAAGAGCCCAAGCCTTTAAAGAAAATGATTGGGTCTTACTCAAATTTCCCAAGGCTCGATTAAGGCACACGACGGGCAAAAATCCTATGGGACACCAAAAGTACTATGCTAAGTTAGCAAGAAGGTACTATGGTCCCTTCCAAGTTCTTAGGCCAGTTAATGAGATGGTCTATCAACTCAAGTTGCCCAACCATTGGCTCATACACAATGATTTCCATGTGAGCCTATTAATGCCTTACAAAGGAGAGCCACCACAAGAACCAACAATTGAAGACCCACCGGATATCGAGGACCAAGAAGAGGTAATGCAACCCAAGTCCATTCTCCGACATGAAGACAAGGTAATAAGAGGCGGTAAGACTATCCGACGATATCTTATTAAGTTTAAAATTTATCCTTTTGAAGATGCCAGATGGATGCAAGGCATACAATTAAAGGATAACCTAAACCTTGTAAATGCTTACAATGCTTCCCAAGAGTAAGCAAATGCACAAATGTTAAAAATGATCAAAATTTTTGTCTTATAAGAATCTCTTTTTCTTTATTGTGCACAAAAATGAAGTAGTATGCATGCTTATATCAAGTTTGCGGAGACGACGTCTCCCGAACACCAAGTAGAGCTTGTCACTCTACTATGGAACATGATAGGACTAATGTGCAGACATGCTTGCGGTAGCCTCAGACTCTCAAGCGCCAAATGGACTAGTCATCCATTGTGGAATGATGTCGTAGGGTAACATAGGGATCCTTTGTTGGTGCAATTGGAGCTATGTAACCATGGCGGTGCAGGGAAGAAGATCCAGCAGAAGGCGAGAGAGAGAGAGAGAGAGAGAGAGAGAGAGAGAGAGAGAGAGAGAGAGAGAGAGAGAGAGAGAGAGAGAGAGAGATCTCGACACAGGAAAACTCACGCTATGATTGAATTTCTTAAAGTGTAAAAACCTTACAAGTATAAAAATAGCCAAAACTTTCCATGGAAGACTTGAGCTCTAAGTGAAGCTAACTTGCATGCTATAGGGGACAATGCCCACGGGCTTGAGATATCTAACAATCCCCCCCTCAAGCCCGAACTAGGACAAGCAACTCATGATACCTCGAGTTTTTGGTATACTCGTCAACCATGAGTTTTAGGTTTTCTCACAACCAAGGATTTTTAGTTTATCCATAACCTGGTGCTAGGTTAGTAACCCCCCCTTGAACAGATAGGGTGTAGGTCAAAAAAAATTAGCTACCAAAAGTGGAGTTTTTGGTTCACTGCCAAACCTTGGGTTTAAGGTGTACCCAGTAACCTCATGAGGAGCGGACAAAATGGTACTTGAGAACAAAAAACTGATAAATTGGGAGGTCTTACCACTTATGGGTGGCAGTGTCTATAGCCCGTACAATTTATTTTGACTAAATAACATGAAAAGAGTTGATCTAATAAATTTCCTCATCAACGGAATATATTGGAGATTCAGTATCTCCCTCAACCACATGAATTTGAGTTTTACCCTTTTGAAAGCACTTATTTGATGGATGATTTGTTTTACCACAGTGAACACAAGGATTCTTCTTGAAACAGTCTTTCGTCTGATGATTGTTGCGCCCACAAATGGCACAAGTTCTGGTTCCATTGAATGGTCGAGATGAAGCTGCTGTAGCAGCACATTTAGTGACTGTATATGCATTGGAAGTATCAGAAGAACTGGTGGGTGACACGGCATTCGAGACTGTATATGCCCTGGGAATAATAGTAGAATTGGTACTAGGTACCCTGCGTTCTTCTTCCTGCAATGAATTGATGATACCATCCAAGGAGGGCAACGGATCTTTCTCTTTTAAAACAGTAACAATTTGATGAAATTTGTCAGTCAAACTTTTTAACAAAATGGCTATGAGATCTTCTTCTGGTACTGAAGCTTCGACATAAACAATTTGAGTTCTAATACTCTTCAGTCTATTGGCTAAAGCTGCAATATTTTCATCTTCACGCATGCGGATGGAATATAATTCCATTTTTAAACTCATTTTTGAATACTTAGCTTTGGCACCGAAAAGCTTCTCTAACTCTATCCAAGTAGCACTTGAAGAATCGACATCATCCAAGTAATGAATAAAATCATCTTCTAAGGAGGTTAGGATAATACCAAAAGCTTGTTCGTCTTTCCTCTGTAGCTCAGGAGATAGTGCCCTTGTAACTGCAGCGGATGTGCCGGACTCGTCGGCTGCGAGAGGCTTGACCACATTCCAAAGATTTTTCCGCATCAGATAACCTTTGACTTTAATTTGCCAGGTATGGAAACCAGATCCGTTGAATTTATCCACCTTCGAAGCCATATTTGAAGCTTTATAGCTTTTGATTTGACGTCGTTTGAATTGTGCTCCGAGTCAGAGGTTTGTTCGATATTGAATTGCAGAGCCGAACAAGAATCCCTTTATGTGTGAAAAACACTAACAAGGGACCATGTGGCTAGCAGCCTTTTGATATGCTCGCAAAACTGCCAAAAAATTTGACCAAAACTATGTTGGATTGCAATACAAACTGCCAAATGATAGTAGCATTTTGAAATGCATTCTCGGTGGCTCAATGATTTGTAGCAGCATTTTGATATGCAAGTAAAAGAGAGATCGCATCTACTACAGTTGGATAGACAGCATCTCAATATGCTTGCAAAACTGTCCAAAAGCCTTCAATGCCTTTTGAGATGCAAGGATCTCACCGCCTTGTAGAACTGCTGCAAGAAGCACAACGTTTTGAGATGCTTGCGAAACTGTGGAGTATTGCTGCCTTTTACAGTGGCGTTTTGAGATGCTATTTTCGCTGACAAGTTGAGCTTGCGACCTGGCCTAGCCCCCCAGATGCAACGTTTTGATATGCTGTTGGAGGCACCGCCTAGGGTTGTCTCTGACACTACGTACTGCTCCAACAATGGCGTGCTGAGTTGTCACTGCAAGTGCTGAGTTCTCTTGCATTTTGAGATGCCCGCAGAAGCGCCTGCCTGTGATGAGGTCCACCTTGCCTAGGGCAGCCACTGTAGCACTCAGCGTCTTGATATGCTACGCCTTTCCTTGCCCGCCTGAGAGCCTGATGCTCTGATACCAGTTGTTGGTGCAATTGGAGCTATGTAACCATGACGGTGCAGGGAAGAAGATCCAACAGAAGGCGAGAGAGAGAGAGAGAGAGAGAGAGAGAGAGAGAGAGAGAGAGAGAGAGAGAGAGAGATCTCGACACAGGAAAAACTCACGCTATGATTGAATTTCTAAAAGTGTAAAAACCTTACAAGTATAAAAATAGCCAAAACTTTCCATGCAAGACTTGAGCTCTAAGTGAAGCTAACTTGCATGCTATAGGGGACAATGCCCACGGGCTTGACATATCTAACATCCTTTACCCGCTAGGAAAAAGGACTAATGAATATGCTTTATCTTCTCTACCCCATAGTCGAGGACAACTATGATTTCAAGAGAGAGGTAATGTCATAATAATCAGTATCTAATTCTCCTAAATGATTTTCTCATGTTAAACTGATCATTTAATATAGGGAAGTGCCAGGGGAGAAAAAGCTAGAATATTGGTTAAGCTAGCAGACTGGGCCACAGTAGGGATCCAAAGGAGGGAAAATAGGGATCCAAAGGGGGGGCCATCTGAAAAAGAGAAATGTGCAACAATGGGCTTAAAAGACCGTAAGGTTCATCCCATTAAGACTTCCAAAATGCTAAGGTTCCAAAATTCAAAGGTTGTGTCCAAAGGCCAAACACTAGGGAAATTGGATGCTTAGTGCGTGTCACAAAAAGTATTTGTCAATCCCTACATAGGAGGGGGCAAGACTTGCAAGTAGGGGATGAGAGAGAAACTCTCTCTCTCTCTCTCACACACACACACACACACACAAGCTCCCTTTACACAAAGGGAATGAGGGACAAATGTCAGCTCCCTAGCCAGATGCCCACAAGGTGTACCCAATTCCTATTGGATGGCCTTGGAGCTGGACCAATGAGAATTAGGCTAGAATAAATCTAGTTTAATTAGTTTAAAAACACTTAATAAAAGAACCAATAAGAATTAAGCTCTCTAGAAGACTATTGGACAGTCTCCCAAGGGGACCAATGAGCATTCAACAGCCCAATGGCTTGCTTGATTCCTATTGGCCAGGAGGCAAAGGGGTCTACTGAGAGTTTAGTTGAATTAAATAATTACCTAAAGCTCTCACAAAAGGGGAAAGGGGGACACATGTCAGAAGGCTAGCACTTATGCTGCTTAATTACCATTGGCTAAGCCTGGGGAGGTACAATAGGATGCTAGCAAGAGCAAATAGCAAGAGGGGTCGACCAAGAGAGAGAGGGGGCTGATCCATACTTGTGCATAAAAAATGCACCACGCGCAAACAAGATATGTTGTTCACATGAGTAAACGCTCCACATTATTTAATAAAAACAATCCCTTGTAATAAATACACCATGTAAAATGACTTACCATGTAATGTGTGATGTTATTTTCACCCCAAGAAAGGGTGAAGACCTTGGTAAAATCCGCCAAGGCTTCTTGAAATGATTGGCGTTGTTCTTCTGTTGTGCTGTTAAGGCCCATAAGCTTGACCATTATATCAAAATGTGTCCAAACTTGATTGCGCTTGTTTGCAAGCTCGCCATTTGAATCATTGTCAGTAGTAGCTTTGCATAACTTCTTCCAAAACTCCCAAAAGTTACTGCCTGCTGGTTGGAGCTGTTTTGAGCATCATATCGACTTGGATTTCCTTGGGAAACTTTCTTCAAAAAGTTTCTAGCTTTTTGTCCACTCATTGACACTTGTTGAGCAATTTCATGGGCCTCCCTTGTGTTCTTTGCAGCAATGATAGACACATTTCCACCGTGACAGCCAATGGAATTCAAGAGTACCTCCACTCTTTCTATCGCTTCCTGGGACTTTTCCAACGGTTTCATTGTGAAAGCATAGTCAATGTGGAGCTTCAATAGCCTATAAAAAATGCGCATGAATGCGTGTAATGTACAAAAATGTACATTCGATAGAGGGAATGGAAAGATTGGATTCCAAGCGTGGTCCTTTTGATCACGGTCTGGGGCATTGAGCATGGGACATCTCAGAATAGACGCTTCCCATTCTCTACCTTCATCTCCGACATCATGACAATCTAACCCTTGTTCTCCATGGCCTTGCCATGGAAGCATGGAACCGACCTTTGCAAGGCTCTTATGTGATTTTTGTCCATCAGGTTTGTACCCTCGAGTGCAAAATGGACAAGGCATGAGAGAAGAAGCCCCTTGTTTGCTGTAACATTTAATGGCCAAAAAACATGTGTGCAGCGGAAATTAGCATGAACATAGTGGGAATTTCATTAGAATAGATTCCTAATGAGAATTACAAGAGTGCTTGAGTGGAGAGAGAGAGCAACAAAAAGCATAACACCTAGTTAGATAGCATGAACAATACTTTCAAAAGAGAGAGAAATTAAGCTATTGACAACAGTTGAGTACCGGATTTGCATGGAGCCGGTCCCGCCTCCAAAAGGCTTTGTATTATGGTTTCTCCCATCAAGAGAGACATTGTGCAATACAATTCTTTGTGTTCCTTCAAGACTCGCTAGTGCAATGAAGATGAAATCTTCATGCACTAAGCAAAACACTTAGCAAACACAACTTAAATTATCCCCGGTCTCAGACCCAAGACCTCACACACCTTCGAAGATGGTGAGAGCTAGCAGGGTATGCGAGTAGATTGAGAGGAAGAAGGAGTATCTTATGAGAAAGATGTACATCTCCTCGCATAATCACTCATATTAGCATAGCTTAGCTTAGTAATTAGCTTGGTAGAGGAGATGAGCATGCATTGAAGCTTGGATCTTGGTTGGATTTGCATCCACATGCCAAGAGTATGTCGATGTAGGCTTCTATCTCACAAGCTTGGAGTAGATGATGAGCTCTCCATTAAAGCTTGGGAAGAGATAGTCTTCTCTTTCTTCACACATGAGATTGTGTGAGTGTGTGTGTGATAATGCCTTGCAAAAATCAGCCCCCTCTCTCTCTTGGGCAAGCCCTCTTGCTATTTGCTCCTGCAGGCTCCCCATTGGACCTCCCTAGGGCTAGCCTATCACAAGTAAGCAGCATAAGTGATAGCCTTCTGACATGTGTCCCCCTTTCCCCTTTTGTGAGAGCTTTAGGTAAATTAATAATTCAATTAAACTCTCATTGGACCCCTTTGTGTAAGAAACTAGGCAACTAGGCTCCCCTGGATCCTCCTCCCAACCTCCCTTTATAGGTGGGTTCCTAGCCCCTTGCCCTAGACGGATCCCCTGTCCACACTGCCTAGCCCGGCCCTTGGCCGTAGTCCTTGCCTAGCCTAGTCCTTAGGGTACAGGACCCGTGTCTTCACACTTTGCCTCCTGGCCAACAGGAATCAGGCAAGCCATTGGGCTGCTGAATGCTCATTGGACCCCTTGGGAGACTATCCAATAGTCATCTAGGAGACTTAATTTTCATTGGTTCTTTTATTAAGTGTTTTTAAATTAGTTAAACTAGATTTACTCTAGCCTAATTCTCATTGGTCCACCTCCAAGGCCATCCAATAGCAATTGGGCACACCTTGTGGGCATCTGGGCTAGGGAGCTGACATGTGTCCCTAATTCCCTTTGTGTAAAGGGAGCCTGTGTGTGTGTGTGTGTGTGACTTTCTCTCTCATCCCCTACTCCCAAGGCTCGCCCCCTCCTATGTAGGGATTTGAAAAGACTGGTCACACACAAAGCATCCAATTTCCCCTAGGGTTGACCTTTGGACACAACCTTTGAATTTTGAAACCTTAGCATTTTGGAAGTCTTAATGGGCTGAACCTTAGGGTCTTTTTAGCCCATTGTTGCACATGGCTCTTTTGCAGATGGCCCCCCCCCTTTGGATCCCTATTTTCCCTCCTTTGGATCCCTACTGTGGCCGGTCTGCTAGCTTAACCAATATTCTAGCTTTTTCTCCCCTTGCACTTTCCCACATTAAATCATCAATTTAATACGAGAAAATCATTTAGGAGAATTAGATATTGATTATTATGACATTTGCAGCCAAGCAAACAATTTATGGTCTTCAAATCCCCACCTAAGTGCCACTCCACATCATAACTACCAAAACCCTCAATCTCCAACTTCTGACCTGCAATTTGGGAGTGTATTACTTTTGTGATCCATGGAGTTCTCTCAAAAATCCATGAAAGTACTCCATTGGTCTCAATGGGCACCTCAATAGCACCCAACCACCAAATGTCTTTCTCTGATTACACGCTAAAAGATGGGGTGGGAGATGGCTCGGGACTGAATCCCTTCGCTTGGTTTGCAGAAGGGCCTCGTTCATTAGAGTGACACTTAGCCTCTCTAACCTTCGGCCTTTCACTATTTGACACTCATCGAGTTTCAGCACAAAAGCGACTTTTGTGCCAAGCACTACAAAATAAATAGTGCCAAGACCTTGAACTTCAGAGTCTATGATAAGAATAATACCAAAGAAAAAAGTAAAGTGTGTCACCTTCTTCAGGTAACTCATAAAATCTAAGCATTGGCTTCTTGAAGCCTTCTAAGATCCACGAAAATATTGTTCCACATTGTGTAAGGAAAGCCCTTATTCGAAGGTCTTATGGATTGTTTCTTACCTTTTTCCCTTGTCTTTGTTGCGCACGAAGCATAAAGGGAAGTTGGCATTGTGTCCTCAATGTGTAGGTATGTCACAATGCGGGAGAACACATCTTCGTTTGTGGCCTTCTTTGAGAGACCTTGTGAGGAATGGGAAATAGGTTTTCCACAGTGCCATGTTCTTTGAGGACATCCTTTAGGAGTTGGAAAATAGCCTGATAGGCTTTGGTGCTGATTTCAGCCTCATCACAAGCTTGTTGCACGTCATCATCACTAACCACATTTCTTAATTTACCCATAAGGTCCTTGGTGACTGCATCCTTAATGTGCTTACCTCCAGGTGATTGTAGGATAGAAATCACATCCTGGGTATTGAGACAACTAGTGAGAAGGTTGACTCAATCATCTTGGCTTGTTCCACCGCATGCCACCTGGATGAAGTTTCTAGCAACAAATAAACATAAATGTTAGAAAATAGTGTGAAGTAAGAATGCATCATGCAAGTAAAGACCAAATCACCTTGTGGCTGTAACTCGTCATTTGCGTGCTCCTCCCAAATGTGCAAGATTTTCAATGGATGAATACGTGCGTTTGCGTTCCCTTGCACCAAGGGGTGTTTCTTTCAAGTATGTGATGGTGTTGGTAAGCTTCTGGATGTGGGACTCCTTTTCTTGCATTTGTTGTTCAAGAGTTTTAACCACCCTCTCCGAAGAGGCAACACTCTCTTGTAATGCCGTCGTCTTGAGGTGAAGAGCTTGACATTCGTGCATCCACATATGCAAAGAAGCACCTGCACCCATACAAAACCGCTTGCAATAGCCTAACAAGCCTGCTTCTCCCCTCCCAAGAAATTGAAGAAATGTGGAAAGGCTATTAAATGGTGGATGGAAGCGGCTTATAGGATTGTAAGGGTACAAATGGCCATCCACCCAAATGTCAACATTGGTCTCACAAGCGGTGCAACGTTCCTTTGATGACCTTTGATCACCCTCACGAGCGGTCTTCGGTGCAAATGTCGTGGGTAAGCGAATATGTATGCTTTTGGTGTGCGGAGTACGTGGTGGTGGAAGCAAACCATGGAATCTGTTGCGTGAGGAAGCAAATGATGAAAAGATAGAGGGGGAAGGGTAGAGAGGTTGAGGAAGATGGGAGGAGAGAAGGAGGGAGGCGGGGGAGGGAGAGATTGGGGAGGAGGAGGAAGGTAGGGGTAGGGAGGGAGAGGGAGAGGGAGAGAGGAGGGAGGAGGGAGGAGGAGGAGAGAATAAAATGTTTATTACTTTTCGGGGGAAAAGATTTTTGAAAAAAAAGACTTTCTAAGCTTGTGGGTTAAAAATTGGGCCAAAAAATATGTATATATATTGGGAGGGAGTTTTAAGTAAAAAACAAGTAAAAATGAAAATTTTTAAGAAAAGTCAAATTTTGACTCTTAGTGACCCACGTTTTTGCTGATGTGGACACACCCCTATGCTTCCTTCACTTTAAAAAATACTAGAGAGAGAAAGTAACCCCTTAGATCCACATCCTACATTTGTCTAAAAAAAAGGCCCTTGCCCCCTAAACCGCACACCATTAGCCTTAATCCCACAAAATTAGGATTCTTTACAAGGCTCATGCAAGGTTCATATTTCTCCTAATGTTATCACACACACACTCACACAATCTCATGTGTGAAGTAAAGAAGACTCTATCTCCTTCTCAAGCTTTAATGGAAAGCTTATCACCTACTCCAAGTTTGTGAGAAGGAAGGCCTACACCAACAACTCTTGGCTTTGTGATGAAAATCCAACCAAGAGCCAAGCTTCAATGCATGCTCATCTCCTCTACCATGCTAATTACTAAGCTAAGCTATGCTAATATGAGTGATTATGTGAGGAGATGTACATCTTTCTCGTAAGAATACTCCTTCTTCCTCTCAATCTACTCTCATACCCATCTTCGAAGGTGTGTGAGGTCTTGGGTCTGAGACCGTGAGGGAATTGATGTTGTGTTTGATAAGTGTTTTGCGTAGTGCATGAAGTTTCCATCTTCATTGCACTAGCTAGTATTGAAGGAACACAAGAAATTGTATTGTAAAATGTCTCTCTTGATGGGAGAAACCATAATACAAAGCCTTTTGGAGGGGGGACCGGCTCCATGAAAATCCGGTCCTCAACTGTTGTCAATTGCTTAATTTCTCTCTCTTTTGAAGTATTGTTCATGCTATCTAACTAGGTGTTATGCTTTTTGTTGCTTTCTCCACCCAAGCACTCTTGTTAATTTCATTAGGAATCTATTCTAATGAATTGATCACTATGTTCACGCTACTTTCCGCTACACACAAGTTACTAGGCCATTAGATGTTACAGATTTCATGTCTTCAAAAGTTAGAACCACCATCATGTCCAAACAATATAAAGATCCTGAGCAAATATGTACTATCATGGCTATTTTTGCAAAAGCATATGCTTCTAAAATTTTTATGTTACTAGTATACATAAAATAGTGGGTCATTACATTCTATACGAAATCCGTATGAGGGGGGAATGGCTCATTGCGAGAACGTCCGTATCTTTTCCGTATGTAGGGGGGTAGGTTAGTAAGTAAGATACCGTACATAGGGGGATTTCTCTAATTTTGATGCACACAGGTGACATCCCCCCATTGCGAATAGTAGATCCCCCGGGGCTTAAGGCTGATTTGAATGCTACTTTCAAGATGAAAGATTTGGGCTTGTTGCATCATTACGTGGGCATACATTTTAAGCACTGTGATGGTGGTATTGCATTGTGTCAAGAAAGTTACATAGAGACATTGCTATGTAAGATTGGACTTGAGGATTGCAAACCTATTGCCACTCCCATGGAAATAGGTTTGAAGTTGAGTCTACATGATACTGGCGATCCTGCTGATGTCACTCTTTACCAAACTGTTGTTGGCTGCCTCATTTATGAATGCAACACGAGGCCCGATACTCAGCTTGCAGTCTCACAGGATAGCAAATTTATGCATAGCCCAGGGTCTAAGCATTGGCAGGAAGACAAGAGAATTTTTTTCCTACTTGAGTGGCACGTTATATCTTGGCTTGTTTTATCCCCAGGGGGGATCATTGCCGCCAGACTTACATGCTTTTTCAGACTCAGATTGGGCTGGTTGTTTTGACACGTGAGTGTCCACAATTGGTTTTTGTTTCATGCTTGGTAGTTCATGTATATCATGGTTGAGCAAGAAGCAACCTACTATAGCCATTTCTAGTTGTGAGGTTGAGTACAGGGTAGTCTTCACAGCTACGGGTGAGTGTGTATGGCTTATACGCCTTATGGCTGATTTGGGTGTTGGACAGAACACTGCCAACACTATCTACACTGACAGTCAAAGCGCATTGGGAGTTGCGAGGAACCCAATTTTTCATGCTTGCACAAAGCACATTGAGGTGCATTACCACTATGTCAGGGAGAGGCCCTCAGTAGGAGAGGTCAGCTTGGTTTATGTGCCAACACAAGACAACCTTGTATAATCTTTTCACAAAGGCATTGTCTTGTGAGAAGTTCAAATCTTTACACAAAGCTTTGGGCTTACTCCCCTTTGTGGACTGATCATGTCCTCAGGGCATGGAGCTTCCCTTTACTCATGTGCCAGCTCTCGTTCACCACATCACTCCAGGCGGGGTTGGTTAGTATATACATGCGGTAGTAATGTGTGTGAACACACTTAGGACCACCGAGGCATTTTTTCCTTCACTAGGAGGTTTGCCCCCTGTGCATTGTATATACGCCCATCATTCTAGGGCTATCAATCTTTCCATTGCACACTAAGTAATACACTCTCTACTGTGTGCCTTGAGCTTTCTTTGTCTTCTCAAGCTGTGTGTGTTTTCCTACAACCCTAATTTCAACAATGAAGTATGAGAGTTACCTCAATTTTACGTGTGAGAAGAAGTTCAAGAAAAAATGGGCAGGAGCGTACAAAGTCCATCAGATTTTTCCCAATGGTACCTACCAATTGATGAGGATGAACGGTCGATTTTTCAAGCACATGGTGAATGGTGTGCACCTTAGGGTGTATTGTGAGAGGGATTTGGTGCCAGTTGTGCATCAGGTGTTGATAGAATGGGTTGGGCAACCCACCTAAACATTGGTCATCTACACCAAGAATATTATCTTGAACATACAATAGCATTTTTTTAATTAGATAGTAGTATTTCTAGTTTTGCAAATTTTTAATGAAGTTCAATAATTATGTTTTTGGTTAAACATGAATGTTCAAGAAAAGGGGTTTGGGAAATCATGGTGCAACCAAATTTTGTGGATGCTACAAGGAGTGCAAAGCATGGCTATGTATGTGCAAAGGGGCATGCCAAAGTGGTCAAGCAGTTGTAAAGTTCAAGGGCAAGCAAAGTACAATGGATGTGTATGCTTTATGTGATTTGTGGGCTAGAGTACTTTGCTATGGTGCTTATCAAGAGTGACTAATTGAAGAGTGAAAAGTGCAAAAAATGATGTTCCTGAGGCGGCCTTCATTGTGTTCTCCAAATTTGTCCAGATGGATCCTCAATCGGAGTTACAGAGTGCAAGTTATAGCAGATAGAGCGTAAAAGTAGTTTGCAGACCCCTTACCAGATTGAGCAATTATAGATGATTGGTCAGAGTGAAAGAGAGTCAATGGGTCTCAAATGCTCAACTTATGGTGCATGTCGGTCTTTCTGGATCCAAAATTGCACTTCAAACGGCCAAGTTATGAGCAGCTGAAGTTTCACTAGGGGCCAGTTATGTGCTAGTTTGACCGGCTCAAAAGGCATTCCATCACGTGTGTTTTTGAGCTTGTCAAAGTTTGCACCAATACTATGCGGCATGTAAAGGCCATAGGAAGTTATGAAATCTCAATCAGAGCTTGGAGTGTAAAGATATGTATAGTCGAAGTCAGAGGACCACCACTGCACAGGAGGGTCACATGACTTTTGGCCGTTTTTGGGTGCGCAATTCAAGGGCATGGGAAATTTGAAAGAGGGATACGATGATGTGAGTCAAATCCAAGAATGGGGACTATCAGTGGGATTAAGGAGATGTTACTTCCAAAGTGTGAGCTGAAAATGAGGGCAAGTCAAATGTTGAGCATAATATATTTTTTTAAAGTGCAAAAAAGGAGATTTGTCTTGGAAGTCCAAAGGAGACTAAACCATGTACTTTCATGTGGCACTTCCACTTAACCCACATGTAATGAAGAGACTTGGGAGTGTGGGGTATAAAACCTTGAATGATCATTCCCTTGAGCATCGAAGTGGTCTAGAGGAGCTCTTAAGAGCTCATGGCTATGGCGCACGTCGGACCTGCCCGACTGCAATTGTGGCGTGTCGGTAGTTCAATGGTGGCACCCACATGAATTTTGACGGTGCTTATGGGTGCTTGTGGTGGTTTTTAATTTTTGGTGGTGCTGGTATGGTCAATGTTCACATGGGGGGTCCTTGAGGACCACCCCCTGTTATATTGAAGCCAAATGGGAGCCTATGCTTGGGGTCAGTGACACCCGCCTCTACTGCCTTACATAGGGAGGCCTCCCATGTGGTGTGCAAGGAATGTTGACTTAAAGTAGATTTTCACTTGCAAATTTGCTAAAAATAGTGGAACAAGTGTCCGACAAGAAAACCGATCAAGCATTATGCTCCATTTTTTGAAGAAGCAAGCTTAGACTCCCCCCCTCCCTTTTTTTTGCTGTCGATTCTCAATACCTCCTTTCTGCTACCGATTCTTAATCCCACTTTGGGCTCTCTTCTATTCTCTCTTTTGTTGTCGGTGCCGGTTTGGGTGTGTTGCCCCCGAGCCATTCTTTTGAGTGGTACAAAGAGAGCGCAAGAGAGAATTTTTGTGCAATGGTGGTGTGTGCAATTGAAGTAGTGTGGGTGTTGTGTGGGGTTGGATTCTCCGAAGTGCGTGCATGATTGTTGGTGAGCAATGTAAAGGTGTATATTTTGCCAAGTGTGTTGTTGTGAAGGTGTTTCCGAGAGGAGTGGGGTGTTGGGAGTACCCTAGGCTATAGAGAGGCATTCTAGTTGTGTTTTCAAGTGTGTTCCCATTCCCCTTGTCCCAACGTGTTGAAGTTTTGCACTTGCAATATTCTTTAAATTAGAAACTTTAGATATTGGATCTTACAAATATTTTCCATATGCTTTGAGTTTATACAACCCACAAAACAAGGTGCCCCATGTCACAATTGTTTCATGGGATCATTTGTCATTAAAAAATTAGCAACAAGACTTGCAAGGGTAGAGATAGACAACAATGTCTTTTGGATTCCATATCCATATATTGCACTACCAAGTGCTAAAGTGCCACCACCTTTAGAGGTAAGCATAATTTTACCAAGTCCCTTAAGTTTATGAGAGGTGTTGTTGATGTACACAATAGTATTCACTCTAGGAACAACCTCAAGGGAATTGAAAATATCATGATAAGATGTAATGTGCTTTGTACCATCACTGTTAAAGTATCAAACGAGTGAATGCGCAATACTACCATAAATGCATCATGACAAGAAGGTTCATGCTGAAAATATTCTCTAAACACCCATTCTATGTCTTGCATGTCATCATTAGAATCTACATGAGAAGAAGCATCTACAATGCCCACAAATTTTCTCTTTCTTATGAGCCTCTTTAACCTTAGCTTAGGGCACTGCATAATTTTTCTTACAAAAATCTCATTTTAAGTTTGTCTTGCCTTTGTCCCTATGATTCTCCAACTTTATGTGATTTGAAGAAGGAGTCTTTCAAGTCTACTCACCAAAAAAGGTGGCAATTGTTCCTCTTTTGAGCAACCATAATATCTTAATCAATAGCAATCTCCTTAGCCATAATTTTCTTACACTCTAAAAAATATATAGCAATATAGATACAAGAGCATAAAACTGTATAGCATCATGTTTAGTCTTTGTCACAAGTCTTCAAGTGGAGGCAAAAGTCTGATGTGTCTCTAGTACTAGATCCATGAGGGAACTATTAAGAATGACCTCACCAACACCAATCAATTGCTCCTTGAGACTTTAGTCTTTGCTAGAAATACATCCATACCATCATTCTGCACACAAAGAAGATGAAATATCCCTTGCTTACTTTTGTGTTTTTATGAGCAAATGTGTGGATTAGTGAAACACTTATTAGAGAGTTCAATTAGTGTAGGAGCATATACATCTCTATCATCCCAATCTCTTTTTTTAGTAATGAGTATGTGAGAATTATGTGAACTAATCCTGAAGATTTAGTGTTAGTTCTCTTTATTTAGACTTAGTGACTAAATCTAGAAACTAGAAGTTGAATGTTTGATTCATTGATACAACATTGTTTCAATCGGGTCTTTATGAAGAGATGAAAAAACTATCAAAAATTCATTTCCCATGTGAAAGACACTATTGAAAAGTATTGTCCCATCATGTGAAGACACAGCTCGACCTAATACATAGGTTTGTAGGCAAATAGTGACAATTGGTCAATGAAGAGTTACAACCAATTAACAAAGCGATTCAGTTGATTGTCAAAGGAGTGTGGATTCTGGTAAAGAGGCATGCTTCTCTTGTGAAGAGTTATAACCACCCAAGACTAGATGGCATCTTGGCTTGTCACTATTTGCACCCGCACCAAAAAACTAAAAGATGTGTAATAATTGTCAAAAAATTGTGGCAGTCTCTCCCATTCAAAATAAGGCCCTCCATGGACAAGTCTTTGTAAATGAACTCTTGGATAAGGAAAGGATACTACTAGATTTCCTCATTTGTTTGCCAAGTGGAATCAGACTCATTAAGATCCATCCATTTGATAAAAATCTTTATTATAATCTTTTGCCTAGTCTTATTTTGATGTACGTGTAGAGTCTTTTCAAGAACTACAGCAACATGTCCATCTTCAATCTCTAAAACTTAATATAAAATGCCTAGTATGATTTGTGAAATAAAAAAAGGTAGGATGAAGTTTTCCCCCAGGAAGAAGGAAAGTTAGGCCTATAATTGAATGATAATTCTTCATGATAATCTCTAAAGGATTGTAATATTGTGGACGAAGCTTTGGATACACGGCCTTCCTTCTTCAAATACTACATGTCTTTTACAATTATTGGCTCACATTTATACTTCTATTGCACATGAACCAAATTATCCCAAAGAAGTGTAGTGGCTAATCTGCCAAAGAAAATTTATGCTAGAGAAAAGTTGATTGCAAATATGGAGTGTGACAAAAGTTGCTTGAAAAAGGTGCCATGCCAATTATCACAAAGGAAGAAATTTCCATTAGCAAATTCCATCAATGGAGACTAATTTTGCAAAAGAAATTAAAGACATGGATATAATCCATTTTTTTTTTACCGCTTTCACTTTGTCCATTTGTTTGAGGATGATATGATGTGCTAAAGAAGAGCTTCATACAAAGTGAATAGAGAATGGAGCCCAAAAATGTCAAGTAAACTTCAAAACTTGATTAGAAACATTTAATTTTGATAAACCATATAGTCAAGGAATAAAGTGTCCCATCTTTGAAAATCAATCCATGATCATCAAATTGTAAGTATTGACCTTAGAAGATCTAGGCAAGCTACCCATCAAATTCATATTGATGCTTTCCCATCTTTTATTAAGTAAACATTGTTGTAATTGTCAAGAAGTTTTCACGGTTTTACAAGAATGAAAAATTTAATAACATATGCCTACATGTATGGGAATAAATATGCAACTTTTGTGTCCTGTTTTGACGCCTAAATGTGATTCATAGGGAACTTCATGATGCTCTCTAACTATTCGTTTTTCACACATGAAGATTGTATAGAAGACAAACATGATCTGCATAATAGAGTAGGCCATCCACCAAGTTATAGTTTCTCAACAAGCTCATTTCTAGGGAGAAGGAGCCATAAATCTCAAAGCACAGAGCACAAAAATAATCTCCACAGTCTTTGTTGCAACATGCATTGATACCAATTATCCAAAATACAAATGTAGAAATGCACGCAAAGATGGAGAAGATGAAGGATAAGCTCAAGAACACATAGCATAGGAAGTAGTATTACAATTAATAAAATTCATGATCAGATTTTTTCTTGAAGGTGTTCATATTTGTCAACTAGTTCAAGCAATTATATAAACAATCTCTAGGATTGCAAATATAATTACTTGTAGGCATAAAGTTTACATCAAAATAAGTAATTGTATCATTTCTCAAATATGTATTCGTAGAACTCATTTATACAAGGTACATAGAGTATATTTTTGGAGTTTTTCCAAAGAAAATTCTATGTTGTTCTACTTTATTTGTTTGCAAGTCACTGCTTGACACTTATTGAACAAGAAAAGGATAATTAGGTAAATGGTGGAAAATATAAAAAGAATTATAATAAAATAATATAAAATCAAAATTAGCTCAGGTGATTCGTCAACTCTTTACTTTTTCAAACATATACCATTGAAATCTGTGACAATGCTTGTGTTGTTCACTTTAAAAAGCCGATAACTTTTAGAGTTGTCGAGCTTAAAATAAAATTCCCTTTTTGTGCTTTTGAAATACGCTTGTATATGCATATCATTATCAACGAAGAATGTAACTCAATCACTCATAATAGAAACTTTTTTTTATAAAAAGCATTGTTTTTAATAGTTGTTGTCAAATAAGGAATCAACTTGGCTTTCATCCTTTTAGAACAACATGTGAAAAAAAGGTCAAATTTCTCAAGGTCTACACCGAGAGGTATTGCTTCACTCAATCTTGATCCACATTGTTTGCAATCTATGTAAAAAGGACAAGTGCATAAACAAAAAGACAAGTAATCATTTCTCTGGAAAAAATATATTAAGATATGTACAAATCATATTTAATAAATTAAAACAGCTATACATATATATATTTTTGCTTGTTTTACCTGTGTGAGCACTTTATTCTTTTCTCTCCAAAAATTTGCAACTTGTTGCAAATGTATAATACGTTCTTCATTACTTACAGGTACAATAATAGTTGTTCTTCTGATTTGAAATGATCATTTGACTTGAAAAAGTTATGAATATATGTTTTTTAAAACAAATATCACGTAGAGCTTTGTTTCGAATTCTCCAAGTACATATTATCAATCATCTCTCGAGAAACTTGTAGATATGATCTATTTTTTTCATGCAGATATTTAAAATCAATAAAAAACTATGATTCAAGGTAAGGGATATAAATCTTATTATTTTTAATAATAGAATGCTAAGTTATAGTCTATCTACCTTCTTGCTCAAATCCATCATCAAATTCTATATTGTAATTATTTTTTTTTGCGTTTGATGTGGTATCCTCTCCTCCATCTTTGAGAGAAACAACGGAAATTGTATCTTCATAAGGAGCCGATCCTTCTATTTGAATTATACTAGATAAAATAGTGTTTGAGAGGAAATCAAATTCTATCATTTTTGGGGACATTGTAAACATTTTGTGTCTCCATTGAAAATAATAATTACAGGTGCATCTCCTTTATCATACGCTTGTCTACTTTTTTGAGCTTTTTTTTTTGGGGTTCTCAACCAACTTCTTTTTTTGATGAAATTGTCAAAAACATGATTAAAATCTTTATCGATAAAAACAATGGTCATCGCAAATCCTTCTTCACCAACTAAACATACACGTACATCTGTTCGGTTTCCATTTGGGTATCAATCATATTGACCATATCTATTCAAGAAATATCCTTCAAATGATTCTCCATGTTTCATTCCATCAAAGAAATCAATTGTCATAATAGATTTTATTGAAGAAGCCGTTGTTTGCATCTATAAATTTAAAAGTGATAGTTGGCATTGACACTATGTGTGTACACATATAAAGCAAAAAAGTAAAGATGTTTTGATAAAATTTTGAATCGCACATAAACTCTACTTTAATAAATAACAACAAAAAACAAACAACATACTGTAGGAGCCAACAAAACTTGTGGGAGAAAACAATGCATTCTTAATGTTTTTTTTGTGAAGTAAGATCATTTATCCAAAGGAGGGCAATTGTATACAATAGCATAGTCAAAGCCATAAGACTGAAGCGCCTCCAAAAACTTAGCTAAAGGAGGGCAATGAGAAAGGCTACTATTTATTGTTTTGTCACAAACTTGCTTGAGGTTGTGTACAATATACCCTTCTACTGCATTATTTGGATCAATTATGTCGATGATGAAATTGCTAATAAATCGTAAAAAAATGCTAACGCATGTCTTCTGATTCTTTGCACTATTCCTACTTTTTTTGGAATGTTCACAAACTCTTTTGGTACTAAATGGGAGGCATCTATTTTAATTAGGTAGAACCATCTGTCTAAAGAACCACCATCTCAATATTTGTATAATATACTTGATGTTTCAAGGTTTTGGCATAATTCCTAGGGGTGAAGAGCGGGTGAAACAATGCCTGGATGTCGTATAAGGAAGGACGAAGCTTGAAATGTTGTTGCGATCATCTTCTTATCATACGATTTATTAAAACATTTCAAACTATAAACTTTGTCATGGAAATGAGCATCTTCAATAGTAACCTTGAAAACACATGTATGTTGCTGTATCCCAATAAATTGGGTCTGTACAAATTTCACTAGTGATGGATGAACAACTTGATCATTGGTGCTTTTTTAAAAATTCACATTTTATCACATTGTTTGTTTCCTCTGAATTTGGCAGATTTCTTTTCCCTTTATGAACAAACTAAAGTACCTTCAATAAATTTATCCTTTGAACAAATTTGGGTGTGAATTATTCAAAATGTAATGCTTTTGAACTTTCTCAAACTTGCCCAATAATTTCTTTGCATTCATTATATAAAGACTCTCCATTAGGTGCAATTAAGTCTTCTCATCCTCTATATTTATCTCAATGCAAGAAAAGTTATGAAAGCACAACTTTAGAAATGCTGTTGAGGAAATCAATCATATTTTCTTGTCTATCTCAAGAAAATAATAGCGTAAGTTTATCATCCTCCATTCATAAAAGTTCTCCGATGAAAATTTTTGTGTAGACTTGTATTTCAATCTTTGTAGTTTTTAATTGAATGGGTTGACTTTGCAATGTACCAAATAAAATATTATTTTCTTTATCACTAAGTGAATACAATTTGAAAATATACAAATATAAATAAAAAGTTTGTTTAGTAGTATAGCTTTTGTAAAATTTTGTTAATACTTAAAACTGTAATAAAATCTTTACCTGCATACAGGTTGAAGCTACCATTGTCTCTCTATCTTTTTACCTTCACTTAGACCTAATCCAAAAACTCAAAAAAGGTAATTAGTGTAGGACTGCATATGAAAGAGGTAAATAGAGAGGGGGAGGGAGAGAAGAGAAGAGAGAAAAATGTATGATTAAACTATTGTACATTAGATAGTATAATAGGAATTAACTTGAAATTTTTATTAATAAAAACAACTAGAATACATTACATTGAAAATTTGAAAAATATTCAAATCATGTAAAGTATCTATCTTCAATAAATGACCTGTCTTTTTTTGTGATACTCTTGACTACACTTTGGTCATTTTTTTCTTCTATTTTGACGTTGTATTTTCAAACTAAATACAATGAACAGATTTGAATCATACAGTGAAAATTAAATAAACTATAATTTTTTTGTAACACTCTTAGCTACAACGTAATCATTTTTTCCTATTTTGACATTGTATCTTCAAAATAAATACAATAAAGATTGTTCATAGAGATGGAAAGAACAAGGGAGTGAGATTCTTAACTCTAGAATATAAGTATATGATATATACAATGTGTATACACACAAGATTTAAGTTCATTCAACTATAGAATATGTAAACTTGATGGCAGATAAAAAAATATACATGCAAGATTTATTATTATTTTAGTTTATTAGAATGTATACACTTGATAAAAAGCATCAATAATATACACATTAATATCTTTTGTGTTATTAAACTAGAATATAATTTTGTACAGTGTTAGAATGTATATACTTGATAAAATGTATCAAGATATACGCACTAATACATGGCATGTACAATGTGTATACACACAAGATTTAAGTTCATTCAAGTTAAAATGTGTACACTTGATGGGAGAATACAAAATATACATGCAAGATTTAAATTTGTTTACTTTTAGAATGTATACACTTGATAAATAACATCAAGAAATGCGTTGCATTTATACGCCCATATCGACAAAAATATACATTTAAAACATCATTATACGCTGAAATCCCGAATAATCACCGAATAGCTATAATTTTTTCTTTTCGATCGAAAGATATTTTTGATCGAAAAACTACTTATACTACAATCAAGAGTGCAGCAGACAGCTAGAGTTTATTGAGGTATAATTTTAAAGTTGTTTCCATTTGTTCTAACTTGTTTTTGTGTGTTGTGCCAGACTCATGTGGTGCAATAGTTTTTCTCTCACCACAGAGTTGGCTTGTAGGTTATAGGCCACTTCGTGGTGTGTAATGATCCGGCTCACTCCATAAGTGAGTAGAAGCTAGTGGCTTTTCTTTTGCTGTGCAGCCACTTGGCTCACTGCAGAGAAGGGTTTTAAGAAAATCTTAGATTCTCACTTGTGTGGTGCATTAGTATACCTCTCACCACAGGGTTGAGTTAGAATTTAGTGGTCGACTCGTGGAGTGCAGCAGGCATGATGCTATACCTCTCACTTCTTCTCAATTTTAGATCATCTCAAATCATCATTTGTATCACATAGAAACGCAAGAGTTTTGCTCATCAAATAGAGAGTGGAGAAATGCATAGTTTATGCCCTCTTCATCTCTGTGTGACACATTGTTTACTCCTATACTTTGAACTCCAAAGACACGTCATTGTTCATCATTAGATGACTTCGTGTTGTCTTGGATGTAGATACATATAATATTTGTCCTGCATATGAGATTGTTGAGTTGTCCGATGATGTTTGTGTTGTGAGTTTCACACACTTCATTAGGGATTAGCTTAAGTCACATCATCATTCTTACTACATAGAAATATGAGGGATATGTTTGTCTACCTAAGAGTGGAGAGATGCATACCTATGTCCTCTTTATCTTAGCATGACACACCTTGCGCTTGTACTTTCTGATCCGTAGATATGCCACTCATCAGTAGATGACTTGGTGTTTTCTTGGATGTAAATATGTACGATGTTTGACCACAATATGAGATTGTTAAACTGTATGTTGATGGTCGTGTTGTGCATTCCACACACTTCATTAGGGATTAAACTATCAGTTAACATTACAACAACGTCCAAGACTTGTGTTGAGCGTACCTCACACAATTTGGGTTGTTCACATGTACACTTCAATCGTTTACGTGTATTATGCAACGCACATAACAGGGTCCAGTTCTTGTGATGCACGTCCTTCACACTCTTGGCCTATTCACCTCTTTCCATCTCTTAAGTTTGTGTGTTCTCCTCTCTATTGTATAATGTGTGGATTGAAATCATAATATATCATTGTTTGCTATGAATTATCAATTGTATATGGATTAGGGTCATGACACGATTTTGATAGTTTTTCCTCTCCTTTGACAACGTTTATGTTTTAAAATTATATCTTGCAGATATGGCGGATACTAAGCCTGCAAAACATCAATGGAAATTTGTCGTCAAAGTGATAGTACATCACTTTTATCACATGTCAGAGCCTGAGCTTCATCGTTGCCTAAACCCCTCTGCTCTGGAACATCATTATCAGTTCACAGAGGCCTTAACAAAGTCTGTATTTGAGCAGTTCCAACACGCATTTATGACCGCTGCTTTTGACATATCTTTAATGACATCAGGTTTATTATTGAAAATGGTCAAGTAGTCTACTGGACAGATCGCAAAGATTTTTTAGGATCTAAAGAATCCTAAAATCATTACTTTGTCAAGCACAGCTACTCTCATACAACTTGTGCAACACTTGTATACTGAGTTTAGAGCAAGGGAAATCTAGAAAGAGTAGCAAAGCGCACAAGAGTGGAAGCCAGCTCTTGCGATGCTACTGAAGAGCCACAAGCTATCGTTAGAATAGATTCTACTACTACTGCCATTCTTGATCTTGACGATCAGTCTCAGCTCCCCCCTGTATTACATCTTTTGCCAAAAATTGCAATCTTCAACATACATGCTCCACAACTGGGAGAAGGGAGATGGGCACACGTGAAACGTGTAGATGTCATACATCCTGTATTTAAAGAGCCACTATATGCGACGAAGATCTTTAAAGTCCACTTGCATGGACCCATAGTGGATCAGCAGGTCAAAGACGAAGCCACAATTTCGGACATCGTTCGTCATGGCATTATTTATCAAGTTGCCATGGTCTGCCACATAGAGCGTCCAATGCTCATTTCACGTTTTTGGAATGGCGGCCATGTAGAGAAGTGGATAAAAGAGTGCACTGTAGATATCGGTCAACTTGCCATTTGCAATTATGTAACCATTGAAGGAACAATAGAGCTATTCCAAAATAACATTTTGCAAATAATAAACGTTCTTCTTTAGACCCTAAAGTATCTACATGCGCACGACTATCTCCACAATGACCTTCACTCCTATAACATGATGCTTCACTTTGGACAGAAGAGGGTCTATGTAGGCATTGTGGATTGGGAGTCATGTACAAAGACCAAAACAATGACATACTTTCCTCCTCTCTGCAACTTGCAAATAGAAACTAGAAAGCAAACGGAGAGAAATTTTCCATGGGTTGTCCCAGAATGCATATCTACTAATCCCCCTCCCTGGAATAAAGCCACCGATATGTACTCCATGTGTCATACTTGTGAACAACTCTTGAAGTGCATGTCAGTGCCACAAGAACAAAACAAAAGGGATTTTTAAAGCAATATACTTACCCTCCTTGAGAGTGGTAAGCAAAACAATCCCTCAACTTGACCTAATGCTTTTGATCTTTCTCTCTGTCTAAACGGTGCCCATGGAGTGGGCTATGACATTGTAATGATTTCTGGTCTATGACTAGATGATGATTAAAGTGATGATTTGATTGTTGTCCTCTTTAGTTGCAATTGTAAATTATACTGATCAATTATCTTGTCTCTTTCCAATGACATGGTGATAAATATTATGTCTCTTTCTTGCAGCATGATTAAGTTATCCTCTCTTTTTCTTTGAAGATTTGAAAGTGATGACTTGTGAACTTCATGATAAGTCTTTCTAATGATGACATATTTGCTTGATTGATAGATATAGAAGAAGAACTTGACCACATTGAAGCACATGCCATCTACAAAGAAGAGAGAGAGCATTATGGCCAAGAGAAATACCTCAAAGCTATTGCGCAAATCGAAGAGGACGATTCCAGGTTGCAAGGCGAGCCTCTCAGCTTTAAAAGGAGTATAGGAAGCTATGTACAAACCACTTTGTGCGTCAACAACTATTTTGAATCAACGGCAATGCCAAGGAATTAGCTCTTTTTAAGCTATCAGATTTGCAACACAAAGGACTTGCACGAGTATTTCTACAAAGATTCATACGTCAAGATCGAGTTATGCAAAACAATAATCAAATGGCACTCTATTTATACAACAATGCTATGTTTACGACATCCTTGGGAGACGTTGTTAGGAGTTTTTTGGACGAAGTGATTGCGCATATGTACATACACATGCATGGTGCATCAAATAAAGAATTGTCCATTTTCTAGAGCCAGGTGGTTACGTGGGGCCCACATGTGTACAAGTAGGACAACGTATACATAGTACATCGATTTTCATTATCACCAGTGTTAGTGTGTTTCTCTACAATAATGAGGATTTGGTGGAGTGTAAAACTTCTTGAGGAAGCTATCAGCGGGCCGATGCCATGAGGTAAGCAGGTACATCAGATGGCATCCAGTGGCGTCAGAAGGTCGAATGGGGTCAATACTTGCACGTCGTAAGTGAGGACACAATGGGGGTGTTTTCTTGTGATGAATTATGCAAAAAAGGTCATCATGAGAACTATATTTTGGGGCCACTTCACGTGATTGTGGGATGCATTATTGGAAAAAGTTGAGTGCCAAGTGTGTGAATGGATGTAGAAGGGTAATAAAAACGCATTGCGGGGCCATTTTTTGGCTTGTTCGAGGTTCGTTAGAGGTCAATCAAAGGCCAAAGGTGCCCAAGGGATAAATTTGAAGTGTGTACACTAAAAAAACTAAGAGAAGACCCGACAAAACGTGGAGAGAGGAGGAGGAACAACTGCAACTCAATTTTTGATGTTTTTGGAGCCTATTTTGGCCATAAACTGCTCATCTGAGCTCGTATTTGAGCACTTTGATATTGTAGACTGGGGTTTTTGACCGTTCTAGATACAATGTTGCTCTCCATTTTTCCCAATTTCTCACTATTTTCATGTTGTTTTGGCTGTGTAAGTTTCTCCTGTGAGCAGAGCCTCTTTTCAAATTTGTGATTGTATTTGGCATATGTCATCCATATGGTGTGAGCTATTTGTCCCATTGGTCTTGTCCCAAGCTCAATTGTATCTAAGCATCAGAAATGTTCCTTCTTTGAGCTGATATTTGTGTGTGTGTGTGTGCACGTGCGTGCGTGCGTGTGTTGAGTGGGCAAATGGAAAGTCTCTCTCCTCTCACTCCATCGGTGTGTTCCCTATCTCGGTCAGGTGGGTTGTGTAAGCGGAGTGGTGCCCCATAGTGTGTGTGTGTGTATTATCCCAAGAGTGTGTGTCGGGTTATAGAGGCATTGTGTGTATTTCCATCCCGCTCACATTCTTTTGGTGCCCCCATGGATGATCTTCTTCAAGTACCTTCAACTTCGGAATTACATGTTACAGGTTATAGGTTACAGGGTACAGGTACATGTACAGGTACAAGTCATTCACACAGATACATGTAGCTAGAGTAGGGTGATATACTGGGAGTCACTTGCAGTTGCCGTGGGTATACATCATTTGGCACCTGTTTGAGTGCATTGTCTGGTATGTATGTTACTTGTTGGATATTGCCATTGTACACCTTTGTGGAGCCATACTTGGTTTTATTTGGCAATCCCAACCATTTCTGAGACTTGGTCTGGAAGATAGTCATTTTTGAGACTTTATTATATGATATTTGTATAAACCTTTGTGATAGGGTCGTGGTGAGGTTTTATTGAGCTGGGGGATTCTCAAATGTGAGATCCTTTCGATGATACAGGTAGCTGGAGCACCCTTTTTGTGACCTCGTCATAGGCTATGTAATAGTGATTCCTACTTGATGGTTGGGTACCATTCTTGATGGTTGGGTACCATTGTTGGCAGGTTATGCATACATATACAATCGATATTTTGGTTTTATACTGCTCTAATTATGAGGAAACTCTGCCAAAAATTTTCCAAGTTGTGATGACTGGTTTTTTGAGCCATTTATGTTGTTATGCTGCTGAAATTCTAGCAAAATCAGAGGGTAATTAGTCAAGTGTGATTTCTTGGACGACATGGTTGGCCTTTAATGGATAATCACAATGGACCTCAGTTCACTCCTTTTCATTTTGCACAAAGAATCCAAATACATGTTCATGTGGACAGGAAGATTTTTTACCACCAGCGCATAGTCTTTATGTTTGGGCCAAGAAGATTAAGAGAGATACTGGAATCCCCTTTGCCTATTGTAATTCCAATGATTAACTATGAAAACTCATTTGATGTGCATGTGTTCATCCTTTTCTAAAGCTTGAGCTCCATTGAAGTTTCTCGGAATTGAGTCAGTAAAAAGTTTTGGGTTCTTGTACCTGTGTTAGAAGGGATTCTCAAAGCATCGAAACTTGGGTAGCCATGGCTTTCTCTTATCCGGAATTTCATGGAATAAGTGTTGAAGATGTGGAAGACTTTTTGGAAAAGATGGAGGTTGTCTGCATTAGCAACCAGATTTATGATCCTACACAAATGTTACGTCTTCTCTAGATTTGTTTGAAGAGTGATGCACGAGTTTGGTCCAAATCATTTGAAGAGGAGTTGCATACGGCTGATCCACCTGTGAGATTAAGTTGGGACAATCTAAGGTATGGATTGGAAGTGGAGTTTGTGAAGAGAGAAGATCCTGACAAAGTGTGGCAAGAAGTACAGGGTTTCGTGCAAAGGGAAGGTGAGCTAGTAGATGCGTACATATGTAAGTGTTCAATGGCATGGGAGCAGACGTGCAAGGCCTTAGCACCACAGGTGTTGGAGGAGCGACTCACACACACATGAAGTGTATGAAAACACTACCTAGATCAACATAATGTCAATCGAGGACACAGATGACATGATAGGCACACGGAGGAAATCTCTTTAGCTTGTCAGGCTGAGACCATCCTACACATACAACACTCTGGAAGGCCAACTAAACCACAATCAAGAACCTCACTGCTCTCAACTACACCACCTAGCCACATACACACATACGGAAGGTAACTCACCTAATCATGCCAGAATCGTACGAAACTTACGGAACACCATCCCCTCACTAGGATACACCTGTCCCTAAGCTTCTACACTCAAAACCCTCACTCTAAACCCGTCTGCGGAAAACGCGTAGGATGACATAGCAAAATTTTGAAAGTGCCCGAAATTGAAATTTATGAGTACCTATGCGTAGCTTATGTCTCCACGATTCTATAGACTACTAGCACGCAGAAAACAGACATCGTTTGATACACTTACGGCCACAAATAGCTCGTAGATCCGTCGGCGTGTGCGCTTCGTCTCGCGTGGAATGCTTGGCGTTGTTGCGTAGCTCTCCTCGAGCCTACAACAATGGTGCAGTCAGATCTCCAATGTGTTGAGCGAGCCGGGCGTAGCGAGAGGATAAAGCTCACGCTCACTCTCTTTCTCTCTCATACACAGTAGACGGCAGAGCTAAAGTTTTGATTATGATAAAAAGTCTCCACTTACAAAATGACCTAGGTACCTTATATACTAAGGCTACCTTAGGTTTAACCAAAAATGGGGTTGAAAGGGTCAAATGGCTTTGTATTTACAATCTGGAAGTGCCATTGCACCCCGGCTTCTGAAACTAGAATAACTACTCATTACAAATGATGTTTATAGCCATAGTCCGCAACATTTCATAACTCGCAAAAGATAAGAATTTGGTACGAAACTTGAGTTATGTTGTGTTGTTGACCGGGTGGTCAACACACCCCCCTTCCGCGTTCATGTCGTCCCTGACATGACCTGATTGTCGATGGCGATGTGGTCTTTGCTATCGTTTTGGCTTCATCTGTTGCACTGCTTATAACTTTGTCGAACCACAACAAGAACTATGATCCATTAGAGCGGACATCTATCTTCATAACCATTTATCTTTTGAGATCCTCTGATTACTTTTATGTCTGCTCTTCTTCATTGGGGACTTCTTTGTTCCTGTGCAATCATGTTGTTAGTGTTGTCTGCAGCTTTGTCATTGTAGGCCATTCTTCGACTCGTTATTGAGGAGAAGTATGCTATGATCTGAAATTGGTGCTCCAATTCATTTGTCAATTGATTTGAGTAGCATTTCATTATTGTTGATGTAGAAGGAATATGTACAAGAGGATGGTGATAGGTGTCTTTAGATTAGGGTCTAAAACTTGGATGCCCAAAGGGAAAAAACCCGGTGGGAAAAAAATGCCTTTGGTATACGTTCTTATTAGAGTTGAGCAGTTGAACGTGAAGTACATGTTCATGAAAGGTGAGTGCTTGGGTGAAACACGGAAAGAGTGCCTGATGCAAGTGCCAATTATGGGACACTCTATATGCATATGAGAAATTTGTCAACAAAAGCATGCAATGTGAAAGAAGGAGATGATGGGTGTTTCGAGGAATAAATGTAGCACATGTGACATCAAAAGATGTCTCAATAGCTTCCACCTTTCCAAGAAGGGTTTTCGATGTAGAAGTTTCTCCACTCGTATCTCATTGTGCTCAGTACGTGAGTGTCTTTTGGACCTTCTCCTTCACTTCACCAGACTTAAGTACTTAGACTTTGACTCTTTTGCTCACCTATACCAGCATGAGCGACACAACATAAATATGCTCAACTCTTCCAACTTGAGCAATACCTAGAATAGCTAAGACGCTTAGACCACAGGGAATATTACTTGAAGCTTTGGGACTAACACCTCACTCATTTTGTGGCTTAGCTACTCGACTCTGACTTGTATGACTTGTCGGTTGCATGTTGACACTGCTTTGTGACAAGTTCTTCGGCTGTTGTAGTGGCTACTGAGACATAATTCGTGAAGTTTCATCGTTTTCCTGTACCTTCTTCTCTTTGTAGTGCTCAGGCCTCTTGTCAGTCTTTTCTTCATGTGGATTATGGATTTTTTTTTTCTTAATAATAAACAAAGAAAATCTTAAAACAACTCAACAAAAGAAAAATCATTCAAATAGAAATCTAAATGCTATGTACACTATACACATGTCCCTAGGGGCTCTTATATGGATTTTGTCCCCATACTCCTCTGTAACACTACTATGAGGGCATATACTCTAAATTTCATCAGAAAATTATCACAATAAAACGCAAAAATTCAATGCATCTCACAAAACATTGCCCTCTAATAGTCATAATGTTAGGTCCGCATTTAGAATGCCTCCCCCCTTCCTATTTGGAGTCATCCTTTACGACAGGGTATCGCAAAGGGTACGTGTTGTGCTTGGGCAATTAAAATTTGTGCCTATGCAGGCCTTGTAATGTAGCCCTATTATGCATACACAGTCAATGCATGGAAAAGATTTATGTTGTGCAAGATGTGGGTATAAGCAATTTGCTTATTGGCATTTGTTGGCGAGGCTTCCTATTCTAAGCAATGTAATGGTCTTTGAAGCTCCTGTATCGTTGATTGATTGAAGCGACTTGCTCTCTTCTAACTCTATTGTAATCGTAGGAAGAATTGTAAGAATCCAAGCGGCAATGCACTGACAGCAGTTTTGTTGTTCTTCTTTGGGACCCATTTCTTTGCGATTATTGGTTGTTTTGTTGCTGACGCTCGTTTGGGAACCCATACTTTCCCGTGCTTCATTTGTGTTTGAAGAAACTTCTTTGGGATCCACCTTTTTGTTGTGTGAGTCAACAGTGGTCTTTGCTTCAGCCCTTGTACGCTTGGTTGGGGACGGGATTTAGGCTTTGAAAGTTGATAATGTGGTTGTTTTGAAATCCAAATGAATTCCTGACTTTTTTGTGCTTGAATTAAATTCTTTGGAGCCCAAACCCGATTTGTGAAAGCTTGAGACTTTGTGACATTCTTACCGTTCGTGCACGCTTTCCTTGTTTCTGTTTTGGTGTTGGATCTTGTGATTTGTCATTAGAGATCTTTGTCTTCTTGATCCATATCTGTTTTTGGCCGATCTGGCCTTTTGGTATCCAGATTTGTTGAGCTTTTTGGCTTTTACTTGTTGTCCTATTCTTTTGACCTGTCATGGTTGTTGCTGAAGGGGTTGGTGATAGTGATGGCCTGAGTTGATGATAGGGGATGTCGTAAGATTCATCACTATCGCTACTATCCTCAGCAAGGTTGACTTCTTGTACTTCCCCTCGATTTTTTGGCTGGTAGTGGAAAGTTACTGTCTGTTTGCTCGTGGGTGGTAGTTTCTTGGAGGACTTTTCTAGCCCATTGATTAGAGCATTGTTGGCTCATTGCTCCGGTCGTATTCCTCCTAGCTGAGTCTTTGCATCCTTATTAGGAGCCCTGTATGAGGATGCTTGTGGTGGCTGTGTCTTCATGGAGGACTTTGGAATCCACTTTTGATGCACGTTATTCGTGTAGCGATGACATTGATTCCCGGTTCGTTGATCTTCTTGAAGCTCGAAGTGTTCTACAGAGTCATAGAACTCGTCGTCTTCTTCATCTTTTGATTCTCCACATTTATTTGTTTGCTCCTCATGTCGAGAGCTTGTTGATGTCTGGTTCTCTTCGTTTTCCTGGATTACACTCACTGCAAAATAAGGAACGACATCATAGCCATTTTCATCACAAAACTTTGTTGTGGGAGCATCCTCCACGACGCACACGTCCAGAGTAGCCAAGATGTGTTCCCATCCAAAAGGCTCTAACTCTTCTTCAGGAAATGGTTCTAGGATATAGTCCATATCCTCTATAACCCGCTCTAGGATACATTCCTCAAGTTTCAAGCTACCACATTGTGAAACTCCACACATCCACAGTTCTTTAGGCTTACCTAACCAAGCTGGAAGTTCTGATCCTGCTACTATGGTGGAATCAAACTCCTCAACCTGTGTTCTCGTTACATCCCTATAGCTATGGTCCCTCAAGTTTATCTTTGTTATGGTTTCCATATGTCTCAGGTAGATATGGTCATAACCCCAATCTTGGACCATTTTCAATTGTCGCATGAATGGTCTTCCCAAAATGATGTCATAGTTGTTCTTCTTGCCAAAGTCAACAACAGCAAAAGTGTGTTCATATTCAATGCCACAAGAAGTAACAAGTACTTTTTCTAGTAGTCCTAGGGGCTTTTCCTTGTGTTCGTCTACAAGCTGCAGGGTCATTCGTGTGGATATCAAGGTAGGTTTTCCCCATTTTTTCCAAACCTCTTTGGTTGAAATGGCCACACCAGCTCCACTGTGAAGGATTGCCATGGTTTTTACATTATTGAATTCCACAGGAAGGGTGGTGTTTCCATATTCTCCCTCATAATACTCGCCTACCTTGTTTAATGGCACTGGCCTAGTATTTAGTTGAGGCATTTCAAGCTCTTTGATGCCTTCCTCGATTTGAGTCATTGGGGTTTTTACACCAAATTTCTCTAGACATTTACCCACATTAGACCACATGTTTGGTCTTATTCTAAGCAACTCGGCTAACATTATTGTATAGGTGACCCGGGTAGATAGAATATCTACTAGCCCTTTTGAATCGATGGCCTTGTTGGGAGACAGTCTCTGTGATGGGACTGCAACCACATCTGACTTGGTCTCGTACTCTCCCATGTAGGACGGTAGTGTTCTTAGCGAATGGTGTTGACTATCCATAGATTGTACAGATCCTTTGTCGTCCCAATATGATCGCACGTCTAGATTCATTTGAGATCCAGTTTCAAATTCCTCTATTGGTGGTAGAAAAACTCCTCGTTCATCACCAGTCTTGTCTACTCGTCTTCTTAGGTCATCGGCTTCATTGGCCTCTCTGACTTGTTTCCACAATTCGTCAAGACCATTTATCTCTTTACAATCCTCAGGTATAGCTTGTTGAAATCCCTCGGAAGAGTTATCCATAGTATTCAGTACTATCCTTGGTTCTAATGTTGGGTCTTTGAGGTTTGGTCTGTGCTCATGACTAGAATCTGGCTCTTTTAGTTCCTGTTTTGGTGGGATTACTTGTGTAGGCATGACACGGATCACATCCTCAGGTTTTGCAACTGGTGGTTCTAGTAAATCTTGGGCTGTTTGAATCATTTTCTAGCATATTTCAAACCTTTGCTTTTCTAGTTCCGCATAGGGATATGTCATCCACCTGTGTTCTTGGGTTTGGTTGTTTTTGAGCCTCACATCATAGGCTTTCAAGAGGGAATCTAATATCTCATTAACCTTCTCTGCCAACAGAGATCCTCCTGAACTAGCACTTCTCGGTTTCTCATCTATGGATGGTTCTTCTAGAGGTTTAATCATCTGTGTAAGAGAAGGTGCCTCCTTTTCCTCATGTTGTTTTATCTTCTCCTAAGCTTCGGTAAGCTTCTCAGCTAGGGATTTTTTCTCTTGTTCCCTGCGTACTTTCATCCTAGTCTTTCTAGCTTTCCAACTATTTCGTTTGCTCTTGGTTTTCTGACTAGGTGCGCTGTCTTTGGTCCATCATCTGTCTTTGGACTCATGTCACTTTCCGTGTTCTTTGTCTTTGGATTCTCATCAACTTTCTTTTGAGCTTGTGATCTCGTAACCACTTGAACTGGTACAACATTGTCATTTTCTGAGCTACTAGGGAGCTGAACAATCCCTAATACATTTTTCGTGATTTTCCTGATTTGGTTTGGGTTTTTCGGGCAATTGGGGATCAAGTGAGTGATGCCACACTCAAGACAATAGGTATTTATTTCAGTGATCTCCGTATGAGGACATTGTTTGACCAAGTGGTTGTCACGACTTTTGTGACAATCTGTCTCTGATTTAATGGCCTAAAAACTTGTGTGTAGCGGAAATTAGCATGAACATAGTGGGCATTTCATTAGAATAGATTCCTAATGAGAATTACAAGAGTGCTTGGGTGGAGAGAGCAAAAAAAATCATAACACCTAGTTAGATAGCATCAACAATACTTTCAAAAGAGAGAGAAATTAAGCTATTGACAATAGTTGAGGACCGGATTTGCATGGAGCCGGTCCCCCCTCCACCAGAAGGCTTTGTATTATGGTTTCTCCCATCAAGAGAGACATTGTACTATACAATTCTTTGTGTTCCTTCAAGACTAGCTAGTGCAATGAAGATGAAAGCTTCATGCACTAAGCAAAACACTTGGTAAACACAACTTTAATTATCCCCGTTCTCAGACCCAAGACCTCACACACCTTCGAAGATGGTAAGAGCTAGCAGGGTATGAGAGTAGATTGAGAGGAAGGAGTATCTTACGAGAAAGATGTACATATCCTCACATAATCACTCATATTAGCATAGCTTTATCTTAGTAATTAGCTTGGTAGAAGAGATGAGCATGCATTGAAGCTTGGCTCTTGGTTGGATTTGCATCCACAATCCAAGAGTGTGTCGATGTAGGCTTCTATCTCACAAGCTTGGAGTAGGTGATGAGCTCTCCATTAAAGCTTGGGAAGAGATAGTCTTCTCTTTCTTCACACATGAGATTGTGTGAGTGTGTGTGTGATAATGCCTTGCAAAAATCAGCCCTCTCTCTCTCTCTTGGGTGAGCCCTCTTGCTATTTTCTCTTGCAGGATCCCCATTGGACCTCCCCAAGTCAAGCCAATGGCTATTAAGCAGCATAAGTGATAGCCTTCTGACATGTGTCCCCCTTTCCCCTTTTTTGAGAGATTTAGGTAATTTAATAATTAAACTAAACTCTCATTGGACCCCTTTGCCTCCTGGACAATAGGAATCAGGCAAGCCATTGGGCTCCTGAATGCTCATTGGACCCCTTGGGAGACTGTCCAATAGTCTTCTAGGAGACTTAATTCTCATTGGTTCTTTTATTAAGTGTTTTTAAACTAATTAAAGTAGATTTACTCTAGTCTAATTCTCATTGGTCCACCTCCAAGGCCATCCAATAGGAATTGGGCACACCTTGTCGGCATCTGGGCTAGGGAGCTGACATGTGTCCCTAATTCCCTTTGTGTAAAGGGAGCCTGTGTGTGTGTGTGTGTGTGTGTGACTTTCTCTCTCATCCCCTAGAAGAAGGGCTCGCCCCCTCCCATGTAGGGATATGTAAATACTTTTTTTACACACACAAAGCATCCAATTTCCCCTAGGGTTGACCTTTGGACACAACCTTTGAATTTTGGAACCTTAGCATTTTGGAAGTCTTAATGGGCTGAACCTTAGGGTCTTTTTAGCCCATTGTTGCACATGGCTCTTTTGCAGATGGCCCCCCCTTTGGATCCCTACTATGGCCGGTCTGCTAGCTTAACCAATATTCTAGCTTTTTCTCCCCTGGCACTTCCCCACATTAAATGATCAGTTTAATATGAGAAAATCATTTAGGAGAATTAGAGATTGATTATTATGACAATCTGTGGCCTTAAAACTCCTACTGGTCTTGGCGCATTCTCCGTAATGTATCTAGGTGGAGTAGGTGCCTCTGGAACAGGTTGTACATACCTCTCCCTAGCATTTTCCATGCTATAATAGCACTCTTCCTCCGTATGGTTCGTCCATTTTCTCTCAGTTTCACACCACTTTGGCTCTCTCGAATCAGACCTTACAAGAGGAATCAACCTCTTGACCAAGTTGTCGATAAGGTTTTCTTGATCAATAGGTGTCGTTGGCTTGGCAATGGAATCACTTATCTGTGAAACACTGTGCTGAGAGGATGTGTCATCTCCTTGACTCTTTAAGTCCTTTTCTTTGTATGCCTCACAGTTATGCACTAGATGTTGAAAGGTCAACCTTTCAACAACGCTGCTTCCACAAAGATTCCATAAAGATCCCTCAAATATTTTCTAAAGAATAAATATGTTGATGAAGTGATGAAGACGAAGATGGATGATGTAATGTGAAGATACAAGCTCATGGACATCATCAAATATCCCGTTATTATCATTTTGAGCCATTACGGCCACCTTTTGTAATGTTTACAAGAACTTCATATTTTAAGTCAGCAATTGTATTGAGGCCACAGATGCTTGTTGGATGAGCAAAACCAGCTCACGGTGTTGTAATTAAGCTCTATAGAAGCCTAGGGAAAAATAAGGTCATTTTGGTTGGACATTAGGTTTTCTAAGGCTTAGTATATAAGCCAAAACCTAAAGCTTTGTAAAGGGACTTCTAATAAATCTGATCTTCTGTGTCGTTGGGAGACTGCGAGAGAGTGAGAGAGAGTGTGTGTGTGTGCTACAGGAGCTACGGTGGTCGGAATCACAAATGGAGAGCAGCAGTGTGTTGCCCACGAGGAGAGCTACGCATTGATGCTTACATCACGCGCGTTCGTCTGTGTTTTGGCAGATTCACCCGTGAGCTACTTTTGGAGTTTCGGTGAGTAATTGTTGTCCGTTTTTGCATTTCAGCATATCCACGCAATTAGAGCGAGTAGAGATACACATTAGGAACTTTAGTTTTTGGAAACGTCGACCTGCAAAAACCGGTCAGACATCCTACGCGTTTTCTGCACGGAGAGTATTGAGTAGGTTTTTTTGGTCACGGACCTTAGGGAGAGTGGCCTATTGGTGTTGATAGGATATCCCTCAAGTTTCGTAATGTTTCGAGAATGTCTAATGGGCTTTTGGCTTGCGGTAGCATCATAGGAGACTCTCACATTCACAGAACCGATGGCATGTAGATTTGATATCTCTGTAGGAAGTAGTCATTAGTCGGTCGAGTAGAGGTTGACACCCTTTGCTTGCTTCCACGCGCTTGCGGGTCGAGCTTTGTCCTCAATTGACATTATATATTAGGTGAGTTCTCGCTATGCTGACGTCCGTCACGGCGTACCCGTCCAACATTGGTGCCGCTGCCGGGGACGAGAGCCCTAAGTAGGTGACCGAGACTAGTCCTTGAGGATAGAGGTCCCTCTGGCTTGCCAGAGTACTATTTTACATTTAGATAGGAGCAGAGGGTGGTGGACTCTCTAGGTCTTAGGAGGAGTCTAGGGAGCGTGTGTCTGGCCTGGATCTTCCGTCTTAGGTAGTATTAGGTAGTAGTAGGTTGTGGTGTAGAGAGTAGGAGTTAGAGTGGTAGATGTGGTGGTAGGTTGACTTGAGAGTCCGTGTGAGGCAAGGAAGCAACCAAGACATCAAAATCACCATCTCACATTGATGAGTAGTAGTAGGGTAAGTAGGATATCTTGATTGCTGATCTAGAGTACTTTATGCATGTCTTATTTGCTGTTAGGCTCATCAAAGAAGTGGGAAACGCTAAGTAGGAAAGACGGTAAATTGTGTTTGGAAGCTGATTTGAAGTCCAAAAGTTTCTATGATTATTGCTGAGAGCTCTAGAGAGCATAGGGAATACTAATGCCATTAAAAAAATTGCATTTTAAGACAGTAGACATCCTACGTGTAGGATGTCTCCAGGGCACTTTTGGTAGGGAATTTGGGAAAACTGAGGTTACCAATGTGTTCAGAAGGGGGGGTTTACCCTAAGTATACATTGAAACTAAAGTTTTGACCAACTCTTGACACCCAAAAGACCAAAGACGGAGTGTCAAAAACGCAAAAACAAGAAACTTAAGATTTTGAGCACAATTTTGCATAAAAACTGGTAGGAATGCTTGAAAAGTAGTGCTCAAGACTTGGGGATGCCTGTGGATGAATTCTCCCACAAATTTCATCAGTAGACATCCTACGCGTAGGATGTCTAGAGAGTGATTCTGGAAGCAAAAATCAAGTTTTGGCATCATACCCATATTCTGCATGTTGTGTTGGACACACACACCAAACCTCATGTCATTTGGACATATAGACTGAGAGTTAAGGGGATGTTACTCTTTCATAGAAATATTTTCCCAAAAGTGGTGATTCTGAGAAATTTTGACATCCAAAATTTGTTGTGATCACATATTCTTGTTATATGCATCAAGAAGCACCTTGGGTAGAAACAGAAGTCCATTCTGAGAAAAAAAGACATCCTACGCGTAGGATGTCTATAGGGTGATCTGGTGGAAATTTTGAAATTCTGAGTTGACCAGTGTGTTCAGAAGGTAGGTTTTACCCTATTTTCACCTGGAAGGGGGAACTTGACCATATCTTGACAGGATAAGGCCAGATAGATTGAAATTGCCAAACATCCTACCCAAATTGTGCCAAGGCATTATTCCAAGACCAAAACCATAGGATGGCTGCAAGAGCATGATCTGCATGATTTATTGAGTGACTGAGAGAGTTTTCATCTCATTTGGGGAAGAAAAGGGGGTCCTAAGTAGACTTTAGCACTTTTGGCTGAAAAAGACTAGAACAGCTAAAATTGGGATCTTTTGAAATCTAAACCAAAATCTAAGCATACCATTGGGTTGCTGAGCCCTAGGAGAATCTTGGGATCAAGTTTGGACAAAATCTGAGCACTTAGACATCCTACGCGTAGTATGTCTTCAGCTTGATTTAGGACTCCAAACCAATTTATGAGCACACCACTGTGATCAGCACATCAAGGAGAAGCTAGGGTGAAAATTTCAAGTCATTCTGAGCAAAAAGACATCCTACGCGTAGGATGTCTCAAGGCCATTTTTAGGTCCAAATGAAATTCTGAGCATACCATTGTGTTGCTGGACTTAAGGGGAGTCTCTGGACCAAATTTTGTTAAATTCTGAGCATATAGACATCCTACGCGTAGGATGTCTCTAGGCCAGTTTTAGGGTCCAGCTGTAATTTTGACCATACAAGAGTGTTCACAGTGTCATAGAGATCCCAAATCTTCTTTCAAAATTGAATTTGGACTCATTTTTACCATTCTAAACTGCAATTCACTGTTTTGGCCATAACTTTCACAAACGGTATCGGATCGGAAAAGTTTTTATATCAAAACGTAGCCTGAGAGCGACTCTATAGATCTTAGAGCAGAACTTGAACTAAATGTATACCAACGGCAACCATTTAGTTCAAGTTTGAAAAAAAACATCGTTTAAGGCCTCAAAATGCATCCGGAAGTCAGGAGTGTCTAAAACAGACAGTTCGAAAGAATTGTGAGAAAACGGTCACGGTTTTTGAAGACTACTGAGTTAGCATATTGAAATTATCTTTTGGGAAAACCATTGGTCACGCGCTGGAAGGTGCTCAAGGAACAAGTGTGTCTGTCAAAGGTACATCAAGGATTTCTGCATTCATTGTGAAAAAGTTTGCCAGCTAAATAGAATTTTGTAGATTGTGTGCTAAAGTGAGCACAGGTTAGCTCGACTCAAGAATCTCTACAAAGGGAGCAGTCGTTGCAGTATAGTGGTAAGTTGCATAACTTATCACTGTGCTTCCACTAGATCGAGGCCTGCTAAAAAGCTCTAGGAAAAGCAAGCAGCCAGACAAGAAAGTATCAATCTTGGCAAGCAAGGGAGCTAAGAAGTTCAAGCAGTGCAAGCAAAGCCCAATTCAGAAAACTCAGAGATTAAGGCATCCACAAAAGCTGAAATACCTCAAGAGAAAAAGACCGACACAAGGGTGCTAATAATTTTTATTAGCATTGAGGCAATCAATTAGAGCTATCACTGAACAGGTACAACAAGGGAGTCAAGACGAAAGCAATGGCGTCTCAAAGGAATCAGACCAGTCAGGAAGAAGCTTCAAGTACATCCACAGATATTACAAGAGAGCAAATTCGGATCTATCTGATTGGATACTACAAAGGACTGCCATGCTATGAGGATGTCAATCGGAATTTGTACATCAAGACAAAGAAAGATACAGAGGAAACTCGAACATCTCAATATGTGGAAGTTGAAACAGTGAAGAATGTACTCACCCACATCCAAATTTCATGGAAGACTGTCTGGGATCAATTTACATAAGGCACGGAAAATACATCGACAATGAGATAGAAATGTTGTACAAGGATCAACTTACAGAACTCTACGCATATCCTCCAAGTATTTTTATGTACAAAGCACAAGATGGAAAACAGAAATTTGGTACCCTCTATGGAGATGAAGACGGTCGATACTACAAGGCTGTCACAAGTCATGAAGTTCCTGTAGAAAACAATCATTACTTTATAGCAAAAGCGTTTGGCTCAAGAGGAGAAGACTACATGTCTAAAGGTGGTAATGTATACCATCTCGTCACGGGTTTACCTCTAACTACGCACTTGGAAGAGTTAACAACTACAGCTGTTCACTGCACAAATGAGTGACACACCACATGACACACAACAAGGCACAACACAAGACACCACATGGAAAGACATGACACAAGTCTCGTGCACCGCACCAGCACAAGACAAAGCTCAAACACACCAAATTGCACAAACAGGGAATACGCCGGAAGTATCACCTATGAAGATAGCACAACTTCAAAAAGAACTAGCTCGGTCTCGTTTAGCATCATCCTCCTTATCAACTCGTTTAGCTTCTTTGATCAACTCGTTAAGCGTCATCCTCCTTATCATATGCAGATCCTTCTGAAGGCCCGCATGTCTCATTCCCTGGATAAAGATCAACATCAGTCGTGCTTGCGTAGGTAATTCCGCTCTCGGACAGAGCTTAACATATCTCTTGAGCCGTAATGATGCTTTGCGTACTGATTCATTCTCTTTCTGTTTGAATCTATGGATTTGCGAGACCGTGTTGTGAGCAATGCCTTTTGGCGAGAATTCTTCAATAAACTCCTCAAACAACTCATCTAGGGTCTCAAAATCCCATTTTTCCACCGAGTCGAACCATGTAGCTGCATCATCTTCTAGAGTCAATCCAAATCCCGCAAACTGTGTCGCAAAATTTGAAATGTCCTCTACTCTAATCACTCTTCTAAAAGCCGTTACGTGATCTCTCGGATCTTTATCTCCGGAGTATTTTCTGTTTGCCCATTTTTGGACTTGGGATGGTCTTACTCGTCGATTGTCTACAAGTCTAACCAGAGACTCTCCCAATCCTTCTCTCGTTATCGCTCTTGAAGGGAATCCTGGTGGCTCTCTTCTTGGAATTCTCGTGTTTGGTGGAGGCATTTGTGGTCCTTCATTGACCAAATATCCACCTCTTTCTAGTACATTCTGTGGATTTGTGCTATCTACAACTCTGTATTCTCGTCCATACTTGTCGACAACTATAGATCTCCATTGACAGTCGACTCCGTATGTGTAGACATATAATTTCTTGTAATCCGTTATCTCTTCTAGGTATGGATCTGAGCACCTATAAAGATTGACCTCATTGTCGTCAATGTATCTATATAGTTCTTTACTCTCATGACCAATCATCCAAACTCTCTCAACAAGATGGATCTTTATCAATTGCAAGTTTGGAAGATCCACTGTGGGAGGATATTCCTCTATTGTCGGGATCTCCAAGCTTGTGTAAGTTGCGTTTGAATATAGGGTAGACATGATTTCTGGGCTTCAGAGCTTTTGCTTGGTTCAAGTAGACTTAGTCCGCTGTGTTCAAGTGCTTTGGTTAGGGAAAAGTCAAAACTATGTCCAAAACCGCAACCGTTTTCTCACAATTCTCGCAAATTGTCCCTTTTAGACACCCCTAACTTGCGGATGTATTTTGAGGCCTCAAACGACGTTTTCCGATCCGATACCGTTTGTGAAAGTTATGGCCAAAATAGTGAAATGCACTTTAGACTAGTAAAAATAAGTCCAAAATCAATTTTAAAAGAAGATTTGGGATCTCTGTGACACTGTGAACACTTCTGTATAGTCAAAATTACAGTTGGACCCTAAAACTGGCCTAGAGACATCCTACGCGTAGGATGTCTATATGCTCAGAATTTAACAAAATTTGGTCCAGAGACTCCCCTTACGTCCAGCAACGCAATGGTATGCTCAGAATTTAATTTAGATTTAAAAATGGCCTTGAGATATCCTACGCGTAGGATGTCTTTTTGCTCAGAATGACTTGAAATTTTCACCCCAGCTTCTCCTTGATGTGTTGATCACAGTGGTGTGCTCATAAGTTGGTTTGGAGTCCTAAATCAAGCTGGAGACATACTACGCGTAGGATGTCCAACTGCTCAGATTTTGTCCAAACTTGATCCCAATATTCTCCTAGTGCTCAGCAACCCAATGGTATACTCAAAATTGAATTTGGATGCCAATAGGTCAAGATTTACGCTGCAAGAGCTTCTAGTGCACTCCAAGAGTAGGATGTCTGACAATTCTTGTTTTTGCTTGGTAAATAGGCCAAACAAGGTCCAAATTCACTTTTGAAAAAAGTTTTGGAATCCTTGAGACACTTAGAACCTCCCTATATGGCCAAAGTAGAATTTTGACCACTTTATGACCCTGGAGACATCCTACGCGTAGGATGTCTTTTTGCTTTGTTTCAGCTCAAACTTGCAACGTAGCTTCCCCTTGATGTGCTAAACTCACAGCTATTTTTACTTTTTGATTCTGACACCTATATGTTGGTCAAATGATCAAGGATCTGTTCCAAAAGCCTGATGTCTGTTCTGATGAATTCCCAAGTCAAATCAACTCCAAATTGGACCAAATTTGACTAGGAGGCTTATCTAAGGCTATATGACAGCATGGTATGTCCACAGTTTGAATTTGGCCTCTAAATCATGCCTTAGACATCCTACGCGTAGGATATCTAACTGCTCAGAATTACCCCAAATTTGAACCACAGACTCTCCTTAAGGTGCTGATCACTGTGGTATTCTCAGAATTTTGTTTAGAGTCCAGAATCACACAGAAGACATCCTACGCATAGGATGTCTTTTTGGCCTGTTTGACCCCAGACTTGTCCCACAGCTTCCCCTTGATGTCAGTAACCCAGTGGTATGCTTAAATTTTAATTTGGATGTCAAAAGACCCCAAAACTAGCTATCCTTTCCTTTTTCAGTCAAAAATGCTAAAGTCTGTTCAATCTTACTTTCACTAACCCAAATGAGCTGAAATTTATCACATGCACTCAATACAACATTTAGAACGTGCCTTTGGAGTCATCCTATGGTTTGGTCTCAAAATTAGGCCTTGGACACAATTTGGGTAGGATGTCTGGCAATTCTCATCTTTTGGCTTTGATCTGTCAAAATTTGGTCAAACTTCCACTTTCTAGGTGAAAATAGGGTAAAACCTACCTTCTGAACACACTGGTCAACTCAGAATTTAAAAAAGTGCCCAGATCACCCTGTAGACATCCTACGTGTAGGATGTCTACTGCTTATTTTTTCAGACTGAATTGTCCCTGATGCTTCCTTATGCTCTCAGCAAGTGCAAGTATTCTTCACAATTGCAAAAACATGCAAAAATCACTCAATTAATCCTTTGCTTTTGGTCAACAAAAATAGAGAAAAACACCCAAGTCAATATGTTACTAGGGTAAAACCTACCCTTTGAAACCACTGGTGCAGTCAGAATTTTTAAATTTGGTCTCCAGAACCCCCTTGAGACATCCTATGTGTAGGATGCCTATGTTTACAAAATTGCAGGTTTTCTTCACAGAACCCTTGCAAAAGCTCTTTTATATGCACAACATCAGTCAGTCATACAAAAATATCCACAAAAGCTTGTTTAATGCATTTTTACCTCAAAAGCACACTTTTTCATGATTTCAAATGCAATCAAGCACTTTAGCAAATAATTCAGTGTTGAATAGCTCTAGATCAGAATCCGATCACTTACCTAAAGCTACTCCTACAAATCATATGGGGTTTTGCATCTATGAGTAGAAAAACACTTCACTGCCATACACGGACTAGTAAACGCTTTTATCACCTCACAAATCACTCGACCACCAACAACTACTCTAATACACATATCCTAACTAAACTTATCTAGTCGCAGACCCTCGGCAAGACACACGCTTCCTGGCTATCCACTTGATCCGGAATATCCTCTTCCAGATCCACTTAAGAAAAATGCTTTCTTTAGCCGAAACTAAATCAAGCAACCATCACACGAGTGATAGTAGGAAACCTACTTAGGTCCTTGTGTCCCCAGCAGCGGCGCCAATGTTGGAGGAGCCACTCACACACCCATGAAGTGCATGCAAACACTACCTAGATCAACATAATGTCAATCGAGGACACAGATGATACAATAGGCACACGGAGGAAATCTCTTTAGCTTGTCAGGCTGAGACCATCCTACACATACAACACTCTGGAAGGCCAACTAAACCACAATCAAGAACCTCACTGCTCTCAACTACACCACCTAGCCACATACACACATACGGAAGGTAACTCACCTAATCATGCCAGGATCGTATGAAACTTAAGGAGCACCATCCCCTCACTAGGATACATCTATCCCTAAGCTTCTACACTCAAAACCCTCACTCTAAACCCGTCTGCGGAAAACGCGTAGGATGACATAGCATGATTTTGAAAGTGTCCGAAATTGAAGTTTATGAGTACCTATGCGTAGCTTATGTCTCCACGATTCTATAGACTACTAGCACGCAGAAAACAGACATCGTTTGATACACTTACGGCCACAAATAGCTCGTAGATGCGTCGGCGTGTGCGCTTCGTCTCACGTGGAATGCTTGGCGTTGTTGCGTAGCTCTCCTCGAGCCTACAACAATGGTGCAGTCGAATCTCCAATGTGTTGAGCGAGTCGGGCGTAGCGAGAGGATAAAGCTCACTCTCACTCTCTTTCTCTCTCACACACAGTAGACGGCAGCGCTAAAGTTTTGATTATGATAAAAAGTCTCCTCTTACAAAATGACCTAGGTACCTTATATACTAAGGCTACCTTAGGTTTAACCAAAAATGGGGTTGAAAGGGTCAAATGGCTTTGTATTTACAATCTGGAAGTGCCATTGCACCCCGGCTTCTGAAACTAGAATAACTACTCATTACAAATGATGTTTATAGCGATAGTCCGCAACATTTCATAACTCGCAAAAGATAAGACTTTGGTACGAAACTTGAGTTATGTTGTGTTGTTGACCCGACGATCATCAACAGGTACCCCCACTTGACATGATGAATAAGGACAGGTTCTTGGCTGGTCTTTGGGAGAATATACGTTGGAGAGTGGAGCTAAAGAATCATAGGACATATGAAGATGCACTAGATGTAGCGAGAAACAAAGAGTGGAATCTGAGAAGAATAAGTCAGCTAGGAGTAGAGTCTTTGCCCAAGAGGTCTGAGTTTCAGCCTATGGATTCTTTGTAAGGTCGCATGCCAGGGGTTCATCATGAACCAATGGTTTTTGTTACTCCTCTGATTATGCCAGTAGTGGTCACTACAATAGTGCAAGATGATGGGCTAAGGAAATCATGAGGCAAGTGGTAGATTTAATGAAGAATCTCAACCTGAACATACTAGATAATGTGGGAAATAATTGAGGTCGGATAAGGTTTGCAAATCAGCCAAGAGGTGAAGAAAAACTTGGGAATGGTGTTGGACAAAGCAATGGTAGGGTCTGAAGGCAGAAACCCACGTGTTATAATTGCGGAGAGTTGGGCCACATCAGCCCACAATGTGATAAGCCACCAAGGATGGCGGGAGACATATATCCATTGCCAAGCGAGGTGCTAACTAGGTCAAATGATTATGGCATTGAAATTAAGAGGGAAGAAGGAACCAGTGGATTAACCCAAGAGGAAAAGGGAAAGACAAAAGTGATAAGTGTGGTCACCTTGGAGAAGGAAGCAATGTTGGAGGATACATTAGTGATGCCTATTGGGAAGAGGACCACTAGGATAAGGAAGGAAGAAGTGGCATAGGTCCTAGTAAGAGGAAGGGAAAGAGCTATGAAGATGAGGATGTCAAGGCCAAGAGAAAAAGAAGGGCTCGTCACAAGTTTCATGTTTCAGATTTTCCACTAGGAGGAGATGAGCAATTAATCTATGACTTGAAGGAGGATCTGACAAGCAGGAAAGCAGATATTACTTTTGGGCAGCTTATAGAGATGGTTCCTAAGCTAAAGCAACAGTTAGATGTGTGGCACAAAAGAAAAAATATGGGACAAGGTTATGTTGATGGAAGAGCCCAAATATGTGTCATAACACACTCATGCGTTGAGAAGATGGGTCTTACAGTGACTGGGATGTCATGCTTTTGGATCAGGTTGGCAAACCATCAGAAAGTAAAATTTTTGGGTATTGTAAAGAGCTTAGAAGTGGAGGCTTATGATGAAAAGGTGGTGGTTGATTTTGATGTGATGCCAGCGGGGTTGGGAGCATATCCTATTATACTCGGTAGACCATGGTTACGTGCAGTGGGAGCTGTTCAAGATTGGAGACGTGGTACGATTAGCCTCTATGGAAAGACATGTGCCAAGAAGCTATATGATATGGACACAAGGAAACTATTGGAGGAACTTTATGAAGATGAGGGAGAGTCTAGTGATGAAGACTATTCCACAGTGTGACTGATGAGGACAATGATAGTACTACCAGCAGTGATGAGGATGTTGATGTTGCATTTCTTCTGATGGACAAAGAAATCCATGAGTCTGGTTTAGTTGCATTTGCAAATGAGATTGAAGATGAAAGTGAAGGGCCTTACTAAGTGATTGGGTGATGCAAACCAAGGTTGAATTGTCAAAGAAGCAAGAATTGATGACACAAATGATGAGTGGAGACCTCTCAACTATGGAGAAGGCGATATATTTGCTCATGCTGGCTAGTTTTCTTGATTTGCTCATTACTTCATATGAAGAGATTAGAGGGTTCAAAGGAGAAGAGATGCATATAGAGCTGAAAGAAGGTGCTAAGCTAGTGCAAAAAAGGCTAAGAAGGATGGGTCAAGAGCAGATGGAAGCCTTGCGGCAAGAAAAGTTATTGAAGGCAGGGTTCATAGTCCCAGTGGAGACCACAGAATGGGTGAGTCCATTAGTAGTCAGCCCAAAGAAGGATGGAAAGTGGAGGATTTGTGTAGATTTTAAACCCTTAAATGCAGCCACTAAGAAGAACCCATATCCTCTTCCATTCATCGATCAGATCTTGGATTCAGTGGTAGGTTATGAGAGGTACTGTGTGTGTGATGGTTTTTCAGGCATTGAAGATTGCTCTTAAAGACCAAACAAAGAAAAATTTCATTACGCAATGGGGTTGTTATTGCTACACGGTATTGCCATTTGGATTAACAAATGGACCATCCTTCTATCAAGAGAGAGAAAATTGGGTATTGGCACCATTAATTGGTAGTTGTGTTAAAGATTTTATGGACGACTTTTGTGTCTATAGCAGTAGGACTGAACACCATGAGAAGCTGTAGATGGTATTGGCTCAATATGATGAATGTGGAGGAAAACTGAATCCAAAGAAATGTCATTTATCATAGCCAAGGGTGAAGTTATTGGGCTATATGGTGTCAGAAAATGGCATTGAGGCTGATCGAAAAAAGGTTAAGTCTATTATTCTTCTTCCATCACCTAAGAGTACAAAGCAATTGGCAACCTTTATACACAAAGTGAAGTACATGGCGCGGTTTATTCCATTGTGTTCATAGTTCCTTTATCCATTACAACAAGCGACAAATCATGATCCATTGCAATGGGATGACAAGTGTGAAGAAGTGTTTCAAGAGGTGTTAGGCGGGTTGTTAGCCATGCAGGCTCCTGATTGGGAGTAAGTGTTTTATGTAAATCCATCAGTAGGGGATGATGCCATTAGAGCCATGCTATTACAAAAGGGGAAGGGTAGCTATTATATGAGGCCAACATATTGTGCAAGCCGAGTGAAGTTGGTAGCAGAAAGAAACTTGTTGTGGAAGTAGAGCTAGTGATGGCCAGTGTAATATTTGCTTGTCGACGATTTTGTCATTACTTGCTACCACAACCTTTTGTTTTCTTAACGAGTTATGCCTTTTTGCCATAGTTAATTAATGGCACTAACATGTCAAATGTGGTCAAGAAATAGGTAATTGGGTTGCAAGAGTTTGAGTTCTCTTTTTTAGTGGAAGACAGTACAAGAGCTACCCTAGCTGATTTGTTGACTTACAAGGAGAATCCCCTTCTTGTTAAGGAAGAGGTGGTGAGAAGAGTAGTTGAAGAAGTACCACATATCATAAATACATATGTGTTGTTCTTTGATGACTCATATAGAAAGAGCCATGATGCGGCTTCAGAGGGTATAACACTTTATGATCCAAAGGGGAAGCTAGTATGCAAGAGAGTGCTTAAATTGGATGCTCATAGTAACAATGAGGCTGAATATGCTACTTTGGAAGCCATATCACATTTTTTTGAAGCATGGGATTAGAAGGTTGAGCATAAAAGGTGATGCCTTGTTAGTTGTGAAGCAAGTGTTGAGTGTGTAGAAGAGCAAGAACACCTCATTGAAGGAAACGTGTTTCAGAAGTAAAGGCCTGTTAAAAAAGTTCGAAGCATGGAGCATCAGACACATTGACGTGCTTTAAATGGAGAGGCACATGAAGCAACTCAAAGCATGATTGGGGAGCTATCTGTGTTGAGGACCAATTTACCTCTTTATCATGGCCGAGAAAGTTTGGCACAAGAAGAGGAGTTTTTGCTAACGGGAATCATTCCAAAGGACATTCAGAAGTCTGAGAAGTATGGTTTTGTGCATAGAGCATCCAAGTACAAATTGATTGGTGATGTCTTATACATGAAAGGGGCTGATCTCGTGTTGAGACGTGTACCTTGGCGAGAGGAGCTTTATAGAGTGTTGGAAGAGAATCATGAAGGCGCATGTGGCAGACATTTTGCTCTAAAGATCACCTTGCATAAGATCTTGCAAGAGGGGTATGTATGGCCTAGTTTGCACAAGGATGTTCACCATTGGTGCAGGTATTGAAATAGGTGTCAAGCATTTGTGAAGAGAGTGTTGAAGCCAGAGCTATGAAAACCATTATGGCGTTTGATGTGTTTGAAAAGTGGGGGATTGATACAATAGGCCCGTTACCTATCACAAGCAGAGGTAGAAGCTATATTTTGAATGCAGTGGAATATCTCTCTAAATGGGAAGAGGCTATAGCAGTAAAACAAATCACTGCAAAGGATGTGGCAAAATTTGTGTACGATGAAATATAGTGCAAGTTTGGGGTGCCACTAGAGTTACTTTTGGACAAGGGGCCAGGATTTAGAGCTAAACTATTAGACTTTTTATGCGTGAAGATGAAGTTAGGCACCAACATGATGCCACTCCTTATTATCCACAATGTAATAGCTTAAATGAAAGATTCAATGGTGAGTTGGTACAAATTCTTTCGAAAGTGATAGAGCACCAAGGAAAGAAGTGGGATTTGGAATTGCCTAGTGCATTATGGGCTTACCATACTTCGGTAAAGACAAGTACAAGGTTTACTCCATTTCATTTGGTATATAGAAAGGAAGCACTATTTCTTGTGGAAGTAGAGTTGTCTGCGGTCAAGATGTTAGAAAAGTTCCTTGGGCATTCCAGTGATGCATTCAAAGAGAGGCTCTTACAATTACAAGAGGTTTAGTTGGATAGGATGAGCGCATTGGTAAGACTTTAGAAAAGATAAATGAAAAGGTCAAAAGTAAGGGTATCAAGAAACATGACTTAGTTTTGAGCTATAACAATAAGCTGGACAAGACATTCCAAAAGAAGTTTCAAATTAAGTGGGAAGGCCCTTTCAAGGTAGTTGAATGTTTTCCGAATGGTACATATCAACTGGCTAGCCTGGATGAGATTCTACATAATTCAAGGATAAAGGGATTGCATCTTAAATTATATCATGCTAGATTAATGATGATGGAGCAAGATGAGTTGTCTTCTAAACAAGTAATGTATGTGAGGGATGAGAGACCTGTGACGCGACGAGTCTCATATCTCTTTTTGCTGCTACTGATCATGAATGATCTAGCAGATTAGGGGATGGGCAAATTATGTTAAAAGTTTTTTGGAAGAAGTGATTGCACATATATACATACACATGTATGGTGCATCAAATAAAGAATTGCCCATTTTCTAGAGCCAGGTGGTTACATGGGGCCCACATGTGTACAGGTTGGACAACGTATACATAGTACATCGATTTTGATTATCACCAGTGTCAATTTGTTTTTCTACAATAATGAGGAGTTGATGGAGCATAAAAATTCTCGAGGAATCTATTAGCAGGCCGATGCCATGAGGTAAGCAGGTGCATGAGATGGCATCCAGTGGCATCAAGAGGTCGAATGGGGTCAATACTTGCACGTGGTAAGCGAGGACACAGTGGGGGTGTTTTCTTGTGATGAATTACGCAAAAAAGGTCATCATGAGGATTGTATTTTGGGGCCACTTCACATGATTGCGGGATGCATTATTGGAAAAAGTTGAGTGCCAGGTGTGCGGATGGATATAGAAGGGTAACAAAAACGCACTACGAGGCCATTGTTTGGCCTGTTCAAGGTCCATTTGAGGTCAATCAAAAGGCCAGAGGTGCCCAAGGGATAAAGTGAAGTGTGGACATTGAAAATCCTAAGAGACGACCAAAAAGAACATGGAGAGAGGAGGAGGAATAACCGCAAGTCAGTTTTTATTGTTTTTGGAGCCTGTTTTGTCCATAAACTGATCATTCGAGCTCGGATTTGAGCACTTTGATATTGTAGACTGGGGTTTTTGGCCGTTCCAAACACAATGGAACTGTCCATTTTGCCCAATTCCTCACTATTTTTGTGCTGTTTTGGTTGTGTAAGTTTCTCCTGTGAGTGAAGCCTCTTTTCAAATTTGTGATTGTATCTGGCATATTTTATCCATACAGTGTGATGTACTTGCCCCATTGGTGTCGTTTCAAGCTCAATTGTATCTAACCATAAAAAATATTCCTTCTTTGAACTGATTTTTATGTGTGTGTGTGTGTGTGTGTTGAGTGGGCAAATGGAAAGTCTCTCTCCTCTCACTCCATCGGTGTGTTCCCTATCTTGGTCAGGTGGGTTGTGTGAGCCGAGTGGTGCCCCATAGTGTGTGTGTGTATTATCCCAAGAGTGTGTTTTGTGTGATTATAGAGTCATTGTGTGTATTTCCATCCCGCTCACAATGTGTAGATTGGTCATGATGCCTGCCCCAAGAATTCTGACGTTGGGCATGGTTGGATTGCAGGGAAAGTGACAACAAGTTACATCAATAATCCAATGCTATAATTTTTATAATCACAGCTTGTCATTTATCCCCTCAGCTGTCCATTATTGTATTATTGATCAAACAAATTGTATTGTATTGTATCTAACTGTAAGTATGACTTTTATTTAAAAGTAACGAGCGAGAGAGGTAGAGAGAGAGAGAGAGAGAGAGAGAGAGAGAGAGAGAGAGAGAGAGAGAGAGAGAGAGAGATGAACATCTTGTAGTGTAACATGGCGATATATCATAATTTTCACATACAATGAGCAAAACTTATAGGCCTTTAGTCATACATCTTTGTCTCCATCAAACACACCAATCATATCATCTATTTCATCCATATCAGATCATTTCGAAGCTATCTCCCATTCCTTATCATAGTCATCGTCTACTTTCGCAGCTATAGCTTCATGGGCTTGAAAGACATCATAGTGATTTTGTTTGCTCTTGAAGCAATATTTGTTGTCTTATGGATAATTCTCATGTTGGAGGAAACATAAACCAAATCAGCAACACGTTTAGGGTGAAGCCAGTTTTTTTTTTTTGGTATGCATAAAGTAGAAAACCGACCAATTTCTCTCATAGCTTCCACTTGCTATTGCAACAGATAGAACCCTAACTACAATGTGTGGTAGCTCCACTTTCTCCCCACCATGCGCCTCTATGGGCCATAGAGGTGCACTTGTGTGTGCAATGTCATCTATATGCCATGGATCCTGGAATATGCCAATTCTATTAGCATAATCAACTTGCTAATGAAAAGCAGTTTTCTCATCCTCTTGTCCCAATAGTTGAGAGCACATTGTTTTGAAGTCACTTAGGACTTCTTTATTGGCCGATTGTTCGTGCATTTGAAATTTGGGATCCAATACAAATGCAGCACCATGCAATGGCGTATGCAATTGCACCCATTGCTTGTTGGCAGCTGTGATTATGGAAGCTTTGTCCTTTGCACCAAAGCCAGCATGCTCTCTTACTTTGCGTAATACCTCTGATGTATACCAGTAGACTCGACCAAAGACGAAAGAGTATTTTTTTACTATTCACAAAAGATCTACAAATGGTTTGGCTAGGGTGACAATTCTCTATACATTGCACCAAAAACCTTACGAGTTCATAAGCTGTGCACATCTTGTAGTTGCCTCTTGGTAGCTAGGATACTTGCTGAGCCAAGCATCCCATCTTCTATTGGCTACTATTTCAATCAAAGCAGGCTTCACTTCTTGCAAGGTGGCAAGAACATAGTATGCGGTTGCAAACTTTGTCGCACAAAATATCTATAAAGTTTTGTTGGATGATTTTATTTAAAAAAGAGCATACAAAAATTGATTCTCTCTAATAAATTTCACCACATGATTTGCATCCAGTAGCACTTTTTTTTATGACGGCCATTTTACCAATGTCTTTTAATAGCAAATTAAGAGTATATGTGGCACATGGCACCCAAGTCTCTGGGTACTTAACTTGGATAGCCCTCCCTACAGTCTTGTAATTGGATGCATTATCTGTGACAATTGCAGTCACATTCTTTGGCCCACCTGCCTTTGCTATGGCACGCTCATATATTCTTGCTAGATAATCATTGTTTTTCTCTTTAAAGAGGTGTCAATGGCTTCTACAAACATAGATCCTCTACGGTTAATAAGCATCACATTGATGAGCTGTTCTTCTAACAGTTCGTCCATCCATCCAACGCTATGGTGCAACCATATGCAGGAAAAAATTTCATCATTGTGCGCTTGAGGATGGCTTCAATACTTCCTTTCACTTTATCTAGATACTTTGTGTGCATCATATTATAATTAGGAAGCACAAATATTTTTTTGGCTGTGCTCATTAAAGCATCTTTAAATATGGGGTTGTGCATATCATTGAATGATATACCACACGTCACAAAAGCTTGCATCCATTTCAAGTGCAACTCAAGCAACCATTGCTTATCTAATGCTTCATAAAGCATTTGGCCATTGGATGATGCTTTACTAACTTTAGTTGAGCTAGGATTTGCTGCTGCTGACATTGAAGCATGTCCATGAAAAGGAGTTGACTGGGGCGTGTGATCATTTGCTTCCATAGGTACATGCTTTGTCCTCTCATTGACAACAGTCATTTCAACATCCATTGCAACTTGGTTGGCATTAGCACTTTTCTTTTTAGCTGCAAGAATTTGCTATGCTATACGAGCATACTTTGGCAATCTAGCATGAATATCTCTTGGCGAAGTCGTATACTCGGACACATTACCAAGGACTTTAAACAAATGCTCTTTGATTCTGGTCACATTACCACTAAACTCATGGCCGTAGGTCTTGTATTTCAATCGAGATGTATTCTTTTTGACATGCAGCTCTGGAAATAACTCCACTCATGTCCTTTCACCAAGCTGACATATAAATTTAAACTGCCAAATCAACAAATGCACTTGTCAATTTTGAGGTCAAAATTAATTTAAAGCAACAAACTACACAAGCAATGCTCAATCGATCAATATAGTGATCAAAATCTGTCCACATTATCAATTAGACTCGTGCTACATTATCAATTAACAATAAACAATGATAGTCTTATCATTCTTCAATAAACTCATGTCAATCAAATTATATTTTCATGCGCTAAATAACTTCATCACTTCAAACATAACATTTCAACCACAATGCTCACATTGCACTATATTGGTTCATTTAAAGTGCAAGATTTTGACTTTTACACATTAAGATAATTGATAATCTTAATCACTTATTTAAAACAATACAAAAAAATATCATCATCACATTGCACTATATTGATTTATCTAAAGTGAAAGCTTACGACTTTCCCACATTACGGTAATCGATAATATTGATCAAATCTTGTAATTGATTTTCATTATTGCATGAGGATTAGTTACAAACCTTGTCGATTGTCATATCTATCTGAAGTGCGAACATGAAGTTCTCACACTCCACGGTAGATCTTTGAAAGCTTATCTATTTGCAGATGGTGCACGTGTACGATCACACAGTATGATAGATGTAGCAATCCAAATAAAGATAATGTATTTGGAAATGAAATTCCTAATTTTGATGTGAGAGCATAGTATGATGGCTCTACATAGGAGAAAAAAGTTTCTATCTATGTTCACTTTGAGATGAGAAAGTATCTGCACGTCAAAATTGAACCTACATAAATGGGTGAAAGCATGGTTTGGTGGTACAAAAAAAGGACCTATTTTGCTTCTACATGGTTGGTACTTCTACATATGTCCACACTTTGGAGGGAACCTTTTTTTTCATCTATGTTAAAGAATGGTAGGAGGGAAATTTGTATGATTTAAACTTTCTGTGAAAGAAAATGTGGGTGGGGCAATAGTAATGCGAGTGGTGTTTTGAAACCGTGCCAAAAGTCCCATCACAGTACCATGCGTTTGTGAGTGGCGCAATTGCTCGACACATTTTCCAGCTTCCACCTTGCTCTCTTACTACAGCGCCTTCTGCAAACCACTAGAGTTTCAGCTCCCCGGCTACTCACAATCAGAAAGATGAGGACGCCAGCGAGGAAATCAGCCAGCCAAAGCGTCACCGGACAATGGGAAGAAGAAGAAGAGGACAATGGATGAAAATCCCCCTCAGAACATCGACACCCCAAATACGAGGGCTAGCAAGGGGGCCTCCTTTGTGGAGAGGGAGAAACTTGCTGTGTCCGTGGAGACTTCATTTACGCTTGGGCCTCTTTTTGCCGATGATGAGACTCCACGGTCATCTACAACATCTAAAGGTAGGTGCTATGAGAGCTCTACGTTTTTTGGTGATTTACCATTTTCTTTTCCATGCATGCAAGCTTCTGCATGTCTTTTATCTGACGAGGTCTGCATTTGCTTTTTTTGCATGCAGCAAGTACATGTGCATGTTTGGGATTTTCTTAGGAACTTAGGGTTTAGGAAAGCTACAAAGTTACATGGATAAGCTGCTCTTTAGATTGCTAACTTGCATGCATGCAAGTGCAAAAATCAGTATGTGTTGTGCCAGCATAACCAAATTTGCTACTAACCAGTACCAAATTTGATACTAACCACTACCAAATTTGGCTCTGTACACAACAAAATTTTGCAATTGTCACCTAAATGAGATACATTCATTTCATTCCATGTGTTTTGTTTTGCACAATTGAAATGAGGCATATAGGGTGAATAATCAGGTATTTGGACTGCTGGAATGAGGGCATGTTTTTACTTGTGTGTTGTTTCCACATCGTAGGAAAAAACAAGATGGAGGAGTACCCTATCTTGACAAAGTTCTGCTATACAACACAAGAGCTTCATGATGAGTATGGATTGAGCATGGAGGGGGTGCTGCCAAAGGATCTTATGGAAGATGACATCCCCGATGACCAGTGGTTCACTGTATTCAGGCATTCCAGCCAGAAGAAGACAAAGATTTACTTAAATCACGTGCAGCCACGGCTTCAGGATGAATGCAGGTTCCTGTTCCATAAGGTGTACCAAGCCCCACCATCATGTGGGGAGATCACTACAAAATTTGCCTGCTGTTTTGCATATGAGAAGTGTCATGCAACCACAAAGGGACCCTGCGGGCCACAGGGTTGCATGGGCCACGTTTGGTGAGAGTGTACTCAACATGTGTTCCTCCCGATCAGGAAGCTTGGAAAAGAAGGTTGAGAATTGGCGAAAGGCAAACGGTGCGTCCCAAGGAGGCCACTTGTCAAATACCAAGAAGCCTCGACTTATGCCAGTCGATAGTATGCCCCCTACAAAGAAAGTCCCCCCACAGCGTCATGAGGAGAAGACACCTAATTATATTGCAGACCTTGAAGCTATGGTTGGGAGAGTCCCTCGGACATGTGTGGGGGTAGCCGATAGCCTGAAAGAGCTGACAATGTCTCTGAAGCAGAAGAAGGAAACACTCTTGAGGACGGAGGGTTCCAATAAACTTGTCAAGCAGATTATGGACGACATCAAGGAATATGAGACCCAGCTGAAAACACTGAGAGAGGCCAACACTGGCGATGACGCAGAAATCAATGTGATAGAAGCTGATTTGGCTGCCAGTTAAAGGATGCTACGCTGATACGGAATCAGTGAAGATACGTCATTGCTCGACAAGGAGATTCTAGAGCAATAGGTGCTGGTGGTTTTGGGAGTTTTTGGTAGAACTGTTTATGCTTGGTTTGGTGGAATTGGTAGTGTTAGATACCTTTGGTAGAACTGTTTATGCTTGGTTTGGTGGGATTGGTAGTGTTACGTACCTTTGATAGAACTGTTTATGCTTGGTTTGGTGGGATTGGTAGTGTTAGGTACTTATGGTAGAACTGTTTTTATTCTAGGTAGTTTATTATTTCCTTCTGTCTTATGGTTTGGTATTTCTGGTACTTTTTGGTAGTTTTGGTACTTTTTGAAAGTGCTGCAAAAGGTGTTATGGTAGTTTTATTCTGATAGCTTTGGTAGTTTTGCTAGTTTTGGTACTTTTAGGTACTATTTGAAAGTGCTGCAAAAGTGTAATTGGTAGTTTGATTTTGGTAATTTTGGTAGTTTTGGTACTTGAAGGTAGTTTTTGAAAGTGTTGCAAAAAGTGTTTCTTTGTTAGTCTTGGTAGTCTTGGTTGTTTTGGTACTATTTGAAAGTTTGATTTTGGTCATTTTGGGAGTTTTGGTACTTTTAGGTACTATTTGAAAGTGCTACAAAAAGTGGTTTTGGTAGTTTGATTTTGGTACTTTTGGTACTTTTAGGTACTATTTGAAAGAAAAGTGGCTTTGGTAGTTTGATTTTGGTAGTTTTGGTACTTTTAGGTAATATTTGAAAGTGCTGCAAAAAGCTTGTTTGGTAGTTTGATTTTGGTAGTTTTGGTAGTTTTGGTACTTTTAGGTACTATTTGAAAGTGCTCCAAAAAGTGGCTTTTGATAGTTTTGATAAGGTTTGGGTAGTTTAGTTCTGCATTGAGGATATTTTTATGTTTTTGGTACTATATGATTCTTGAGTTTGGTAGTTTTGGTGGTTTTGGTAGTTTGGGTTGTGTTTGGTAGTATAGTACTTAGAAGTACCAGTCTCGGTATGACTTCTTGGTAGTTTTTGAAACTAATTGGGACCATTGGTTGTCAACAGGCTGAGTATGACACTCTGGAGAAAAAATGGAAGGAAGGTCAAGAGCATACCCTATTTGTGAAGGAGATGTTGTCTGATATCAGGCTTGGGAAAAGGTTCCTGCTATATCCTAGGCCCCAGGTTAATGATTCGGTAAATGTGATCCCGGTGTTTGGTATGTGTGTTGCATGCGGTGAGCCCTTGGAGTGCACACATGTAGTCGGAACCTTCATGCTCGAGTGTCGACACCACTATCATCCCTTGTGCTTCAGTGCTTTGTTACAAAGCACGGATCAATGTGTCAAGCCGGGTTGTAATATGGTAATCTTTGATTTGGCAAAGTTCTGGGCCAGTGGGCTTCAAGTTGTCAAGAGTAAGTATGTGTGCATTTTTTAATACATATGTGCACTTGCAACTCAGTGAGGTTTTCATACAAGTTAGTATGTGTTGTCTTTATTTGTGTTTGCAGAGGAGCAGGATGCTGCAGTTGCTGACCAGCACGCCGCAAAGTCGGCTGCAAGTCAAACATGGGACGTGGATGAGGTGACAAGGGAGATATCAGATGTTCTCCATGATCTGAAGCAAGGTAATTCTGTAGGGAAAGACAATGTGACGGGGCAAAGATGTGAGGCAACTGGTGATAGAGAAAGTAAAAGTGAGGAGGAGGCTAGAGATGATAAAAAGATAGGTGACAACGAAAGTAAAAGTGAGGAGGAGGCCAGAGATGGTAAAAAGACTGAGGACAAGGAGGAAGGTAAAGTCCGTGTTGTTGTGGAACTGGATGCAGAGGAAAGGCAGGATGCTGCCAACACAAAGCTCAATGATGCAACGGCCAAGAAGGGAGAGGAAGAACCCAAAGGGATGGAGAAAGAAGCCACGAAGGGGGGTGTTGGGGAGGGGGTGGAAACCACAAAGGGGAGTGAAGGGGAGGCCAAAGAGGGGTCGGAAGGCAGCAAAGATCGGAGGGAGGCCAAGGATGAGCAGGAAGAAGTACTTGCGAATGATACTGTTGTGGACAGCACCGACGGGGGCATTGACTCTACTACTGCCGATGTTTCAAAGCGGAGAGGTGATTCCCCTGATTCCGTGACTCTACAGGAACTTTTTGGTTTGCAGAGAAAGAAGCACAATCGCGCCCGTGATCAATTATCTCGTGCATGCAAACTGTAGCCAGTGAGAATCTATTGTATTCCGCACTATGTGCTTTTTAGTGACTGAGTCAACTTGATTTTTTGGCCCTGAGCTTTATCTATTCTCTCTATCTGGTTCTGTGTTGGTATGTTACCTTTCGTTACATTACTGTTTCAGTTGTCCTCACTACATGTGCATTAAAGTACCAAATTTGGTACTTTTTGGTACTGTTGAACTTGGGTGCACGTATGTCCACTATTACAGTACCACTTTGGTACTTCTTGAACTTGCTGTTTTGGATAGTCCTTATCACTTGTGCAATACAATACCAAATTTGGTAGTTTTTGGTCCAGTTTTCTGTTTTAGATATGATGTTTGCACTGTGTATTTGTCCCCACTCATTATGTGTGTTGGTGCTGTAGTAAGTTGGTGGCTAGACGAGACATCGGCAAGCACATTGCTGCAGCCTGATGTGGCTGCTAGACCCGGGCGGATGATTGTGCTTGATCTTAATGGCGTGCTAATAACCAACTGCAGTGAATCCCTAAAGCCCTTCAGTGCCTGGAAGAGAAGCACATGCCACGGGTAGTCTATCTCCAAAAGGATGTAATTTGTCTTGTAAGGCCGGATGCGGAGCAGTTCATCCTTCGGCTTAAACAGAAAGCCAGCCTAGTGTTGTGGTCCTGCTGTAGAAGGGAAAAACTGTTACACATGGTGAACGCGTGCTTCCCCAACCATAGAAGGCAAAAATATTTTGTAGGTAAAGCATGCCCGCTTTGAATGTTGCAGGACATAAGTTACGCATATCTATAACCTCGTTTTTTGGCATTAGTAGATATTCTCTCCCAAGAGGACAGTGAAATATGGCGGCCCCGTATGTCGGAGGTGCCGGTTGTGCCCAAAGACATGGGCGATAAGCCCGTTCTCCTGAAGAAACTACGGACACTGTGGGCAAGGCACCCGAAGTACGATGCCAGCAACACTATTCTTGTAGATGGTTGTACATACAAGTCTCTTAAAAATGACTATGAAAACTGTATGGCAATCCGATCATATGATCCCATGGTAGTAGGAACCGATTACCCGTTTTACTTGCTGGATTTTGTTTTGCCTTGGTTGCTCGGGTGGATAAGGGATCGGAACCCAACAACGTACACTCGCAAAAATCTAGTCTTTGACACTGAAGACGATATTTCTGGGTACATTACTGATTACTTCATACAGATGGAGGGGTACTCCTATAAATTTGATCCCCCGAGGTAGGAGATTGCCATAATCATGTAAATAGTGGAATTTTTTAACCCGATACTATACATAATGGAAAACCACTTTTCTTGTTCAGACTGTCTTGGTATCTTGATCTCTACTCTTGAAACCTTTGACTAATTTTGTTGAAACCTCTTGGAGCTAACCAGGTTGCCCAACATTTTAATTTTTGAGGCAGATAGCATCTATGTTTGGCATACCTTTCATGTTATCAACATAGTTCTAGACATTGCTCAAGGTGGTCGTATCAAATATGACTAGACAAACTGAAAAATACCAAGAAATAAAGTAAACCATAAGTGATACAGCAAGTTCAAGAAGTACCAAATTGGTACTGTAATAGTGGACAGATGTGCACCCAAGTTCAACAGTACCAAAAAGTACCAAATTTGGTATTGTAATAGTGGATAGATGTGCACCCAAGTTCAACAGTACCAAAAAGTAGAGATATAGTGAGGACAACTGAAACAGTAATGTAATGAAAGGTAACATACCAACACAGAACCAGATAGAGCAATAAAGTAAACCATAAGTGATATAGCAAGTTCAAGAAGTACCAAATTGGTACTGTAATAGTGGACAGACGTGCACCCAAGTTCAACAGTACCAAAAAGTAGAGATATAGTGAGGACAACTGAAACAGTAATGTAATGAAAGGTAACATACTAACACAGAACCGGATAGAGAAATAAAGTAAACCATAAGTGATATAGCAAGTTCAAGAAGTACCAAATTGGTACTGTAATAGTGGACAGACGTGCACCCAAGTTCAACAGTACCAAAAAGTACCAAATTTGGTACTGTAATAGTGGACAGATGTGCACCCAAGTTCAACAGTACCAAAAAGTACCAAAGTTGGTACTTTAATGCACATATAGTGAGGACAATTGAAACAGTAATGTAATGAAAGGTAACATACCAACACAGAACTAGATAGAGAGAACAGATAAATCTCAGGGCCAAAAAATCAAGTTGACTCACTCACTAAAAAGGACATAGTGTGGAATACACTTGGTACTGTTGACTACCAAATTTGGTACTATTGACTACCGAATTTGGTACTATTGAGTACCGGATTCAGTTTTTCAATCAGGGCTTCTCAGTGCCCTCAAGTAACATGGATGCACCTTCGTTGCTTTCATCATCATGATATGGCATGCTATTGTATATCCTCTTCTATACTTCAGTAGACAACTTATATTGTAAAATTTGACCTAGGGATCCTGCAATAGGCTCCATCGGGAAATGTATGGCCCTAACAAGATATGAGTAGATGATTACCGGAGATGTGTGATCCAATAGCCGGTATGTATCAGATTTTCCTTCAACTTGGCCATAAAAAAAGCCTTCAACAACCTTCCCTCCTCTAACAATTTTGTTATGCCACTTATCCTTTTGTGCTTTCACCGTTTGGTACAACACTTCTGTGCATTTGATAATGTAGAAGTCTTCGTTTGCCTCAACTACTTTCACTGCAAAATTATCCCCTATGGACAGCATGCCACTTAACATTTCAGGGCATCCTTCATATAGTGGCAGGTTGGACACTTGGCTCATCGGAATCGATGTCGAATCTCCACCCTCCTCCTCGTCATCTGATTCGTCATCCCTAATTGTATCCCTAGACTCTGGCAATGGTTTGATGCAAAAATATTCCCATTCTTCAATGTGCATTCTGTTCCTGCATCTTCTCCACAACCCACGCATACACGGATCACAAAAGCATGAAAGTAATCTAAAGCGTATGGTGGTACGGTTGTCCTGTGAATAGCCATCAGCACAATGAAATGAGCAAGAGCCAACGATGCGCTCACAGTCCCATTGCAGATTGCGCTGCACTTTGTTAACCCTCGTGGCTCACGGACACCCTATCGCCTACGACGGACACTGTAACCGCATTATTTATTTAAGTAGAGTCAGGCACCGGGCTTGTCGGTCCATTAGGGAAAGGTAGAGTGATCGCCGATGAGAGGCGCACTCTAACACGAACATGCTAGGGTTAGTTGGCTAAGCATGGGCGCCCAAGTGTGAATGGGGTGAGCTCATATAAAAGCCAACTAAACCTAATTTTTACTCATTCTCTCATTGTGCAATAGAAGCTGCTCTTGCTCCATCTCCACCTTCTCCTTCACCATCTCCTTGTGTATGTGCGTGAGAGAGAGAGAGAGAGAGAGAGAGAGAGAGAGAGTGTGAGAGTGTGTGTGCGATCGAGCGTTGCGGCGGCATGACGGCGGCGAGGCGGTTGAGCGCGGCGTAGCGGCGTCTCCCTCTTCTTCGCGGCGAGGAATCCTCTACGGCAGGAGCATAAGGCGGTGAGTGACACACCATTGCCTTCTTTGAGCTTACTAGTTAAACTAGTTGTGTGCTTGGAGCCGTCTGCGGCTCGTACACGGTGTATCGGCAAGTCCCTTGCTTCGACAGTGCGGCAAGGAGCGCACATTTGGCTTGCACTTCGAGCATTCCTTAACGGAGAGCTACGAACGGGATTACCGCAGTTTGCGCAACCAAATAGGCCTGATTCGATTATGATTGATGAGGAAAATCATGTGCAATCACTTGACTTAGATGGACACGAGTCTGTGATCGAGGTACCCATTAACGAATTAGGGCAGTATTTTGAAGGCGACGAGTCTAATGCGACCCTACCCATCACTACCAAGGGATTAACTATAAAGGGAATTCTTGATGGTAGTGCGGGAGTTAGCATCGTTACAAAAGATTGTTGGGAATCCATGGGAAAACCCCGCATCAGTGTTACTAACATTGTGGTAAAGATGGCAAATGGTACCATAGCCAAACCTATGGGGATGCTCAAGGATCTTAAGATCAAAGTTCTAGGACACAAGGTACGACATACGTTCATTGTAATGGATTTCTCTAAACACCTTATGTCATATGAAATGATTTTAGGACGACCATTCATGAGGGAAGCACAAATGGTTCACGATTGGTCTAAAAATCATGTCTATTTGCAATTCCAAGACTCTGTCTTTAGAGTGGATTTGGTGACTGGTAAGGTACACCCCTTAGGGAGTAAAACCATTATTGATCATCGCTCTGACACCACAGTTCACTCGGCCCCACTACAATATTGTTACACTTGTAAGAAGGATACAGACATTGGCCAAGATTCTCCTTACATGGATGTGTTACCGGGTATGACGGAATCAGACAACGTAGACTGGGTACACCTAGCTGCAACCATAGATACCTGGGGAAATAGAGGAACCACTTGGGTCACACCAGAGGGGGAAGAGGTACCACAAATTGCACCTCTGAACATGATAAGTGCCATACATGCATCTTCTAAGGGCAAGGCAATTGTGGACCAATCTGACAGTGACACTGATAGCTCAATAGAATACTTTGACCAACACGACTTGGACACTGACTCCCAGAGTGAAACGGATTCTGAATCTCATGAATTAGAGAGTGGAGCAAGGTCAGAGTCAAAACATTCGGAAGGACCGAGCACATCAACCGATGATAGCTCCCCCAAGAGTGAAGAGGACACCAACGAGGACTCCTTTAGTGAGCTAGATCTAAATGCAAATCAAAAGCAGGTCTCAAATAAGAAAAAGAAAAACCTTAAGAGGCGTCGATATCGAGCCAATGTACGTGCTAGGATAAAAAAGAAGAGATCCTCAGCAGAATGGCTCAGTTATATAGGAGCATGTGATGCTCATCGGAAATTGGTAGACAATTGGGGTGAATATCTCCAAAATGTTATGTGGTGTAGACCACGACCCCATGACATAGCCCAATTAGAGATCATAGACAAGCCGAAGTTGAGCCGCACTGCAAGGAGGCGTCAAAACCAAGAGTTAGCTCGACAACACAAGAAAGCAGAAATGGAAGCACAAACCAAAGCACAACCAGAATCCACAGACTTGCATCCTGCACCAGAACATTTCAAATCTTACACCACAGGGGAAGCAAAGGTCGTGTACACAAAAGCCCAAAGAATACCTATCGATGGGAATAATGGAATCTATGATGGTCCAGCAATAGTTAAAGAAATAGAATTAGCTGACCCCGGTGAAGAATCAAAACCTGTTTTTATTGCCCAAGACCTCACAGAAGTTGAAGAGGCGGTCCTCAAAGAGCTTCTCAAGGAATTCAAGGACGTATTCGCTTGGACATACCATGATATGAAAGGTGTTCCACCTTCTGTGGTCCAACATACAATCCCTATGATTAGCACTGCGAAGCCCGTACAACAGAGACCCTACCCGATGAATCCTAAGTACGCAAAGATCATTCAAGAAGAACTAGAAAAGCTTATCAAATGTGGGTTCATATATCCTATTGAACACTCTGAATGGGTGTCTCCAATAGTTATCGTGCCAAAAAAGAATGGGAAACTCAGGGTGTGCGTGGACCTCAAAAAAGTTAATGCAGCTACTAGAAGAGACCATTACCCCCTACCATATTCCGAACATGTACTCGAAAGAGTTTCAGGCAAGGAAGCTTATAGCTTTCTAGATGGGTACTCAGGCTACAACCAAATCACGATAGCGCTAGAGGACCAAGCTAAAACTGCCTTCATCATAGAATTTGGCGTGTTTGCATTTCGTGTGATGGCTTTTGGCTTAACAAATGCCCCTGCTACATTCCAACGATTAATAAACACTGCCTTTAAAGAATATTTGAGAGAGTTTTGTGAAGCTTTCTTAGACGACCTTTGTGTTTACTCTTCTTGGAAAGAACATCTATCATGTTTGCGGAAGGTGTTTGAAAAGTGTAGGTTATATCGTATCTCATTGAACCCGTTCAAATGCCAATTTTGGGTCAAGCATGGAGTTATTTTAGGGCATATAGTATCCAAGAATGGTATCTCAACCGATGAGAGCAAAATTAAAGTGATTCTAGAGTTACCACCACCAACAAATTACAAGGGAGTTCAAAGGTTCATGGGACACATGGGTTATTATCGACGGTTTATTTTAGTTTTCGCTGAGATAGCACGTCCTTTGTACAAGCTTCTCATTGAATTTAAATGGACTGAAGAGTGTGACCAGGCCTATGAACAATTGAAGAAAACACTAGCAAGTGCTCCGATTTTAAGGACACCTAACTGGGATGTCATTTTCCATGTGCATATTGATGCATCAAACTTTGCTATTGGGTGTGTTCTCACTCAACCAGGAGAACATAAATTGGACTATCCCATTAGCTTTGCAAGCCGTCAATTGAACGATGCTGAAAGGAACTACACCACTACAGAGCGGGAAGGTTTGGCAATGGTTTATGCAGTAAAGAAATTTCGCTACTACCTTCTGGCAAACAAGTTTGTATTTTATGTGGACCATCAAGCGTTGCTGTATCTGGTAAACAAGCCATGCTCCACAGGAAGAATCACACGATGGTTGTTAATTCTTCTGGAGTTTGATTTCACGATTGTAGTGAGACCCGGTAAAAGGCACGTCATGGCTGATCATTTGTCTCGCATACCCAATGGTGAAGCCCCTACAGGAGTTGATGATGAATTACCCGATACTTCCCTATTCATAGTTGAGACTATGCCTGAATGGAGTGAGAACATTGTTAACTTTTTAGTTAATGGTTTTCCACCCAAGGAACTTCGTAAGGATATCGCTCGAAGGCTAGTAAAAGAATGTGAACCCTATTGTTTGATTGCCGGAACTCTGTATAGATTAGGCAAGGATGATATTCTTAGGCGTTGTGCCCGCGAGGATGAATATTTGTATATCTTGCAAGAAGCACATATGGGCATAGCAGGAGGTCATTTTTCAGGAGACCTGACTGCTAGAAAGGTGCTGCAATCAGGCTATTGGTGGCCAACTTTATTTAAGGATGCATCACTTTTTGCAAAAGGGTGTGATGAGTGCCAACGTTACAAGACCACACAGCGCAAAGACAGAATGCCCTTACATCCTATTAAAGTAACCCAACCATTTGAAAAATGGGGCTTAGACTTTGTAGGTCCAATTAGTCCTGCAGCTTGCAACACTCAATCTCGATATATTCTAGTTGCTACGGACTATGTAACAAAGTGGGATGAAGCTAAGGCTTCACAAAAAGCTGACGCGAGGACAACAGCTAAGTTTCTTTTTTAGAACATTATCACAAGATTTGGTTGCCCTTTTGAAATTGTTAGTGATAATGGTACCCATTTTATAAATGAGGTAATAAGAGAGCTTACCACGACCTTTATGATATCCCACCATAAGTCTACACCTTATTACCCGCAAGCTAATGGACAAGCCGAGAGCACCAACAAGACTCTAATCTCTATTTTAACCAAGACGGTAGAAGCTCATCGCACTGATTGGGATTTGAAGTTGACATCTGCTCTATGGGCTTATCGTACTGCTTATAAAGTGGCTATTAATTGTACGCCATTCAAAATGGTATACGGCCAAGAAGCGGTTATGCCTTGGGAGTTTGTCATTCCTAGTCTTAGGGTAGCTTCGCAAGAAGGATGGAACGGTAACCCCTTAACCGAGCGTTTGTTTATCTTAGAAAAACTAGACGAAGAGAGACAGTTGGCTGTGCAAAATGATCTTGTGGAAAAGGATAGGAGAAAGAAGTGGTTTGATCGCCATGTGAAGGACAAGGACATCAAAGTTGGTGATAAAGTCCTTATGTATGGAGTACGTAAAGAGAAGAAAAAGTTGAAATATGTTGGTAAAGGACCGTATAGAGTATGTGAAATTACCCCACAAGGTACCCTTCGTGTGGAAACTCTTGATGGAATTGAAACCATTGGATTCCTCAATGGGAGTAAATTCAAAAGATATTATGATCCTTCAAGCCAAGAAGAACTACGGGCCATTCATCAAAAGAAGTCCGCCAAAGCACAAACCGAGTTAAACAACATACAAGCTCAAGCTGAGGCTAAGGAGCGACAACAACGTATAAGACAAAAACGAGAGGCTAACCTTGGAGTCACAAATGCATTCCACGTGGAAATCGAAGAGGAGGGGTTGGACTCTAACACACCTCTACGATACCCTATTGAGTTAAACAGTGCCTATGGAAAAGTGCTATATAACGCCTTATTGGACACGGGTGCTAAATATAATCTGCTATCCTATGGGGTGTGGTGTTAGTTAGGGAAGCCACCTCTATCTGAGTATTATCCAAGTCAAGGGTGTCAACAAGAAAAAAACTACGGTTTTTGGAATCTGGCACACTTCTGTCAGTTATGACAATGGAATTGTAGCTCAAGACTTTTTGGTCATGCCTACTGGAACTATGGAGGGTAATATAAACCTAGGCCGCACGTGGATGATAGCCACCAAATGCACTATTGATTGGCGGACTGGGGGTGTTACAACGCAAAAACCAACTCTTAGCCCTACCACTCAAGCCATAGTCCTTGAGATATTGCCTAAAGAAATAAAACCCAAGACATTGCATGTCCAGGAGGTTGAACCACACATCCCCATAGCCCAACTCTCTAGAGCTTCAACTGATGTAGTTGAAAGAAAGCTTGAGACACACAAGAACCATCCTACTATAACACAGAAAACATACAAGTGGGTCCCTAAAGCCTCTGTAGTGAGCATGGTTGATGCAAAAAAACGGAAACCTAGTAAGAACCGTCCCACTCACTCCAAGAAATGTAAAGAAACGTTGCGTTGGATTCCTAAACGATTATTGGAAGCCCAAGGATACTATGAAGGAAATGATCAAATCTGGGTGCCCAAATGTAAAGTGTACTCTTACCTGTCACCTGGCCCATGTAAACCCAATCCTGTGGCTCCAAAACAAATTGAAAATCGCGGAGAGGAAAAAATCATGGAATGTTACACACCCGATCTAGAGCTAGTTTGGGTACCAAAGAAAGAACGATTTGTTCCACCTAGCTCAGGAACAGGGAAATCAATTGAAGCTTCTTGCTCTTCATGTAGTTCCTATACGTAAATAGAAGCTTCGACACAACCTCCACCTACCACTGTACATATCCATACAAGCACGAAAGAGTTTGCACCTCCCGGGGTAAGTTCACCACCTACAACAACGTTGCCAATAAAATCATGGGAGAGTACCTTACCACCCTTGCAACTAGATGAAACGCATAGGGCAGTCGAAAACTATTGGTTTTAAAACCTTCACGCATCGCGAGGTTCTTGATTAGCATGCTTGCACAAGAGGATGATGAAGAGGAACTAATAGAAACCGAGGAAGACTATGGCCTCACGGACAACCATTTTATTTATCTAGATGATGAGGATAGAGGCCTAGTCTTAGGGTGGCCACCCGGTTTATATAATATCCTCTTTCCTTGATTCTAAAAGGGGTGACAGATAGGTAGGTTAGGGGTCTAGATTGCGTTTTGAGTTTGTTTTTTAGGAGTTTTAATTTTTCACACTGACATGCCTCCTAGAGGTATAGTGCCTATTTTTGGATGTGTTAGGTAGGACTTATATGGATCTCCATCCACATGGCTGAGGACATCTGCTTCAACGAAATGAGCCACTCCATACCTCCATGTGTACTACTTTCCATGATTCATGTTGGTGGATATGTGTAATTGCTAATAATGATTTTTCATTCTTTGTTTGAGTGCAATAGTTATGATTGTTATCTGCCATTATAGATGTATAAATTTGTCTTTGCTTAAGTTGATTGAACTCCAGTTTAATCTTATGGATGAGCCTGGAGATTAGGAGACCGTGACTTTAGGTTAACTCATTTACTTGACCACTAGGCCTAGCTAATAAAATTATCCGAGTATTTGAGACCTTAAGAATGTTTTCGGCAGAGAAAGGCTTGCTCACTCAAACAACAAAAAACACTAGTGCGAATACCAAGGAAATGGAAGCAAAAAAAAAAAAAACATGAGTGCCACAAATGAAAAATCTTACGCTGGAAGAGAAATCCTGGCTTGAATTGGTACTTCACTCACCTGTATTGTCTATGGTACTAGAACCCTAGAGGTTCCCAGTGTGGGCGCTTTTCCTTGAGAAGCAAAAAACCCCGGACATACAAAATAAGCACACACGTCACATGATTGTGACCCAAAGTAAAAAAGTATTAAAAATAAAAAAAAATAAAATTAAAAGACTTCCATTGAGCTTACAGTTAACATTTCAAGCTTTTGTTTGCAGTTGTGAGAGCGAGTTGGCTAATCAAAGCTGAAAAGCATAATTAGGGAATCTTGCATTTAGATAATCTTCTTAGCTTAGCTAGTACTAGAGTAGTTGTTTTAACCTTAGTCATAGCTAACTAACTGATAGACTCACCCATAAGCTCAAAACTCTTGATTAATTAATTTACTCAAAGTGCAATTTATTTGTTCTTAATGGCAGTCTAACATTTCATAAATCTTGCATTTACTCGTTTCCACATGTACTTTACATTCCCCTCATGATTTATGGCAATATAATTCCGCTTGCTAAAACAGTGACTTTGCCTTGCAGATTCAAATCTAGATGCTCTACAACATGGACTTACCAAGCTTCAACTCAATAGCTTTCGAGGACGGAATCTACATCAGGAAGGGGGGCAATGTTAACCCTCGTGGCTCACGGACACCCTATCGCCTACGACGGACACTGTAACCGTATTATTTATTTAAGTAGAGTCAGGCACCGGGCTTGTCGGTCCATTAGGGAAAGGTAGAGTGATCGCCGATGAGAGGCGCACTCTAACACGAACATGCTAGGGTTAGTTGGCTAAGCATGGGCGCCCAAGTGTGAATGGGGTGAGCTCATATAAAAGCCAACTAAACCTAATTTTTACTCATTCTCTCATTGTGCAATAGAAGTTGCTCTTGCTCCATCTCCACCTTCTCCTTCACCATCTCCTTGTGTGTGTGCGTGTGTGTGTGAGAGAGAGAGAGAGAGTGTGAGAGTGTGTGTGCGATCGAGCGTTGCGGCGGCACGACGGCGGCGAGGCGGTTGAGCGCGGCGTAGCGGCGTCTCCCTCTTCTTCGCGGCGAGGAATCCTCTACGGCAGGAGCATAAGGCGGTGAGTGACACACCATTGCCCTCTTTGAGCTTACTAGTTAAACTAGTTGTGTGCTTGGAGCCGTCTGCGGCTCGTACACGGTGTATCGGCAAGTCCCTTGCTTCGACAGTGCGGCAAGGAGCGCACACACTTCATCCGTGCCAATAAGCCAAAAGACTCTTTGCATATTACACCTCTAAGACTGTTCTCTTGGCTGAAAAGTTGCTTTCAAAAAGTTGACAGCATCGGCTTCACACTTCATACGCAAGCCATCTGGTTTCAATTCCTCATGCGTCAAAGTTCTCTTGATGATTGCCCTTGCCCCATCATGCTCACCTTTTCCATGGCCGGATGCAGAGAAGTTATGCATCATGTGCAAGCCCGTCATTTGATAGTACCTGGCCACAAAATAGTAATGTATATGGGCCTTGAATTGTGAAGCAGCACCATCTGACCAAACCCAATGTTGTTGCAGAGAATGTCCTCGTTCTTTCAGCCACTTGTCATGCAGCAAGAAACATTGTTGTACAAACAATGTGTCATGCTGCTTGTCATCCGATATGTAGAAGTGTAGCGTCTTCTGTGTACCACCTGCTGCATTTCTTAAATAAGTGATGTGCACAAATATTGTGACTTGGGTAGACCACCAATGCATTAACTGAATTTCATTCTGAACTTTAAAGGAATAATTCTCCGCAAGGTCAATAACAGATACTACAACGTTGCTAGGAAAATTCTGCAAACAGTCCTTGAATTGTTGGGCTTGCCAGCGGAAGACAAAGTTGTGCCTGATGAAGCCTGTCAGATGGGTTGAAAATAGGCTAAGAAAAGTCCCACTTTTCATCCGTTGCACAATCAAGTCCTTTCTCTTCTTCTCACTCCCACCTTCGTGAACCTGTCCTGTTCCAACCTCCACGAAAATTTTCACAGACACCTCCTTGCTATCCTCTGCTATCTCATCGGGACAAAATGTCAACCTCCGTACTCCACATTGTGAGCAGTCCCCCATCAAGCATATCTTTGCATGGTATTCACAATTTGGAGTCTTTGGGCACATGATGGATTCCCACATACCGTGATGTGCTGACACACTGCTTGGTTTGCAAAACACATTCCTCTCTCATCACCTCTGCACCAAACGGAGCAAGTGCAAAGGTGACCTTTCCCGTGGTGCCCAAACTTATTCTACCGCATTTGATTAAGGGCCTCTTTGAAATAGAGCATCTGCACATGAACCACACAGCAGCAAGTATTTCTGTCCTTCAACTTCCGTACAAAGTATGGCTTCAATTCCTCGAAGCATCTAAGAGACACTACCACTGTTGGGTGAGCCTTCTTGAATCTTTGGTACAGCTGAACCTATGGCACAAAAACAAAACGATTCAGAAAAAAACCAACTTCATAGTACTGGTAAAATTCCACTACTGCAGTAGTGCCAAAGCTGGCTTTAGACAGTTCCAAATATGGTACCGTAGATTTGGTACTTTCGGTACGCTTTGGTACTCTATAGATATTATTTGGTACTCTACATATAGGCTTTGGTACTATCAGAAGTGTGGGGTACCCTGTAAATAGACTTTGGTCCTATAGTGGGAGGCTTTGGTACTCTACAAATAGGATCTGGTACTCTTCAGAGAGGATTTGGTACTTTACAGATAGTCTTTGGTGGTATCCAATGAGTTTGATACTCTACATATAGGCTTTGGTACTATCAAAAGTGTGGGGTACCATGTAAATAGACTTTGTTCCTATAGTGGTAGGCTTTGGTACTCTACAAATAGGATCTGGTACTCTTCAGAGAGGATTTGGTACTCTACATATAGTCTTTGGTGGTATCCGATGAGTTTGGTACTCAGTAAATAGACTTTGGTTCTCTATACATAGGCAATGGTACTGGATAGATAGGTTTTGGTACTCTATCGAGAGGGTTTGAAACTCTATGGATAGGCTTTGGCACTTGATCGCTAGGATTTTGTACTCGATATACCGGATTTGGTACTCTACAGATATGAATTGGTACTCCATAGATAGGCTTTGGTACTCGATATACCGGATTTGGTACTCTACATATGTGCTTTGGTACTCCATAGATAGCCTTTGGTACTCGATAGACAGTATTTGGTACTCTACATATAGGCTTTGGTACTATCAGAAATGTGGGGTACGCTATAAATAGACTTTGGTCCTATAGTGATAGACTTTGGTACTCTACAGAGAATATTTGGTACTCTACAGATAGTCTTTGGTGGTATCCAATGAGTTTGGTACTCTGTAAATATTTTTTGGTTCTCTATACATAGGCATTGGTACTGGATAAATAGGTATTGGTACTCTATCGAGAGGGTTTGAAACTCTATGGATAGGCTTTGGCACTCGAGTGCTAGGATTTTGTACTCGATATACTGGATTTGGTACTCTACAGATCTACTTTGGTAGTCCATACATAAGCTTTGGTACTCGATACACCGGATTTGGTACTCTACAGATGGGCTTTGGTACACCATAGATAGCCTTTGGTACTCGATAGACAGGATTTGGTACTCTACATATAGACTTTCGTACTATCAGAAGTGTGGGGTACCCTGTAAATAGATCCTGGTCCTATAGTGATAGGATTTGGTACTCTACAGAGAGGCTTTGGTGGTATCTGTTGAGTTTGGTACTCTGTAAATAGACTTTGGTTCTCTATACATAGGCATTGGTACTAGATAATTAGGTTTTGGTACTCTATAGAGAGGGTTTTAAACTCTATAGATAGGCTTTGGCACTCGATAGCTAGGATTTGGTACTTTATAGATATTCTTTGGTACTGTAAACACCCTCTTCCGTACAGCAGACTACCAAATTTGGTACTGTCTGGACCAAATAAGCCTTAAGTAGCACCAAACAAGATGTACAATTACTAGAAGTTGTTGGTACCTGAGATTCGTCGAGTAGATGTATAGGATGTTTGACGACACTTTTCCTCCCAATTCTCATCTTGCATATGTCTTTCTTGTTGGATGAAACTCTGCTCTCTTATGTCCAAAAGGCATATACCAAATCTCTTGTTTCATTGGTAATAACGGTTCCTTGTGGCAATTGTCTCTCACAAGCACTCAATGGCAACACTTCATCTTCATCTTTATTCTCTAGCCGTGGGCTTGCTGCAGCTATATTCCTTCGATGGATCCCCAGGATACTAGCTATTCTAGATTGGTTTACTGATTGTGAGTTTGTACTATTGTTTAGAATCATTGCCAAAGAGCTTCTCTTTACAAAAATTTCACTTGTTGAATGAGGGACCTTGATTTGAGTCAGAGTGTTGTGCACACCCAATACAACAGTGTCTTCGACTTTGCTGAAATTTGATGGTTGCAGGAAGGAAAATGTTTGGTGGTTCAGGAGTTGCCGGAATATTTCCTTCTGCTCATTCTTTGCAGTCCCTACTTTTTGCTTGCGCCAACATCGAGCCACCGCTGCACAAATGTTCTTTCTTGACCTGGCTTTCGGTAATCCAAGAGCAGACATAGGATGTTATTCCTTGCTTCTTTGTGCACGTTTCTTTGCAGCCCAATAATCACGAAGAAAAGCTTGATTACTGGTACATGCAGCTAGAATACTAGTGCTAATGGAATTGATGTGCATCTGCTGAACATTGCTTGGGCCACCTTGTACCTCGTCAAAAGAGAGGAACTGCGCGTCACCTTCCATCTCGTCGATAGAGAGGAGCTGGGCATCACCTTCTACCTTGTTGAAAGAGAGGTCCTGAGCATCACCTTCTATCTCATCGAAAGAAAGGTCCTAAGCATCACCAAGACAGTAATCTCTTGTGCTACTATCCATTTGCAAATAGAGAGAGAGAGAGAGAGAGCTCAAACACAGCAGCTCGGTGGCTATGGAGGCGGCAAGGAAGGCGAGAAGGTTCAAAACTGAGAGAGACACACAGGGAGAGGGACGTGCGAGGGAGGGAGGGAGGGACAGAGAGGTGATGGAGTGAAAGCTCCCAACCGTAACCCCTTTCCCCGGCCTCGCCGTCACCCCCCACCTCTTCTTAGGATTGCATGCTTCTAAAGTTTAAAAAACGTCCACTTAAAAAAGAAGTTTATTTGCCCTGCCCAATTCCAAAAAAATGCCCCATGGTCTTTACACACGAGAATCACCAAGCATATGTTGTGTCAAGGACACTCCTTTTTGTACCATCAAACCATGCTTTGACCCAAATAAAATTGACCTCTATTCTATTATATTTTACAAACTGATAACCTCATGTAAGAATACACTCTCCACACAATGGCAATCTCTAAATTATATTACTAATTCACTTCCACATGTCAGTAAACTGAGCACATAGCAAGTGACTCAAAAAAAATAAACACCTTGTATGAGTGAGAGTTCGAGCTCTACACAACATACAAAACTTACATAATTTGAACCTAAAAAAAAGAATCAATCAAATTTTAAAAAAAACTGATTTTAATCAAAAGATTTTAAACTATTTTAAATTTCAATAATTTTTTAAATTTTCAAATTTTTACTCTACTATTGATATGGAATACCTTGTGTGATGAATACTTGTCTCAACAAGGCACGTTGCCACTATGTATACTTTTTTTTTCCAATCAATATATTCTTTGATCGAGTTTTTTTTCGATCGAAGTTTCTTTCGATCGAAAAACTAGGAAAAAAATCGGTTGCCTGTTTTTGTTGAAGTGGCACCGTATAATACGCCCATATAATATGAGGTCATGTAAAAATACCTCCATATATGGCTAATTATATGTTTCTCGTATAACATATAATGCAACTTAGGTTAAGAATATAGAACTAGAATATATACATTTGGTCATGATAACCAAAAATATATACACTAGCACTACAAGAGGTTGTACTCTTGTGACGCTTTTAGCGACGGAAATACACTGGATTTTTATAACCCCCGGCGTTGCTAAGAGCGTCGCTATTAGTGTCGATATGGGGACGTCGCTATAAGCGTCGCTATGGCCGTCGCTACAAGCGTCGCTATATAGGACGCTACAAAGCCTAATATAGCGACGCTCATAGAGACGCCCGAGATGAAATTTTTTTTGTGGCAGGGCATTCACTCATCAACCATATTGAATGTTTCATTTGTCTATTTACCTTTGAAAAAAAGTGCAAAGGTAAATATAGACCCAAAATAGTCACCCACAAGACAATAAATGGCCTGCCACCCATCAACCATATTGAATGTTTCATTTGTCTATTTACCTTCGAAAAAAAGTGCAAAGGTACATATAGACCCAAACTTGTCACCCACAAGACAATATAATCATTAACTCCATCATCCATAATACGTATTGTTTGCAAAATAAAGATACAAAAATGACAAGCGTGAATTGATAAAAGTAAATCAATGACAATTGTACACAACAACAAAATCACTTGATTGTTAATCATTGCAAATGTAATAGTTACAAACCATTGTTATTATTTTAAAAATATACATGGTTTTCAAAAAGACGTATAAAAGTCATCTCATGATACATAATCTATGTCAAAAAGAAACTAATGCTATCTAGCTATGACCAGTCTGACATCATCTAATCAAATGTCTCATCGTGTCGAAGCACTGTATCTGTCGGATTTTGCAAAAAAAAACAATAAGATAGCTTTTTGTAAGTATAAACATATAGCGACGTTTATAAAACAATACAATAGATAGAAATGAATAAACCCTAATACTAACCATGCCACCGCGAGAAGTCAGGATGTCTATAAGGGCGTTTAAGCCCTTCCTGCCTGCGTACTCACGCTCGTACGGTGTGGGATCACGTCCTGTAAACGACCACTATCAAAACATACAAAGAATCCATTATGTTAGAATTTCAAATCCCATAAACCCTAAACTATCAAACATAGATGCAAAAACATTACAAAATCGGCCTCAAATGATGCCCACCCGCCGCTCCCCAAGTGGTGCGAGCTCCTTGCCTCTACTCGCGCTCTGGATACCTCCTTTTTTTGCTTCCACTTGTCGGGATTCTCGCACGCTTCTTTCTTTGCATGCTTTCAATCTTCTTTGGCCAGCCAATCTGGTCTGCTCCACCCATGCTTGATTGCTTTTTGCACTTCAGAACGCTTATGCTTGCAGTATTCGCGCATTTGAACCTTCATCACATCTTCATTGAAGCGGTCATCCCGTGTTGGAACGGGAAACTCGTCATGAAGCATGCTGATGACTCTGTCTTTTAATTCATTCCGTACTTCACTTTAGGTGTTTAGTATGTAGTGTCTAAACACCTGAGAGCAAAGACCACGCATGCACGCAATCACCTTCTTGCCTTCATCATCCAAGATGATGCAGCCGCTGAAGTTGACGGAGTAAGGAAAGCCCTCTCGCCGCTGACGCGTGAACTTGGGTGTCTCGGCAGGGGTCTCTAGCGGCGTGTCAACGGAGGTACAGACGCGAGGTGTCTCCATTGGAGTCTAAGCCCCAAAGCGAGGAGTGTCCACTCGAGTGACTCTTGGAGGAGTAGCTAGTGGTGTGTAGCTGCAGGGAACGGCAGTCAGCCACGCAAAACCTGGTGTCGATGACGATGCCGTGGCTGGTGTTAGGATGGGCAAAGAGCCTTGTCGAACATGAGGCGGTGTCGAAGGATAGGTGGCCCCACCCCCACAACAACTGCCACCGCCACCACTAGAGCGCCGGTGCCTAGACGAGTGTGAAGATCGTCTCGTCGACACCGAAGCTTCGGACCACGCTAAGGACTCCGAAACAAAGGAAGATGAACGCGCGATGGTGCGCCAGAGCGATGATGCTCCACGTACCACTGTATCTGTTGAGGTGACAAAGAAGAAAGAAACTCCTTATCATCCATACGTGCATTAAACACACGAACATTTAAACTTAATATTGACTGAATGGAGTAGAAAACATGGACAAGTAGAGAGAGAGAGAGAGAGAGAGAGAGAGAGAGAGGAGGAGGAGGAGGAGGAGGAGGAGGAGGTGCTCGTCGTCTCTGCTTATGAGAACATACCTAGAGCATACATACCTGGAGTGGACGCAAAGATCATTAAATACAATGACGCATATAAATACAATGATGCAATGACGCAAATACTCAAAGAGCCGGAGAATCGTACAAGAACTTGAATGTGCCTATAGCTTTGGAGTGTTCAAAGGCTAGCAACAACAGAAAGCGTTCTTCTTCTATTTAACTTGAGTGATGGAAGAGGCAAGTGCATAGCTGTGAATTTACAAAACGGAGCAAAATTGTTCAAATACAATATTTATGGCTTTAAGAGATCTCTCTCTCATTCTCGCATAGCTCAACATAACTTCCTATATCTATATAGAGCTCTTCGTTTAAACGGATGTCCTCTGTTTCATTTTGTAGATTCTCTGCATGCACCCTATAGAGAGTAGCAGCTTGATGTTCGTCTGGCACCACCTCCACGGCTTCTAACTGAGCATCTTCTCCGATCTCCTCCATTGATGTCGTTGTGATTGGCACATGGTAGACTTCATACGTCCGTGCACTACGAGGGGCTACCTCTATGACGTACCACCAGTTTGATGCATACTTTGTAGGATGAAATATCACCTGCCAGAGCAGGTGATAACTTACATGAAAGCTTCCAAGCACATAAATTCTAAAATGGGATGTTAACTATTTACATACTTACTTGTTCACAATGCTCGGGTAGTACGAAAGTGTCTCTTAGGTCAGTCCATTTCTTAGTTGAATCCACCTCAAAAAAACCAGACTCTCCTCTACGCACAGTAGCGTTGCGACCCTCCATGATTATCTTGAACCATTGCACGTCGAACAAGTCGACAAAAAATCCTCTATAATCGATCCTCAAAATCTCTTGTAGCGTGCCAATGTAAGTGAGTTCCGCCACCACAAGATCTGCATCAGAGGACCGTCGTCGACTAGACTGTTCAAATTTTGCCATGATTCCACAATCTTGAGTAAAACGTTTTTTGTCGATCCGTTCCACCCTAAAATGTCGACCTTTACACCATGCTGTTGTGTATGCCTTATACTACAACCAACAAAGATTATGAGTGGCCATTCAAACATCTAGAAAGTTACTAGCTAGTCGTACATTGCAAACTTACCTTGGTCGCGCAACCCCTAGAGCTCTCCAGACCCGTCGGATAGTGCATCGGTGGTCGTCTTCCCCGTCTCCACTCGATTCTTGCCCTTTGTCGCTCTTGCTTTACATCCTCATATTGTGAAATCCACTTCTGCATGACTGGATTGTGAAGCATGCAAAATCGGTTGATTTTAGCCTCTAGATATTCCGTCAACTTCTTCTCAACACCGAGATTGCACATGACAATTTCAGATATGCGCTCATCATCTATGGTTCGCCATAGCGTGTCCCAGGCTTTATCAAATCCGTCTAGACACTCTCCAATGTACACTAGGGACTCTGATACCAGCCAAACTTCTGCCATGCTACCCTCCGGACGTGCCTTCTGATGCACATATCCCTTGAGCGAAACGTTCTAAAAGGAACATCCATCTGGAATGTACTGTGCCAGCTATTTCCACCTCATCATCTATGTGAACAAGAAGATGCACCTGAATGGTTAGCATGGTAGTAGGAAAATGTTTCTCAAACATGCACACAACCTCCGCAACGTTTAGTTTGGCGAATGGTATGGAGACTACGTTGATCTCCTTTTGTGAGATCCATTGCACCAACTTCGCAAGTTTGTAGATTGTGTTACGGACGTCAAGAGACAAACATCCCTCAATGGCAATCGGTAAAATAAACTGCAAAACACGTGCAGCAATGATATTAAAGTCCACACAAGAATTTGTTACACAATTCCCACTATGATATACTCCACTATGAACATACCTGACACATTTTATGCCAGTCGTGTGACTTCAAACTGGTAAGCTTTCCTTCTTTAGTAAAACACGTTCAGAGCGAGTGCATTACGCCAGTGGGGGTCCGTAAAGATCGAATGGTCTCTTTTACTTTGCATTATTGGGCTCCTGTGAAAATCCATGGTGCTTTAGGGAGTTTAGATCCATCGGACGCTGTTTGCGGCCAATATTTCTCCATACGATCCACATTTCTAAGGTCAACTCTGGCTCCCAAAGTATCTTTCTTGCCGGTCAGATGGTCCCATAGTAGATTACCCACATTCTTGAATATGTGCATTGGATCGAGCAAGTGATTGATCATGAGTCGGGGCCAGTATGGTAACTCGTACCATAGAGATAGTCTCTTCATCCATGGGGGAAATCCGTCATCACACATCTCCTTCTACTCTAACCATGCTTGTGCAGACATCCTCAGTGGCTCTCTTCCCAAGTCATCGCGTAACACATGATTCTTTGGAAGATACGCTTGATGACCTTCGTAGATTTGCTTCTTCAATGAGGGCGCCCTACGTGCATTCAGTCTAGGTCCACATGTGGCACATGCTCTGTATCCGCTTGTTTGAAGCCCTGCATGTATACACATGATAATAGATCAGCTTGAGAAAAACCAAGATTTACAGTGTCTGAGTGAGGAGTATAAATAGATCACCTGAGCATTCTGTTAGTCTGGGATAGTCATGCATGGTCCACATTAGAATCCCTCTGATCAAAGCATTCCATCGACTTGTGTGTCAGCTCATATCCACCACCTCTATGCCAATCCACAATTGTTGTAGCTCTTCCAATAGTGGACGAAGATACACATCCATATTCTTCACTTTATATCACCCCGACACAATCAAGCTTAGCCATAGGTGCCCCTTCTTCGTAATCAACCACGGGGGAATGTTGTAGCTGAATATGACAATGGGCCATACACTGTAAGATTTTGATCTTTGACCAAATGGATTTACGCCATCCATAGCCAGGCCTAAGCGCAAATTTCGAGCTTCTCTGGCAAAATCCGACCATGTTCCATCTATATGTTTCCAGGCTACACAATCTGCAGGAATCCGTAGCACACCATCCGAAGATTTATTCTCCTCATGCCATGCTGCTAGGGTGGCCATGGACGTACATTCGAAGAAATGCTTGATGCGAGGAAGCAGAGGAAAATGTCGCAAAACCTTTTGCGAAATTTTTGTTCCGTGGAGATCTACTCGATATCTTTCGGAATCACATTTCGGACACTTCTCTATGTCTATGTATTCCCCTCTGAAAAGAATGCAGTCATTAGGACAAGCATGGATCGAATTGTAATCCATCCCCAAGTTTCGCAAAATCTCTCTTGCTTCCTCTCGGGAATCTGGCATCACATTATCAGCTGGTAGTATGTGCTCTTTGAGCAATCTACACAACATAAAAATACGGTACAATTGTGTATAAATCTATCATATCATTATACATTTAGAGTTTTATTAAAATAAACTAATTGTAATAGATCACCTAAAAAGCGCTGTGACGCTAGTGTCACTCCATCCAAACTTTGTCTACATGTTGAGAAGAACCAGGAGCGCTTTCAATCTAAACACACGTGCTCCATTATACAATGGCGTATCGGCTCCACTTTTCATATCATCATAGACAAGCCTTTCTGAATCCATGATCGTCTCGATCATTTCATCAATCATGGGCTCAAACATTGCCTCGTTGGGAATGTGGTTTGCATGATCATCCCCGAGCTGTCAGAGGCTACATCTTGTGGCCTCACATATGCTACTTGACCAAAGCGCCTGCGAACACGTCTATTGGGTTGCAAGATTGCTGCATGTTGGCCAGCGTCAGAGTTCGGCGAGTTATAATTGGCAACAACTCGATCTATAATAGATGGATCGAACTTGCCAAATTTGCGAACGTGCTGCAAAGAAACACGTCTTGTCCGTCACACAGCATGCTTGCAATGGTTACAAGGACATAAGATCCTCGTTGAGAGATAGGTGTTTCAGTTGGACGGCCCCACATCCTCGTCACTACTCAAAATGAGGGTAAAAATCTTATAACCTGGACAACACATTTAATCTTCTATTGGCATTCTTCGTCTTTTATCTCTCTCTCTCTCTCTCTCTCTCTCTCTCTCTCTCTCTCTCTCTCTCTCTCTCTCTCTCTTTGTTCACACTGTAAACTACCTCACATTCTCTAGTCATGTCCAATCCCCGCACACCTTGGTCTAGAGGTGTACGGAGATCAGAACCTCCGGGTTATAATCTCGTCTTTATTGGTCAATGCCTATATTTGTGGGTACAAAAAATCTACACACCCACGTCTACATGATACTGCATGTAGTGGACAAAATCCCTTTGCCTCTTCTCTAGCTGTAGCATTTCACAGCATCTTAACATCTTTTCATAGTAGATCTTTGTTTGTAGCATGCAGGTACGCCATTCTTGCAATGTAGCTAATGTCTGCTCAAGGCACTTAATCTTAATCTAGATTTGACGGGATGTGGTGTGTGTGTGTGTGTGTGTGTGTGTGTGTGTGTGTGTGTGTGACCCTTGGAATCGTCATCTTGCATCACTAATTTCTGTGTAGGCTCAATTTTCTCTTCCATTAGCTGAACATGACAGCTTATTGTATAGTAGCAGCAGTCGAACATGCAGGTGGAATTGCTGGTCCGCATGGACTGTCGAGGCTGTGAACGCAGAAAATTTTCTCGTCATTTCTTCTAACCTTATCTTAAACGATTAAAAGAAGAAAATGATATAACATTTCTATCACCCAAGTGTGGTAGATTGGTTATGCCAATTCCCTCTTCAATAATAGGTAAATAACCTAAATCTAATCTAATATAACGTAAACATAAATCTAACGTAAATAAACTTAAATCTAACTAAAAATCAACTTAAACTTAATTTAATTTAACTTAAATAAATCTAAATCTAATTTAACGTAAATCTACATCTAACTTAATCTTTAACGTCTTTTGAGATAGTTTCCTACGACAATAAAACTCTCTTCTTCTTGTGTGTGTGTGTGTGTGTGTGAGTGTGTGTGTGCCAATAAAAAGAGAAAAAATGGTATAACCTTTCTATCACCCAAGTGTGGTAGATTGGTTATGTCATTTTCCCTCTTCAATAACAGGTAATTAACCTAAATCTAATCTAATATAACATAAATAAACCTAAATTAATAAACTTAAATCTAATCTAATATAACGTAAATAAACCTAAATTTAATCAAACGTAAATCTAACTAAAAATAAACCTACATTTAATTTAATTTAACTTAAATAAACCTAAATCTAATTTAACGTAAGTCTACATCTAACCTATTCTTTAACGTCTTTTGGGATAGTTTCCTACGACGTTAAAACTCTCTTCTTCTTGTGTGTGTGTGTGTGTGTGTGTGTGTGTGTGTGTTGGGGGGGGCGGGGGGAGGGGGGGAGGGGGTGTGTGTGTGCCAATAGAAAGATAAAAATGGTATAACCTTTCTATCACCCAAGTGTGGTAGATTGGTTATGTCATTTTCCTCTTGAATAACAGGTCTTGAGTTCAACTCCTCGTCGGTTAGATTTTTAGGTCTCTTTAATTAGTTTCCTATGACGTTAAATTAAACTCTCTTCTTCTCGGGTGTGTGTGTGGGTGTGTGCACGCCAATTAAAAAAAAAGAGAAAAATGGTATAACTTTTCTATCACCGAAGTGTGATAGATTGGTTATGCCATTTTTCTTATGAATAACATGTCTTGAGTTCAACTCCTGTCGACTAGATCTTTAAGGTCTCTTGGGATAGTTTCCTACGATGTTAAGACTCTCTTCTTCTTCTTCTTCTTCTTCTTCTTCTCTCTCTCTCTCTCTCTCTCTCTCTCTCTCTCTCTTTTCCTCTCAACGTGTGTGTGCATTCTTTGTTTATGCATGTGTGTGTGCGTTTTTGGTTTATGCATGCTCTCTCTCTCTTTTCCCCTCTCAATGTGTGTGCTTTCTTTGTTTATGCATGTGTGTGTGTGTGTGTGTGTGTGTTTTGTTTATGCTTGTGCTCTCTCTTTCGTGCTATCTCTCTCTCTCTCTCTCTCAAAAACACAATGTGTGTGTGTGTGTGAGAGAGGGAGAGAGAAAGAGGGGAAGGGACCATGAGAGTGAGGAGAGGGAAGGAGCATATCTGGCTCTCTTTCCTCTCCTCGTGTGTGTGTGTGTGTGTGTGTGTGTGTGAGAGAGAGAGAGAGAGAGGGAAAGGGAACATGAGAGTGAGGAGAGGGAAGGAGGATACCTGGCTCTCCTTCCTCTCCTCGTGTGTGTGTGTATGTGTGGAGAAGAAAGAGAGAGAGAGAGAGGGAGATCGTTACCTTGCTTGCTTGAGCGCGCGTCGAAAACTCAGATATGAGATCTGATTTTTTGAACTCTCTCGGTTATTTTTTAAAGCCCTGGCGGTGTCGCTATATGTGTCGCTATGTTACTTTTAACATAGCGACGCATATAGCGACGTCGTGCTTTTTCATGTTTGAGCGTTGCACTACGAGCGTCGCTACTATTAATCACGTCTTGTAGTGTAGGTGAAGTTTTCTATTAGCAAACTAGAATATATACACTCGAACAAAAAAATATCGAGAATATATACACTAGGGATTTTTGAAGTCATTGAAAATTAAATACAAATAGAACTAAAAAGCTGATATTGTGCACTCATCCATATATATATCTATATCTATATCTATATATATAAATATAAATATAAATAAATATATATATATATATATATATAGAGAGAGAGAGAGAGAGAGAGAGAGAGAGAATTTTGTACCATAATAAAAAACCTTTTAATGTTGACGTTGCCGAGTATGATTACTCGAATAACACACACACACACACACACACACACACTAATTTCTGTTATCGTTTACCTTTTTCAGACCAGACTGTTCATATAAATAAAATCACTTCATATGTGGCTTTAAAACTATAAACCTTTTTAAGGACTAATCTTGAAAAATACTAACAGATTGTCTACTATAGAGAGGTTGATTGATTACTAGCTTAACCTACCCTATAAATTTTATCTTAAATAGTTTAAAATGCCATAAACTTTCCTTTTTTTACCATTTAAACCAGCAAAGTATTTCTTTGCATACAAAAGATTGTTTGTCATTCAAGTTTATCAGACTCGCATGGCAATCTGTTGGAACCATAGAACCTTGGGCCTGGTGCAATCTTTGGCTTTGGCACTTCCTTTGATGGAAACCACCTTTTAGCACAAATAAACTTAAACATCCCAACATGTGGGTAGGAACAAACCCTTAAGTTTTTTTCAGTAGACTTGACCACCCTTAGTTAAATTGGAGTTGTAATGGGAACACTTCCCTTGTACCAACCTCGATGGGTTTATTACCCTGGCGTTACGTGGTACACGCTCTTAAAGGTATTACTCCTCTTGAAGATGAGTCTTGGAGCTTGCTGACTGATTCGTCTCCACCTACACCTAAGGGAGGTGATTTCTTCTCTCCATCTGCTCATTTTTCAACTCTATTTTTCTCTCATCCCCCGTGCCCATATTGTGGACTGATCACACACGCTCTGTAGCATCGCCTGCCAATGTTGATTGAGTGGTCTCTACTTAAAGGTGAGGATCTCTCATTGCCCCTCACTTAGCCTTGTTTGCGTTTGTCTGTGTTCTGGAAAGATAGTGTATGGGCTTTTTCCCTCCCGAGCTAATTGTGGGTGTGGATTGCTTAACTCTGTGTATTATGAAATTAGTTGAGTAGGGCGCTACCTCTCAGGTTGGTGGTAAACGATGCACGGCTTATTAATGTTACTGCATAATATACTTATGATGCATACTTTGAATCCCTTACTTTGGCTTAAAACTCTGTCGTTATGTTGTCTTCCTACTGAGCGTGGCCAAACTACTCTCGATTTTTTTATCTTATGTTGAGCATTTTAGGCTTGTTGTATAGACTGGTTGATAAAGGTACTATAAACACCGTGATGAAATACTCTCATGATTACTTTGGCTGTGTACTGTCCGCATATTGTTCTTTTAAAAAAACGACAAAGGTTCTTTAATTTTGATATCAAGGTAATTTTGCTGCTCAATTAGTCACTACTTAATAGTAAAGTGTGGGGCTTTACCGGGTTTATTTCAAACCACTTCTTAGCTTTTAAATGAGATTGATTGAGAAAATGTGAAGATTCTTCTTAGTGATATGGTTTTTATGGGGGTTGCCGATTATTACAAGCTCGGGCTAAATTGTTGCTAGCATACTCTATGGACGTTCAATATCATACACTGCTTTTTTTGAGTATTTGGGTCATGATTTTCTTCGAGTAACCTTCTTGTGCTAATTTTTTGAGCAGCATGAAGCCTATCTAGGGTTGGTTGAGCAAACTTAATTTACTTAAACCTATGAATTGATTACCTTTAGATATTAGTTATTTGAATCCCTAGAGTTTAAAACAATGCTACTATATGCTATAAGGAGTACATTCTTGAAAACCTACTACTCTTATGGCTTTATGATTGTGCAATATATCACTATAATTTATGATTTTACAATCTCAGCCTAGCCAATTCTAGTTATTCTTATTATGATTAAAAAACAATATTATTTTATATTGCCTTATACAAACCCTCAATAAACTACCTCCAACTCTTACTCTTATGGATTTATGATTTTACAATATATCACTATAATTTATGATTTTACAATCTCAGCCTAGCCAATTCTAGTTATTCTTATTATGATTAAAAACCAATATTATTTTATATTGCCTTATACAAACCCTCAATAAACTACCTCCAGCAGCAAAACTACCTGCGGCTGGTCTTGTTGCTGTTTAAAATACTAAGATAGTCGGATTGTTTCTAGCCTTTAAAAAAAAGATAAAGATCTAAATTGTGGAGTTTTCTCTCAAGTACTATTGGTATAATTTGAGTTATCTCACAATAGGAATGTGAAGTATGTCTGGACGATTCTACAAAAGTCGTCGAAGGGCAGAATCTGTCGATGATGCTTGAAAGTTGAAAGAGGTAGCAATGAGGGAAACAAGTGAGAGGAGCCACGTGCCTCGAGGGATTCGGTCGGGTGCAAGGCGGCGTAGGCTCTCTCTCGAAGTGTCCATATCTTTCTCTCGAACTATCTGCCGACTTCTCGCAGGGCGGTGAGTGGCTTGCTTCTGCCTCTCTTTGCACATGCACTCGGACGCGACTTCCTGAGCCTGCAACAAAGCGAGAACTCTCTCTCTCTCTCTCTCTCTCTCTCTCTCTCTCTCTCTCTCTCTCTCTCTCTCTCTCTCTCTCTCTCTCTCTCTCTCTCTCTCTCTCTCTCTCTGTTTTGCACAGAGTGCCTACTCAGAAGGCCCTCGCACCTCTTGAGTCTTGGGTTTGTGTCCAGGGAGAATTCTCTCTCTCTCTCTCTCTCTCTCTCTCTCTCTCTCTCTCTCTCTCTTTATATATATATATATATATATATATATATGAGGAAGAGAGCCTCAGCCTGCGCAGCTCAGCTCTAGTAGGCTCGCCATCCCAACATGCCTGCGCCTCTCTGGTTCTGTGCCTGCGGGTGAGCAGGTTGAGGATGTCTTAGCAGGGGATAGAAGGCAAGCCACGAGAGACTGCAAGGAAGCAGCGAGCTGCAAGCAACGTGGTGCGGCAAGTCGCGCGGGTGGGCTTTGCAGACAAGCTGGTTAGGGAAGGCTAGGGAAAAGAGGATGAAAACAGGCAGCGAGGGAGGAGTTGGTTCTCTCTCAAGCGTCAGGCACGCAGAGGTGGGAGGGGCAGAGGCTGAGGCAGAAGCAGGGGACCGCAAAGAGAGGGCGTCAGAGCTGCACGACGAGAGAGGGTCGAGGGGACACGTGGGTGGAGGGGATCTCGGAAGAGAATCTCCCAAAGTAATTCGTTTTCTTTAAAGTGTAGCCAGTAGTATAGTAAGTATCCTACATACATTTTTTTTAAAAAATTCAATTACTTTGGTAGACTTTGAGCACTTGTATACACTAGTCATCTGGCTAGCACTTGTGGATTTGAGAGATCATGGCTGCGATACATCTTGAAAACATATATCTTTGAAAGCTAGAAGTGGCTTAAAAGCATCACAACATAAACTCCATGGGACAAAAATTTTAGTGAGACATTTGGATCAGAAGGGATAGTAGCCTTTTGATCAGAAGGTAATTTATTTAAATAAATATATATAAACTCTTTAATAATATAGAGAGAAATAATAACCTTATTTTATAACCTATAATCTCTCTTGGGTTTGAAGGAGTGATGATTTCGGATCACAAGCCAAAATAAATTTAAAAAGAATTAAAAGAAACACACTTTACACGTAACCAATGGCTTAAGTGATAATTTTATAGCAATGATTTTGAGAATGGTTACTCAGGGTTCTTTTTTTACTACTTGGATAGTAGATTTAAGTTAAAAAGGTTTTAAGTAAAACATGAATAATAACTACTAATAGGTTCGATGTACTAATAGGTTCATCGAACCTATAATACATATTCAAAGCTAACAAATATGTTGTCTGGTTTACATGGATGCAGGTGAGGAATTTATCATTACTTAAGATCTTTTTGGCTTAGCTGCTATTTGTCATTGATATACCCTATTCACTCTAGAGTCAGTTTTTTTTGGATTATACTTTGTACAAACACTGGAATGATAGCTCATTCTCACATAAATCAAAGACCGAATTGTTTTTGTGCTACTCCTTGTCCCTTGTCTAAAGCCAACTAGCTGTCTTTTGAACTATTATGTTCTTTTGTGTATAAGTTTAAAAACAACCACACACACACCATTTTCACCTTAATGTGCAAAAATGAATCAAAAACTAAATTGTTTTTGTGTTACTCCTTGTCCCTTGTTTAAAACCAACTAATTGTCTTTTAAATTATTATGTTCTTTTGTGTATAAGTTTTAAAAAACACACACAATGAAAATTTGTTACCTAAAATTAAAATTATTATGTTATAGAAAAAATAAAACCTTTTTTAATATCTTGAATAAGAACCTTTTTCAACAAGTAAAGAGTACAAGGCAATGACGTGTGTCATAAATATCTACGTTTGGAAGATTTTCTCATCAAGAAAAGAGAAACAATAACTATTTCTCAGGCATTCAACGCCACAAGTCCTTTTGATAGATCAAGCAAAGGGTTCTTATAAAAAAATCACATTTAGAAGGGAGGAGTCAGGACTGGCTCATGTGAAAATTTAAACCTTGAAAATCTAAAATATTGAAATCCAAGCGCTCGCTTGAATAGTTTCTTAAGTTGTATTCCATTGTGCTTCTTTCTTTACAACCAAAATATTAATGTCTTTTGATCTTGGGGTCTCAGTCTCAAGTAGTTTATTGGTGGGAAATATTCACAAAAATTGAGCTACAACACTTTTTTAAAAGTCATGATTAGAGAAAAGTCCGTCACCCCCGCATAAGGATTAGAAGGTGGTGGCAAGCGACATTTATGCGTACCTACACATAGTCCTTAAGTGGTCAAGATAATTACATTGATTAAGCTTCTGGTTGAACCCATGTCACTCTTGCTCTCAAGCTTAAATTAAATGCTCAATGATCTTTTTGTTGCGTGGTTCCATGCAATTCATCCCTACATCCCAGATTCCGTTTTTGTGCCTTAAGCTGCAAAATTATACCTTTTAAGCTACTTTTTGCACAGGTTCCAATGCATTAGGTGAATCCCTATACATGCTCGAAATGTTAGGCGAGACCACAATGAGGCCTTTACCGCACAAGGGCAGTGGCCGTTTACTGAAGACAACCACCCATTTTAAGGTGGAAAAAATGTTCCCAATTCCTCCCCCCTTTTTTTGGCCATTCCCACAATTGTGAGTCGAGAGAAATCTCTAAAACAATACGATTTTCCTCAGGAACTACATGTGCCTTAAGGGGACTAGGGTTCTAGTAAGGATTTGTGCATAGAAACAGATTGACGATACTCCTACTCTTAAGAGTGTTCTAAGAAGCTCACTCCATGAATCCATTCTTCCTCCTCGCCAATTGCCCCACATCCAGTTTATTCTCAAAAACTAATCCTACTCATATAGACAAAGGCCTATCATAAAAAATAAGCAAAGAGTACAAATAACCAATGAATCAAGGTTGTCAAAGTCCTTCATGGTCAGGGTAAGCAAAAAGGGAGGGGGGGGGGGGGGGGGGGGGGGGGGGGGGGTTTCATGACTAAAGAAAGCGGGGTCTGAAACGACTCCCCAACCATGGGATCCACAAAGGACAAGTGCACACACAAAAGCAAAGATATCAAACGCCGTCAAATTTGGATACATTTTGTAAACTCGGACATCTAGAGTGTAAACTCAAACAAGCATAAATATATGTGAACACACGCACTTTCAACGAAATGCTTACACGTGCTTGGTTAGCCCAATCGGACTACCACGCTGTTCGTCCGAGTTCGAATGCCCGATCCCCCATCAGTTACCCGATTTTTGGTCATCATCCGGTCTACTCAAGATCCCAACCTTCATGAGTCGTGCACCGTCGATCCCATGGCTGGAGGGTCATTTAAGACCCATGTCATGGAGGGTCATTTAAGACCCCATGTCATATAGTCACGGGGTGAAAAGTTAAGCAACGTACTTTTTAACTCCAATTTTTCTTTTTTTCCTTGCGTCGAAGCGCCCGAGTCGATTCATGCAGAGAAATGACAGGAGAAGGAACACCACACCATTGTGTGGCTCCAATCCGAGCGTCCAGTACTCTAGACATACCAGATCAAGGGAGAGTGGTTGCTTCTGCTTCTTGATCCCTCTATGATGGTCGAGGGCACTTATGGATTCTTCTGTTGGCTAATGCTACAGACAAACCAGAATTTCCTCCATAGCATAAGTCAAAATGACGTGGGAGCTAGATTCAATGGCAGTCGCAACCAGCTTCATTGTGCCTGCTTCAGTTGGTCCTTTAAGGGGTTCGACAGAGAGAGAGGGAGAGTATACCTGATGACAAACGAGAGCAAAACCTACAATCTACCCTCTTGCATGAGCGTGTGTGCAGGGAAGAAATTAAGATAAATAGACGCATGCAAGATACAAACCTTACTATTCTGAACAAGCCTACACCTTCACTTTCTAAATAGAACTCATGTTCAAAATCTAATTGAAGCCAAGCGTTTAACACTACCTCCCTCTAGGTAGGCAGTGCCAACAAATATAGTGATCTTCAAAGAACAAGAGTCAGATTAATAAATATAGTGATCTTCAAAGAACAAGGGTCAAATTAATGCATACAAGTACAACGGAGCCGCCGTCGACGACGGCACTGCCTCTGGGAGTGCTATGTGGATTCTCTCTCTCTCTCTCTCTCTCTCTCTCTCTCTCTCTCTCTCTCTCTCTCTCACCTTCTTTGTCTCTCTCTCAGTCTCACTATCACTTGCCTCAAAATATATTCTCTCTAAAGTACAGTATGCCAAAGGCTCCACTCATTTACTGCACGCTCTCTCTCTCTCTCTCTCTCTCTCTCTCTCTCTCTCTCTCTCACACACACACACACACCTCTGCTTTGTCTCTCTCTCAATCTCACTATCACTTGCCTCAAATATATTCTCTCTAAAGTACACTATGCCAAAGGCTACACTCATTTACAGCACGCTCTCTCGCTCTCTCTCTCTCTCTCTCTCTCTCGACGCCTGGGAAATTCAATGTCTCTCTCCCGAGTCCCACGGTTCTGTCCGCAGGTGCTTATTTACCCGCTCATCCCATCTCGTATGGCTGTGTGCCTCTTTCAGTGGGCCTGGAGCTCTTCGCCCTTCTTGGCTCATGAGTCGTGACCTCTCCATCTCAAAAGCCCTGGCTACCTCCCTTGCCCGCCCGCCTCAGCTAATGCATCTGTGGACGTCCCTACGTTCTCTGGATTTGTCGCCTCTCTCAGTACCAGGCCACCTTTTCATTGCCTTGATGTTTATGCTGAGGTGGGCCACCATGGTGCGCTAAAGGAGCAATGCGTCCCTTCAACGATCACGGCCCCTTAGGCCTATGCTAGGTTCAAAATTTCGAGGGTAGGTGAGTGTCATCAAAGGTGGAGCTCACATGTCTCTCTCTCTCTCTCTCTCTCTCTCTCTCTCTCTCTCTCTCTCTCTCTCTCTCGGATTGCAAGGCACACAGCGGATACAGCAAGTCGTGCTGCCTGTGATTGCCTCTTTCCGCGCTGCCGTGTGATCGGCCAAATCCCCACCACCACCACTGGACCACCATCCTCGGTTGCACTGTAGTCACATGTTGTTGGTATGCACATGAAGGCCTTCACGTTTCTACCCTGCCACATATGGCGGCTTCAATGCATTTGGCGTGTGGCTAAGGACGCATGCAATAAAGTTTGTAAAGGCCCAAAGCAGTCAAAGATTCAATGAAGGGGTGAGAGTGCAATTCACTCCTTGATGTTGTCGGCCACTTCAGCCCCCACCCGATGCGCACCCCCCACACCCTGCCCCTTGATGATCTTCAAAATGCCAGCGGTACTGCCTCCGAGTTGCACTCCAAGTCTCTCTCTCTCTCTCTCTCTCTCTCTCTCTCTCTCTCTCATCTAATTGTCTCAATCTCACTGCTTCGTTCTCTTGCTCTACAGTTCGAAGGCTTACATCTGCTGATTTTTCTTGTGCTTCCAAGTTCGAACTCGTTAGATGGAAGCCATATAAAGCCCTGTGGCTGCCTTAACTCTCTCTCTCTCTCTCTCTCTCCTTCGACCACTGTTCGGGGAAAATGTCTCTCAACTTAATATCGTGTCGTTTTCAATTTCCAAAATGCCGAAAAAATCCGCCCCGAAGATAGAGAAACATAGTGTAAAACCCCAAAAAACAACGTAATTTTTAAAAATTTTCTCTTGGCAAATGCACGGAAAGGAATTTTGTATGTTCGGAAAAATGTTTCTTTTCAAACACTACCTTCAACATACCAGCAATCTCTCTCTCCCTGTCTTGCGAGCACCGTCTCTTGTGTTGCATCCCCCAAGTTCCCAAGAATCCCAAATTCCCAATGCTCTTTTGTGCTCTGATTTGATCGCGACGGTGGCACCCTTCTCTCTCTCTCTCTCTCTCTCTCTCTCTCTCTCTCTCTCCCCCCCCCCTTGCCTGTAGATCCGCCTCCGAAAGGGATATGCATCCGAGCAGCTTCTTGTCCTGCATCCCAAGAGCTTGCCATTTCTCAAGTTGTCAAAGATACTCTCTCTCTCTCTCTCTCTCTCTCTCTCTCTCTCTCTCTCGTGTGTGCAAAAAGGGCAAAATTATGGCTATGCTTTCGCTTTTGTGCATGCAGTAGGAGATGGATGGTAGAGAGAGAGAGAGAGAGAGAGAGAGAGAGATGGAGGCTCCTGCATCTGGGCAAGCTGCGAACCAAATTTTAGACGATCCTTCTGGCTTTAATGATTTTTCTCTAATCCCAAGGCTCTAGCCCTGGATAGGCGTTGCTCACATCAGGTAAGAAGATAGGTGTGAAAGGTTTGAGGGTAGTGGCCTAACGCTAGGTGATGAGCACCAAAGCTCTCGATGTCCAACACGATTAGCTTGTGTGCAGGTTGCTGCATGCGCAAGAGCTGCACGAAATACCTGGTCACGACTCACAACGCCTCTAGATCATCTTGGGAGGCGCACATGCAAAAGGGGGGTGCGACATCATGCATGGCAATGACTTAAGAGCATTGGGCAATGAGCAGTGAGCACTGATTAGTGATGAGGGCTTGTCTGTGAAAGGAGGGAATCGAGGGGTCCGGATATGCAGGACGAATAGTGGGGGCCGACCAACGGCCAACAGGGGCTCGAACAGCAGTTGAGCCAGCTGAACGACCTGCAAACCAGCACTATGAAAGAGGAGGATCGCATCAAGCGGGAGACACAACTGATCAACATCGAAGTTTGCGTAAGTCTGCTATCTCTCTCTCTCTCTCTCTCTCTCTCTCTCTCAGCGCGCTCAGTTGTTTGCAGTCCACATTGCTGGAGGTGGCCGGAATGAGCAGGGCTTGACACGTGTAAGGGGAAGCCAGAATCCCTCCCCCTTTTATACTAGTGTATTATAGATGCAAGAGCATCAATAAAAAATATAATTTCTTGGCGAAATACAAATGCGCTACGCAGCAAGGAGACCATGGTGGCGCTTAATTTTCTTAAAGGAGAAAGAGGTAACGTGATATCCAACAAATGTATTGATCCTCAAAGAGAAAGAATCAAAATGCATCTGGGCTCCCACATGGTATCAATCGCCGGGCTTTTCCCGCACCCGTACTTCTTGATGGAACTCAAAATATTGGTGTGAAGATCCGTTCAATGATGGTGTTGCTCTTTCAGTCGGATACAATTTCCACCTGATGGAAACCGACAATGCTTGTGACGATAATGAAAATATGGTCATTGCCGGTTTATGCTATACTCTTCTATTCTTACTTTTGCATAATCTTGCCGATGAGTATGCATGCTCATGTCAAGGTCGAAAGGGGGGGAATAATGTTAATGAAGTGGTTTGATCTCAACACGCAGATGGAAGATGAAACCTTGTCATCAAATTTTACTTTTGCAATCACAAAAATAGAAAGCACAACCATCTCATATAGGCACTCCTACATGCACTTGTATTAGGATTGAGATGTATCAACACCTCTCTCTCGACATTTAGTTGAGGGGGGATGTTGGAATAAAATAAATTATGCCAACTCTCATGCCTTGAGAAACCAAGAGATACCAATACCTTTTCGTATCCATGCACACACCCCTATATCTATATATACAATCATGAAATGAAATGATCCCCGACTACCTGCCTATCATTGCGTGTATCTCTCTACCTTCTCTCTCACTTTCTCTATGCAGTGCGCCCGCCCGCACACACACACACACATATAATGTAACATAAGCTTTCACGATGTCTTTCATCCATGACAGTGGTCGCCCTCTTGGGCTTCCATTAGCAGTAGTAAGCAATATAATATCGCTAGCAAAATATGAATAATGGCCTTGCGCTATGTAGCAACCAAACCATGGTGGCCCTTAAAATTTCTAGGTTCTCTCGGCACTTAACCTTTAAAAAAAACTATCAAATTTCAAAAGTGCAATTGAATGTTATATAGTATGGTCTAAAGCATTCTCTCATGTGTTCAAGGAGTGTTGGAAAGTCTGTGGTTCTGTAGGGAAGATCTACAAATGGGTCCAAAAGACCTGGAAAATAGGATTTTTCAAGAACAATCTTTTCTTGGGAGAGAAGACATTCACGAGCCATGCACTGCTTATTGCTACACAAATCGTGAGGAATTACTACTTCAAAACACATTTTGAAGACAAGGTCCAAGGAACTATGAGATTTTTGAGAACTCCTTGGAAGTAGCTAAGCTCATGGAGATAATATCCAAGAAAGCAGAGTAACGATCATCGCCAAAACAAAGGAATTCAAAGGAGTGGAACAGGACCTTGGGCATTGCAATGATGGATTTGCATAGGTGAAAGTGTGGGCTCATCCATTGTCATGGGGTGTCCCCCCCTTCAACTGGTGTATCTATGATCCATTGAAGTTGTCATGGATTGTCATGAGCATGGCAGGAATTTGATTTTTTTTGGATCTATGAATATGTTCCACATGCGAACCAATGGTGATCATTCAATCACAAGCAATGGCCTTTACTTTTGATGGCTATATTCACCAGTTCTCCCATTGTTGTCCACATTAATTGTACACTCTAGTAATTAATTATACCATAAGATTCATGTCCCAATGTCTGTAAAAGAAAAAGTCCCCCACTCTAGCCATTCCCATGCAAAACCCCCCTTGGGGGTGCACAATTGCCCCTCCCCTCCTCCTTCACCCCTTCTTACGTCTATGTCCTCACATGGTGCATGGGTATTGTCGCAAAGCCTCTGCATGCACTATCTGTGCTCTGCCTGCAATATAGAGAAGACACTACAAGCGTTGTCTTAGTCTCTAATGCTTGTCAGGCAGGCACAGCGCTATAAAAATTCATAAATTTGAGGATGACATTTTTCCAATAATATTATGATGGGAAAGAAAACGGAGCCCTTGCCATCATTGGTCACATGCAAAGGTCGGCCCCTCCCCTTCGTATATTCACCTCCACCTCCCTATACAGCTCCGCTCCTTGCTGAGCAAATAGACACTTCAACTGATTCTTGCCACCCTACACCCCAACCCATTTGGCTCTGCCTTAGGTGAGCATGTCTCTCTTTTGCATGCAGCTTGGACCTCCTTGGAAGGGGTTGAGAGAGAGAGAGAGAGAGAGAGAGAGAGAGAGAGAGATCACCTCATCCTACTATATGGTTTCCACAAAAAAGATTCAAAAAATTTCTTTGTTTGCACCGCATTGGTCCTGACACATGGACTGGACTCCATCTCTTTTTATCTCCTTCTCTCTCTCCCCCCTCTACGTGCCATATGACCTCCTTTTCTCCTTCAAACGCATAAGAGAATCCAATGAGATTCCATCTAATCGACCCAAAAAGAACATTGTCCACAAAATATTCTCCTTTATAAAACACCTCAAAAAAGATTAGACAGACCTACTTGTGTCATAAAGAATTGGGCTATGCATAAGCTTGTAACAAGGCGTCCCCAAAGGATGAAAGATATAGAAACAAGCAAATGATCAACATGCACAATCAAACCCAAAGAGTAATTGTTAAGGTTTTTAGCAGAAATGGGGTCAAAATTGTCCTCCACTAACTCTCAAATCGCTGCACTCGCACATGCCTCCCACAAATGCCAATAAAAGTAGGTCATAACTTGCATATGTTTATCATGATATTTTGGGGATTGTATGGAACTACACACATCAAACCAAACTCGGTGCAAATTAAACTTCAGACATCTGAAAATCACTTGCTTAAAGGCGATGACTAGGTGTTACTTATAGATGTCCCAAACGGACTCCCATTTGTTTCTCAATGATTTTAGACCATTCCTTTTGATGGTATACGGCTGATCGACATGCAACCCTAGATCAGTACAAGAGGTGTTGAAGGCTTGTGACGGCCTTAGCGACATAAATTTATTGGGACATTATTATCCTCGGCATTGCTAAAAACGTTCGTATTAGCGTTGAAAAGAAACCGTTGCTATAAGCATTGTTATCCATATCGCTATAAGCATCGCTATATAGGGACGCACATAGCGACATTGCAGGCCCAAAATAGCGACGGTGATAGCCATGCTGCAGACCCTATATAGCGATGCTGATAGCAATGCCAGAGCATAATTTTTCTTGGTGACAAGAGAAACAATGCCCTACCACACGATCATTCATATACTGAACACAATACAAAAGCATAGAATTGACAAAAGCATTGTGAAGTGTGAATCGATAAAAAAATATAGAATTGACACAAGCATAGTGAATTGACAAAAGCACTATAGAACCAAATTACATTACATTGTTACTTACCATCTACAAAAAAGTATTGTAGAACCAAATTACATTGTTGTTCACAATCTACAAAAATCGTAGAACCAAAAGCCATTATGAAAAACTGTAGAACCAATTCACATTGTTGTTCACAATCTACAAAATTGATATGTACACATAATCTCCTAATACATATATGCTATATAGAAGTAAGACTAACTACTCCTAGCTAGGGCTGGTCTGACGTCAGCTAATCTGACGTCTCATCGCTACCCAACGACGTATCTTTTCGATTCTACAACAAAAAACAATAAAAATTTCCCTAAGTTTAAACATACAAATATAAAACAATCTAGCAACTTATTATTAAAATACAATAAATTTTAGAGCTTAAAATTAAGTAATTACCAAGCCGGGTTGAGAACTCAGAATGCCCATAAAAACATTTAAGCCATTTTTGCCCGTAAACTCGCACTCGTACGGTGCGGGGTCACGTCCAGTCAACATCGGCCAGTGTTCAGGACATACAAAGAAAATGTTATGTCAAAATTTAAGATTACAAATACCCAAAACTACTAAACCTAGAGAGCAATGCAACAACACTTACAAAGTCGGCCTCAAATGACGCCCATTCGTCGCTCTTCAAGTGATATGAGCTCCATGCCTCTATTCGAGCTCTGGTCGCCTCCTTGGGGAGTCCACTATGTAAAAAATGCATATAGCACGTGCGAATAAAAGGTTTTTAAATAATCCCTTATCCTGTATATTTTCAAGTGTTATATGTACCCCTTGTGTATGCATTTTGGTAAAACAACTAGCCCTTATGTATGAAAAGTTGTACTTTCTCAATTAAAAACCCTTTATGTAAGTACTTTTTTTAACAAATGTACCTAATTATAAATCCCTTATTTTGTTTGCACGTGCTATCTTACCTATTTCCTAGTGGACGCCTCAGAGCCGCCTCCTTTTGTTGCTTCCACTTGTTGGGATTCTCGCGCGCTTCTTGCTTTTCAATCTTCCAATCTTCTTTACTCAGCCAAGCTGGTCTGCTTCACCCATGCTTTATTGCTTTCTTCACTTTGGAGCCCTTGTGTTTGCAGTAATCGCGCATCCGCACCCTCATTCATCCCAGTTTGCCACGGGGAACTTGTCATGCAAGATGATGACAACTTTGTCTTTCATTTCATTGGGCACTTTTGACCTTTTATTTAATATGTAGTGCCAAAAACCCTGAGAGCACAGGCTGCGCATACACGTTATCACCTTCTTGCGGTCCTCATCCAAGATCAATCCACCACTGACATTGATCAAGTATGGAAAGCCCTCTTGCCTGGGCCGCCTGAACCTAGGTGTCACTGCAAGCGTCTCGACAGGGGTCTTGAGTGGTGTCTCGAGAGGGGTCGTGGCTGCAGATGTCTCCACCAGAGTCTAGGCTTCGAAGCGAGGAGTGTTGAGTGGGAAGATCCCCGGAGGAGTAGCTAGTGGTGTGTAGCAAGGAGTGTTCAGTGGGGTGAGTCCTGGAGGAGTAGCTAGTGGTCTGTAGCTAGGAGTGTCTAAAAGTCGTGCAAAAGCGAAAGTAGAGGGGTGATGCTGTGGCTGATATGGGGGCGGACAAAGAAGGGGGAGGTAAGTAGCCTTGATGACTACGAGGCGGTGTGAAAGTGTCAATGGAGTCTCCTCCACAATAGCCGCTGCCTCCACCACTAGAGCGTCGATGCCTAGAGAAGTGTGTAGACCGTCTAGTTGACACCGAGCTCTCAGAGGTTGGAGCGTGTTGATCGCTCCAAATTAGTCGAAGACTTTGAAGGATTGGGATGGCACGCCTATGCACCGGTGCCATGGTGGACATCGTACCACCTTCTCTGCTCGGGATCTAAGGAAGAGTAAAACACATTTAGATCCATACTAGAGAAAACACATTTGAAGTTAAAGCATATGAATGATAATCAAAATTTGAAGTTAAAACAATATTCACTGTCCGTCGCACAACATGTTTGCATTGATTACAAGGACATAAGATACTTGTTGCAAGATAGGCATCTCAGTTGGACGGTCCCACATCACCGTCAATACTCATAATGACTATGAATACCTTGAACCCTAAATTAAACATAAATTTACTCTTTTTCTCTTTCTTATCTTCTCTCTCTCTCTCTCTCTCTCTCTCTCTCTCTCTCTCTCTCTCTCTCTCTCTAATAGCAATCAAGCAACCATAAATCACATTGTAAACTACCTCACATTCTCTAACCATGTCCTATCCCCACACACCTCGGTCTAGAGGTGCATGGAGATCAGGACCACCGGGTTGTCAATTCCTATATTTGTGGACACAAAAAAATTGCACACCTACGTCTACATGACAATCCATGTAACGAGAAAAACCCCTTTGCCTCTTATTCATCTCAAGTCATGTCCTAGCTAGTGTAAACTACCTCAGATTCTTTGGCCATTCTTGATCCCCGCACACCTCAGTCGACGGACGGTGCATGGAGATCAGGATCATCGGGTTATAATATCGTCTTTATTGGTCATATACATAACCTAAATACACATATACATAAACCACACACATTTCCAAACACATACTCTTTTCTCGAGCACCACATACCTTTGGCCCGATCCTCACATTCATCACATATTCTGAAAGGCTTCACATGGTGGTGGCAGCGAGCTCTCTTACTGTGAAGAGATGCTTAGCAAGGAGCACAATAAAGAAGCTCTTCTTCAAAGCACTCTACAACAGCTACATGCAAGCTATATGCAAGTTCACATGCGCAAACGACTCGCAGACAAAGTGTTTCCAAAGTTCGCAACATTTTTGAGATGCAAAAATGCAGCGAACTTCAAAAACAACTTTCTCAGAATGGTTTGCACATGTGAGATACCTAATCATCCCTCTCTCTACCTACTGTTGGGTTTCAGGCTCCGTGGTCGGGAGCCCACCCATTTGGATTCTTTGGTTATAATGGAAATAAGGAGAGAGAGAGTTGCACTCTCTAGAGCTCCACCAAAATAGGTCTACCTCTGCATCCTCTTCCCCTTCTCTCCTCCCTCTCTTGCACGGATCACCGGATCCATCAAGTGGTATCAAAGACTAGGAGCACGGAACCCGAGCCATGGCTAATCACATGTGCACTAGCCCCAAGCAAGGGAGCATGGAAATCTCTGCAAGAATCGAGCATGGTGTGTGCAATGTCTGAATCTTGAGCATTTTCAAGGCATAATAGGATTGCAAGGTAGTAGAGAAGTCAAGTCGGCAATAAACGAGAATCGAGCATAAAGTCTTGCAGGGCGAACTAAAGCACGAAATTGAGAGCAAAGCACCACGATCTTGGGAATTCGATAGAGCAGGTCGAAATTTGCAGGTTCATTTTGAAGCAGCACTACGTTGCAGAAGCCTAACTCGACCATGAGTAGGCAATTGGGGGAAATTGCAAGTAGCAGGGCAAATTTTGAATTGAGAGAGAAAAGCCGAGATCACTGAGAAGCACTGGCGGATTTGGGGAATAATTGAGCTCGTGAGCAAGGAGGTAGAAGCGAGCAATTGTGGAAGACATCCACACACACACACACACACACACACCTAGTCGTCAATTTTTCTGCAGCTCGTCAAACCTGGTAGGAAAAGTTTTTGACAGTCTACAGAAATTGACTTTCTTTTCAAGATTAAAGCCTTGTGTGAAAGGGGCTACTCCCACCACAAGTCCCCGCTCACTCGACTCTTTGACCATTGACATCACACACTAAAGAGAAAGAGAAAGAGAGCGAGAGAGAGCACAACTTGAGAGCTATGTGTGAGAGGAGATTTTTTCAAAAGAGAGCAAGCAAAGAGAGCTTGATTGAGAGCGAGCGTGTGTGTGTGTGTGTGTGTGTGTGTGTGTGTGAGAGAGAGAGAGAGAGAGAGAGATAGCAAAGTTTTCATCTCGACATTAGGAGACTCCCGTCCAATGGTGGGAGGCGGCCTGGACATCGACGTTTTGCCATTCCAACATAGATTTTGACACCGATCTTAGTGACCACGACACGGTTCTTGCACATTATGCGGTGGATTTCTGACATCTAACCTCGACACGTGCATTCTTGCAGATGACCATTTTCTCGCAGACAGCTCTGCTTGTGACATGCATGGGTGAGGTGCCACTACCACAGAGGAGTGACACCCGACATCAGCATCGAGAGCATCAATCACGCTCTACAATGTTGTTTTCAACTTTGAGCACTTTTGGCGGCTACTCAACTAGCGCATTTTTGTTCGGCGATAAAAATTGGCACATACCAACACCAACATGCATGTTACAAGGGGGCTTTTGAGTCCGTTTACATACAATTTCTCTAGGTTTTATATACACATACAGACACAGCGCTTTCAAAGGAAATTTAACAGTCATTTTGACAATGGATTCTCTGTGGACAGATGTGTTGACAGAGCATGTTTGATTTAGCACACCATAGTTCTATTGAGCTCTTTTGAGGGCAGATATCCCTGCAAGGATCACTTTTATTGCATGCAAAATTTCTTGGTGCCGGTTTGAGTGCAGTCACTTATGTACATTGAGTTGCAAACATTGCCCATTGTACTACGTGTGGAGCCATTTTTTTCCTTTTTTGGCAGTTTGGCTTGGCCATTTATGAGACTCGGATCGGAAGAGCCCTTTTTGAGACTGTGGCTAGTCCTTTTGTGTCTGCATTAGCCTTTGGAGGGCTGATAGTGCGAGGTTTTCTTTGAGATGGGGTATTCTCAAATGTTGAGATACCTTTGGTGATACAGGTAACTGAAGTTCCCCTCTTATGGCACCCTCGCCATAGGATATATATCTGGGCGGTTTTTTGCGCTTTTGACACCGAGTTGGTGGTCACACAACAGTGGATTTGAGCAATTGATGCCAGTGGTTCTTTTTGGCAATTTATGTGGTTTTTTTGAGTTGAGTTTTGACTCCCTATACAAAGCACACTCTGTCGGATTTTTCTTGCGAGTCCTTATTATGCGTTCTTGGCACTTCTAGTTGTTCTTATACAATGATTTTACTACTTTTGGTTTGAGTTTCTCTCTTGTTCTAGGGGGAACTCTGTCAAAATTATCCTAGGCAATTCGCCATAAATTTTTTGGCTACATTATCTTAATCATGGTTGCGAGTAGTGCTTTGAAAAGAGAAGAGTACTACATCAAAAAGTTTGATGGCTCAAACTTTGTCATTTGGCGGAAGTGTATGGATGCAAGATGTTTTGATCAACAAAGGCTTGATAGCACCCTTGCATGCAAAGAAGAGACAATGCGTACACTAATGATGAGTGGGATGACTTGAATGAGCATGATGTGACAACCATTCACCTACACCTTGGTGAATCCATTTACTTTACCATAATGGATAAGACCAATGCCAAAGATTTGTGGGATGCTCTATGTCAGGCTTGGGATGGAAACAATGCCTTGAACAAAGCTTTCTTGATGAAGAAATTGATGTGCATGAACATGAAAGAAGACAATAATTTTAGTTCTTACTTGAACGAGTTCAACCACGTGTTTTCACATATTACTTCAAAAGGTCTCAATTTTGATAATGAAATGAAGGCCATTTTCTTACTCTGTTTGCTACCATCATCATGGGATACCTTCAACACAGCCATAAGCAATTTTGCACCCAATGGCAAGCTAGTTTTCAATGATGTTGCTAGTGCGTTGCTCACTAAGGAGATTCATCGTCAATCTCTTGATGAGAGTGGGCATGGTGATGCATATGTGATTAGTGGCAATCATGACAAGCAAAGGCAGCGTGGTCATAGTCACGATCATTCACAAGATTGCATGCAAGGTCGTAGCAGGAGTCCCAACAAAGACAACCGAAATATAGAGTGTTACTATTGCCATAAAAAGGAACACTTGAAGAAAGATTTCCACACAATGCAGCGTGATAAGGGAAAAGAGAAAGCGAAGTCTTACAAACCCAAAAGCAACGTAAAAATTTAATAAATTAATGTGGTTGAGTCTCTAGCCATTGAGGCAGTTTCTGACGTGTCAAATGATGTGTTGATTTTCACATCGACGGATTTGAGTCCTGATGCATTGTTAGCTCATGATGAGTGTTATGCGTAGAATTGGATTGTGGACTTAGGTGCTTGCTTTCATGTGACTCCTCACAAGGAGTGGTTTTCTACATACACTGCCACACATGGCACAATGAAGCTAGGTAATTCTTATGAGCTTGATATATGTAGTGTGAGCAACATCAAGTTTTCTATGCGTAATGGCATTGAGTTTATGTTGCATAATGTTAGATATGTACCCAAATTGACAAAGAGTTTGATGTCAGTTGGACAACTGGATGATTTGGGTTACACTACCATATTTGCTCATGGTTTTTGGATGATCAAGAAGGGAAATCTAGTCATGCTTAAAGGTCAAAAGTCTAGCTCATAGTATTCATTTAATGTCTCTTGTATGAAAGAGAATTCTATTTGTGTAGTCGAGTTGCCGTCTATAGAGTTGTGGCATAGACGGCTAGGACATATGAGTCAAAAGGGAATGAAAGTCTTGCATGTTTTGATCCCTGTGTTAGATATTACTCTAACTTCTCTTTATGTGAGCATTGCATCTATGGAAAAAAGACTAGGTTGACATCAATGCCTTTGGGAAAGGAGTTAGGGAGTCCTCTAGATCTTGTTCATAGAGACTTGTGCGGACCTATGCCAGTCAAGTCTCTAGGGGGAGCATTATACTTCCTGACATTCATAGATGACTCTACTAAAAAGGTGTGGGTTTATCTCTTGAAGCAAAACAGCGACGTCTTTAGTGTCTTTCATAAGTTCTTAGCATTGGTAGAAAACCAATCGGGTAGAAAGCTTAAAGCGTTGCGCAGTGACAATGGAGGCAAGTATATCTCCTCCAAGTTCAAGGACTTTTGTAGTAAAAGAGGAATTAGAAGATATTTTACCACGCCTTACACACCTACCCAAAATGGTGTGGGTGAGAGAATGAATAGAACCATTTAGGCATGGGTCACTTCTATGTTGTCTATGGCCAACTTACCTCAAGGATTTTGGGGAGAAGTTGTTACGACGGCGACTACTTAATTGATCAATCGATCACCTAGTACACCACTAAAGTACAAGGTTCTGCAAGAGATGTGGATGGGCAAAGAGCCCAATTATGACAAATTATGTGTATCTGGGTGTGAAGCATTCTCACATGTGCCAAAAGTTCTTAGACAAAAGATGGACCCCAAATCGCACAAGTGCATCTTCATTGGATATGGTGTAGACAGAGAGATGGGATGTCGTCTCTGGCACCCAAAACCTAAGAAAGTTATACGCAACTCATAGGTGATATTCAAAAATTCTAAGATGCATGGAAAGCCAATGAAAGACATTGAGTATTGTAGAGTACGGTTTGAGGATGTTTCCTCACCACTAGTTACATAGAATGTTGGACGTGCTAGTGATGCACCTTCCGCTAGTACATACACACATGTTGCTCCAGAGAGAGTGGAATCCAGCAGTCAGACACTTCGGAGGTCTACTCGTACATCTCGTGTACCTAGGCCTTTTGAACCGGAATTATACTACTTGCTAGTCACAGATTGCAGTGAACCCATTTGATACAAAGAGGCCATTCAAATGGATGATAGCGTGAAGTGGGAATATGCTATGCAATGTGAGTATAACTCAATCTTAGCAAATGAAACTTGGGAATCGACAGAGTTACCTATGGGTAAACATGCATTTCCATGAAAATGGGTGTACAAAAATAAGCATATCACCAATGATCCCGAGCCCAAATATAAGGCTAGATTGGTTGCTAAAGTGTTCAAGCAAACGAAAGGCATGGATTTCGATGAAATCTTTTCTCCAGTGGTCAAGATGACTAGATTGCATCTTGTGCTTGGTCTAGTAGCCATTGAGGACTTAGAATTGGTCAAAATGGATGTGAAGACATAGTTTCTTAATGGGGATCTTGAAGAGGATGTCCACATGAAATAGCCAGAAGGTTTTGCGATAAAGGCTGAGAAGCCAACACGGGTAGAATTGGTGTGTAGACTCAAGAAATATTTGTATGGATTAACGCAAGGCTCAAGGCAATGGTACATCAAGTTTGATAAGTACATTTAGTCCCAGGGTTATGTACAGAGCCAAGAGGATCACTGCTTGTACACAAAGAGGTTGAACGATGGCTCCCTCATCATTCTAATTTTGTACATGGATGATATGCTCATAGCCGGGAAGTCAAAAGATGAAATTGCACTTCTCAAGGATGCCTTAAGAAAGTAGTTTGCTATGCATTAGGAAAATTTTGAACTCATTTTTGGGCCTTTTAAGAGTGCCTCATCATCAAAGTTGTACAAAAGAAAGCAACCCGGTAGACCCCTATAAATATTGCTTAGAACCCCATGATATGACCTATCATTGGAAAGTTCTTGAAAAATGGATTCTAAAGAGCCAAGGTCCAAAAAGTTTGGATGACTTCTATGAAAGTTATGCCATTTTTTTCCACTCAGCCAGGTTTTGTTACCGTTACAGTAATCTAAAGTCACCTTTTTCTAGATCTACATGAAGGCAATGTCCGATACATGCATGCTATATATCAATAGATAGCATTTGAAGAGTAGATTCTAAATATCCAACCTCCGACAAGTTTGGATCTTATTTGCAAAAAAATTACCGATCCCCACTTTTTGAAAGCTATGCCACATCAACAATTCTTACAAGGCCCATTTTTGAGTCCAAACTTTTCCTAATGAAAGATTTGGGCGATGCACATCACTTTCTTGGTATGTATATCAAGTGAGATCGCAAACGTGGTATACTTGAACTTTTGCAGGAAGAGTATATTCACAAGGTCTTGCAACATTTTCATATGCAAGGGGGAAAGCATTGAGTACCCCAATGGCAGCATACAAAACTTAGCAAGCATGAGTGTCCCAAATCAGATGCTAAAAAGGTAGAGATGGCAAAGGTGCCGTATTCTTTGGTTGTTGACAGTCTCATGTTCGCCATGATTAGCACACAGCCAGACATTGCATATGCAGTGGGAGTGGTCTATAGGTTCATGGAAAATCGAGACTAAAAGCATTGGGAAGCAGTGCAACACATCTTGAGATACATCAAGGGCTCAGCTGGCAAGTGCTTACGCTTTGGGAACAGTGATGCATTCATAGTTGGATACAGTGATTCCGATTATGCGGGTTGTGTGGACACTAGGCGATCCACATCTGGCTACATTTTTTTGTTTGTTGCTAGAGCAATAGTTTCTTGAAGATCATGTATCTAAAACTGCACTTTGTCTTCCACCACTGAGGCAGAGTATGTTGCAATTTCTAGTTCTAGGAAGAAATCTATGTGGTTATCTCATCTAGTGGGAGACTTTGGTAGCCAGATAGTGCTACATTGTGACAGTCAAGAGTGCCATTGCATTAGCAAAGAATCCCATGTTTCGCTTCAAATCAAAACACATAGAGGTCAGGTATCATGTGGTATGGGATATTTTGGCTAGTAAATGCATTGACTCAGTCAAAGTTCACACAGATGAAAACCCAGTGGATGCTCTAACAAAGAGCTTAGCTTCAGAGCGGTTTGCACATTGCATAGAGATGATGGGCATAGGGTGAAGCTATAATCATGCTTCAAGTATGTACTATCGTACATAGTAGCCCCTACATTCTTTAGCCACTTGGGCCACGTTGGCCTTTAAGTGGGAGATTGTTGGGTTTTAGGCCCTGTATCTTGGTTGTAGCCGAGAGGCGCCCGTCCATTTGGATTCTTTGGTTATAATGGAAGTAAGGAGAGAGAGAGTTGCAGTCTCTAGAGCTCCACCAAAATATGCATGCCTCTGCATCCCCTTCCCCTTCTCTCCTTCCCTCTCTTGCACGGATCATCGGATCCATCACGTACTTAAACCCATGGAAGCTACATGCAAGATATTTTCAAGCTAACATGCACGAACAGCTTGTGAACAAGCCATTTTTGAAGTTCGTAGCGCTTTTCGCACACAAAAACACTTACGAACTTCACAAACAACTTTTTCGCGAGTCATTTGCACATGTGAGCTTGCAAATGACTACATGCCTAAGATTAACAAGCTACATGCAAGCATACATGTGCTCAAGGACAAGCCGTTTCCAAAGTCGGTGCTATTTTAAATAATCCTAAATCTAAGCCTACACATACATATACCTTGTAGTGGTCGTCACATACATAACCCTAAACATACATATACATAAAGTGCACACATTTTCAAACACATACTCTTTTTCTGAGCACTTCACATATTTCACCTGAGCGAACGCATCCTCTCATTCATTGCATATTCTAAAAGGCTTTACATGGTAGTGATGGCAAATGATCCCTCTTAGCTTGCTATTAAGAGATGTTGAGCAAGGAGCACAATAAAGAAGCTCTTCTTTAGATCACTCTATAGCAACAGGAGGACTCTGCCATTGCGTACAACATGAAACACTGGCTCCACTTGCAACCATAACTTTGGAGGGAGGTAGATACCTAATTATCCCTCTCTCTATAGTGAGGTAGAGAGGGGTAAGCTGAGCGCAATATGATAGAGAGAGAGAGGGTAGAGATCACTTGAGAGAGAAATAAAAGATTTATCTACTATTACTCTGAGCTCTATCCTCTCTCTCTACTCTCTATCTTCATCTAATATTAAAGCCTACGTATACATATAACCCTAAATCTAAACCATGATCCTAACCTTAGATTTAAATATAATCTTAAAGCTAAGCTTAAATATCAAAACTAAATCATAAAGAACCTAAATCCTAAACCTAAACCATAATCTTAATCCTATATTTAAACCCTAATCCAAAAACTATTTATATCCTAAGGGATAGAGCCAGGTATTCTCCCTCCCTCTCCTCTCTCTCATAGTCCCTTCCCTCTTTTTTTCTCCTTCCCACTCTCTCTCTCTCTCTCTCTCACACACACACACACACACACACACATTGAGAGAGAGAGAGAGAGAGAGAGAGAGAGAGAGAGAGAGAATGAAATGAAATGTTATATTAAACATCTTCAAAAGGCCAAAATGACATGTGAGACCAAATTGATACAATCTTGGTGGACCTAATCAATTTCTGGGCACAAAATTTTAAAAAAAAAGAGTAAACTGAAAGACTAAAATCATCATCATGGTAATTCTCCTAGATGTGAGTTTTGGCATTCTCGGGTAATTTTTACCCCCACTATCAACGTTGCTATGAGCATCGCGATATAGAAACACATATAACAACGCTCATAGTGACGCCACTAGTTTTGAGCATTGCACAATGAGTGTTGCTAAGCTTAAGAGGATCTTGGAGTGACTTGCATGTAGGATGATTATTCTCTGCAAGTCCAAATGGCACATGTACCCATGAGATTACCAATTTATCATCGTATTGCAAGTCAAAAGAAGGGAAGCTATTATGTCAACGTATTCTTGATGATAATGATCGTGCATTTGTTTGAGGTCTCAAGTAATGCAGGGCAACAAGAGGGGGGATATAATATATTTTTTCTACCTAAGAAGTTGATTATTCTAGAGAAAGCAATAACTTTCAAGTGCTTAACAATGAACAAAGCAAGTGAGTCTCATTTACTTCTCACAAATCTCATACAAGTTGGTCACTTCAATAAAAAGAACATGCATTTAAACTCCAGTAAAATTGGTTCTTGTAATGTCTATATATTCAAATCCCTTCTTCTTATACTACCATGCCTAGTCAATCTGGAGCTTCACATGCACAAGGTAAAAAAGGGAACATTAAACAAAGACCCAGATGTTTTAGAAGAAATATTTCATGGAAAAAAATGAGCATCGTTTTATCAAAGCATAGATAAAAAGGTTCATGTCATCTATATTATTGATTAAATACCAAATAAATTCTTTCTTCTTGCTCTCTCAATAAGTATAATTCAAAGCAAAGCAGTTATGGACTTGAAATCAAGAAGCAAGTTAAATTTTAAATATGGCATAGTGTTCCAAGGCCAACTCGCAGCTTCAAGTAAGGATTAGTGAAAAGGGACCTAGCTACACTAGGGATATTATTAACAAAATTCACTCTTCCTGAATGAATGTCTTTTGTTTAAGATGAGCATAAAGGGATCTAGCTCACTATGTACATTGTCAACAAAATGCACCCTTCTACAACAGATAAAAGATTAGCACACCATGGTATGCCAAATGGATAATCCTTGCATCCAATAGCTTCAAACGTTGCCATATATTGAGGTCTCCAACAACTTGAGATGGAGGCAAAGGTTCCATCTCCCGAATGAGGCTGAAAAATGGAGGGTAAAAGAAATAAATTATGTGTTGCTAGGGACAATTATAAGTGTATCAACATTCAAAAAAGTGTATACCCCAAGGCAAGAAGTGTTTAAGATAAGTTATTTGGTGGAGTTCTAGCCTCTCCACGAGTTTTGAAACATGGATCAAGCAAATCCCAACCAATAAATATACTTGATATTGGATCTTATGGTGGTGGGCAAGGGTTTTATATCAGAGAGAAAGACCTATTGAACATTGAGTTTTTTGAGGATTCATCTCAGTAATATTGTATTTAAAGGGAAATAGTAAGTGTAGGAAAGTCTAAGGTTTTGACATATATTAAGCAATCCTAAGAGTTGCACCATGCAACGGGCAACAGGCTGCTCCTATTATTGTATACATGGCCTTTTAGAAGAAGAAAATTCCCCTTAAGCAAGCCCAATCCCCATATTTGAGGAGCAGCCCGTTGCACCATGCAACGGGCTGCTCCTATTATAGTATACATGGCCTTTTAGAAGAAGAAAATTCCCCTTAAGCAAGCCCAATCCCCATATTTGAGGAGCAGCCCGTTGCACCATGCAACGGGCTGCTCCTATTATTGTATACATGGCCTTTTAGAAGAAGAAAATTCCCCTTAAGCAAGCCCAATCCCCATGCTTGAGGGTGAGAGGGCCAAGATTGAGTGGATTTTGTTTTGAATCAAAGCAATGGATGATTAGTTTGAAGCAGCTGAAACAAACCCCACTAATCAGACTTGTTGGCCATGTTTTGACTTACTGGAGGTGCTAGACTTAAAGGAGTGCGAGGTGCGTAGAATGCGTGTGTGCACAAAGCGCTGCACAAGAGGGACAGAGGAAAAGAGTAGTCATGGTGTGTGGGTGGAACAAACCTCCAAGAAGTGGGAGAAGTTCCTTATTCTTCTTATTCTTCTTATACCTAAAAGAATAAGGGAATGGTCAGTGGGTATACGGCCAACCGCTCGAGGACGGGTATGCAACCATCGGTTCTGGGTAGAGGCATAACGCCTTTACCCCAACATACTCCCACTTACAGGCGATGTGCCGATGATTGGGTCCTACTAGCTAAACGACTAGTATGTACATGAAACTAAGTGAGAGACTGTCTCAACCTACACCCATTGGCTTGCTGAGTCAATCTACACACACCCGCATCGAGTCTAGTGATATACAAGCATGCGCTCCACGCTAGCACCTACAAGTAAATCTTGCAGACAACTCTATATGGTTTGCAAAGCTCCACAATGCATAGTGTCAGTCATTGTATGACTGACAATCCTTGCTACAAATTCTCCCAATGCAGCTGCTAGCTCGGGCATCGACACCAGTAGTTTGTAAATGAGACACCCAAATGCTAATGAAATCTACACAAACCTGGCTATACTAGCCTTCCCTATGCTATCTACATGCATTTCCTCATCAAGACTACTCATCACGTATGGATGTGTCACCACTTAAGACTGGGATGGCTATGTGTTCGAACATCAGCTTGGCAGCCTCTAGCATGAGCATATCTAAGAACTCCATGTCCTTCATCTCTACCTATGTCTCTAGGGAGCAGTCCTGCTCTACCTTTGTCTGCATAGACTCTAATAACACCTTCTTTGTCTCACTAGAGTAATCACGCTCCACCTCTACCTCTGCAAAGTCTACTAGCATGTCCTGCACAACTATATGCTCTATCTTTTGAGCATACTGGAGCTCACTAGCAAAGGAGAACCGTCTCGTCTCTCGCTCATCACATGCCAACAAAACCAAGACCATAACGTCTCGTATCTCAAATACATGCATATGATATACCGATCCACTTCGGGCTCCCCTAGCAATCACTAGTGATCTGCAATGCATCTGGAATGACTGCTCTCTAAGTAGTGTCTAACACCCACATTATGCTAAGCGTCTCACTGAGATCAACCTCTGTCTCAGTTGAGGAATATAGTGCACATGTCATAGCTACGAGATTGTCGTCTCTTAGAAGTCACGACTGCTGACTCAAAACTATAATACATGTCTACTAATCGATGCAAAGAAACCAAACTATGGTGAGGAATCCTTGGAGAAAACTGACAAAGTCTTTCTTATAAATTGAACAAAAACTCAAGAAAAATCTCAACCATACACCATGCTAAACTAGAAACAAAGTGTGAGATCACTCAACCACTATATAATCATGAAAACCATGATCAATATCATCAAAATTGATGCTCGCATATGCATAAAACGGCTCTACAATCTAGAGACATAAACAACACTACTAACCCAAGTGAGCCCAATCTAAGACAAACAGCTCAATCGAGCGTGAAGCACATAACCAAATACATAATTAGTGAGCAAGCATGCTCAAAATGAATCCCACAAGAAAAATTCTTGTAAAGACCTGTAAAACCTTTGACTGCCTATAAATTGTAGCCACATGAGCATACACAACTCTCACTCCTATGAGAGTGGGTACAAGAACACTAGATCCCTGTCCAATTGATAAAACCTGACAAAATGAGAGTCTGAAGTCAATCACTATCAAAGCGGGAGTCACACTCGACCATTAAACCATCAGAGAGAAAACTATAGATATGCACAAAGCATGGTAAGAAATTGCTAGTGGTTTTTTGGAAAACTCATAAGTTTCACGAAAACCACATCAAAAGCATGAACATACGATGTCTCAGTATAAAAATCCACATATGGTATACATAAACTACCAAAAGCATGACAATGAAGGTCACTCCTAAATGAGTGGCTCTATGGATGGATGGACCTATCCATTATCCCTGTAAACTTATGAATCTACCACCTACAAGATGTACGTAGCTCATGCTATATCTGCATATGCATACATAGCATACTGCATAAAACTGAGCTAAAAACACATTTTTTAGAATGACCCACACAATCATACATGAGCACTACCAAGTGTGCCGCATAATATGCAGCATGGGAAAAAGAATGTGCAACCTATGAGCAAAATAGCCCAAATCTGGCACACTATCTTGTCAATAAAAAACTTGTCGATCAAAAACCAAGCGCATAGTACAACCATTCACTTGTGGCCGTAAGCACCATTCAAATGTTGTGCTTTCTCATAGAAAAACCACTCTGAAATGGCCCATATGAGTTGTATGTGTCTAAAGTGTGTCGTCAAACCTCAAAAATGTTATCAAAGCCAAAATCTCTATTAAGAGGGTCGTTGAGGATACTCAGCAGAGCCGAGCCACTCCAAATGCGGGCTAGAGGAGACTTTCCACTCTTGCTTGATTTGTCTCTAGGTAAATCAAAGCCGAGATGTCGAGGGAATAACCATTGGAGCTAAACCGCTCCAGAATGGACATATAGAGGAGCCGATGACAAGGCTACGTTGGAAGAGAGCCAAAATGCTCTCGCTCACACTCGTTATGTCAAAGCTGAGAAATTATAGTCTATGCCATCTTCTACCGCCAGACAAAAAAGCTCGCCGATGCCGTAGCAGTGGATGTCAAGCCGACATGGAGCAATGAAGAACGCCAAAAAGATGATGGTCAAATCCATATGTGCACTAGAGGAGAGCTGACGTGATCTCTCTCCATGTCTCGCTCTATGCCAAAGCCGTTAGAGCATGTCAAACCCATGCCGGGTGATTCTTGGGCCTACTCATGAGTTTTCGATGCTCACATACACGGTGCATGTGTGTATGCATGCACACTCATGATCTTTCTAGCTTCTTCTCTTTTGAAAGGTGATTTTTTTTTGGTTTCACTTGTTAGCAACTAAAGTGTGTGTATAAACACTCTAGGAGAACAAGAATAAAAACTTAGTTTCCTCTTCTCTGCTATACTCAAACTGTGTGTGTGTGTGTGTACACACCACACCACACACACAATGATCATTCAACAATTCACCAATCTTCCCAGCTATCCTGCTTGAACAATTCACCAATCTTCCAAGCTTGTGAGAAATTTTCCAATCAATCTTGCTCTTTGAATTCAACTTTGATTGCATGCTGCTCTTGTTCAATTTTCTCAACTTGTCACTGCTTGCCTGATTTTCTATTGCAAAGCTTTGACCAGTGTTGCTCTATGCCATGAGCTACCTTGATTGCAAGTCTGTATCACATGCTTCAACTCCCAACATGCCTTGCTCGATGCCTTGAACATCCCCAAGTTCTAATGCTTGGTTTGCTGCTGCCTGCTGATGCCTTGATTTGCAAATTGATTTATTGCACGTGCTCCTTGATTCCAAACTTTCCTTCAAGTTCAGTTTAGCTTGCAAATTGGCACTTCGCTGTCCAATTTCACTTGCAAAACTCTTTGCCTTGCTTACTGCTTTCGGCTTCAATGCTCTCAAGCTTGGCACGGTTCACTACTTGCAAGATTTGTTTCAATCATCACTGCTTTGTTTGATGGATATTGAGCTACTCTATTTCTGCAAATACTCACCTCCATGGAAAATCTCCAACTTGGAGGTCCTGCACATGCCAGATTTTGCAATTATGTAGCATCCCAAATCCTCTCAAGGTTACATCTCCTCAAGAGGGGTTGAACATGCCAAGATGCTTTGAGCTCGAAGATCCGCCAGCCAATCCGTCAAGGATGTGCAAACCACTTTTACCTTCAAACTTCCGTAACTTGCACTCTGTAGCGCCAATTGAGGAGACGTCTAGACCACCTTTGAGAAAACCTCAAGACTGAACTCTAGCATTTCCATTTTAGTACTTTGGAAAATTTGACCAACCACTTTTGATGGGCACCATAGAATAGTACCTTGGCTTGAAAAACCACATAAAGCATATGCACCTGCTACCCTTTGCCTTCCCTTGATCTTCATATCTATCATACCACTTTAGCATGTACCTATAAACACACATAGTGTTGCCTTGAACTCTTCATAGCATCGACCAACTTGGATGCACTAGCGGATTACAAAGTGCAACCAATGCTTGCCAGAGAGGAAGATACTGGGGGGGATCTTATGCTGAAGTATGAGACTTATCTCCACTTCACCTTCCAAAATAAGTCCAAGAAGAAGTAGAATGGACCATACAAAGTTTAAAAAGCTTTTCCAAATGGCACATATGAGCTGGTGAGGCTAAGTGGTAAACATCTCAACCACAAGTTGAATGGTGTGTGTACCATTTAATGGCCTATTAACTTGTGTGTACCGGAAATGAGCATGAACATAGTGGGCATTTCATTAGAATAGATTCCTAATGAGAATTACAAGAGTGCTTGGGTGGAGAGAGCAACAAAAAGCATAACACCTAGTTAGATAGCATCGACAATACTTTCAAAAGAGAGAGAAATTAAGCTATTGACAACAGTTGAGGACCGGATTTGCATGGAGCCGGTCCCCCCTCCAAAAGGCTTTGTATTATGGTTTCTCCCATCAAGAGAGACATTGTACAATACAATTCTTTGTGTTCCTTCAAGACTAGCTAGTGCTATGAAGATGAAAGCTTCATGCACTAAGCAAAACACTTAGCAAACACAACTTGAATTATCCCCGTTCTCAGACCCAAGACCTCACACACCTTCGAAGATGGTGAGAGCTAGCAGGGTATGAGAGTAGATTGAGAGGAAGAAGGAGTATCTTATGAGAAAGATGTACATCTCCACATACTCACTCATATTAGTATAGCTTAGCTTAGTAACTAGCTTGGTAGAGGAGATGAGCATGCATTGAAGCTTGGCTCTTGGTTGGATTTGCATCCACCTGCCAAGAGAGTGTTGATGTAGGCTTCTATCTCACAAGCTTGGAGTAGGTGATGAGCTCTCCATTAAAGCTTGGGAAGAGATAGTCTTCTTTGCTTCACACATGAGATTGTGTGAGTGTGTGTGTGTGTTAATGCCTTGCAAAAATCAGCCCCCTCTCTCTCTTGGGCGAGCCCTCTTGCTATTTGCTCTTGCTGAGCCCTCATTGGCTCTCCCGAAGTAAAGCCAATGACCATTAAGCAGCATAAGTGATAGCCTTCTGACATGTGTCCCCCTTTCCCCTTTTGTGAGAGCTTTAGGTAATTAAATAATTAAACTAAACTCTCATTGGACCCCTTTGCCCCCTGGCCAATAGGAATCAGGCAAGCCATTGGGCTTCTGAATGCTCATTGGACCCCTTGGGAGACTGCCCAATAGTCTTCTAGGAGACTTAATTCTCATTGGTTTCTTTTATTAAATGTTTTTTAATTAATTAAACTAGATTTACTCTAGCTTAATTCTCATTGGTCCACTTCAAGGGTCATCCAATAGAAACTGGGCACACCTTGTGGGCATCTGGCCTAGGGAGCTGACATGTGTCCCTCATTCCCTTTGTGTAAAGGGAGCCTGTGTGTGTGTGTGTGTGTGTGTGTGTGTGTATATATGTGTGTGTGTGTGTGTGTGTGAATTTCTCTCTCATCCCCTACCTTCAGGGCTCGCCCCCTCCCATGTAGGGATATGTAAAGACTTTTTTACACACACAAAGCATCCAATTTCCCCTAGGTTTGACCTTTGGACACAACCTTTGAATTTTGGAACCTTAGCATTTTGGAAGTCTTAATGGGCTGAACCTTAGGGTCTTTTTAGCCCATTGTTGCACATGGATCTTTTGTAGATGGCCCCTCCTTTGGATCCCTATTTTCCCTCCTTTGGATCCCTACTGTGGCCGGTCTGCTAGCTTAACCAATATTCTAGCTTTTTCTCCCCTGGCACTTCCCCACATTAAATGATCAGTTTAATATGAGAAAATCATTTAGGAGAATTAGATATTGATTATTATGACATTACCTCTCTCTTGAAATCATAGTCGTCCTCGACTATGGTGTGGAGAAGATAAAGCATATTCATGAGTCCTTTTCTTAGCGGGTAGAGGATCCCTATGTTACCCTACGACATCATTCCACAATGGATGACTAGTCCATTTGGTGCTTGAGAGCCTGAGGGTGCCGCAAGCATGTCTGCACATTAGTCCTATCAGTCTTCCATAGTAGAGTGACAAGTTCTACTTGGTGTTTGGGAGACGTCGTCTCTGCAAACTTGATCTAAGCATGCATACTACTTCATTTTTGTGCACAATAAAGAAAAAGAGAGTCTTATAAGACAAAAACTTTGTTCATTTTTAACATTTTGTACATTTGCTTACTCTGGGAAGCATTGTAAGCATTGACAAGGTTTAGGTTATCCTTTAATTGTATGCCTTGCATCCATCTAGCATATTCAAAAGGATAATTCTTAAACTTAATAAGATATTGTCGGATAGTCTTACCGCCTCTTAGTACCTTGTCTTCATGTCAGAGAATGGACTCGGGCTGCAGCACCTCCTCTTGGTCCTCAATCTCCGATGGGTGTTCAATAGTTGGTTCCTGAGGTGGATCTCCTTTGTAAGGCTTTAATAGGCTCACATGGAAAGCATTTTGTATGAGCCAATGATTGGGAAACTTGAGTTGATAGGCCATCTCATTGATTGGCCTAAGAATCTGAAAGGGACCATAATACCTTTTTGCTAGTTTAGCATAGTACTTTTGGTGGCCCGTAGGATTCTTGCCCGTTGTGTGCCTTAATCGAGCCTTGGGAAACTTTAACAAGACCCAATCGTTTTCTTTAAAGGTTTGGGCTCTTCTGTGCTTGTCAGCAGCAACCTTTTGCCTTTGCTGGGAGATAGAGATAGCATCCTTAATCTTTTGGAAAGATTCTTGTAGGTCTCGGCTATACTCATCTGCAGCGAAGATCTTCCCATGTACCTTAAGTAGCAAGGGACTTTTTGATCTTCCCTCAATTACCTTGAAAGGTGCTTTTCGCGTGGAAGTATGTACAGTATTATTGTAAGCATACTCCACTAAGGGTAAGTACTTCTCCCATTGGGATCTTTGATCTACTTCCGTTACATAGGCTTTTAGTAGATTGAGAATGGTTAGGTTAGCTATTTCACTTTGGCCATCCATTTGTGGATGATAGGCCGAAGAGCAGTTTAGCCTTGTCCCTAAATTCTCAAAGAGACCCTTCCAGAAATTACTGGTCATTCTAGGATCTCTATCTGACACTATGGACATTGGCAAGCCATGGTACTTGAAGATTTGTGAAATGAAGAGGGTTGCCATTTGATGGGCTTTGATAGTCTTTTTGACAGGTATAAAATGAGCTTGTTTACTGAACCTGTCTACTATCGTCCATATTCCTGTATTCCCATGGATAGACTTAGGCAATCCAAAGATAAAATCCATGGATATGCTCTCCCATGGTAAATTAGGGATTGGCAAGGGTTGAAGCAATCCAAGTTGCTTCCCTCTATCAAATTTTGTCTTTTGGCATACCACACATTTAGAAACATACTCTTGTATGTTCACTTTCATGGTAGGCCAATAGAAATATGTTTCAATTCCCTTTAAGGTAGACTAAATCCCTCTATGCCCCGCATAAGGTGGAGCATGAGATTTATACATTACTTTCTCACGTAGCGAGTTAGTAACGCATAGTCTATTTCCATAGAGAAGATAACCATCTTGTAAGGTAAATGGTTCTTCTTTCTTCCCCAATGCAAGGGCTGAAATCACATCTCTAAAATTGGGATCAATAGCATACTCATCTATCATTGAAGATAGATCATTGTGAGTTGCTATGGAAACCGCATTCACTCTCGGCCGTCTTGAGAGTGCATCAGCTACTTGATTATGCTTTCCAGCAATGTGAGCAATATGAAAATGAAATGGCGAAAGGAAATTTTCCCACCTCATTTGTTTGTCGGAGAGCTTGGTCTGCGTCATGAAGTACTTAAGACTTTGGTGATCCGTTCGCAGAATGAAAGGAGTCCCCAAAAAATAGTGCTTCCATGAGTCTAAGGCATGTAGAACTGCAAGGAGTTCCTTTTCATATATGCCTAGAGCTTGCTCACCAGGGTCGAGTCTTCGACTCTCATAGCCTATGGCATGCCCTTCTTGGAGCAAAACAGCTCCAAGGCAATCACCACAAGCATCACATTGGACCTCAAATGGTTTTGAGAGATCCAGTAGTGTAAGCACAGGTTGAGAGATAAGCTTTTCGAAAGCATTGTTCTCCTTAGCAGACCATGTATACCTAACGCTTTTCTTTGTTAGGTCATGTAATGGTCCCGCAATTTGTGAGAACTTTTCTATGAAGCGTCTATAGTATGCACAAATACCTATAAAGCTTCGTAGTTCATGAAGATTCCTTGGTTTAGGCCATCCTTTTATTACCTCTAACTTAGATGGATCCATTTGGATGCCATCTTGAGAGATAATATGACCTAAATACTGAATCTCTTGCAAGAAAAATTCACTTTTCTTTCGATTAACATAAAGTTTATTCTCTCTTAAAACTTGAAATATTACCTGGAGGTGTTGCTTGTGTTCCTCCAATGAATTAGGGTAGATGATAATATCATCAAAGAACACTCCAGTGAAGGTTCGATGAGGCCTCGATGAGGCCTGAACAGCTTCTCCATCAAGCGGTTGAATGTGGCTGGTGCATCGGTCAAGCCAAAAGGCATGACAATGTATTCGTAAAGACCAAATATGGTACAAAATGCGGTCTTTACAATGTCTTGATCAACTATCCTTATTTGATGATTGCCACTTTTTAGGTCAATCCTATTGAAGTAGGTCGATCCTTGTAGCTTATCAAATAGGTCTTCTACCCGTGGAACGGGAAACCTATTCTTGATAGTGATCCTATTTAGTGCTCTATAGTCTACACACATACGATATGTGCCGTCTTTCTTTTGCACTAAGAGCATAGGTGAGCAAAATGGAGATGAGCTTGGCCTAACCATACCCTTCTCAACTAACTCATGCACTTGCCGCATAATCTCCTCTTGTTGAGCTTGAGAAACTCTATAAGGAGGTTTGTTAGGCCGTGAACTTCCTGGAAGAAGTTCGATTGCATGGTCATCATTACCTCGTTTAGGAGGTAGCTCACAAGGGATGTCGTCAATAAAAACATCTTGAAACCCCTTGAGAAAATTGGATAACTCTAATTCCTTTTGGTTGCTTTTATTTTCTTTTGCTAAAGCATTAGGTTCATTTTGAGAGTCTTTAACAAAAATCATGTACACGGAAATAGAGCTCTTTATTGACTTGTTGAAAGCTGGTGTATGTACAATGGGGATAGTGTTACCCATTTCCTTAGCATCTATGTACATGTCTTTTTCCTTGAACTTAAAGGAGATTCTCCTTTCAGGAAATTTAACATCGGTAGCCAGGCGGTCAAACCATGGTGCCCCTAGGATTACATCCTCATGCTTGAGAGGAGAGATAAAGAAGTCCTCTTTGTCCACATAGCCTTGGACATGAAGCCTCAATTTCCCAATTAAGGGAGTGACTGAAGCTTCTTGCCCCTTGAAGGCACTGTCTGCGGGTAAGACATCTCCCATCTCGTAGGATTGTATGCCTAGCTTGGTGGCTAACTCCATAGATATAAAATTATGAGTAGAACCAGGGTCAAAGAGAATAAAAGCATCATGTTCTCTTACCTTTCCCCAAGCATGGCATAGAGGAGATCCTTTGTGGTGAGTTTGGTGAGTCTCCTCCTCTTGGATTTCAACCAAGGAAGCTCTAGGAGGATCTTGGCCGTTGTTCCTTTGGGGACAAGCGCGGTACGCATGCCCTTGTTCGCCGCACTTGAAACACCGGTTATCCTTACGATAACGCTCAAGCTCTTCAGGAGAGATTTTATTCTTACCTTTGTAAACTCCCTTCTCTTTAGCTTTGTTGGAGTTGCCCTTAGGAGACTTTTGGACATTGTCCTTCCCCTTAGGCTCATTGGAAACCTTGTTTTCCGGGGGCTTATTATTTCTTTTAGCCCCCGTTTGGAAATTGATTCGAGAGGTCACCATAGTGTGGTGGATTACCGCCGATATGGTACGTGGCCTTTGGGAGTTGACATACTCCGCATTTCTTCGGTTAAGACAGCACAAAATTGTTGCTTTTTCTCTCCAAAATCCAACTTTTTGAAGACAGTGGCTTTGAGTTGTAGGTCCCAAAACTTGTCTACATATTTGTGGATGGATTCATTGGGAGAGAGCTTTAAGCTTCGCCATTCGGTGAGTACTTTGTCTTTGGCATCGATGGGCAAAAACTGCTTCATAATGGAAGCTCTTAAAGCTTTCCATGTTCATGGAGCTTCACCGTTGGCTCGTAGGCTAGACCACCATTGTCTGGCGGACTTTTGAAAGTGCATAGCTACATGGTGTAGCTTAGAGGACTCCGTGAAGCCCTCATCTCCAAATGCCGCATTGAATTGCTGGATAAAGGCCAAGCTTTGTCCGTAGCACCAAAGGTGCCATCATAGGTAAGGAAAGAGATGGTCTTCCCTCCCTCTTTGAATTTCTTCAGCTTGGACGACCTCTTCCATGCGGCATAGGATTTCCTATGGCCTCTTCTTTTTGATGGTTCAAAAGTTGCACCATCACTTTCTTCAGAAGGTGGAGAAGAGGGTGACATCTTTCTTGCCTTTTTCTTGTCTTGATCTTTGTCGTCTTCACCATAGCTTTCATAAGAGGAAGAGGATGAAGAAGATGGAGAAGAGGGTGTCCTCTTTCTCTCCTTTTTCTTCTCTTGCTTTTTATCATCCCTCTTTGAATTATGGCGTGGAGAAGAGTATGATGGTCTTCTCCGCTTTGGTGGTGATGGAGAGCGTTTAGCCCGCCGTCTTCGTGGAGCCATCTCCGCCGAGGTGGCGGGAGACTAGCTTCTTTCTCGTTCCTTTGGTGGAGGCTCTTGAGTTCTCCTTTGGGAAGGAGATACATCATCAAGAAGTGAATTCTTGAGCCCTTTGTATGGATTCTCTTCTTCTTCCCGAATCGGAGAGAGACCTCTTTTGGTAGTCTCACAAGGAGGCTTCCTAGGTGTTCTCTCGTCATGGTGATGAGCTTGGAGAATCCCGTGAGCACGGAGCTACCGTTGAACTTCACTTTGGAGCGATGGATTGCCCATGGCTTGTTGAAGTCTAGAAACAAGATAGTTAACAAGCATTGAACCATCATTAGTAGCTTGCTCATGAGCAAAATCAAAGTTATCAACATTAATTTCACTCTCTTTACTATTGTCAGCCATTCTAACAACTTTTAGGTGTAAACTTTTTAGGTGTACTTTGGCACTTCAAGCCCTAGTTGCTACTCCTCTTTACCCCTTTAGAAAAAAGCACTCAAGCTACTGTACCCGCGGCTCGAATACCATTAATTGCAAGGAATAGAAGAGAGGGTCTTTCGACACCAAAACAACACCGGCTCTTGTCAAGCTTCTAATAGCTCAATAGTGGTTAAGCCATAGGCAAGCCATAGGCAAGCCCTGTAGGACTCCACTATTAAGACCATAGCTCTCGACAGTGATGCCCCGTTAGCTGCACAAAGGCAGGCACACTGCAAGGCTGAAAAATCCATATTCTACTTACTCACAGGCAATTAATAATACCAACCATTTGTAGCTAGCTTGAGGACCTCCCTTCTTGAGCAATAAAAGAGAAACCTTGAGCTCTGATACCAATGTAATATTTAATGGCCTATTAACTTGTGTGAAGCGGAAATGAGCATGAACATAGTGGGCATTTCATTAGAATAGATTCCTAATGAGAATTACAAGAGTGCTTGGGTGGAGAGAGCAACAAAAAGCATAACACCTAGTTAGATAGCATCGACAATACTTTCAAAAGAGAGAGAAATTAAGCTAATGACAACAGTTGAGGACCGGATTTGCATGGAGGCGGTCCCCCCTCCAAAAGGCTTTGTATTATGGTTTCTCCCATCAAGAGAGACATTCTACAATACAATTCTTTGTGTTCCTTCAAGACTAGCTAGTGCTATGAAGATGAAAGCTTCATGCACTAAGAAAAACACTTAGCAAACACAACTTGAATTATCCCCGTTCTCAGACCCAAGACCTCACACACCTTCGAAGATGGTGAGAGCTAGCAGGGTATGAGAGTAGATTGAGAGGAAAAAGGAGTATATTATGAGAAAGATGTACATCTCCTCACATAATCACTCATATTAGCATAGCTTAGCTTAGTAACTAGCTTGGTAGAGGAGATGAGCATGCATTGAAGCTTGGCTCTTGGTTGGATTTGCATCCACTTGCCAAGAGAGTGTTGATGTAGGCTTCTATCACACAAGCTTGGAGTAGGTGATGAGCTCTCCATTAAAGCTTGGGAAGAGATAGTCTTCTTTGCTTCACACATGAGATTGTGTGAGTGTGTGTGTGTGTTAATGCCTTGCAAAAATCAGCCCCCTCTCTCTCTTGGGCGAGCCCTCTTGCTATTTGCTCTTGCTGAGCCCTCATTGGCTCTCCCGAAGTAAAGCCAATGACCATTAAGCAGCATAAGTGATAGCCTTCTGACATGTGTCCCCCTTTCCCCTTTTGTGAGAGCTTTAGGTAATTAAATAATTAAACTAAACTCTCATTGGACCCCTTTGCCCCCTGGCCAATAGGAATCAGGCAAGCCATTGGGCTTCTGAATGCTCATTGGACCCCTTGGGAGACTGCCCAATAGTCTTCTAGGAGACTTAATTCTCATTGGTTTCTTTTATTAAATGTTTTTTAATTAATTAAACTAGATTTACTCTAGCTTAATTCTCATTGGTCCACTTCAAGGGTCATCCAATAGAAACTGGGCACACCTTATGGGCATCTGGCCTAGGGAGCTGACATGTGTCCCTTATTCCCTTTGTGTAAAGGGAGCCTGTGTGTGTGTGTGTGTGTGTGTGTGTGTGTGTGTGTGTGTGTGTGTGTGTGTGTGTGTGTGTGTGTGTGTGTGTGTGTGTGTGTGTGTGTGAATTTCTCTCTCATCCCCTACCTTTAGGGCTTGCCCCCTCCCATGTAGGGATATGCAAAAACTTTTTTTACACACACAAAGCATCCAATTTCCCCTAGGTTTGACCTTTGGACACAACCTTTGAATTTTGGAACCTTAGCATTTTGGAAGTCTTAATGGGCTGAACCTTAGGGTCTTTTTAGCCCATTGTTGCACATGGCTCTTTTGCAGATGGCCCCTCCTTTGAATCCCTATTTTCCCTCCTGTGGATCCCTACTGTGGCCGGTCTGCTAGCTTAACCAATATTCTAGCTTTTTCTCCCCTGGCACTTCCCCACATTAAATGATCAGTTTAATATGAGAAAATCATTTAGGAGAATTAGATATTGATTATTATGACAGTGTGCATCTCAATTGATAGGGAATTGATGCCCAATGTGGATTAAGTTATAGTTCAAGGGGTTGGGAAACCCACTTAAATAAGAAGTGGCAAGAAAAAAGAAGAAAACTTTGTACATATGATTGCAATTTTTATGTTTGCTAGTTTTGTATTTTCAAGTCAATAAGTACCTTCTTTGATTGAACATAAATGTTCAACATGTGGGTTGGGCAATGATAGTACGACTAAAGAGTGTCAAAGCTAGGAGTGTGCAAAATTCAAGCTATGGATGTTTACAAGTGCATGCCCATGTGCAAGAACAAGCATGCAGGTCAAGGACAACCAAAGGTATCAAAAAATGTATGTTTTTGGTGGTTTTTATGGCAAAAAAGCTCTATTTTGGGCTAATCTCAAGGTGTCTAAACATGTTGATATGATGTTGTAAAAAGTGTTCTTCAAAGTGCTCTCCAAGATGGTCCAAATTGTTTGTCATTTGGAGGAATAATGGTGAAGCTACTAAAGGTGAAAGGAAGAAGCAGTTTGTAGAGTCTTGATGGGATGGACAAGTGCAACAATGGCTTGAGGAGTATGTTAGCTAATACATTTTCACTTCTCAATGCCAATATTCTCAAATATGCAATTAGACTCCAGGTAATCAAGTTATGAGCAAAAGGAAAATTATCGGTGCGACCAATTTTGCAGTGACTTGACATGCTTAGAAAGCATGCCATCTGTCATAAAATCTAATATCTAATATCTAACCAACCCAAATGATTCTCTCATATTAAACTAATCACTTAATGTGGGAGAATAAACGGTAACAAGGGTTAAGATATAGACATCTGCTTATAGATCTATCTCAACATGGGGCAAATGGTAAAGGGGCCCAAATGAGAGATGATCTATCAAAGAGCAAGGCTAACCAATGGAGATAAGACCTTAGGGTTATCTTCATTGAAGACCTCCAATAATGTGTGTAAAATTCATTTGACCTTAGGTAAGCTAGGGCTGACCTTGAGGCGCTGGAACCCGACCCAGCTCGAGGTGCTTGTCCTGCTTGTCATGCTTGATGATTAAGGTGCTTGAGGTGCTTGATGATTGAGGTGCTTGAGATGCTTGAGGTGATTAATTATTGAGATGGTTGAGGTGCTTGACATGCTTGAGATGCTAGGGTTGCACTTAAGGTGAGAACCTAGCCCAAGATTAAAGTGCTTAATGGCCAAGCTTGTGGTGGGAACTGGACCTATGTATGAATGGCTTGAGGTGTCAAAAAGTCAAATATTCAATCCCTACAAGGAGGGGGCGAGCCCTACATGAGGGGGGATGAGAGAGAACACCCACACACTCACACAAGGCATGCATGGTACAAAGAAAGCAAGAGGGACACTTGTCAAGTTCCTCCTCATGTTGCCCTCATTGTGTGCCTGAAGCGTATTGGTTGGCCACCCAAGGGGTCCAATAATAATTTTGGAGATTTCATTAATTGATTTAGCATTTATCTAGCCCTCTCTCTCAAAGGGGAAGGAGGGGCACTTGTCTCAAGGCTACCCTTGCTGTTTGTAATGCCTCTTGCTTGTGATTGGCTAGGCCTGGAGGGATCCAATGAGCTTCAAGCACGAGTTGGGGGGGGGGGGGGGGGGGGTTGATGCAAGCAATCTAGGGGGTTGCTTAGGGGGTATACTCACCCACACACACTCACAAACACTCTCATTGTGTGCTATGCAAAGTGCAAGAGCTCCCTCTCCTTCTCCAAGCAAGTAGAGGTTGAGAGCCTACACCAACACTCTTGGATATGGAGTGCAAATCCAACCAAGAGCCATGCTTCAATTCTTAAGCTTGCCATCTCCTTCTTCTTCATTACTATGATATTATGTATGCTAGCAACAAGAGTTATGATAAGTGAGGAACTAATTCTTTCTCCTACGAAATGTTTCTTCTTCCTCTTCCCTACCCTCATTCCTTGCTAGCTCTCTCCACCTTCGAAGGTGTTTGAGGTCTTGGGGCTGAGGCTTGGGATAGTTAAAGCTTTCTTCAAGTTTATGTTATGTTTTTGATGCATGAAGCTTTCCATCTTCATTGCATCACCTAGGTCACAAGGAACACAAAGATTGTATTGTAACAAGTCTCTCTTAATGGGAGAAATCATAATACAAATGCCTATTGGAGGGGGGACCGTCTCCACATAAATCCGGTCCTCAACTGTTGTCATGTTCTCTAAATTCTCTCTCTTGCAAAAGTATTGTTCATGCCAAGTTAACTAATTGCTATGATTATGTTGCTATATTCTATTATGTTTACCCGCTATGCTCACAAAGTCATTTCTCAAAATTACTCTCATTAATTTCCGCTACTCTCAAATTAAATAGGCCAATTCCATTACACCATCAAAGTTATTTTGAAGCTTGCCAAGGTTTGCAAAGGTAATATGCAGCATGGGACATTTTATAAGTTACAGCATGTCAATCAGAGCTCCAAGCAAGGATTTATGACTGGTCAAAGTCGGTAGGTTATGGTTGTATTTGGTCAATAGGATGACTTTTGTTGGTTTTGGGAGCATCGGTTTGAGGCCTCAAGAACGTCAAAATACAGAGGTGTAACTGTGTTTAATAATTAATAAGGTGAACTTTTGGTGGGATTTTACAAGATGGAAATCAAGCAATTTAGTAGGGAGTTATGGCTTCCAAATTTTGTGTAGAAAAAGTTTTTCGTTAAGAAAATTTTTGTCGGTGTTTTAAACTTCAAAGGGGTTGCTTCATTGTGAGGATGCCACATGGAACCAAATAATCCCATACGTGTTAGTCGTGCCAACCTTGTAGAGTGTATATACAAAACAGGGACCTCCCAAAAGCATCATGAGAGAGAGAGAGAGAGAGAGAGAGTTAGCAGCAAGCTAACACGGACACCATGGATACCATTTTTGGAGCTCTCATTGAAGAAACACTTATTATTTTGATAAATCAGGAAAATTATAACTCCTATTTTTTGGATAAACCTTGTAATTGATGAGCGGGAGCTACAAGCTTTCAGATGTTTCAACCTATCATTGCCTATCTTTAGTTAGAGCTCCCATATTATTAGTTTTGACCACCAAAAACCTTGGCTAAGGTATAAAAGCCAATTTTTGTAAGTTATTTGTAAGTTTTGGATAATGAAATACACAGCATGAGCTAATGGCATGCACTTCTCTCCTTCTCGTGCTTCCTACTCCCTCCCCGGTTGTCACATTGCAGTCGCGTTTGTTGCATTGCAATCGCAGGTAAGAGCTCTACGTGTTGATGTAAACAAATCACAGTATTTCGTAGCTTTTGGCATCGCTATCCCGCGGCCTAATTTCATCATAAATAGGAATTTACACTTCAAAATCAGCATTGCTAAGCATTTAGATGCATTTTGGGTCGAAAACAACTAGGTCAAAAATCCACTGCTGTTAATAATCGTGAATTTGGCACTTGATCTAAAGTGGGGTTTGAGACCATAAGCTTGTGTGCTTAGGTCTTAAACTTGTCCTAGAAGTTTCGTTACGGTTGGATATCATTGGATGCTGTAACGAATGTGATTTGTTTGCCGATGAGTGATTGGTTTTTGGTGATTTTAGTCACTTGAGTGTAGCTTGAGTTAGATGCGAGTTGTTGGTTGTTTTCTGAGATATTGACAACCTCTTGTAGCCTCTATGCACTAGTCGAGTCAGCTTCGTCACATGGATTGACAATTAATCGTGGTTCTTGCTAAAACTGCAATAAGATAGGATGGTGAGGTTAGACACGCATCCCACATTTGGCGCCGCTGGCCGGGATCGAAGAGACCTAAACTAAGGAAAAACACGAGCGTCTTGTGAAGTTATCCTTTAACTTCCTCTAGGATCTCCTAGAATTAAAAACTTTCTTTTAGAAACCGCATAGCCTAAGATTGTCGTCTTTTGTTGTGTAGAGGTAGCTTGGAAGTAATTGTACTTGTCGAGTGCCTTTATGACTGTAGGATTGTAGGATTAGAGTAGGATTCTGAAGATGATTGATAGACGAGACAAGTCTTAAGATCAATGCTCAAAAAACCTTAAAAAATAAGAAAATGAGTGTTTGTGGACACTTTCCACAACCCCATTACATGAGAACCTAGGAGTAGGGTAAGTAGGATCCGAGGTGGATTTCAGAACATTATTCTCTCCGAAAGAATCATTGTGAGTTGTTAATTGAAGTTACAAATTTCAGGTCTACGGCTAGAAATAGCACGAAAAGACTCCAAATCACTCAATCCGACTGGAAAGTAAGCTTAAAAGTTGTCCGAACTAGTGGGTAAGCTCAAGGACACTTTGAGATAAAAATTTTAAGAGTTGGCCAAAACTTAGATTATTTACTTTTTCTTGATATTTTAGGCCAAATTAAGTTTTGACTTGATTCATAGGCTTTAAATAACTCATAAAAGAACTGTCCTTGGAAAAAGTGTAGAAAATCGGTTCAAGCCTGAAGCTAATAATCGCAATAATTAACTTTCAGCTTAGATTTGACCAAGGTTCATACCATTGACTCATTGCATGTGTACAAACAACTTTTGTAAAGGCACAAAAGATTTGGATCACCAAAGTGGTAAAAAAATGGGTAAAAACTAAAGTTTGTATTGACTTTCTGAATCTTGAGTGTAAATTGGGACAAAATTTGTCCAAGTTTGATAAAATTTGATTCATAGGCTTGTATTGATGTGATAAACATGTGTACATGCTCATTTGACCAAAAAAATGAAAAAAGGTATCAGAAGTAAATAATTGCGATTATTTACATCTGTCTCATTTTTCAACTTTTTTTGACCAAGTTGGCATACCACTAGCTTTATCATGATGTAATAAGGCCACAAACCAAATTTGGTAAGATTTGGATCATTGGATTGGAAATTGTGACCAAATTTGCAAAGTTAGTCTGCGGACAGAAAACTGATGACCATTTGACCAAAACTTGTCCAAACTTTTTGAAACTTGGCTAGAGACCTTAACTTAAGGTGCTTAATAGATCTATGTCAAGGTTGGGACAAAAATTTGCAAAAAAATAGCTGGAGTAAATAATTGCAATTATTACATTTGCTTCAAAACTTGGAAATTTTGCACATTTGGGCATATACCACAAGGTCAAGCATATTAAGTAGACCATACAATTCAATTTTGATGAAATTTGGATCACAAAAGTGAGATTTAAGCTAGATTCTTGAAATCAGAGTCTGCGGACACGAAACAGTTGATAAACTTGAATAGATTTTGTCCAAATTAGTTAAAACTTGTCCAAGGACCTTAACAGGTTGTATACTTGGCAAACCAAGCCAAAAATTGTAAAAAAATGGCAAAAGTAAATAATCGTGATTATTTACTAGTGCTACACAGGGACACCAATTTTGAATTTTGAACTTGTACAATGTTAGACCAACATAATATAAAACCATCGGGCAATTTTGGGTTCAATTGGATCCAAATTGATACATGTTCACTCAGTTTCCGGGTTGTAGATTAATCCTTTGATTTTTGTCAAAGTCGAGTTTGAAAATTACAACGCTTGACTCAAGCTTGATTTGCAGTGATACACATAGACCAATCACAACAGCTAGCAAAACTATACCGTCTTTATAGAAGAATAGCTAACTTGATGAAATTTGTATAGGAATTAGGTTGCAGACCAGGAATTGGTAGCTTGACAGAAAGTGCAATCCAGTCAAGTGGAAGAAATTGACAACAAGTCAATCCAAAGGTAAGTACTCTATCTAGGGCTGCACAAGTCTTTATGAACCTTAGATCTCGTCGTGTACTAGGAAATCATGGCATATTTGGAGAAACCTTCAGTAGAGTATCCAATGAAAAAAGAGTGAATCAAGGCAATTCCTTGCACACTATCCCTGAAGAAGTCTCAGATACTTTTTTGATTTGACATCTAAAATGTCTTCCTATTCAACTCACTCGGAAACCGGAACAACAATGTGCTACAAGCATATACTCTCTTTTTATAAGACTAATTGCCATGGATCTCAGGTTTACCTGGATCCTAATGAAGAGTATGCCATTCGCATTGATGACCATGGTATTGAGTTCAAAGAAGAGATTAGGGCAAACAAACAAGGAAAAATGTACATGGATCGAAACGGAACTCAGTATTTATGAGTCGAAAACCCTAACGTGATAGACAAATGGGGGCTAGAAGTAAACACTATAATTCTAGATATGTCAGCGAAAGAAGGACCACCAACCTTAGAATTCGAGGGATACGATCAAGTAAATTGAAGCCTTTGAAACGGATTAGTACGGATAATCCTAGGAGCGGAGTCTATTGTTGGGAGGATAGAAATGTAAAAGATCTTCTGTGGACTTTTCAGCCATAGAAGACATGCTCAAAAGGACGAATGACATGATGAACAACATGCAAAAAGCACCTATGAGGGGACCAGGACAAGGGATGCCTTAACAGGGACAACCAATCAGGCCATAGAAATGGTGTGCAATCAAGGGTAAATGGACCAACCATGAGACCAACGAGTGCTAATTCTGACCAAAGTATGATGGGAATGTTCAGTACGTGCCCATGAGGCCACAAGGACAACCCATGTACAGATATCAGCCTAATATGGCCCAAGATCAAAGACCACCGATGGGTATGGAAAGGCCTCAACCTGTGTTGGGTCAACAACCTCCGTATCCAGAACATAATAATGCAGTGCTTGTAAAGTGCATGCATTCCAAGGGAGTCATAGATGAACAAGCATTAGTGCTTGTTACTCCCTATGCTAAGTCTAGTCCATCTACAATAATGGTAGAAGGAGATTGGTATAATTCAATCCACCACCAATGGAAGAACTTGTGACTTATGCTTCACCAGAGCTCGCACCAATGTATTATGTAGCTAATCAGGGTGTCAGGCCTCCTATGGTAAGACCCATGATTAAGTCAAGAATGGGAAACTGTCACAACTGTGGTGCAGATGATCATTGGAAAAATGAATGCCCAAAGCCTAACAAGAACCTCAAGCCAATTGAAGCTTATTGCCTATAATGTTGCAAAAAGGGAGGACACTTCCCAGAAGATTGTCCTAAAAATCCTTTAAGCAAGCGGAAAACAATAGTAAATGTATTCTAAGTGATACCTAGTAGCTCATCTGAGAATGAACCGATTGTTTCGGTCAAGGTAATCACTAGATCTCAGGCAAAGAAAAAGAAACATAACTCCTCTGATGATTCTGAGAACACAAAGCTGCCTCTCAAAAGATCAAAAGAAGCAGAAGAAAAAGGTACGAATTGAGAAAACAAAAACAACGAGCTGAAATCGAGGAGAAAGCAAAAAAACTATTCTAGGAAAAGGTGAAAGAAACTAGAAGTGAAATCAAAGAAACAACCACGAAATCTGGAGGATCAATTTTGGTTGATAAAATTTTTGAGCCTATTAATGCAGTCTTGGAAGCCTACCAAGCAGGACTTAAAGCAAGCCAAAACATAGAAAACAGATGGAAAAACTATCCTTCTTCAGACATGGAAGCAGCTAAGTTTGAAGCTTATCAAAATTTGGTAAGAATCACGCAAGAGATGCTGGAAAAACAAAAACCCAAGCTTGAAAGTATCGCAAAACCGGAGGAGCTTGTAGTAAGACACACTAAAGAAAAATCTGTAGTGGTGGTAGAACCCCACCTTGAAACAAAAGAACCAAAACTTTTAGTGCCAGACAACAAATATGCCTTAGACAGAATTCCTTTCGTAGAGGAAGACTGGCCAGGACACTTATGGAAAAAAGTTCGGGAGATCAACGATGGGAGCCTAACTCTAAATTTAGCTCCTATAGAGAAGTTTGGTTAGATAACCTACCTCCTGATATGGACATGGATGTACAATCCTTGTACGGGAATTGCAGATCTGAAGCTTCAGGAATTGCTAAACCATTGACCTTGAAAACATTACCCTCTTACTTGGAAGATAACAAAGATGAATCCATAGTGTGTAAGACCACTCAAGTAAAAAGAGCGGAGCAGACCCTACAAGTAGACAACATTCATTCAATCATGTCTACACCCATCCAATGCACTCTTACTTTAGAAGAACTATTAAAAATCAGACCATATCTATGGAATGACCTAACCCTAGAGAAGGTGGGGATAACGGGGCTCATCGTAAATTTTTTGGAAAGATTGAAACACGAAATGGATAACAAAGAGATTCGATCTGTTCCAATGCACAAAGTTGGAGAATATTATGAAGGGGAAGAAGGAAACATAACCCTTCCAGTGAAATATAATGACATTGAAACCATGGCAATACTCGATAGTGGAACAGACATAGCCATAGCCACAAAAGGAGTATGGGAATCCTACGGACAACCAGCCATTAGACAAACTCAAATGAAATTGCAATTGGCTGACGGACACATTGAAAGACCATTAGGGCTGCTTGAAAAAGTGATAGTCAATTCCTGTGGGATTGAATATCAACACACTTTTGCCATAGCAGACTTTGGGAAAAAACTCAATTACAAAATCATACAGGGAAGACCTTTCATGCGACAGGCATAGCTTATCCAAGATTGTGGAAACGATTATCTGTACTTGAAGCAAGTGGGATCTATAACAAGGGTCAATCTAAAAGATCACACTTATAGAAATGTCATGAAAACGCCCATACAAGAGTTTAATTCAATCTCTTCGGCTAAAACTAAGCGTCCATTGTGGTTGAACAAAGACACTCCTATTTGGATGTGTGGAGCTTCAGAAAATGGGAGTTTAAAACGAGAAGAAGGGATTGCACAGACAAAGCCTATGTACCTGAATCCTTTCTAGAGCATTTGTTTGAGCCATTAGAGTGGACTCAAATTTTAGAGACAATCGATGTATGTGTGAATATGTCTATGTCTACTCAATTTTGCAATGAGGACGGCTGCAACATAATTCCCATCCAAATGATTTCAACCCTCAACATTGAAGATGGAAGTGAGGAACCAAGGACTTGATGAAAGCTCAAAAAGTCTTTTCAGACCTCTACTACGATGCAACAGATGAGTTAAATGAATACTCAGCTACCTCAGAAGATTCGGGGTAAGGAAGACAAAAATGGTATAGACGAAAAAGAGAAGAGGATGGTAAGGATGTAATGAGTGTTCCATCCCATTACAAAAAGTATACTCTCCAAGATCGAAAAATCATTGTCAAACAACCTGTTGAGAACTACAAAAACAAGGTGAGTCCTACGAAGGGTCTGAGAACGCGAAAAAGATAGACTTGGTTGAACCAGGGGAAGAACCTAGGCCTGCCTACATTGCAAATGACCTAACAGAAGATGAAGAAGATATTTTACTAAGCTTACTAAAAGAATACCGAGATATCTTTGCTTGATCTTACAACAATTTCAAGGGTGTTGATCCAGAAATCAGTCAACATACCATATCCATGAGAGATGATGCGAAACCAAGTAGACAAAGGCCATACACATATAATGAAACATTTGGCAGGAAGATCAAAGAAGAGATTGAAAAACTAAAGGAAGCCAAATTCATTTACGAAATTGAACACATAGATTGGGTGTCTCCAATTGTGGTAGTACCCAAGAAGAATGAAAAATTACGAGTGTGTGTCAATCTCACAAAAGTGAATGCAGCTACCATTAGAGACAACTTTCCTCTTCCAATCACTGAGCATGTTTTAAAAAGAGTTGCAGGAATAGAGGCTTACAATTTCTTAGATGGCTTTTCTGAATACAATCAACTTTTGGTTGACCCAAAAGAGGAGTATAAAACTTCTTTTGCAATAGAATGGAGTATTTCTGCCTATCGGGTTATGCCCTTTGGGTTAACTAATGCTGATGCCACATTTCAAAGATTGATTAGCCATGCTTTTAAAGAATATCTGAGGAAATTCTTGAAAGTATACATGGATGATCTATGCGTATATTCATCAATCCAAGATGATCATTTTGAACACCTCAAAAAGGTATTCGAAAAATCTAGACTTTATAGGATTTGCCTAAATCCTGAAAACTACACATTCATGGGTAGACAAGGAAAAATTCTTGGACATATAGTGTTTAAAAATGGCATAGATACTGACTTGGATAAAATTCATGTTATTGCTAATTTGCCCAGACCAACAACAGTCAAGGAGGTTCAAGCCTTCATGGGACATTGTGGATATTATAGATGGTTCATTTACATGTACGCTATAATTGCAAAACCCATGTATAGCTTGATTACACACTTTGAATGGACAGAGGCATGTGAAGAATCCTTCATGAAGTTTAAACAAGCTCTCACCTCAGCTCCAATATTGAAAGCACCAGATTGGAATAAGATATTCCACATACATGTAGATGCTTTCAATTTTGCCATAGGTTGTATACTAGCTCAACTAGGAGATGAGAAAATTGATTTTCCTATTTCTTATGCTAGCCGACAGTTGAACCTGGCAAAAAAGAATTACACTACCACAAAAAGGGAAGGATTAGGAATGATCTATGCCATTAAAAAGTATAGATATTACCTATTAAAACCAACAAGTTTGTGTTCTTTGCGGACCACCAAGCTTTGTTGTACTTGGTCAACAAGCCATGCAGCACACGAAGAATAGTGAGATGGTTCATCATTCTTTTGGAATTTGATTTCATTGTGGTTGTAAAAGAGGTAACTACACATCAAAGAACAGATCATTTGTCAAGGATTATTTTAGGAGAATCACCTAAAGGGGTAGACGATGATCTACCAGATGCCTATTTGTTCTCCGTGGAGATGATACCTTGATGGTCGGAAAACATGGTGTCATTGATGACAATAGCTCAAGTGAATTCACAAATATCACTTCTTATTACAATTGGATTAATCGAGCAATCGGCTATGTATCAATTACTAGTTGGTAGGCTATACAAAAGAAATTGAGATGGAATATGGCTCTTATGCATTAATCGTGAAGAGAAAAACCCGTACCTAAGTCAAGCACATATTACCATAGCAGGACTTCACTTTGCGAAAGACCAAACTATGCGACGAATTTTGAGACTTGGAGTATTTTGACCGACTATGAGGAGTGATGTTCACTCTTTTGTAAAGGATTGTTTCAATGTAAAAAACAGACACCCATACCTCATGCAACATTGTTTCAAATGTCACCTGTTCCTAAGTGGAGTAACTATCTAGTTACTTACTTATCAAGTCGAACATTTCCTGAGGTTATGAGTAAACGCTGTCAAAGACCAATTGAAACTGAAGCAAGAGACTATGCTCTTATTGGAAACCAATTGTGTTGGAGAGGTAAGGATCAACACTTACATCTTTGTGCAAATGAAGACGAGTATATTCCAATTATAGAACAAGCACATGCTGGATTAGCTGGAGGCCACTTTTCTAGTGAGACCACCGCAAGAGAAATCTTACTGGTATGCATATGGTGGCCAACACTTTTTTCAGATGCCAAAGAATATGTTCAAAGTCGTGATGCTTGTCAACGAGAAAAAATGCCAACACATATAGATAGCATGCCCTTAAGACCAATGATGGGAGCTAGAGCTTTTGCAAAATGGGGTATAGGCTTTGTTGGGCCAATACAGCCACCTGCTTATAGAACCCAAGCTCAATATATTATTGTAGCCACAGATTATTTGATTAAGCGGGCTGAGGGTAAGGCAACTCAAAAGAATAATGCGAGAACCACTACCGCTTTCTTATATGAGTATGTATTCACGAGATATGGACTGCCAATAGAAATTGTCAGTGATCAGGGAACTTATTTCCTCAATGAGGTAATTGAGTGTTTGATTAATGAATTTATGGTCATCCATAACACATCAACTCCCTATCACCCACAGAAAAATGCACAAGCTAAGCATACAAACAAAATTCTTAGCTCGGTATTGACTAAAGTGGTTAGTTCAAGAAGGACAGACTGGGAAATGAATCTCCATGCGGCTCTATGGGCTTATTGAGTTTCATTCAAAACGGCTTTAAATGCTACGTCCTTTAACCTTGTTTATAGTCTTGATGCCATACTACCAATAGAATTTCTATTTCCGGCACTAAGGGTAGCAAAGAATCTTGAGTGGACTGGACATGAATTGTCAGAAAGACTACAAGATTTAGAAAAGCTAGATGAGCAAAGGCTAACTACCGTAGCTCACATTTATGCACAAAAGCGCAAACAAAATCAGTTTTTCGATTCCCATATCATCACAAAAATCTTCAAGAAAGGGGACTTAGTTTTAGTCTATTCCCTTAAGCAACACAATTCCAAGTTTAAGAAAAAGAGAAACAGACCGTTTATCATTGAAGATGTATCTCCAGTGGAGCAATTAAGCTATCCACCTTAGATGGTGAACCAATGGCTAATTGGATTAGTGGATGTCGTTTAGAGAAATACAATTTGACGCTAACCAATGAATTGCTAGAAAGAATGCATCCAACCAAGCAAAGGAGGATTAAACGACAGTAGGTTATTGATGAAGCCCAAGAGGAAGCTTGGCTTTGGGTACTCAAACAAAAAGCTGCTCTCAAGAATCAATAGATACCGATTCCCATCAACACTCTGGAAATAGATGACCGACAATGGGAATTGCCGAAAGATTTCATATCAACAGATGATGAATGGTTAGATGGAGTGGACCTTCGCATCAAAGTACAGCTTAACAATCATAGCACAAGTGCTTTGGTCGATACAGGAGCTAGAGTAAATGTAGTCAATTATTCCACGTACAAGAAAGCAACAACTCAGTCATTGATGGTAGGAATAGCGACAATAAAAGGATGCAACAAGAGCCCACACACCAACATTGGGAGTAGTCAACTTGAACGTGATAGTACATGGATGTTCATGTCCTCAATTTGTATGCTTACCAGATGAACACATGAATGAGACAATGATTCTTGGAATTCCTTGGATGCAGACATACAAAGCAATACCAGATTGGGATACAAAGCAGCTCAAGCTATCACCTAAAGGCGGGAAACTCATTGTTCCAATTGCACCAAGCAAGGAGGAATGGAAAGGAAGCAATCAGCAGACCAAACCACAAAGTAATCAATCTTCTCCATCCTATCGAAAAGCAAATGCTACAGGTAGCATGCAAGGAGTCAGGAAAATTTGGGTACCAAAAGCACAGCTTAAGGATAAACCGATTCAAATCTGGGTGCCCAAAACATCATTGACAGCAGCAAAGACGGTTCCAAAGGTCAAAACACAAAGGCTAGCGTCTCCGAGCAAGGAACCTAACACAAAATGGTTTTGGAATAAAAAAGAGCACTCATCTTCTCCACCAACAGGAAAACCAATCAAGGAATGGAGAGTTAAGTCTTAGAAGACTCCACCACACCATTCTGCACCAAGCAAACCAAGCTACCAGCGGCGGCGAGAAAAAGATCGACAACAACCATTACTGGTACCTAAAGCCCAAGATATCAGCGTGCTAAAGCATCTTGATGGTACAATCAAGCAAAGAGCACAAAAGCTACAAGATTTGCTCTTTGGAAGACAACATCAAAAAGCCTCGACATCAGAAACCCTTTAGATAATTACTTAAGACCCAACTCTTGCACAACATATTGGTTTGAACTGCATTGATCTTCAAAGCATGGTAGAGCTAACCAAGTCTATGCATAGACACGATTGTTCAACCTATGCACACAGTCGTCCCGGAGTACGCCATCTAGGAGGGGTGGAAGGGCACTAAGTAATTAAGTGCAATGTTTGAAGAGGGAGGAAAAAGTTTGATGTTAATGTGTGTTTTTTTTGCAATATTAACTAATAATACCCTTATATATCATCAAAAAGGAAAAACTCACTGATAAAATCTTCCTAATGAGTGTAAATAGTGTATATGCTATCAGAAAACCATCAAAAAACAGTTCTTTTTTATTATTTTTCATCATTTTCTTGATATTGAGACTTAAAAATAGAGAAATCCAATAAAAAATAATAAATCTGTGCTTTTTTAATGGATTTTCTTAATTATTGGATTTTTACTTTTCTTTTTTAGCATATTTTGTTATTTTCTTTGATTTTTCTCAATAAACAAGTCAAAAATTAATAATAAATAGCAAGAGAGCTCAGATGGAAAAACTGAAGACATGGTGGTTATCAAAAAACAAGGCGGACAAGCACAAAAGTTTTCAATGAAACTGGAAGATGGAAGCGAGAAGCCTAAATTAGGCGGCCAGACCTACTTTTGCAAAATTCTTGCAGAATGAGCTACAGGAATCGGATTGGGAAATTTTTTGAGTCTAACATAGATTTCACGGTCTAGTAGGACTAACAGGGGAATCTGGAAAAATTTTGTTCGGGAAGTCCGAGTATAGATAACCAAGGTAGGCCAAAATCACCTCATTTCTACTTGTTGCCCTTGGAGAGAGAGCATTTCGACTTCTTCACGTGTACTTTTTGGAGCCTACAGTCACCCGTTTTTAGTGCCGTCTCACACGAGACATAAGGGATAAGTTCTTTACTCATCAATGATCCATTTTGTACGGCCGGAAGCTAGTCTACACCCTTAGAAAAAACCCTAGAATCCGAGCATGCACGAAGACTTACGACCAGAAATTGATCATAGCGGCCTATCAGCTCAACCAAATCGGATGAGATTTGAACTGTAGCATGCCCTAACATAATAGAATCTTTCTATATTATCAATTGACCATTCGGCAAGGGTCAAGGGGATCCCCATTAGAAAAGCTAGGTTTTTGGCAGATGCCAGAATTCGGTTCTGACTCCATAGACAGCTGGCCTACGAGGTTTATATACAATTATATGATTGGTTTTGTGAAATCAATAAAGTAAATCCCTCGAAAAGCAGAAAATAGCTCGAAGCTACAAAGCATAAAATTCAGCATACGAGGTCAGACTGACTCCAAATAGGCCAAAATTGGATGAGCTGCTTCACAACTATGTTGCGGACAAGTCCATAGCCTTAGAGATGACTAACCAACTCAACAGGCAGTGTAGTCACAGAGATCGGTGATTTTAGAGTCGACAAAGCACAAAGTGATGCTGGCAAGAGCAAACTTGACCAAATTAAATTTAGGACTTGTTTTAGGTGTATAGAATGTGTTTAGGTCAGAATTTTTAAGTTTTGCAAGAAAAATGTGATTGCTATAAATAATCGCGATTATTTACTTTTATACTATTTTTGCTTGAAAGTTGCATCATCACGTCACATATCATTTGTATACACCTAATACATGCCAAAAATCAAGTATGAGCCAAAATGATCACATATAACTTGAAAAATTGCCAAAAAACGCAAAGAAGTTTTTGCAAGCCAAATTCTAAGTTATAAGCCACATTTCTTGATCCAAATCACCTCATATCCCATACACAAGGTCTATACAATGCCTAGAATCAAGTTGTGCCAAAAAATGTTGATTTTGGTAGAAAAGTTAATAATCGCGATTATTTACTTCCATGCCAAAATGGGATAATTTTGCAATTTTTCCATCATACATCCAAAGTACATGATGTGCTAAGCCCACTAGCCAAGTTTGAATAAATTTGGAGCTCAAAATCTCAAATTTCCTTTATATCTACTGTTTCAGAGACCTAAAGCGAAAATCTGGTACCATTTTCATCCTATGCATCCAAATGAGTCCATATTTCACTCAGAGTATCTATTTGGTATATAATTCAAGCTTGTAATTTCAAATTTACAAAAATTTGAAAAAATTACTCAGCTGTAAATAATCACGATTATTTACCTTTGTATTGCAACTTTTTGTTTGGACTTTATAATTTTTCTCCTTACATGTTTTTATGCATCTATGCTTGTTCAAAAATTGATTTGAAGCAAATTGGACCAAAATTGTTTGCATTTCAAACTGAAGGACATTTCAGAGAAAAATCTATCAAATCTACTAACTTTGATACTATTCACTGAACAGGAGCCATGCAAGCAGCAAGGAGGGCCAAGAAGAAGCTCAACCAAAAAGAAAAGTTGCAAGAGCTACCGGCGTATTGACTAGACCCCAATTCAGTCAAGAATGCAAAAGCGACATATCTCTCAAAGGAACAGCTTGAAGAGCACAACACCACAGTGTTCACCGGCTAATTCAAGAGCAAGGAGGGACATCAGGTAGAGCTGCAGCTTCTACCCAAAGAAATATATGATGTCGCCACAAAACTCAAGACCAAAGAAGCCAAATGAAGGCTAGGACTCATAGATTTTTATGAACAAGAGCCGTGTGGGATGGACTTCCAAAAGGCTTACGAGCATTTGTCCACAATCAAAGAAGATGGAACTACGCAGATCTCTAACCCTCAAGGGAGTAAAGTTGAAGTGGTGATCACCAAGGAGATAGTGGAAGAAGCACTCAGGCTACCAACAGAAGGAATGACAATCAGGACAAGAGATAGGAAGACGGCTGTAACTTTCACTAAAGAAACCGCCACGACCACATTTGCAGAGTTCATTCACAAACAGGTGGAAGAGCCCGCAAGGTTATACCACCAACACTTCCATTTTCTTGCTAAGAGGTCGCCAAGGTATACAATTCCCAATCATGTGGTTGCCACAACCTTTATGCAAGTCCTCAAATCAACGACCAGGCAGACAATTGACCACGCACAATATGTCTTGTCCACATTAAAAGGGACAAAGACAGAAGGAAAAATCACATACATGGGTGCACCAGAGGTTTTGACAAGGATTGCTTACCATGCCATCGGCATGGCCGACAACTTGCCACCTGCCCCGGATCAGAACACTTGGATAGTGTCAGCACAACCTTCCCCTTGAGCTACAAGATCTGCCAAGAGACACTACAAGTCTGATGAAGAGTCGGCTGAGAGCTCGCCAGAATGGCACAACAATGATAGATCAGATAATGAAGAAAAAGGAGCACGATGGGAGGAAATGAAGAGAAAAGTCGTGGCAGCACACCAGGAGGAACCCGTACAAAAGAAATCCCAGTTTGAACGAGGAAAACACTCTTACCAACACAGCTACCAAGCACAAGGAAAGGACCCAGAAAAGTGGGTTCCTATTGGGCTTAAAGGACCAAAAACCAAGCATCACACCAGGTAGCAGGCTGAAGACCCCACGGAATCCTTGGAACGAATGTATAAAGAAGCAGAATCTTTAAAGCTGAAAGAAGCACAAGAAGCAGTAAGTAAAGCTAAAGAGGTGGCAAAATAGCAAAAGCAAGCAGGGGAAGCCACTACACAAGGAGAAGAACAACATGCTCAAGGTGATGTGTCTCCCCGCATCTTCCGAACACCAAGATCACCCAATGCCGAGCCCACCACCATCACCAGCAGTTAGAACCACAACAACTGAGCAAACAGAGCCTGAACAAGAAAAGGTAGCTAAATCTACACAGGAACGTGAACAAAAAGAGGCAGCTGAATCAACAAAAAAGGTAGCTGAGTCTACACAAGAACGTGAAAAAGAGGTAGCTGAATCAACAAAAAAGGCAGCTGAGTCTACACAAGAACAGGAAAAGGAACACGACAAAGAGCCAGAAAGGGTAGCCAGTCCTGCATCAAAAGAGGACACCACAATGTTTGAGCACACAAGAGAACAAGAGGCCGAGGAAACACCCTCTACCTCAACACACCATGAGAAGGCTGAGGCATCCATGAAGCCTCAGGATGATAAGACAGAAGAAGATTAGCCACAGCCACAAGGGCAACAACAACCAGCAGCCATGACGCAGCCATAGGTAAAAGAATCTGCAGAAACATCAAGACAACTAAGACAAAGCAAAGATTGGCAATCGAATGATGAAGTCATCCTGCAAGAAAATGAATATGCTAAGAAAATCTAGGATATGACTGAACGACTTCGCTCAACAACACTTGGCCGTAGCACAAGGGCGAAAGAGTTAGAGATGGTGATTGACGCACTCCAAGGGAGTTAGACGACCGACTCAATGTCATCACCGATCTATAGAGGCAAGTGCAGGAGTTCAAAGCGGAAGCTGAACAACATCAACTCGCGAGGGATAAGCAGTAGAAAGAAATGGAGGAACTAGAGAAATTGCTTACAAAATTGTCAGATGCATACAAAGCAAAGGATGAGAAATTGACAGAAGTTACAAATGAACTTCTAACTACAACCCTCTCAGTTCAAAAAATTCAGGCACAATTCGATGTGGACAATGCTTCCTTACAGTACTGAGAACAAAGGATAAATAATTAGGTGGTATTCTTGCGGCAAATACAAGAGAATCTAGCCGTAGCCTTGATCAAGGGCACATACGAGGTCTACAAGGCATTAGAGAAGAAAAACAAAGACCTCGAGTTGGAGCTAAAGCCGGAGCAGTCTCAGCGGAGAGACCTGGCTTTAATGCAGGCCCAACAAGAAGATGAGCTGCTGAAGGAAATAGCTGAACTCAAAAGAGTCAACCAATTATTGCGAGAGGGACAACCGAAAACACAAGAAGAGGCAGGCACTTCAGAGAAACCTCAAATAGAAATCCTCTCAGTTTCATTTGTTGAAATGGAGACACAATTAGCAGTAGAGCAAAGTGGCAAGGAGGAGTTTCAAGTACCCATTACCAAAGCAGACACAGTGCCAATGGTCAAGCTATCAAAGGCTGAGGAAGATGCACTGAAGAAAAAAATTACACAAGAGGTATATGAGGAGTGGAAGGCAACAATGGATTGGGAGCTGAGAGTACTTCATTCCTTCAATGTCACACAATTCACTCCCAATCAAATCAATGCATGATGGCACCAACAATCCTTGTCCTAGCCTCTGATTAAAGTGGAGCTGCTACAAGTGAAAGAAAGGCTTTACATCAATATGAAAGTCGAGGGTGCCGATCAAGACCACCCAAAGTGGAGGTTGAGCTGGTTGAACAAGAATCCAAGGTACTTGATTCTATTCACAAGAGCACTTGCAGCCCTGCAAAAGGATCCTACCTTCTACCCTGTACCAAGAGTAAGGACCTGGATAGCACATGAGACACTACTGAAGAAGAGGCCAACTTGGATGAATTACCCCAGATTGCCTGCTCCAGAAAAGGAACCATAGACTAAAGACTACATGGTGAAAACCCTCAAGGATGCCATGCCATTCTTTAAAAGTCTACCAGATTTCTCATGTGTAATGTTATACAAGATTTTTCGAATGCTGCTCACCTGTATCAAGTGTTCCATGAGCCAGAGCAAGCAAGCACCCCTTGGATGTCATTCCTCGAGGGTAACAAAGGGTTGTGCTATGATCTCAGTGGCCAACCTTCCGAAGAAGTCCTCTATGGTTTCTACGCCAGGTGTATGTTTCTACTTTCTCACAATATGCTCGCGTTCAAGGAAGCATTCTATATGAGCTTCTTCACTTGGAGAACGAAAATATTGGGCCAGTGATCAGCAACCTGACACCAAGGTTTGTTGGCAGTCGTAACATAGAGCTCAACCCACCGACATAATGTCAATCCGGTGGATCGGAACCCGTGGATCGGAACCCGGCTAGTGCATGGAGGCGTGGATGCACCAAATGTGATAGTTTGAGGACTCTAGGAAGAGGGGAAAAGCATGGGAATAGAAGAGGGAAAGCTCGGGAAGCTAGATCTACACACACACACACACACACACTCAACCTACACTCTAACTCTTTACACATGAGGACATTGATGCTTCCCTTGCTCTCATATCGAGCACACACACTCTAATCACATATTAAGAACACACACGGAAGCCTAATTAGATCAATGCATGCAACACACGTACACACACACACACTCTAATCTAGCACACATGTGAAGCTAGAATGCTCCAACAAGAGGGAAACTTGAGAGAGAAGAGGAGATTAAGACTTAATCAAGCAACAACAACACACATAAGCATGAAAGACAAGAGCAAGTAGAGAGACTTAGCTTCCATTAACCCCAAACATCGGCTACATGTGTATGAGGAAGCTCCAAGCTCCATAGCCACTCCTCTTCTTCTTCTCCACACTCACCTCACACTCTCTTGAGCTCCCTTTGCTCTCCAAGAGTTGGCTCTTCTAAGAATGCCCTGAATTGAGCTATATTCAAAGAGCTTCTAAAAATGGGCGGCCGGCCAAAAGTGTAAATGCATGTAATAGGCATCTAGGCTCGTCTACTCATAGACGTACAAAGTGGAACTCAAGTAGAGCCCGTAGATACAAAGAATATGTGTATACACATATGTGTACACACCAATGAAGCACAATGTATGTCATTGGCGCTCGCCCGTCAACATTCTCCCCTTCCTAATTTCGCGCACGTCCTCGGGCGCCCGTAAGAGTCATCAGAGGGGTGATGAATGTGGCTGCACAAAAGATAATTTCATTAAGGTGTATGGTAGTCCAACATAAGAGTGAGAGTGCATAATAAAAGAGAAGCAATGAATAGAAGCTACCACATTAGAGTTTTGCAAAGCAAGCATAGAAATTGTAAGGTACATTAGATGGTCAAGTGTAGGCATTTCATTAAAGTCCAAGCTTATTGGAAGTAATGCATGAGTTAGCAAAAGGTGTCTGAGTTTTAATCTAAGGTCTCAACTATGCCAAGTCTAAGAAGTAAAATTAGCATGCTTAATAAGAAACAAACATCTAAATGGCACTAGAGCTAGGCTTGGGCGCATTTCAAGTAGTAAACAAATATGAGAATCTTTGAATTTCAAGTGGAAGAGGCTTCATTTGCCTTTTGATTTTATGCAAACATAGGAATTTAAATCACATGGCGACCATTCAAGAGTGAGACAAGCATTGACCTTGGTTCCTTGTATGACTACAAGGCCTTCTCCAAGAGTCTACTAGTTCACTCAAGGCATGGCTATGCCCTAACAATCCAAGGCATTGGTTTACGGCCTTGACCAAGCGAGCCAAGGTGATTCCCCTCACCTGCCAAAGACCACTAAGGCGATAGGCCGTACACATAAACATAGACTTTATTTTTCATTTGGTAGCCCTTTGTTTTGGCGTTTTTTGGTTGGACTTCTCTTCCAAAGTGTATGATGCAATCTCATAAAGTGTAACCAAATGAAACAAGCTTGCACATAGAACTAGCACACCTAAATGCTTGTCAATCATTAAGTAGAAATTTCAAAACCTAGAGCTAGCAATGTCATGAACTAGGATTAACACAAGGTCACAAATGCATACCCATGATTACTAAAAATAAGGTCAAACTTAAATTAATGACTTGCACCAAAACACCTAGATGGAAACTTGCAAAAGCTAGCCTAGCTTGCAAAAACTCATATGGTTGTGCACTTTATGCACATCAAGGAAAATGTAGTGATAAGAGGAGAAAGAGGCAATCATGGAAAAAGTACACCTGTAATGGGGTGGATCCTCGTATCCGGATGTGACGATAGACCCCAATAGCAATGGAGATGGCCCACCAAATGCAAATCGCCTGGAGTACATGTCAAGCTAGTCCACATGCTTCTTTTTCCTGCACAAAAGTAAGACACAAAGCACAATACCTCGAGGGGCATATCAGCAGGAAAAGAAGCAATAGTGAAAACAAAATAAAAGTCCTAAACTAAGGTATGAAAACCTAGATATCCAGAGGGAAAAACCCAGTGGGAAAAAGTGCCTCTGGTATATGCACATGTGTCTAGTGCACCATGATCAATCAATACAAATCAAAGTCGCGTGCGACTAGAACGAATAAGAGAACCCTATCCAAATAAAAGGATAGCTCTCTGTCTAACGGTCAAAGGCTGGCTAGCACCTAGATCTATACATGTGGTCTCCGTTGAAGGGAAAATATCATGTCTAGGGATGACATCAGCCTCTATGTCACTGGTCATAGGTCTCTGAAGCTCATGTATCACTGGTACACTCCTACATAGCTCTATGTCTCTATGATGGTCAATAGAAATCTGACTCAAGATAGAGCTAGGGTCTACGTGTGATAAACTAGGGGGAAGGTTCTTCGGTAGAAAGATCTGCAATGCTCGCACTCTCATAGGGATATCGATATGAGCTCGTCTAGCATCTCTATGTGTGAATCTATCTCTAGGACATGCTTGCTGTTGTGGAGGGGCTGGCCTCTCTATGGGCCGTCTCGTCTCTCGACATCTAGCTCGTGGAGGTCTCGCGCTGGGGTATGATCGTGTTTGTGCCGGGTATGCTACCACTCGTGGCCTAGGTACCCAAACATGTCTCTGTCCCTCGAAATAGTCATGTGCCTCAAGTGACCGTCTAGATGTGAGCCAACCATGTGAAAGTCCGTCATCGGTCATATGGCTCTCTATAAACACAATCGTTTCGTCACAAGGCAAATATCTAGTGTGTATCTCGGTACGGGGAACATAGACCTGTCGAAGGGTCCGGGAAGCTCTACGTGGAAAACTACATGCTTGATCTATCATGGGTCGCTCCTCGGTGGCACTACTCGTCGCCGCTGCGGAACCACTGTCTAGAGAAGGCTCTACACATGGCTGGGATGCCTGTGTACATGGTCTCCAAACAAGTCTAGTAGGCGGTCTCATATCCCTACATCGTGTGTCAGTAGAGGTCACTCTAGTCCGTGTATGTCCAAGTATCTGTGATGTAACCTCTATCGGCGTGGTGTCTTGAACATGGTATCTAGGAACCTGATCTAGCAATATACGGCTCATGGATGGTCTCCGCTCAATCGGCTGATATGATCGTGAATCGGCACTCGTAGATGGCACTAAGGCGGCATCTACCTGGGGTGGCTGCTCTCTCAGTGGCTCACAGACTGTGGCACCACTATGCATGCTAGAAGTTTGGGACATCAATGCTTTCGGCTCTGCGGTCTCTCTCGTAGAAGGAGCGACTCTCGCATATGGCTCTGGCTCGATAGATATCTCTAAGGGCCGCTGTGAGGTCGGCAAATCTAAACAAGGATGCTCATAGGTAGCCAAGAACTGCATAATGGTCTCATCTGTGTCTAGGCCAGGGTCACTCAATGTGCAACTCTGTGAGGTCTCTTGCTGCACGCAGGAAGTCTCGTGGACGAGAGCGGCAGGTGGTGTAGGCTCCCTAACAATGCTTTGAGTAGTCTCTAGTCTCGGGGGCTCTACCTGTGGCAGGCTAAGTGCTGGAGCTATCTCTCGTGGAACACTCCTCAGAGGCTCTCGTGTAGGCTCAAACATAGGTGTGTCCTGAGCAGCTCTCTCTCGTGCGGTCACGCGCTCGTCAAGATAGGTGTCATCCTCATCAGGCCTCTCCCAAGGTGGTAAAATACGTCGCAACAAAGGAGGCCTAGGTGGTGATATCGCAACTGGTGTGACTGGAGGACTCGGAGCTCTCGGTAACCGTGGAGCTAGCATGGCGGTCGTGGGTAAACATAAGTCGTGATGCCTAAGTCGAAGGGAGTAGGGTAGACCTATAGTCAAAATGTACATTGCGTGGCCGGTATCCCTATAAACTCGCTCACGTGGATCTTCTATCAAATGTGCAAGCAAGTGTGTTGAAGGATCTCTGGATCCACCAATCGACAAGCGTCTGTACCTACGACTGAGCTCGTCTAGATAGGTCATGGTTTGCTCAACTCTGTGAAGCTCCACTGCCTAGGATGTGTCTGCGTGTCTAGGCGATTGTCTAGGTGTGATCGCTCAATATCATCAAAGTCAAGGGTCTCAATCGAGCGATACTGCTCTCCAAGCTCATCAATAAGGACTGCTCTATCGGCCTGTGTGTAGACTCTCACAATCTGCCTAGGTAAAGACAGTGGTCGCTGTGGGTCTACCATCCGCACATATAAGTGGTCATGTAAATCAACATAGAAGGAAACACCACGCTGGTACTCGCCTATGATACATAGAATCTAACCCTCTATCTATATCGTGCTACCTGCTGTCTCTCTAGCATCAAGCGGTGCCTGAAGCGTAGTGGTCAGTGGTCTAGGGGCACTCATATCTACAATGTGTAGTCTACCGTGCCCGAACTCTGGTGCTCTCAACGGTGGTGCTGGGGTCATCGTTGCCTCTCTCGTATGGTCTCTAATATGTGTCATTAGAGGCGGGGATGGGTCTCTAGATGGTGCAAGGTGTCGAGGTGGAGACTTCCTAAAATATGTCGCTCACGGGCTCTCGCTCTCGGTCTCACTATGAGTTGTATGCAAAGTACTAGCACTCGCCGAGGTGTGCATCGCTCTAGACTCGTGGTAGCTCGAAACGCCTGGCAGCAAATCAGGTCTAGGTGACGAGAGCCCTGGCGGTGGTTGTTGGGGTATAAAGCCCAATGTGGTCGCCCAGGTAAGTGGGCGGGCCGCCAGGTATGTACACATATTCTTTTGTAAAAACCTAATAAGAACTCACTATGCTCTACACATTACAGTAGAGTGAGTTCACCATATCGTCGTGCTCTTCTTCTCGCACTCTCTCTCGCGTCGCACTTCCGCTCGTTCTCCTTCAACTGGTATCAGAGCTCAGATCGAGGCTCGGGCAACACTGCAGGAGGTTAGAGTCACCAGCTTAGATTGGGGTGAAATTCGACAGGCGAAGACACGACCCCAAATCCTGTGGGATTGCCCGAAGGCCTCGGTGTTCTCAAAATTTCATTCTGAGGTCATCTCGGCCACCGTTCGGCTTCGACAAAGGTCTGCGCAGGCCATTTTCGACTACGTGGTCTCGACGGGTGCAGATCTGACTCTGCAAATTTGGGGTTTTCGGCCTACGACTGCAGGTGCTGAGGATATCGACACTCTCAGAGTGTTGATTTGTGGCTGTCTACACATCGAAGGACGGCTCACAGTTCTTGGAGGCGTGTCACATACGACACGGGCGCATCTACACACAGACTGTAGGCGACATCCACTAGTTCATGAGGTAGCTTGTGTTTGCTGCTTGATATTCCAGATTTCATCCTGACATTGCAGGTACTTCCACATGGGATGTATTGTCAAAGATGATGTATGTCTGTTGAGGGTTTGTTGGCTGTGAGTCACGCAGCAAACAATCGCCGCAGTGGTTACAGCATACAGTGGGAAATTTGTGGATGTATGACTTTGTGGGAAGTCTATGTACTGTCAAATTTACTGCAGCCTTTGTTGAGGGTCGAGTGAGGTTTTATTGAGCTGGGGGATTCTCGAATGTTGAGATCCTTTCGGTGATACAGGTCTTGGAGCGATCCCTCAAGCACCCTTAGATAGGCAGCTAGGATGTATTGACTGTGAGTTAGACAGTTGGGATTGCATCTTTGCTTTACTGCCGTTGAGGCATTATCGCAGTCTATGCTTATAGGACAGTGACACGACAGTGAGAGACAGTACAGGTGCAGGACAGGTTTACCCGCAGCTTACAGTGTCAGAGAGACAGTGTTTTTTGAGTTGTTTTTTGGTCTGTTTTTAGTACACCAGAGCCATTTTACAAAGGAGACTCTGCCAAAATTTCTGCAGAATCTGAAGCTTTCTTGGTTCATTTGACAGGTTGATATTGGTTCAGAGGTCAGTTTACAGGGGAAACTCTGCCGAATTTTTCCCAGAAAAGTAAACTACTGTGAAGCGTAGCTATGGCTGGATCACAGGACACTTCTCTTTACAATATCAAGAAGCTGGATGGAACCAATTTCCCATTGTGGAAGAAGCAGATTTGGCACGTGTTGGTACAAAAGAAGCAGATAAAACCTATAAAGCTCAAGGGGATAAAACCAGAAGATATGGACGAAGATGAATGGAGCGAAATGGATGAATTGGCACTTTCTGCCATTATGCTGACTTTGGCAGAAAGCGTTTACTTCAATGTAGCAGACGAGATGTCGGCTTATCAAGCATGGTTAAAGCTGAGTGATCTTTATGAGAAGCAGAGTGCAGCTTCACAGGTATACTGGCTTAAGAAGCTTGTTGACTTGAAGATGAAAGAAGGGACACCTGTGTCCAATCATCTGAATGAATTCAACACAATCTATAGTCAGTTGTCAGCTCAAGGTGTCAAGTTTGATGAACCTGTTAGAGCTATGTTCCTGTTGATCACATTGCCGGAAAGTTGGGACACTTTTCGCACAGCTTTGAGTAATTTTGCACCTCCAGATGGTTTGAACATAGCAGGTGTAGAAGGAAGTCTGCTTACTGAAGAAACCAATAGAAAGACAATGGACAAAGGCAAAGGAACAGCCTTAGTTGTCAGGGGAAGGACCAAAGAAAAGTACAAAGGTGGAAAGAGGAATCAATCTCGTAGCAAGTCCCGCAGTGCTAAAGGCAAGAGTGACATAGAATGCTACCATTGTGGCAAGAAGGGTCACATGAAAAGAGACTGCAGAGAATGGAAAGCAGAAAAAGGAAAAGAGAAAGCTTAAGACCATGGTGAGAAGAACAAGTCCTCAGTGAATATTCAAGAAATAAATGTGACAAACACTGTTGCAGAGGATGACAGTCTAGTGTTAGGAGACATCTACTTCTTGAAGAATACAATGGACTCAGCTCTTCTTACAGCATCTGATGGAAATGCACTGAGTGACTGGATTATAGACTCAGGGGCCTCACTTCATGTGTCTCCAAACAAGGAGTGGTTTACTTCTTATGTGACCACTAAAGATCATGTTCGGCTAGGCAATGGGCAGACATGTGAGATCTTAGGTGTTGGAGATGTTCAATTGAAGTTTCAGAATGGCTCTTCTTTCACGCTGAAGAATGTGAGACATGTTCCCGCAATTACAAAGAGCTTGATCAGCACAGGTTTACTTGATGATGCTGGCTACGTCACCACTTTTGGACAGAACATGTGGAAGATATCCAAGGGTTCTATGACAGTAGCACATGGAGTAAAGTCTGGAGGACTTTACATGATTTATGTATCAAATGTCTCTAAAAATGTAATCAATGTAACCGAGCAGCCGAACGTTTCTTTGTGGCATAGCCGGTTAGGACATATGTCCAAGAAGGGAATGGAAATCTTGTCTCGTTTTGGTTATTTGCCTGGCTTTTCATTTAATGATTTTGAATTCTGTGAACATTGTCTGTATGGTAAGCAAACACAGCAGCCACATAAGCATAGAAGCAGTAGAAGAGATACACAGTTGGCACTTGTTCATAGTGATTTGTGTGGACCTATGCCTAACCTATCTCTAGGGGGAGCTTCTTACTTTATGACATTTATAGATGATTACTCGAGGAAAGTATGGGTTTACTTTCTCAAGCACAAGGATGAAGCGTTTAGTGTTTTCAAAACGTTTGTGACACTTGTGGAGAATCAGAGTGGCAAGAAACTTAAATGCTTACGCACTGACAATGGTGAAGAGTATGTTTCAAAGGCCTTTCAGAACTTTTGTGAGTCAAAAGGTATAAAACGTGAACTTACTGCTCCTTACAATCCTCCTCAAAATGGTGTTGCTGAGAAGATGAATAGGACCATACAAGAGAAGGTCAGAAGTATGTTGTCTAATGCACAGCTACCAAATGGGTTTTGGGCTGAAGCTGTATCAACAGCTGTTCATCTTGTAAATAGATCTCCTAGCAAGGTTTTGCAGAAGGATTCAGTGCCAGAGATGGTATGGTTAGGCAAAATGCCCTCATACAAGAATCTCAGAGTCTTTGGCTGTGAGGCATATACTCACGTTCCAAAGGAATTTAGGAACAAACTTGAGCCAAAGAGTAGAAAGTGCATCTTTCTAGGCTATGGTAATTCTGGTGAGATGGGGTACAGACTTTGGGATCCCGAATCCAGAAAGGTTGTCCGCAGCAATGATGTTCACTTTAATGAATCCAACTATCATTCTAAACCAGAGAGGGTTGAGGAGATTAGAAGAGTTTTCTTCCAAGAAGATGGACCTGCACGTGCAAGACATAATGTCAGGGCTCAAGAGGAGCAAGGACAGGATAGAGTGGAACCACAGGTTGTGGCTGAGCCTGAGCCACCTATTGTGTGTAGATCTGGACGTGTCACGCGACCTCCTGATAGGTTTGTTCCATCTATGAACTATGTCATGTTGACTGATTGCAATGAGCCTTCATGTTACAAGGAAGCAGTGCAAATGAAGGACTCCGGGAATTGGCAATTGGCCATGCAGTCAGAGATGACAGCTCTGCATAAAAACCAGACATGGAAGCTAGTTAAATTACCACGGGGCAAAAAGGCTCTACCCTGTAAATGGGTTTACAGGTATAAGATCACCGCTCATGATAGTCAGCCAAAGTACAAAGCAAGGCTTGTTGCCAAGGGCTTTAAGCAAGAACAAGGCATTGACTTTGATGAAGTCTTCTCTCCGGTGGTCAAGATGACTACATTGAGATGCTTTCTTGCATTGGTTTCCATATTAGATTTGGTGTTGCACCAAATGGATGTCAAGACAGCGTTCTTGCATGGTGATTTAGATGTGTAAATTTACATGCAGCAGCCATAAGGGTTTGTTGAGAAAGGCAAGGAAGATTGGGTATGCCAGTTGTTAAAGAGTCTTTATGGCTTAAAACAATCACCGAGGGCATGGTACCATAAATTCCACAAGTTTATGCTTTCTCAAGGCTACAAACATGGTGAGTTCTTATTAGGTTTTTACAAAAGAATATGTGTACATACCTGGAGGCCCGCCCACTTACCTGGGCGACCACATTGGGCTTTATACCCCAACAACCTCCCACTTAATGTCCAATGTGGTACTTTAAGAGTGAGAGAAGCTACTATACAAGCTAATATACAGTTAGGTGTAGGGTAGTACATCACTTCTCTACATCTCTTCTCTACATACAGTTAAGGCATTGAAGTAAGAGGTGATACACAAATTGAGAGGGGGGACAAAGTGAAAGAGAGGACAACTGAGAGGGGGGGGGCTACAATATCAAAAAAGGGGGGGGGGACAAAGTGAAAGAGAGGGGAGGAATTAAGGAGGGGTGCAACGCCTTGGGAGAGGGGGTGTGTGTGTGTGTAGGTGTGTGTATGTGTGTATGTTTGTATGTGTGTATGTGTTTTTTTTTTAATTTTCCAAAATATTTCAAAAAGAATTTTTTTTTTGCCCAAGAACGTAACAAATAGCCGAAAAATACGAAATTTAGCCCGAAAAATATGGGAAAGTCCCAGGCTTGTGAAGAATATGTCAACGGATTCGGTTACCTAATTTTGCCTAAATTTTCATCAATTTTTGATCAATTAATTGATTTTTTTGGCATTCAAGAGGTAAAAAATTGCCTAAAAATTATCAAAAAATCACCGAATTTTTTTGAAAATTAAGCAACCCCTTAAGCTCACTTAGATACACATTCTCACCAAGAATCACCCGCTAATTCATCATGCATACCAAATGGTAGCAAAAGGCGAGATTCTTGGAGCGTTTTTTTTTTTGCGTTTTTGGCCCGAATCGACCCAAATCAAATCCGAATGAAGTGCAACTTTCCAAATCACTTTAATACCATATCAAAAACACAAATGTAACACCAAAATGCATAAACAATCAAAACAACTCAATATGGCATCAAAAGCATACTTTCCAAATGACGATTTCAAAGAAAACGCTAAGTGCTTGACTACTTGAATGCACAAACCAAACAGCGTTTTTTGCAAGCACAAATACACTTTCCCGGATGTCCAATTGTAAAACTTGAATGCTCAATGCTTATACCAACAAACGGATGACCAAATCACACAAATCCGGTGTCAAAAAATTGGCATTCAAACGGATTTCAGAGAGCACACAAAGCACTAAATCCCAAACACCAAACCACCAATGCACACAAGGGATGTAGAGCACTTACATGACCATAATCAACGCATCCAATCCAAGTCCAAATGACGATTACACACCGTGTGTGTACGTGAAGCTCCGGATCCGGCGTTTTCACCTACAAGCAACCAAATCCCAAATGCATGATTTGCAACCAAACATCAACGATTTCAACCCAAAATCATGCACACCTTGCCTCTAATTAGGCACAACCATACATGTGTAAGCTCAATTGTTAGTAGATTAGTGAAAAATTAGTGTGTAGAAAGAGGGAAAAACCACAAAATTAGTCTACATGCTACCAAAATCAAAACCTACCACCATTCCTACAACCATAAACCAAAACCTACTGAAGATTAGTGAACTCAAACCATCACACGGGTGATCCTCTATCTTAGGCGCTCGATCCCCAGCAACGGCGCCAATGTTGGCAGTCGTAACATAGAGCTCAACCCACCGACATAATGTCAATCCGGTGGATCGGAACCCGGCTAGTGCATGGAGGTGTGGATGCACCAAATGTGATAGTTTGAGGACTCTAGGAAGAGGGGAAAAGCATGGGAATAGAAGAGGGAAAGCTCGGGAAGCTAGATCTACACACACACACACTCAACCTACACTCTAACTCTCTACACATGAGGACATTGATGCTTCCCTTGCTCTCATCTCAAGCACACACACACTAATCACACATTAAGAACACACACGGAAGCCTAATTAGATCAATGCATGCAACACACATACACACACACTCTAATCTAGCACACATGTGAAGCTAGAATGCTCCAACAAGAGGGAAACTTGAGAGAGAAGAGGAGATTAAGACTTAATCAAGCAACAACAACACACATAAGCATGAAAGACAAGAGCAAGTAGAGAGACTTAGCTTCCATTAACCCCAAACGTCGGCTACATGTGTATGAGGAAGCTCCAAGCTCCATAGCCACTCCTCTTCTTCTTCTCCACACTCACCTCACACTCTCTTGAGCTCCCTTTGCTCTCCAAGAGTTGGCTCTTCTAAGAATTCCCTGAATTGAGTTATATTCAAAGAGCTTCTAAAAATGGTCGGCCGGCCAAAACTGTAAATGCATGTAATAGGCATCTAGGCTCATCTACTCATAGACGTACAAAGTGGAACTCAAGTAGAGCCCGTAGATACAAAGAATATGTGTATACACATATGTGTACACACCAATGAAGCACAATGTATGTCGTTGGCACTCGCCCGTCAACAAGGTTTGTAGGCTACTCAACAGTGGAGCTGAAGAACAAAGTCACTATGCGGTTTTTGCAAGTGACCGATAAAGAGCGAAAGATTAGATACCAAAAGGCACTCAATGTGCTTAAAGATCGCTTCGCCAGCCGTCATCCCAAAGACTACTTCAGCCCATAAAGCTCTGTCAAGGGACGACACAGGCAAGGAGGGGGGGAATGTTAGCAGCAAGCTAACACGGACACCACGGATACCATTTTTTGGATCTCTCACTGTAAAAACACTTATTAATTTGATATATTGGGAATATTGTAACTCCTATTTTTTAGATAAACCTTGTAATTGATGAGCCAGGGCTACAAGCGTTTAGATTGTATCAACCTGTCATTGCCTATCTTTAGTTAGAGCTCCCAGATTATTAGTTTTGACCACCAAAAACCTTGGCTAAGGTATAAAAGCCAATTTTTGTAAGCTATTTGTAAGTTTTGCATAATCAAATACACTACGTGAGCGAAGGGCTCTCACTTCTCTCCTTCTCGCGCTTCCTACTCCCTCCCCGATTGTCACATTGCAATGGCATTTGTTGCATTGCAACTGCAGGTAAGAGCTCTATGCGTTGACGTAAACACATCACAGTATTTTGTAGCTTTTGGCGTCGCTGACCCGTGGTCTAATTTCATCATAAGTAGGAATTTACACCTTAAAATAAAAAACTAGGCATAGGTGGGATATTGGGGTGGCATCGCTAAGCATTTATATGCAGTGTAGGTCAAAAATGACTAGGTCAAAAATTCACTACTATTAATAATTGCGATGTTGGAACTTGACCTAAAGTGGGGTTTGAGAGCATAAGCTTGTGTGCTTAGGTCTTTTAAACTTGTCCTAGAAGTTTTGTTATGATTGGATATCATTTGATGCTGTAACGGATGTGATTTGTTTGCCGATGAGCGATTGGTTTTTGGTGATTTCAATCACTTGAGTGTAGCTTGAGTTAGATGCGAGTTGTTAGTTGTTTTCCGAGAGATTGACAACCTCTTGTAGCCTCTATGCACTAGCCGATTCAGCTTCGTCCCATGGATTGATAATTTAATCGTGGTTCTCGCTGTAAATAAGATAGGATGGTGAGGTTAGACCCCCCCCCCCCCCCCCCCCCCCCCCCCCCCCCCCCCCCCCCCCACACACACACACACACACACACACACAGAGCTTGGGGGTGTGGGCTATGGCGGACCCTTCACCTTCCTCGAGCGGGCACTATGGACATTGCTGTGTGGAGTTGTGGCAATGCCTGGTGGCAACCATCGGCCATTGGTGGCACTTGTTGGATTTTGTCTTGCAAGCTTACAAGGGCTATTTCCCATGGGGGTGGATGCTTGGTGCCCTCTTTTGATGGGGATATATGCATCTCTTCACACCCACCATGGTAGGAAGGCAAAGCTCATGCCGACACCAACCAAGTGGTAGTGCACATGTAGCAATTTCTAAAAGAAATGGAGCAGTTGTGTGGTCAAAAGATAAATACTCAAAAGGGAAAAGAAAACCCTTTTTGCACACATCTTGGGAAGCATACATGCATTTGTTTGAACTATGTGAAGAGTAGGAGCAGGCTAAAAAGCCATTTTTTGTGAGAGGAAGCTCCATACATGTTTTTTGGAGCATAACCATACCATTTCTGACTGCTTTTGGTTTCAATTACCCCTTTTCCCTCTTCTTTTCCATTCTCTTGTGCTTTTTTTGTTCTTTGAGTGCATGTGTGTGCCTCTCGGATTGTGGCTATGTGCACAGAGAGAGAGAGAGAGAGAGAGAGAGAGAGAGAGAGAGAGAGAGAGAGAGAGAGAGAGAGAGAGAGAGAGAGAGAGAGAGAGAGAGAGAGAGAGAGAGAGAGGGGGGGGGGGGGGGGGGGGGGGGGGGGGAAGGGTAGAAAAACCGAATAAGTGGTTGAAAACCAAAAGAAATGTGTTTTGGTCTGTGGTGGAAAACCAAAGCAATAGTTGTGTGTGCCAATTTCTATTTTTTACAAAGCATTTTTGTATTGTGGTGTGCAAAGGTGAGAGTTTGTTAAAAAGATAACGTTTTTAAAAAGGTTTCTTGAGAGGATAGGAGTGTTGTGAATACCCTAAGCTATATAGGGGTATTTGTGTGTGTTTAGGGTGTGTTCTTCATTCCCCCTCTCCAATGATGTGAAAAGTGGGAGAATGAAGCCACAATGGCAACATTCTATGGATAGGTGGACCCCCTGGTCAGTCAAATACCTTTCTAAAGAATTATTTCCCCCCCTTTTTGATAGCCTAATACCTCAAACACCTATAAAGGTGGAGAGAGCTAGTAGGGAATGAGGGTATGGAAGAGGAAGAAGAAGTAACATACGACAAAGAAGTAGTGTCCTCCCATACCATTACTCATAGAGCATAGCATAGTATATCATGGTAATGGAGATGAAGAAGATGGCAAGCATAGCTTTGAAGCATGGCTCTTGGTTGGATTTGTATTCCATAGCCAAGAGGTGTCGGGGTAGGCTCTCAACTTCCCAAGCTTGGAGAAGGAGATGAAGTTTTTGCACTTCACACAATGAGAATGAATGTGTGTGTGTGTGTGTGTGTGTGTGTGTGAGAGGGAGTATATGCACAAGCAACCCCCCTTCTTGCTTGGGTAGACCCCTCTTCCTAGCTCTTGGCTAGATTTGATTGGACCTCCTCAAGCCTAGCACTTTGTGCATGTCAAGCAAAAAGGGTAGTATTTGGACAAGTGTCCTCCTTTCCCCTTTGAGAGAGAGGGCTTGAATATTACCTGGATAATTGTCTAATTAAACTAAATTCTCATTGGACCTCTCTAAGGACTATCCAATAGGATTCAACCACACCATGAGGGCAACATGGGGAGGGGCTCTACATGTGTCCTATATGCCTCTTGTGGAGGGGTGCCTCTTGGGATTGTGCAAGAGTGTTCTCTCTTATCCCCTACTTCTAGGGATTGCCCCCTCCTGTGTAGGCTTGTTGGTTTACTTTAAGATTCTCAATCACCTTAACCCGTAAGCATGAGAAGCACCTCAAGCACCTTAATAATCAAGCATGAAAAGCACCTCAAGAACCTTAGTTAGCAAGCATGACAAGCACCTCAAGCTTGGGTAGGGTTCCCACCTCAAGGTCAGCCCCAACTTACCTACGGTCCTAGGTCTGAGGACTTTTAATATTAACCTTTGGAGGTATTTAATGAAGCGAACCCTGAGTGAGAAAATCATTTGGGTTCGTTAGATATTAGATTTTATGATAGTATCTCTCTCTTGAAATCATAGTCGTCCTTGACTATGAGGTAGAGAAGATAAAGCTTTAGTCATTATTCTATGTTTCTTTGCGGGTAGAGGATCCCTTTTTACCCTACGACATCATTTCAAATGGATGACTGATCCATTTGGTGCTTGGAAGACTTAGTTTTCGCAAACATGTATGCTCTTTAGTCCATATCATACTCCCAAAGTAGAGTGAAAAATTCTACTTGGTGTTTAAGAGACATTGTCATCACAAACATGATTTTAAGCATGCATACTACTTAAATTTTTGCACAATAAAAAGAGAACTAGTCTTATAAGACAAAAACATTGTTCATTTAAAAAGCATTTACATTTTCTTACTTTAGTGTAGGATTGTAAGCATTGACAAGGTTCATACTATCCTTAAGCTGTGTTCCTTGCATCCATCTAGCATCTTCAAAACGATAAATTTTGAGCTTAATCAGATACCGTTAGATAATCTTGACACATCTTAGTACCTTGTCTTCATGTCAAAGAATGGATTCTGGTGAATCACCTCTTCTTGATCTTCGATCTCTGGCGGGTCCTCAATGATTGGTTCTCGTGGTAGCTCTCCTTTGAAAGCCTTGAGTAGGCTCACATGAAAGGTATTGTGAATGAGCCAATGGTTGGGAAACTTGAGTTGGTAGGCCATCTCATTGATTGGTTTTAAGATTTGAAACCGACCATAGTATCATTTTGCTAATTTAGCATAATACTTTTGGTGGCCCATAGGGTTTTTGTTCATAGTTTGCCTCAATCGAGCCTTGGGAAACTTGAGTAGGACCCAATAATTTTCCTTGAAAGCTAAGGCCCTTCTGTGTTTGTTAGCATCAAAATTTTGACTTTGTTGTGAGATGGATATAACATCCTTAATCATTTGAAAAGATTCTGGTAGGTCTCGACTATACTCATCGGTAGCAGCAGAGCGAAGATCTTTTGTAAAAACCTCATCTCCAAAGGCCGCATCGAATTGTTGGATAAAGGCCAACAATTTGTCCGTAGCACCAAAGGTGCCATCATAGGTGAGAAAAGAGATGCTCTTTCCTCCCTCCTTGAACTTCTTAAGCTTGTAGGACCTTTTCCAAGCAGCATAGGATTTGCATTGTCCTCTCCTCTTGTATTCTCTAGGAGAATAGTCGTTGCTTTCATCGGAAGATCATGAAGATGGAGAAGAGCGTGACCTCTTTCTCACCTTTTTCCTCCTTTGATTCCTCCCTTCCTTGTCAGAATAACAAGGAGAAGGACTATGCAGCGATCATTTCCTCTTGGGAGGAGTTGGGGACCGTTGAGACCACCGTCTTTGTGGAGCCACATTCTCACAGTAACTTGGAGAGTCGCTTCTTTCTCTTTCAGTGGTTTCTTCTTCTTCTTCTCACATTAGAGAGAGTCCTCTTTTGTAAGTCTCATTACGAGGCTTCCTAGGCTCTCTCTTGTCTTGGGGATCTTGAAGAGTTCCATAGTTGCAAAGTTGTTGGGAAACTTCGGCTTGTAGGGCGGGGTTGCCCATAGCTTGTTGCAGCATAGTGACAAGATAATTCACAAACATGGGGGCATCATTAGTAGCACCTTCATGTGAAAAATCAAAGTTTTCAACATTCATTCTACTCTCTTTATTATTGTCATCCATGCTAATTAAACTTATGTATATGCTACTTTGTGCTTTGGTACCCTGAACAACCTTAGTTGCTACTCTTCTTTACTTTTGAAAATTAGCTCTTAAGCAACCACACCCCTGGTTTAGAGACTATTGATTGCAAAGAGTAGTGGAGAGAGTCTAATATTTCTTGGTTGATTATATTTTCGGTTGATCTTGCTAGTAGCTGAATAATGGTTAAGCCAAAGACAAGCCTCGAAAGACTCCATATTGAGTCTATAGTTTCCAAGATAATAGATCCCTATCCCACTTACCCTCTTGCAATGAAAAGGTTTAACCTTTCATGGAAAAGAGAAACCCATAGCTTTGATACCAATGTAACGGAATTGGACTATAAACATTGAGAGTAGTTGAATAAAGATAACCATAGTGAGCATTTTTATGGGAATTCTTCAAGAGCATAAAGATAAGAATTGATTAGAGATAGCAACATTACTATTATACTTAATTATCTTGGCATGAATAATACTTTGCAAGAGAGAGAATTAGAGAAATTGACAATAGTTGAGGACCTAATTTATGTGGTGTTCACCCCCCCACCCCCCCCAAAAGGACATTTTCTCATAAGGAGAGACTTGAGATGAAGTTCTTGCACTTCACACAATGAGAATGAATGTGTGTGTGTGTGTGTGTGTGTGTGTGTGTGTGTGTGTGTGTGTGTGTGTGTGTGTGTGTGTGTGTGTGTGTGTGTGACTGTGTGAGACAGAGTATATGCACAAGAAACCCCCCTTCTTGCTTGGGTCGGCCCCTCTTCCTAGCTCTTGGTTAGATTTGATTGGACCTCCCCAAGCCTAGCCAATCACATGCTTTGTGCATATCAAGACACAAGGGTAGCATTTGGACATGTGTCCTCCTTTCCTCTTTTTGAGAGAAGGCTTTAATATTACTTGGATAATTTTTAATTAAACTAAATTCTCATTGGAACTCTCTAAGGCCTATCCAATAGGATTAAACCACACCATGAGGGAAACATGGGGAGGGGCTTGACATGTGTTCTATATGCCTATTGTGGAAGGGGTTCCTCTTGGGAGTGTGCACGAGTCTTCTCTCTCATCCCCTACTTCTGAGCTCATCCCCTCCTTTGTAGGCTTCTTGGTTGACTTCAAGCTTCTCAAGCACCTTAACCCTTAAGCATGAAAACCACCTCAAGCACCTTAGTCAGCAAGCATGACAAGCACCTCAAGCTTGGGCAGGGTTCCCACCTCAAGGTCATCCCGAACTTGCCTAAGGTCCTAGGTCTAAGGATTTAAAACACTAACCTTTGGAGGTCTTTAATGAAGCTAACCCTGAGGTCATCTAAGCTCCATTATCTGGCCATTTCCCTTTGATAGACCATATCCCTTTTTGATCTGTTACCTTCTGCCCCTTTGGTTTGGTGCTGAGATAGATCTAAAAGCACATGTCTATGTTCTAACTCTTGTTCCCATTTATTTTTCCACATTAAATGGTCAGTTTATATGAGAAAATCATTTGGGTTAGTGAGATATTAGATTTTATGACATATTGTGCATTCATGGACCTTGTATGTCCTTGAATAGTTCCACAAACCTGTATATTTTGTGAGTTTTCCAAAAAGTGTGATTTTTTAATTTATTTTTTTGTCTCAATGTAGTGCATGTCTTTGAGCACAAAACTTGTATGTACATGCTTATTGGGGATAGTGGGTGAAATGTTGTACAACTTAGGGCCACAAATATGGGAGTTCAACCAAAAGTAGAGAATTTGCACCAAATTATTGCACATATTGTTTGTTATTGATCATCCATATTTACTTGCATAGATGGTGCTTCTTCTGTGTGGATGCTATGAATGGATTTTTCAAGCATTATTTGCTTCCTTGTACTGCTCTTCTTTGTCAAATCCGCTTCTCAATTGAATTTTTCTTTAGAGAATGTTTCTAAAAGCATCCTTAGTGGCCTCAAAGGTGTTTTTTGGTTGATAAGCACACTATTTGTGTAAAGTACGTTCATTAAGTTGATTCGTCCAGTAGTCTTCTTCAAAAGAGAGCAAGCTTCCACAAGTAGCTTACTCCCAGGGAGTTCACTAAAGTATATGTAACAAATAGCAAGTGAGCTCAATAGAAGGGATTTTATATTCTTGTAAAGTTACAGAAACATGTGTACATAAGGCCTATAAGGGGTACTTTAATCCATTTTGATGAACGCACGTTATATACGAAAATTCTACATAGTGAACATCTTGAGAGCTTACTATCCTCATCCACACAAGAGGCCAGCTCTTGAAATAGGTCTTCAAGCTCTTGTAATCCTTTTGTGTTGTTAGATTGTCTTTGCTATTGCAATTACCACCTCAATATTTTCAGCCTTATATGTAGTGACTACCATAAACTCTAATATCTAACTAACACAAAAAAATTTCTCATATTAAACTGATCATTTCATGTGGGAGAATAAATCGGAACAAGAGTTAGAATATGGACATGTGCTTGTGGGTCTATTTGAGCATGGGACCAAAGTCAAAGGATCCAAATGAGAGATGGTATGTCAAAGAGAAATAATAGATAATGGAGCTTAAAAGACCTTAGGGTTAGCTTCATTAAGGACTTCCAAAGGTTAGTGTTAAAATTCCTTAGACCTAGGACCTTAGGCAAGCTAGGGCTGAGCTAGAGGTGGGAACCTGCCGATCCAAGCTTGAGGTGCTTGTCATGCTTGATGACTAAGGTGCTTGTCATGCTTGATGACTAAGGTTATTGTCATGCTTTATGATGAAGGTGCTTGAGGGGATTGTGGTGTTCCAAAGTTAACATGATCCCTACAAAGGAGGGGGCAAGCCCTAAAGCTAGGGATAACTCTCTCTCTCTCTCTCTCTCTCTCTCAAGGTAAGCCCAAGACTCAAGAGGTAATAAGATTACATGTCAAGAATCTACAAATGCTACCCTTCTGTAGTGCCTAAAGCTAGGGAGAACACACTGTTGGATGGATATGCCGCGACGGACGTCAGCACAACGAGAACTCACCTAGCAAGATTTTTAAGCTAAGGACGAAGCTCGACCCGCAGGCGTGTGGAAGCAAGCATAGGGTGTCAACCTACACTCTACCGACTCCTAACTAATTCCTATAGAGGTCTCTACCCAATGTCTAAGCTACAGTCTTCAAGAGTGCAAAAGAGGAAAATTCCTACAACGCTTTCTAGAGCCGAATACCCATCAAACAATCTCGAAACACCACAGAACTTGAATGAGACCCTACTAACACCAATAAGTCGCTCTCCCTAAGTTATATGAACCAAAACCCACACTTGGTGCAAAATCACGTAGGATGTTTGGCCGAAATTTGTAGGTTGTCGTTTTCAAAAATTAAAGTGTCTAATGTATAGCTCTACTCAATGCAAACGCGTGGATATGCTGCAATGCAAAATCGAACAACGTATGCTCACCGAATCACCAGATGAAGCTCGTAGACGGAGCTCGCAAAACCGGACCGTACGCACGCAATGTAGGTATTGGCGTTTAGCTCTCATCAGGGGCAACACGCTGCACTTGTCCGCACTCGATTCCGACCATCGGTGCGCTCTAGCGTCAAGATGAAGCTCTCACTCTCTCTCGTACACACAGTACGCTCACTCACAGACTTCCAACTTTTTAAAATGACAAAAGGTTTTCCAATAAGCTCAAAAAGTGGTATAAATACCTTACAATTCTCAAACCCTAATGTTCCAATTTAACCATCTACTCAATCTAAGTGTCAAAACTGGGATACAATCTGGAAACTTCTGTAAGCCCCAATATTTACAAAGATAAAATGTTGGGTTTTCTCAATAAATGAATAATTACAAAAAATAATAATCTGTCGAGCAGTCATTTTCCGTAGGGTGTGTCCAGCTTCTAACACACACACACACAGCCTCTACCAGATGGATTAGATACTGTGGATACTTTGTCAGCCATGCCTTTCTCCACCTGGGCTGAGAGTCGACTATCAACTTTACCCCTTCAAGCTTTGAGATGTCTGCTTTGTACAGTGGCATTGTTGGCTCCTCTCTAATTCTTTTGTTGATTGTGGCAGCTTCGTACTTTAGCAGAGGATATGGGAGAGAGGGTTGTAGCCATTCACGCCGAAGGTTGCTGGCATCTATCTTCTAAATAGTCATTGATTTAAAGACCCTCTGCTCCCATTCCAAGGCTTCTTTGGCCGTGTCTCTGATTTCCACTTCTATGGCGTTTCGCAGCTTCTCTTCTTCTTGTTGTGTCAGATCTTGTGGCTCTTGAGAGGGTCCTACAAGGATTTCCTCTTGCATGGGTGTGTCCACAGGATCTGCCACATTCTCTAAATCTATTCCTTCCATGGCTGCTGGCCCGGTGCTGAACTGCTCTTCTGTCTGTTGGCCTCTCAGCTCTTCTATTTGCTTTTGGAATGTCTTCTTTTCTGCTTCAGCTTGAGTCTCCCATATTCACAAGGAGGTCATTTAAATCGAAATTTATCTTCTCCGCCTCCTCGATCTTTCTCTTGATGGTTTCTAGCTCATTCTACATTGCCTTGTGCTCTTCTTCCATGTGGGTTTGCATGACCACTGACCCCTCGGCCATCATCAGCCTCTGCTTTTCTCTAAGGTTAACTCCTTTTGGAGCTCTTTCATTTGTTCTTCATAAAGCTGACTCTCTGAAGTGGTGTGAGTTGAGCTAGTAGCTCTGACTCTAGCAGGAGATGCCCGTAGCCGTTGGATGGTTTGATCTTTAACTTTAATCTGGTCTTTGAGCTTGATGACCTCATCCTGGCTAGCCTCCTGCTCTATCTCTGCCTTCTCTTTGGCATTCCGCATTGCTTCCACTTCCTTGGATTCTTCAGCAAGTTGTAAGGTTAGGTTGTCCCTTTCCCTTTCTGCATCTGTCAATGACTTGCTGAGTTTCTGTATTCTTCCTCAGCTCCTTGCAGTCTTTGAGCTGCTGCTTGATTTTCTCTTTCCATATCCTGGAATCTTTGCAATGCTTTTTCCAGACTGGCTTGGAGCTCTGCTTCTTTCTCTATATGCCCTTGGTTTTGTCTTTGTAGTGTGTCTACTTTGGATTTGATAAAAACTTCATTGGCTTTGAGATTAGCCATTTCACTTTCTGTGGCCATTGATTGTGCCCTGAGCCCGGTTAGCTGGGTCATCACCACATCCCAATCATTGGTGGGTGGCTGCAGGTCCATTGTATCAGTGGCCATCTCTTTTAGCTCCACTAACCGTAGGCTCTGCATCTGTTCTTTGGGCCCTATGCTTGCCAAGTCAAATGCGACTGTAGCTGCCTCTTCTCTTGAATATCCCGTAGCTAGTAGATCAAGAAACGTGTTAAACCTTTCTTCATCTGGCTCTGGTTGCTCATCTTTGGGCTTAGCTTCTTCTTTTTGCTCTTGCTCTTGGCTCTGTTCTTGCCTTGAATATTCTTGATCTTCAGATTTGTCTAGCTCCTCCTTTTGTAGAGTTTGTGGAGGGCTACGAGGAGGTGATGATGGCAGTGGGCTGGATTCTGGGCTGAACGGTGGAGTTTCCGGATTTTTCTTGAAGTCCTTGTCCGTCTTTGTCTTTCTCTCTCTCTTGGCCTTCCTGCTCTTCTAGCAGTTGTCGTCGTACTTCATCCACTTCTGCTTCTGTAAATGGTACATTTGGGATATTTTCTGTCGTAGCATCCAAAATCTCAAATTTTTTGATATAATCTTCAAACCTATCTCTGTGCACCCTTCGGGATGATCCCAACATGGTTTCCAGTGATGGCTTCCATAATTCGCTCAAATCTCCCTTGAGAGCTCTTTCGGCTCTGAAGCTTCCCATTAGCCGCTCTAGCCGTGCCGCTTTCTGTGATTTTGTCTCTTTGACCGGCACTTGGACACTCTCTTTCTTTCCTTTCTTCAACTTTGGCTGCTCCTCTTGCACGGTCTCTAACCGGCGTTTCAACCTTGTGGCAACTCTGGGTGCTTTGGGTTGTTCCTCTTCCTTATCTTCCTTGAGCCGTAGCCAGTCATTCTGTGATGGAGGGTCAAGCCATCTTCCCTTGGTGTGCAATGCCCCATAAACCACTTTCGTGATCAGCTCACCCGGCACAATGTAGGTGGGGTTCTTATTGCTCATCTTCACCAGATTATCATGGATATAGGCAGCATAGTTGATCACCTTCGGCTTGCTCTTCTGCATTGCCCAGGTGAAGGTTGTGGCAATTGCTCCAGGCGGCATTATGTACTTCTGTGGCCTCTTTGTACACATGTGGAAATACTGGTTGTAAAGCTGGCTCATGATTGCCACTTTAGGGTTTGCAATGTCTTCAAAGGTGTAGTTGCTTTTCTTTTCAGAGTACACCTTTACTTCATCTCTTCTTTTGGTTACACTATCCCCTTTGTTGGAGAGGTCTAGTGCGGTTTCCACCACTCTCTCTGTGATTACAATCACAGTGTCCGGCTTGCCTTGCAGATCCGTAACTCTAGGCACTCCATCTTCTTTGATTGTAGTCACAAATTCCCATACTCTTTTTCTGTCAATTCCAGCTGGCACGGCTTCAAAATAATTATGGAGATCTATCTTCTCCAGGTACTCTGCCATCTTGCTTCTGACAAACTCATTGAGCTCCCGCAGTAGCATGGGTAGCTCTATTACATTTCCTTCAGTGTCTTTGAACATGCCTTGGTAGATCTTCAGATCATTTGACTCTAGCAAGTCCTCTTGAATCCACGTGCTGGTTGGCTTTAGAGCTCCTTCTGGGATGACAAACGGCTCCACTTCTTCCAAATAGTCTTTTATGGTCATCCTCTTCTTCTTTGCCGGTGATTTTGCGGCTGCCATAGATCCTGTTACACTTAGTAGTCCGAAGTTAGCGTTTTCTTCCATATCGGCTGAGATACCGAGTTTTAACTATCCAAATGACTTGAAAATTGAAAATAAAACTTAAAAGGAACTTGGGAAACTGTGCATGTGCTCACAGTGTTATTCTGGCAAAAATTTATCATTTAGACATCCTACGTGTAGGATGTCTTTTTCATCAGTTTTTGGTGAAACTTGACATGCTAGTGGTCCTTGACCTGTTGAACATGGCTATGTGATTGGAATTGGGTTTGGGCATCAAAAAAGTGCATTTTTGGGTAGATTCAGGCTTTAGGCTCACAAGTTGGGTAGGATGTCCACAACAGGTGGCAAAAGATATCCAAATGGGTTGAAAATTGATATATGGGCTCCTTGCACCATGGTAATGGCTCCCATGATGTCATTTCTTGCACAGAAGGTCAAAATCATGCTTGAGACATCCTACGCGTAGGATGTCTATTTCATCAAAATTGCTTGGGATTTGTTCTGTGGGTAGCCCTTGGCATGTGGAACATGGCCCTGCTCTTGGATTTTGATTTGGACAAGAATTGATGTTGGTAAGAGCATGTGTAGTGTTTTTGGGCTCAAAAAAAGTGTATCTTGGAGGTGTTGGGGGTCAAAAATAATTAGAATGGCTTGAAACTTGATATATGAGCTCTTGAAGGTGATATGAATAGATCTGGAATTGAAAAACATCCTCTATGGGCCAAAAATGTCATTTAGACATCCTACGCGTAGGATGTCTACTTCATCATTTTTTGCATGTGACCACACAGATTGGTTGGCAATGTGCCCATGAATGTATTGTGCAAGTTTCATGTGATTTGGACAAGTTTTGGTAGGTCTATGGCCCATTATTGCCTCCCTAACTTTGCGGTTTTTTTTTGGTGCATATGAGGTCAATTTTGTCCAAATGTAATGAAACTTGGTGGCTAGCATGTAAAGGCTATTCAGATAATGTGTGTGATGAGAGTTGTTAGATTTGGTGCCCAAATTTGGCCTTGAGACATCCTACGGGTAAGATGTCTCCTGATGAAATTTTTACTGAAGGTGCTACTGGTGCCTGCCCTTAGTCCCCCTGAGTCCCTTTTAAGTCTCATTTCAACAAAAAAGTCAATTAGATAGAAAGTAACTCCCTATGTGGATTTCAGAGCCTCCGAGCCGTTTTCCAACTTTTGGAGTGCTTTTCGGCGATGAAATTTCTTGATGTTGATCTCCATAGCTTCCCGATCCCTTGGGGATCCTTGCCGTATGGTTTTTGTCAACTTTGGCTTCACCGGAGCTCCATTTGGCAATTTGTCGCTCTAGAAGCACCCGTGGTTGCGTTTACATGTCTTCGATGACTTGTGGTGGTCTACCACCATAGGACTTGGTTGTTGATGGTCTAGGAAACCGCTTGTGAAGTTTGGTGGCAAACGGACATGCGGTTTCGCCGCGAGAGCTATTTGACGCTTTGTGTGTCTGATGCCGTTTCTGAAGTTTAGTGCCGCATTGGGTCACCTTTTGGTCATGTGGGCTACATAGACTTGTCGCGCATGTCGAGATGCTCCTACTTGGTGGCTGCTTGCGGGGCTCTAGGAATTAGGGTTTTTCCCAATGGTTTTCTACTGCCTTTGGGCATCCAAGACTGGTCTCCTATGCTAGGGTAAGCTGCCGATGAAGTCTCATTGCTTTTGGGTTAGCCGTTAGGTGGCCACTTCTACTTGTAGGTCTCTACTGCCCGCTTTCTGTGTGAACCCTACGCTAGTTTTCACGACAAAACGACAAACATGCGCGAAACGCTCAAGGTGGTGAGCCTACCTCTCATGTCTGAAGCCCGTCAGGTAGTCGTGTGCGTCGTAGAAGCTACTAGAAGTTCCGTTCGCTCTAGGTGGCAGTGGAAATGAGCTTAAAATGAAGTGAAAATTTCTTATAATGGGGGTCCCCGAACCACTTTTCATGAAATTTGACATGTGCTCCCAACTTCTTGCGAGATGCGGTTTATGCTCAAAAAATTCTTGATTTGGACTCCATTTGCCCAGTTTCCGAGAAATTTGACGTTTCGGTCAAAATCTGACCAAATGACGTTTTCCGCTTCATTCACATAATTGCACCCCCATTGTACCATAGGTCGTCCTATAGTCACTGATCATCCCCATATTTGTTTTTTCATTACGATCCTTTTTCACCTGTCTTTTGTATTTTTGAAGTTTTTCTGCCGAAAATTAGCAAAATTAAAAGGAAAATAGCAAATCAAACCCAAAAAATCCCCTAAAATCATAATTCAAAAACATCACCAAGAAACATTATATACACTAACATGCAATTTTTATGACCGGATTTCTCCGTTTTATCAATATTTTGCCCGAAAAATGGCTACTTTTACTTATATACACACACCTAGGGGCTTGATTTAGCGTTTGGCCCCATATACTCGTAGATTCATGCTGTATAAGGGCATATGTACTTGGGTTAGTCTAGAAAATTTTGCAATCAAACAACAACCCTTAAAAATAGTCGAAAAACATGCCCTTTTTTGCTCTTTCTACCTTTGGGTCCGCATTTGAGAATGCCTCCCCCCCTCCTAGCTGGAGTCCTCTCAGACGACAAGGTATCCCCCCGGTGTATGTGCCGTGCATGGGTTGAAAAAATTGTGCTAATGCTTGGCCGTGTAATGTGGCCCTATATTATGCATACTCGGTCAATGCATGGAAAAATTAATGCTATGCAAGAGAAGGGTATAAGCAAGATTCTTAGTGGCATTCAACGTCGAGGTGTCCAGTTTGTTGTTGATTTGGTGGGCGGAGTTTCTTTGCAAGTAAAATTTGTAACTCCACCGCTCTTTGTTTGATCGTTTTTCTGGCAACAGTCGCGAGTGTTGCCGCTACTGTCTATATGGCCGTAGTCGTCTCCTTGGAGAGAAGTTCCGTGGTGAAATTGGCCATAGTCTTTGTCTCTTTTGCTTTCCATGTGTAGCTTTGCCTTCTCGGTTTTTGTAGGTTTATTTCTCCTGCCTCGGTTGCCATTGTTTTGTTGCTGATTGGCACCCACATAAATCGGTTTGCCGATTTCATATGCAGTTGTCTGCCTTTCGATGTTGCTTGTACTGAAGGGAGTTCTTGTTGCTTCGGTTTCGGGATTCAGATGCGAGTCGCATTTGAGTTGTTGCTGAGCATTTTCTTTGGGATCCATATCTGTTTTATTCCCTTGGTGTTTGGTTTAACTATCTGCTCCTGTTGACTTTTTCTGTTGTATTGTTGTTTGTCGGCCATGTCATTTCTATCCTTCCACACCCATACTTGTTTTTCTCATGTTGGTAACCTTGATCTTTGCACTGCGGTCGGTGTCTTGTTATACTTGTAGTGAACAAAGTTGGTAGTTCCCTGTTTGTTAGCCTTGGGTATCATGTTGTTCTTTAGTGGCACCCTTCCTTTTGGCTCGTTATCCAGTGATCGCATTGTTGGCAGCTAATTCTTCTGGGGTTGCTGAGAAAAGGCTTCCACCTATTGTTCTTGTGCATACTGAATCTTGACTGCATTCGCATTCCAATCTATCTGCACATTGTACTCTTTTTGCCAAGGTTATCCCAACAACATGGGGTGTTGTGTGCTTTCATCCTCGATCACATAAAATTTGTGTGGGTAAATATATTGATGTACTTGTACATGTAATATAGTCCAGTCCAATGTTTTTAGCGAATGTGATGTACTACTTTCCAACACTTGTGGAGTAGGATGAAGTTTGACTTGTGGGCTTGAGCTGTTGGTATAACATGTAAGAGATCAAATTTGCTTGAGCTCAAGAATCAAGCAATGCCAATGATGCAACTTGATTGCTACCCACTTTGACTGCAATTATTGGCTCCACTGTGTCTTCATTGAAATTCATTAGTCGAATAGCATTTATTTGCAATGGTGATCCACATTGTTGTTGTTGTCATAGAAGCCTTCTTTTTGCAATGCGTTCTTTTGCTTCTGCTTGAGCTTCTTCTCGTACCCTCTGTTTTTCCTTCATTCATTGTTTTTCTTGATGGATTTGTTGAAGCATATCATGTGTTAGTGGTAAATGATATTTCTTTAATCGACACCCACTAATCCAATTTGGCATTTCTTCACCTGCTAATGTAGCGAGCTTGACAGCTCCGCTTTGTGATAAGTCACTAATCACAAAGGGTCCCATCCCTCGCTTTTTAAGTTTCTTGGCATGTTGCTTCAAGGTATAAACAAGTACATAATCACCTGTTTTGAACTCTTTCGTGTGCACATGCTTGTCAAAAAACTCCTTTTGTCTTCTCTTTTTAGCATAGATCGAAGCTACAACTCTCAAGAGAAGTTCATCTAGCTTTTCAAGATCATCTATTCTTGAAGAGAGCTCATGCCCTGTCCATCTAAGAGTTTCGCTACTTGTAGAGTTGGAATTAAAAATTCTATGGGTAATATAACATTTAGGCCAAACACCATGTTGTACGGTGTCATTCCTATCGATGTTTTGTAAGCTATCATGTATGCCCATAGTGTTAAGTGTAGCTGCTGATCCCAATCTGTTCTTGACCATGATACAATTTTAGTGAGAGCCGTGCATAGTGTTTTATTTGTGGCCTCAGGTTGTCCATTTGCCTGTGGATGATATGGAGCAGATTTTCTATGTATGACCACGAATTCCTCTAGCAAATAGTCAATGACTTCATTAAGAAAATGTGTTCCTCGATCACTGACAATTTCTGTTGATAAACCGTATCGTACAAAAACATTCTCATACAAAAATTGTGCAGTGGTTCGTGCATCTTCTTTTTGTGTTGCCTTGGCTTCCGCCCATTTTGTGAGATAGTCCGTAGCCACAATGATATATTGGGTATGGGTGCGATATGCAGAGGGTGAAATAGGTCCCATAAAATCAATGTCCCATTTTGCAAAGGCCCTTGCTCCCATCATTGGCCCTAGTGGCATTTCATCTCTCTTTATTGGCACCTTGGTGCGTTGACAAGCGTCACAATGCTTTACAAACTCTTCAGAATCCATATGTAATGTAGGCCACCATATTCCTGCGGTTAAGACAATTTTTACCGTCTTATTGCCTGAAAAATGGCCTCCACTTATGCCTCCATGTGCGTGTTCTAGAATCAGTAGGTATTCACTTTCACTTGCACAGATTCTAAGTTGATTGCCCTTTCCTTGCTTACAGAGTTATTTTCCATTTAAATTATAGTCGCGAGCCTCTAGCTCTATAGCCCTTTTCCGTGCTCTTGTTATGTTTCAAGAAACGTCCTTGTGGTTAAGAAATCAATGATATATTGACTCCATGCAGGTGCGATGTTTACCTGAAACAGTGTCACATGATCCACTGGTTGTTTGGCACTACATATAGTACAATTGTTAACATAAGCATGTGTGTCCACGTACATAGTTGGCCAATAAACCCCTAACTATTTCAGTCTCTGGTGTGTTTTCATTGTTGAACAATGAAATGCACAATCTTGGATATGCGCTTCTTCAAGATAACACTCGAATTCCTCCGGATTTATACATAGTCGTAGAATTTGGTCCGATCCTAGATGATACAGCCGTCCTGCAATCAATTGGAAGTTTTTTGTTTGTCGAATTGTTTGTTGTTTGGATCTGTCTTCCGTGTTATCAAACCTACCTCCAAAGGAAAGAATGCTACCAATTTTTTGAGACCATTTGGGTATCATTTCAATATTGAAAAGATAAGCATCTGGTATGTCATCATCTACTCCTTCAGGAGCTTCCCCGTTGTGTAGCCTTGAAAGATGATCCGCCCGTAGATGTGTTTTACCCTTTTTGACTACCACTGTGAAATCAAACTCTAGCAATATAATAAACCAGCGTACAATCGTCCCAGTATTGCATGGTTTATTAACCAGATATACAAAAGAGGTTGATGATATGTGAAGAACACAAATTTGTTTACGAGAAAATAATGCTGAAATTTCTTGACAGCATAAATCATTCCTAACCCTTCTCTTTCGGTGGTTGTGTAGTTCTTTTCCGCACTATTTAACTGTCGGCTTGCATAACAAACTGGAAAATCCATTGTTCTGTCTCCAGGTACTCTTGATTGGGAAAATCCATTGTACTCTTGATTGCATATGCAGATGCATCAATGTGAACATGGAATATCTTTTCCCAATCCGGTGCTTTAAGTACAGGTGCTGATACAAGGTCTTCCTTCAGCTTTTGGAATGAAGTTTCACACTCCTCTGTCCATTCGAAATTGACTAACAAACGATACAGAGGTTGTGCGATGACTGCATACATATATATGAATCTTCGATAATATCCGCAGTGTCCCATGAAGGATTGCACTTCTTTCGCATTAGTAGGCTTGGGCAGGTCTACTATGACTTTGATTTTATCTAGGTCACTGGTTATGCCATTTCTTGAAACAATGTGTTTTAAGATGCGGCCTTGCCTAACCATAAAAATACACTTTTCCAGGTTAAGATAGATTTGATATGTTTTGCATTTTTCAAATATCTTTTGCAAATGGTCAATATGTTCCTCTCGTAGAAGAGAGTGTACACAAATATCATCCATGTATATTTCTAAGAATATTCTCAGGTATTCTTTGAACGCATGCGTCATTAACCTTTGAAAGGTAGCTGGGGCATTAGTTAAGCCAAAAGGCATAACTCCATATGCATAAATTCCCCATTCTGTGGCAAACGCTATTTTGTGTTGATCCTCTATTGCAATTGTCAGTTGGTTATACCTTGAAAACCCATCTAGAAAGGAATAAGCATGTTTCCCGGCCACTCTCTCAAGTACATGTTATGTGATCGGCAAGGGATAATTATCCCTTATGGTGGCTGCATTTACCTTTTTGAGGTTTACACACACTCGTAATTTTCTGTTCTTTTTGGGGACAACCACAATGGGTGACACCCAATCTGTATGTTCAATTTCATAGTTGAATTCAGCATCCCATCAGCTTGTCAATCTCCTCTTTGATTCGTTTAGCAGATGTGTCATTATATGTATAAGGACGCTGTTTGCTAGGTTTGGCATCGAATTTCAAAGGAATTGTAAGTTGTATCTTTATACTTCTTGAAAAGTTGTGCTAGCAGTTCTTCTTCTTCAGGCTCTAAATCGGTTGCAATATAGCCGGCTGAGGCTCACTTGGTTCAGCGAGGTCTATCCTTTTTGCACTTTTGGGCCTATCGTAAGATTCTTGGTTTGTTCTTTGCCTGACTGGTGGTGTCATTATGATTTTTCTGTCCTGGATGGTGAATTTCCGATAGTGTGATGGTACATTCATGTTTCCTTTTTCTGACTCCCCCTTACCATCACTATCTCCCTCAGTAGTCCATACCTCTCATTAAGACCGTTTTAGTTCTTGGTATTTCATTTTACGCTCCAATTTGGACCACTCTGGGTCTTTTGTTGTTTCTTGTTTTGATTTTTGTGATTTTGGTTCTGTCTTAGCTTTCCGTGCTTTCTTTATTTCCTCTCGCGTTTCTTTCCTTCGAACTTTTGAGAATCTTCCTGATATTTGATCTTTTACACAATCCTCTGCTTTGACAAGCAGTAGATATTGAGTTTTATCTTTTATCCCGGGCATCAAGTTCTCTCTCGCTTTGTTTTCTGCTCGTTTTTTTCTATAGCGTTCCTGGCGTCTAGGGTGCTGATTGGAAAAATCATAAAACTTGATATTCTCTGTTTTCTCCCCACGCTCACTTGAGTTGTTTGAACACTCATTATCTGCATCGTTATTTACCTCCAGATGCTCAGAGGAGTTATAAAACTCTTCTTGTTCTGGTGGTTCTACCATCTCATCTCCTCCTGGTATAAAGCTCACCATGTAATAGGGTAGCACATCATAGCCATCCTTATCGCAAAATTTTGTCGTTGGACTATCTGTAATGGTACAGACATCCAATGTTGCCAGTATGTGTTCCCATTCCAGAGGTTCCAAGGCATCTTCAGGAAAAGGTTCCGGAATATAATCCTTGTCCTCAATCGCTCTTTTTAAGACACATTCCTCTCTTTTTAAGCTCCCACAATGTGAAGCTCCGCACATCCATAGCTCTTTTTGTTGCCCTAACCATGCTGGGAGTTCCGACCGTGCTAATGTAGCTGAATCAAACTCTTCCACTGGTGTCTGGTTTACGTCTTTGTAACTATGGTCTTTCAAGTGAATTTTGGTTTTTGTCTCGCCATGTCTGAGGTATATGTGGTAGTAACCCCAATCCTGGACCATCTTTAATTGTCTCATGAATGGTCTTCCCAAGATGATCTCGTAATTGTTCTTTTTGTCAAAATCGACTATTGCAAATGTATGCTCATACTCGATTCCGCACGAAGTGACAATTAGTTTTTCTAAGAGTCCTAGAGGCTTTTCCATGAACCCATCTGCCAATTGAAATTTCATTCTGGTAGCTCTCAAGGCTGGTTTTCCCCATTTTTTCCAGGTTTCCTTGGTGGCGATAGCGACTCCTGCTCCACTGTCAAGAATAGCTTTGGAAACTACTCCTTGGAATTCTACTGGTAGCGTGGTGTTTCTATCTTCTCCCTCGCAATACTCTCCAACCTTGTTTAAAGGTACTGGCCTAGTGTCTAGTTGAGGCTTGTCCAATTCTCTGATCCCTTCCTAAATCTTTGAGGTAGGGTCTTTCACTCCAAATTTTTCTAAGCATTTGCCTACTGTGGTCCACATATTTGGTCTTAACCTTAGGAGTTCGGCTAATGTGATTGTGCATGCCACCGGGGTGGGCAATAACTCAATCAACCCTTGTGAATCTATCACTCTGTGTTAATCCTCACGACTCGCGGACACCCTATCACCTACGACGGACATTGTATTATTTACTTGGTAGAGTCAGGTACCGGGCTTTTCGGTCCAATAGGAAAAGGGTAAGAGTGATCGCCGATGAGAGGCGCACTCTAACTGGAACATTCAAGGGATTAGTTGCGGACACCCTATCACCTACGACGGACATTGTATTATTTACTTGGTAGAGTCAGGTACCGGGCTTGTCGGTCCAATAGGAAAAGGGTAAGAGTGATCGCCGATGAGAGGCGCACTCTAACCGGAACATTCAAGGGATTAGTTGGCTAAGCATGGGCGCCCAAGTGTGAATGGGGTGAGCTCATATAAAAGTCAACTAAACCTAAAATTCACTCATTCTCTCATTTGTGCAATTTGAAGAGTGCTCTTGCTCCATCTCCATCTTCTTCTTCTTCATCTCCTTGTGTGTGTATGCATGAGAGAGAGAGAGAGAGAGAGTGAGATCGAGCATTGCGGCGGTACGACGGTGGCGAGATGGTTGAGCACGGCATAGCGGTGTCTCCCTCTTCTTCGCGGCGAGGAATCCTCCACGACAAGAAGCGTAGAGCGGTGAGTGAGACACCAACGCCATCTTTGACCTTATTAGTTTATGCTTGTTGTGTGCTTGGAGCCATTTGTGGTTCGTACACGGTGTATCGGCAAGTTCCTTGCATTGACACGTGCGACATACGTGCACATTTTTGGCGCCGCTGTCGGGGAATGCCATACACTAAGCTTGAATGGCACTCTGTGCTTCTTTTGTGGTGCAATTTCAATTGTAGGAAAGGTAGGGAAGGAGTGTGAGTGTGTTGAGAAGAAGAATTTGGTGTTGTACTGTGTATTTTATTTGTTAATGGAGTTTTCAAAGGTACTGTGTTTATTCTCTATGTATTAAGGTTGTTAGTTTTCTTTGTTAATGGAGTTTTCAAAGGTACTGTAATTATTCTCTGTGTATTCAGGTTGTTAGTTTTCTGTGTACAGTAAGTAGGAAGTAGATCTGTGAGAGCTAATAGAGTGTGTTAGTGTGTAACAGTAGGTGTATTAGTTAAAAGCAGGTATAGAGAGTGTGTGTGTGCTCTCGTGCAGGCCGCGGCGACCTTATCCTTTAAAAAGAATTAAAAAATAAATAAATATATATATATTTTTTTATTTTTATTTTAAAAGAAAAAAATTTAAAGGTAGGACCGGGATCGGGAATATCTCCCAGACCCAAGCCCAAGCTCCCGCTCAAGCCTAGGCCTCAGTTGCCTTTTAAAATTACGAATTTTAGCTTCACACGTAGCTAAAAATCGATTTTTTGAGGACCAACTGAACTTCAGATGCCCGAAAATTGTGATGTAAAGCACACAGCGACCCTCTAAGTGATACGCTCGTTCGATCTATCACACACTGTAATCAAAAAAATCAAAATTTAAAAAAACATTAAAAACGTAAAAAACACGAGTGAAAATGGACGCTTAAAAAAGTAAGCGGTTAACCTTCGAGGTCATTCGCCGACGCTTATAGGGTGTCAAAGGCACATGCATCTGCGCTTTGGTCGTGTGCTAGAGACGGAGCAACTAGAGATAATTTTGACTTACACGAGTTCTCGTTATCCACCTACTTTAGGTTCGAGGTCCTCGGTGGGGACCCAAGGTAGTACAAACCAAGACCCGAACATAGCGGCTAGTGACTCTTCCTCTGACTACGACGTCATGGAGGGTTTCCCAATGCCTAATCCCGATAGCTCAAGCCAAGACATGCATGCCATGGGTCCTCGGTCCGGGCGGAGCGTGCTGAGACGCCTGAAGGAAAACTTTAGTAGAGCCACTCACTCTGAACATGGTACTCATGTTGCTTGAAGCATTTGAATTCTCGTTGTAATCCAAATGACGCTTCAACAATAACCAATTGCTTGATAGATTCATTAGGGGATTACGGCATGAGGATATCTACAATGGCCTAGTCATTAGAGATATCACCACTTGGGAAGCAGTCACCACCAATGCGATCCAATTGGAGGATAATTTAATGATTCAAGGAGAAAGAGTGTCTGTTGAGCCTAAATCTATTAGCTTGCAAGCATCAGGGCATCAGCCAATGACCCTAAAGCCTATTGCTAAGGAGCCAAAGATATCTGAGATGACTTTAGCAGATCTCACCAAGGCTATGCAAGAGAGTCTTAGAGACAATTGTGCTCCGCAGAACAATCATATGTATCCAAGAAGGGAGCAACAATGGTGCTCAATATGATATGGACCGCATAGTACCATTGAATGCCCTACTTTTAGAGTAAAATTCAATGGGAATTGCAATGCCTGTGGGAGGTATGGTCATCAACCTAAGGATTGCATAGTATTTAAGCGCACGATGGCCAATAGATCAACCTTAGCATGGACAGACACACCTCGAGTGCCTGCATTGATGTCGGCCCCACCTCTTGAACAAACATCACAACACATGGCCCCTAGGGCCCAAAATGTTGTTCAAACAACACCTTTACCACCTCTAGTGCTAGGACCGCAACCACCACATCCGAGAATCACTTCTGTGAATCAAGTGGGTTGTGAGTCATCTATTGCTTGTTTGGAAGGCTGTGAGGAAGATATAGATTCTAATATTGCCTATGGGATGGATGTGCTTGAAGAAAGTCCACAATACTACATGGAGGACTATTGGGGACAAGTCAAACCTGTATATCAAGTAGTTGCTCTTGCTACAAGATGCCAAAATATCAATTACACTGCTAAGAGACCACCTCTTCAATGCTATGAGTGTGGAGGTCCACATCGTGTAGCCGAGTGTCCTATTAGGCTACAAAAGAATGCCACACTAATGCAAACCAATCAAGCGAGTACGTCTACAATGCCGATACTCATGTGTAATCGATGTGGCATAGATCATTTGATTGCCCAATGTCCAAATAATCCAAATGCATTGAAGATCACGCCATTAAACTTGATTGAAGTTACCGAGGAGCCATCACAAAGTACACCTTTGGTACCAGTAAACGTACTCACATGATCGATGCTCCAAAAACAAAATTATATTCTTGAGGAAAGAGACACGGCATCAATTGCCCAATCTCAGAAAAAGAAGAAAACACGAAGGAAGAGATCGCAAAAAAGCAGCGAAGTTAGACCCAAGTTCAAAGACCAACATAGGGACTGGTGACGACCCCGTATATATGAATGACGCTGAAGAGGATTCTGATTCAGGAGAAACCATGGAGACCAAAACGACCACTAAGATAGACCAACAAGGAAGATCTTCATGAGCCACAATGGCCAGGATCCAAGAAGAAGATAGGAACTTATCCAAACCCTGCAGAGGAGATTGAGCGAGTCAAGCAATTAAGGAGTTTAGTAGAAGATACCCAAAGGGGTCTAGAACCAGCACCTAGGCAGATCCAGATTACAAACACCATGTTCCCTACGCAACAACAACCTCACCAAGTCCATAGACCCTTAGCCATACCTAGTGTCATCCAAGAAGAAAGTGACTTAAAGTCATGGGAAAGTGGGCGTACTCACTTCTTGATGGAAAGAATGTTTACAGAGGGACTACTTGATCCTATCGAAGAAATGGAGATCCCATCTTCCCCACATCAAGGGACTGAATTCCAAAAGGTACCGTTAAACATTGCCAAATTGATGGATTTCATGTCTTCAGAAGTTAGAACCACCATCATGTCCCAACTATATAAAGACCTTGAGCTATAGTCTCAGCACTTCGAGCCTTCCTCAATGGAGAACTGAAGTTTGGGCTACCACAATTTGCACAGATGGATGGAGATGGGGAGATGCCAATAGAGGAGGAACACTTAGATCCACAACCCAACCTAGATGAGAACCTTGTTATAGAAATACCTGTTAACAAGTTGGGACAATACTTTGAGGGTGATGAATCCAATGCAACCATACCAATCACTACTAAGGGATTCACTATGAAGGGAATCCTTGATGGTGGCGCTGGGGTTAGCATTGTGACTAAAAATTGCTGGGAAACTATGGAAAGGCCTCACCTTGCGACCACAACCATAGTAGTGAAGATGGCCAATGGGTCTATTGTTAAACCTATTGGGATGCTAGAAGATCTCAAGATCAAGGTCTTTGGACATAAAATAAGAGTTACCTTCATTGTTATGGATTTCTCCAAGCACACTATGGCATCGGAGATGATCTTAGGACGTCCTTTCATGAGGGAAGAAAAAATGGTGCATGATTGGTCTAAAAAGCATGTCTACCTGCAGTTCCAAGATTCTGTCATTCAAGATTTCTCCAAGCACACTATGGCATCAGAGATGATCTTAGGACGTCGTTTCATGAGGGAACCAAAAATGGTGCATGACTGGTCTAAAAACCATGTCTACCTGCAGTTCCAAGATTCTGTCATTCAAGTGGATCTTGTGACGGGTCAAGCATATCCTCTAGGAAACAGGTTTATAATTGATCATAGATCTGACACCACAGTTAACTCGGCCCCATTGCAGTATCGTTACACGTGTAAAGCGGACACTGATGTTGGGGAAGATTCTCCTTATATGGATGTACTACCTGGGATGACTGAGTCAGACAATGTGGATTGGGTCCACCTAGCAGCAACCATAGACACTTGGGGAAATAGGGGGACGACCTGGGTAACACCTGAGGGCGATGAAATGCCACCACTCGTACCTTTAAATATGCTAGAAGATTTAAGGACCCACTTGTATGTTTTCGTTGTTATATGAAGATGAGTCTTGTCAAAAGCTATATACATTCACCCCAAGAAATGTAAGGAAACATGGCGGTGGATTCCCAAAAAACTATTGGAAGCCCAAGGCTACTATCAAGGAAATGATCAAAGCTGGGTGCCAAAACGTAGATTGTGTTCTTACTGGTCACCTGACCCATGTGTGCTCAATCCTGTAACTTCAAAACAAATTGACGATCGTGGAAATAAAAAAATCATAGAATGCTACACACCCGCTCCAGAGCTAGTTTGGGTACCGAAGAAAGAACGATTTGTTCCACCTAGCTTAGGAATAGGGAAATCCCATGAAGCTTCTAGCTCCTCATGTAATGCATCCATAGAGATAAAAGCTTCTCCACAGCCTCCACTTACAATAGTGGACCTCCATAAAGTTACAAAGGAATCCACACCTCCTAGTGTTCAAGAATCACCTGATGAACCACTTCAAGTTCGATCCTGGGAGAGTACCTTACCACCCTTGCAACTCGATGAGGCACCTCAGGTAAAAGAAAACTACTGGCAAAAATCCTCACCTATTACCAACTGGAACAATTGGTTTCAAAGGGTGATGAGCACATTTCAAACGGTATGATCTACCCAAGGAAGGGGGGAGTGTTTGCTGACAGTCTTCATTCACTTGCTTCCCTCTCAACCTTCCTCCCTGACCTCTGAATTTCCCAATCTTAGGGAATGTATATATAAAGCCTTATACTCACAAAGAAGAAAAAAAAGTAAAGAGCAAGAGAAATTAGCAAACGAGTATGCACAATAAAAGTCATAACATTGACCAGACCTACACATTCACATCTGGTACACTAAAACAGAAACCTATGTCATAAAACACCTTTGATCCTCATCACTCAAGTGATGGAGGGTAGGTAGGATTAGTACAAAAGGAGTGTTTCTTTTTTAGAGTTTAGTTATTAGCAAAGTTCTTTCTTCCCAGTGATGTGCCTCTTAGAGGTATTCTTTGTGTTTCCTAGTGTGTACAGGAATATGTTGTTGTGGTTAGGATTTGGACCTTCATGGAATCTTTCTCTCATCCACTTTTCAAATCAAGCGCGATCATCAACGCAAACAACTGTTTCTTGTCCATTAGCATTGCCCCTTATCTTTTTGCATCCATGTTTGTCTGCTTTAATTGTGATTGGTAGCATAATGTTCAACACATTTGCTTAGCATCAAACATTAAATTCAATGTAATTTTTTGTCACTTGTCTAGGTTTAAAAATCAAGCAGTCTGACTAAGCTAGTTTGACCAAGCTAGGTGTTAGAGATCTTCTCTTAATACCAGGGGGAATGCCTTCCTAATTATCAATGGTTACTTAGGTTCTTAATCCGATTTAGGCATCATTGTGTGAAATGTACTAGGGCTTTCTAGTGGGCTTAGTCCCTATTGACCTTTAGCTTAAGTATTATAAAGGGAGTTTACTAGTGTGATGAGCCTGGGGAGGGTAACGGTGTTACATGACCCCTCAAAGTGACAAAATTAAAATGTTGAAAATGAAAAAAATAAAATTAAAAAATCAAAGTGCCACAATGTAAAATCTTAAGCTGGAAGAGAAATCTCAGCTTGATTTGGTACTCCACTCACATGTATCGCCTATGGTACTAGAGCCCTAGAGGTTCCTAGTGTGGGCATTTTTCCTTGAAAAGAAAAAAACCCAAGGCATACAAAATAAGCACACACATCAAAATTGAATCACTGTGAAAAGACTTTGGGGGGTCAAAGAAAAGGTAATTAGTCAGGCGATGATTTCATGAGAAATTCCTTTTATCGTAGCTTAACTACAAGGTCTTCTAGTTATAGCCTCTAGTCAACCCTCGAACATGAAATACTTGGCTCTCGTGATTAAACAACTTAATTGACCAGAGAAAATTGAGAAGCTTACCCATGGTATTAATAGTCGATCTTTAGTGCCTTTCGACCATTAAATTAGCGACCCCATACTTGTTTACTTTTTTACCTTTACAACTGTTTATGCGTTTGATTATATTGCAATTTAATGTTTATTGTTGCTGACAAATGGTTTAAAATTCTGTTACCAATCACATTGTCTGCCTACAACTGCATATGCTTTTTAATTCTATATGAGAATGCAATTACTGTGCCAATGTTGTTTGATTTTGCAGTGACTGTAGAAGGCTGAGGACATTCATCTCAAATGCTCTTTCACCTCGACGAATGAGCTTCAACTCAATAGCTTCCGAGGACGGAATCTACATCAAGAAGGGGGGCATGTTAACCCTCACGGCTCATAGACACCCTATCACCTATGACGGACGTTGTATTATTTACTTGGTAGAGTCAGGTACCGGGCTTGTCGGTCCAATAGGAAAAGGGTAAGAGTGATCGCCGATGAGAGGCGCACTCTAACTGGAACATTCAAGGGATTAGTTGGCTAAGCATGGTCGCCCAAGTGTGAATGGGGCGAGCTCATATAAAAGTCAACTAAACCTAAAATTCACTCATTCTCTCATTTGTGCAATTTGAAGAGTGCTCTTGCTCCATCTCCATCTTCTTCTTCTTCATCTCCTTGTGTGTGTGTGTATGCGTGAGAGAGAGAGAGATAGAGAGAGAGTGTGATCGAGCATTGCGGTGGCACAACGGCGGCGAGGCGGTTGAGCGTGGCGTAGCGGCGTCTCCCTCTTCTTTGCGGCAAGGAACCCTCCACGATAGAAAGCGTAGAGAGGTGAGTGACACACCAATGCCATCTTTGAGCTTACTAGCTTAGGCTTGTTGTGTGCTTGGAGCCATTTGTGGTTCGCACACGGTGTATCGGCAAGTTCCTTGTATTGACACGTGCGACATGTGCACACACTCTGTTAGAAGAAAGTCTTTGAGATGGGATTGCTCTCACCTCAGACTTTGCTTCATACTCTCCTAGGTAAGAGGGTAGAGTTTTCAGCGAGTCAGGTTGGCTGTGCCCTGAACTAATTGATCCTTGGTCTCCCCCTTGTGAATGTATATCAAAGTTCATTTGTGATCTTGCCTCAAATTCTTTGATAGGAGATTTTTCTCTTTTCTCGTGTTGTTCCTATGGTAACTCACCCTGTTAGCTTTGTTGGCATCACGGATTTGCTTCCATAGGTCATCTAGACTGTTACAATCCTTACCCATTTCTACCAATGTTTTAGGGTGGACCCCGTCACTTGCCTCATCTGTTGTGTTTGGCACTATGATAGGCTTTCCCCTAGACTCATAAGCATTCGTGAGTCTTTCCTTCGTTTCTACTTATTCCTCTAAAGTTGGTTTGATAGGGGTGGGAGCTGGTACTTCATGCCAATTTGCAAGTTTACCAAGCGGGTTTTCTATCAAAGTTTGAGCTATTTCAATCATCTTTCTACACATTTCCAACCTCTGTTTTTCTATTTCAGCATATAGATAAGTCATCCATCTTTGCTCTTGGGTTTGGTTCTTTTTTAGTCTAGCTTCGTAATCTGTTAAAATTGCATCTAACTGCTCATTTACCTTGTGCCAATACTGATCCCCCTGATCCTGCACTTTTGGGTTCTGCTATTTCCTTGGGTGCTATGGTTGCCGCAGTGTGTGAGCTTAGGCTAGCTAGATCCTCTAACCGCTCTAATCTATCCTTTGTGTGTTTTAACTCCTCGAATAGAGCAGTTTGCTCTCGTTCTTTCCTGGCTTTCATACATGCCTTTCTAGATTTCCAAGTGCTTCTATGACCCTTCACTTGTGAACTTGGGGCATCGGTTTTTGGCTCTTCAATTATAGGTTCGTTCGTCATTCTTTGAGCTTGGGCTCGTGTCACTGCCTGAATAGGTATGATTGTCTCGTTTTTTGACCCTCCACTGGAAGGCACTGCTTCCAGCATGTTCAAGGTAGTTTTTGCTCCTTTGCTCGGGTTCTTAGGGCAATCAGGAATCAAATGAGTAACTCCACACTCAGTGCAATATGCGTTGACTCTAATGATTTCATCATGAGGACAGTCTCTTAGCCAATGGTCTCCACCACACTTGTAGCAAGGACCTTTAAGCTGTTGAGGTGCTCCTTGAGCTCCTCTTTGTTGGTATGCATGTCTCTATCCGCCCATGCCTTCGTTGGCTATGAACAACAATGTTCGTTCATCCAAGCTATATCTTCCTTCTCCTGCTGTCTATGCAGCGGTTGGTGGTCATGCACCTTCTATCATGCTCCATGGTTCTGGTGTTGAGGGTTCTTCCGGTGGATAATAGACAGGATTTTCCGCATATCCATTGGGATCTTCATAATATGCATGCATAGGCACCAAAGCCTTCTCTTCTAATTCGGTTACGGTTGGTGTGTATCTTATGCCAACTGGTCATAATCCTGGTAGGGGTGGTTGTTTCCCCAACACTGGTTGTGGTTTTTCTACACCTGAAGGTCCTGGTAGGTTGCCTGCTTGATACCTAGGCATTGGTGGAATTTGAGGAGATGCTACCTGAGCTTGGGGAGCATAAGGTCTCTCTCTCTCACATATCCCTTATTATAATAACATTCCTCCGTCCCATGGTTTGTCCACTTTTGTTCAATAGCACACCACTTGGACTGTTTAGCCTGGGGTTTGGTGTACAAGTTAATCTTTTTTAGCACTTCCTCTACAAGCTGCTCCTGATTTAGAGCTGCCTCTCCTTTCGATGCTGTCTTAGAAGACTTGCTTCCACTTTGTTGTGAGGATGAATCGTCATCAAGATCCTTGAACTCACCCTCTTTGTAGACCGCACAATTGTCCACAAGGTAAAGAGCCTCCTTAGTTATCTCATTTAACGTCGTGCTCCTCTTCATATGTAAGTCCTTCTGGAGATCTGCATTCCTTAGTCCTTGGATAAATATAAGCATAAGTCTGGTCTGAGTTGGCAGTTCTTCCACAGGGAAGAACTTAACATATCTTTTTAGTCGTAGGGCTGCCTTTCGCACAAATTCCTCGTCTTTCTGTTTGAAATTATGGATTTGTGAGACTGTATTATGAGCTATCCCCCTTTGTGAGAATTCCTCAATAAACTCGTCAAACACCTCCTCCATAGACTCAAAGTCTCTACGCTCCACAGAGTCAAACCAAGTAGCATCGTCATCCTCTAGGGTTAGTCCAAACCCTACAAATTGGGTAGGAAAGTCTAACACCTCTTCAGCTCTAATTACACGCACAAAGGCTGCTACATGATCCCTAGGATCTCTGTTTCTCGTGTATTTCTTGTTTACCCATTTTTGCACTTGAGAAGGTCTAATTCTACGATGGTCTACAAATCTCATCATTGGATCTCTTCGTCCCAATCTATATACCTCCTCTGGTATTCTGTAGTAGGATGGTTCCTCTCCCAATGGTGCTCCCAAGCCATAATTTCTAACAGTTCTTGCAAGAGATGGTTCATCCCTTCGAACTCATTCTATGGGTGGTCTTCCAGGCCACGTTGACCCTTGAGTCTTTGGCTTACTCTCTCCTTGATACCGTGAATAGAGTGGTGGTTCTTGTAAATCCCTTAGCCCTCATGCGACTTGATAGCCATCTCGGTTTTGGTCTTTCTCTAATGTTGCACTCTGTCAAAGCCATGCCTGCAATGATGGCTGGGTTGCTGGTTGGTTTTGGTTGTTGAATGTCTGTGGTCGGGTAGAATGTGAGGTCGTGTCATACTCCTCTGAAAAGGGATTTGTCGACTTGCTAGGGGTGTAGGTGGCTCTTGGCACTTCATCGGGCGCATATGTTGATGCTCCTGGAACTGTTTCCTTTTTCATTAAGAGAAATATGAACCTTGCATGGGCCTTGTAAGGAATCCTAATTTTTAGGGATTAAGGCTAATGTTGTGTGGGGTTTAGCGGGCAAGGGCATTGAAGAAGGTAGTTTTTAGTAGGCTTTTCTAGCCTTTTTTTTTAAACAAATGTAGGATGTGGACCTAAAGGGTTACTTTCTCTCTCTAGCTTTTTTTAAAGTGAAGGAAGCATATGGGTGTGTCCACATCAGCAAAAACGTAGGTCACAAAGAGACAAAATTTGACTTTTTTAAAAAAATTCATTTTTACTTGTTTCTAACTTAAAACTCCCTTCCAACATATATACATATCCAAAAATCATTTTTTGACCCATTTTTTAACCCACAAGCTTAGAAAGTCCATTTTTTCAAAAGTCTTTTCCCCCAAAAAGTAATAAACATTTTGTTCTCTCCTCCTTCTCCCTCCTCCCTCCTCTCTCTCTCTCTCTCCCTCTCCTCTCCCTCCCTGCCCCTACCTTACTCCTCCTCCCCAATCTCTCCCCCCCCCACCTCCCTCCTTCTCTCCTCCCATCTTCCTCAACCTCTCTACCCTTCCCCCTCTATCTTTTCATCATTTGCTTCCTCACGCAACAGCTTCCATGGTGCTCACAGACATCAAAAATGGTTTGCTTCCACCACCACGTACTCCACACACCAAAAGCATACATATTCGCTTACCCACGGCATTTGCACCGAAGACCACTAGTGAAGGTGATCAAAGGTCATCACAGGAACGTTGCACCACTTGTGAGACCAATGTTGACATTTGGGTGGATGGCCATTTGTACCCTTACGATCCTATAAGCCACTTCCATCCACCGTTTAATAGCTTTTCCACATTTCTTCAATTTCTTGGGAGGGGAGAAGCAGGTTTGTTAGGCTATTGCAAGCGGTTGTGTATGGGTGCAGGTGCTTCTTTGCATATGTAGATGCACGAATGTCAAGCTCTTCACCTCAAGACCACGGCATTACAAGAGAGTGTTGCCTCTTCGGAGAGGGTAGTTAAAACTCTTGAACAACAAATGCAAGAAAAGGATTCCCACATCCAGAAGCTTACCAACACCATCACATACTTGAAAGAAACATCCCTTGGTGCAAGGGAACACAAACACACGTATTCATCCATTGAAACTCTTGCACATTTGGGAGGAGCACGCAAACGACGAGTTACAACCACAAGGTGATTTGGTCTTTACTTACATGATGCATTCTTACTTCACACTATTTTCTAACATTTATGTTTATTTGTTGCTAGAAACTTCATCCGGGAGGCATGCGGTGGAACAAACCAAGATGATCGAGTCAACCTTCTCACTAGTTGTCTCAATACCCAGGACGTGATTTCTATCTTACAATCACCTGGAGGTAAGCACATTAAGGATGCAGTCACCAAGGACCTTATGCGTAAATTAAGAAATGTGGTTAGTGATGATGACGTTCAACAAGCTTGTGATGAGGCTGGAATCAGCACCAAAGAATATCATGCTATTTTCCAACTCCTAAAGGATGCCCTCACAAGGTCAAGCTCGCAAAGAAGGCCACAAACGAAGATGTGTTCTCCCGCATTGGGACATACCTACACATTGAGGACACAATGCCAACTTCCCTTTATGCTTCGTGCGCAACAAAGACAAGGAGAAAAGGTAAGAAACAATCCATAAGACCTTCGGAGAAGGGATTTCCTTACACAATGTGGAACAATATTTTCCTAGATCTTAGAAGGCTTCAAGAAGCCATGCTTACATTTTACGAGTTACCTGAAGAAGGTGACACACTTTACTTTTTTCTTTGGTATTATTCTTATCATAGACTCTGAAGTTTAAGGTCTTAGCACTATTTATTTTGTAGTGCTTGGCACAAAAGTCGCTTTTGTGCTGAAACTCGATGAGTGTCAAATAGTGAAAGGCCGAAGGTTAGAGAGGCTAAGTGTCACTCTAATGAACGAGGCCCTTCTGCAAACCAAGCGAAGGGATTCAGTCGAGCCATCTCCCACCCCATCTTTTAGCGTACAATCAGAGAAAGATATTTGGTGGTTGGGTGCTATTGAGGTGCCCAAGGAGACCAATGGAGTACTTTCATGGATTTTTGAGAGAACTCCATGGATCACAGAAGTAATATACTCCCAAATTGCAGGTCAGAAGTTGGAGATTGAGGGTTTTGGTAGTTATGATGTGGAGTGGCACTTAGGTGGGGATTTGAAGACCATAAAGTGTTTGCTTGGCTGCAAACAAGGGGCTTCTTCTCTCATGCCTTGTCCATTTTGCACTCGAGGGTACAAACCTAATGGAAAAAAATCACATAAGAGCACTGCAAAGGCCGGATCCATGCTTCCATGGCAAGGGCATGGAGAACAAGGGTTAGATTGTCGTGATGTCGGAGATGAAGGTAGAGAATGGGAAGCGTCTATTCTGAGATGTCCCATGCTCAATGCCCCACACTGTGATCAAAATGACCACGCTTGGAATCCAATCTTTCTATTTCCTCTATCAAATGTACATTTTTGTACATTACACGCATTCATGCGCATTTTTGATAGGCTATTGAAGCTCCACATTGACTATGCTTTCACAATGAAACCATTGGAAAAGTCCCAGGAAGGGATCGAAAGAGTGGAGGTACTCTTGAATTCCATTGGCTGTCACAGTGGAAATGTGTCTATCGTTGCTGCAAAGAACATAGGGGAGGCCCATGAAATTGCTCAACAAGTGTCAATGAGTGGACAAAAAGCTAGACACTTTTTGAAGAAAGTTTCCCAAGGAAAGCCAAGTCGATATGATGCTCAAAACAGCTCTAACTAGTAGGCAGGTAACCTTTGGGAGCTTTGGAAGGAGTTATGCAAAGCTACTACCGACAATGATTCAAATGGCAAGCTTGCAAACAAGCGCAAGCAAGTTTGGGCACATTTTGATAAAATGGTCAAGCTTATAGGCCTTAACAGGACCCTTTCTTGGGGTGAAAATAACATCACACATTACATGGTAAGTCATTTTACATGGTGTATTCATTACAAGG